>NC_044387.1:0-669332 GCF_006542625.1 Nomascus leucogenys
CCAGGGTTTACTGATAAGGAACTAAAGCTCAGAAAGGCCGCTTGACCCTGCCAGAGACTCATGATTGCAGGCTGTAAGATGCACCCTCCAACTTAGATCCTGGACTCTGACTCAGCTAGATCTCCACGTCTGCCAAGAAAGCTCCTCTCTGGGACAGGCATCCTCTGCCAGCCCATCCCCTGTCCCTGGGCCCAGGCCCCATCCTGCAGGGGAATCGGGATTGGGGGAACCAGTCACTACCAACAACCACCACAAGTGCATTTTCTACTTTAATTCTCACAACAGCTCTGTAAGGGAGAAGCACTGTCTCCATTCACAGGCAAGGAGCTGAGTCCCAAGAAGGGAAGGAGGAGAAATCACTTGCCCAGGGTCACATAGACAACCTCTATGCATTTATTTTTTTATTTTTTTTTTTTTTTGAGACGGAGTCTCGCTCTGTCACCCCGCCTGGAGTGCAGTGGCGCGATCTCGGCTCACTGCAAACTCCGCCTCCCGGGTTCATGCCATTCTCCTGCCTCAGCCTCTCCGAGTAGCTTGGGACTACAGGCGCCTGCCACCACGCCTGGCTAATTTTTTGTATTTTTAGTAGAGACAGGGTTTCACCGTGGTCTCGATCTCCTGACCTCATGATCCGCCCGCCTCGGCCTCCCAAAGTGCTAGGATTACAAGGGTGAGCCACCGTGCCCGGCCGCATTTATTTAATTAATTATTTATTTATTTATTTTTGAGATGGAGTCTCCCTCTGTCGCCCAGGCTGGAGTGCAGTGGTGTGATCTCGGCTCACTGCAACCTCCAACTCCTGGGTTCGAGCGATTCTCCTGCCTCAGCCTCCCAAGTAGCTGGGATTACACGTGCCCGCCGCCACACCCAGCTAATTTTTTTGTATTTTTAGTAGAGGCAGTTTCACCGTGTTGGCCAGACTGGTCTTGAACTCCTGACCTCAAGTGATCCACCCACCTCGGCCTTCCAAAGTGCTGGATTACAGGCATGAGCAACGTGCCTGGCCTCTATGCATTCTTTCTCCCTTTTGTGTTCTTACATAAAAGACCCATCCCAGGATCTGCCCCAGGAAGGTGGACAAGGGTGGCAGCAGGGTATCCATGCAACAGATGGGCACTTCCTGAATTCTATCTGTTGCACTCCTGTTCGAAGGTACCTCCAAAGGACAGCACCACCAGAAGGACGAAGAGCCCCCTGCTGGAGTGTGAGGCCTGGGTCCCAGGATCTCTGGGGGCGCCAGAGGTTGGCTGGAGATGAGGCACTGGGTGTCAGGAAGTTCTTGGGTGTGAGAAGGCTACTGATGCCCCATCACCCCATTTGCAGCTCCAGATGATACACCCACAGCCCGTAGGCAGGAAGCAGGGCCAGCCTGGTTACAAAAGGCTGATTAGTGATAAGGAGAAGAAAAAAAACCAGACATACACGCAGGCTACACTCTTAAGGAAAAAAAACCAGACATACACGCAGGGTGCACACTCTTAAGGAACCCGCACACCCTCAACGGGCATCAGGCACTACTCTAACCCCACTCTGCCCCACTCCCGATAGCGTATCCAGATACCCATAGGACAGTCCCCTGTTACGACCGATGATCAGGAATCCTCACCCTTTCTAGAATGGAGCTTGCAGCCTGGAACCACCAGCCGCAGCATGAAACACCATGGCAAGTTCTCTGCAGCAGTGTCTGTCCCTTCTTGCAGCAGGTACTGGAAAGGTAGGAATGGGCAAGGACAGTCAGCCTGCTCTTGGGATATGTGAGGGCAGGGTTGGAGTGACCACCAGGACCTGGGGAAGCACAGGCACAACAGCCACAGCTGAGAGCTGGCCCAGGCCCCAGAATGGACAACCGCTGTCCTAACAGTGGAGAAACACCCACATCGGTGTAGAATCAGGCCAGGCCAGCCACAAGCTAACCCAGGAGCAGATGGCTTGAGAGCAGGGAGTGGTGGCTCCAAGCTCAGCAGGCCTCATTTCTAGACAGGGAGAAGGGATGGTAGGGCAGGACCCACATGTGACACCTGAGAGCTGCAAAGGAGGCCAGGACACACCCTGGGGAGCACTGGAGAGTTGGGTACAGCAACAAGGCAATATGGCCATCTGAGGGGAAGGTCTCTGCTTTTCCTCTGCACTGAAAACTCACGCTATACCTGGTAAGCTGAGCAGGGCAGGGTTACCACCCTCCTACAGATGAAGAAACTGAGGCTCAGAGACCTGGGACCTGTCCAGTATCTGGCTCCTGACACCTCTGTTCTTAGCACATTCCCACCAGCTTCTACACAAGCCTGTGAACTTCCCGAGGGCAGCGCCTGCAAGTCACCCTCAGCACATGCCCCAGCAGAAGGCAGCACAGTGCTTTATAAATGGGGTGGAGCTACAGGCAGACCTGCCTTTCCCCATCCTTGACCACAGGGCCAGGCAGCCAGGGCAGGTGTACACACCCCCCACCCACATGCTCCCTGCTCCTGGTTGTCACCAGGGAGGCCTCACCACAGCTCAGACAACACCCGGTCACAGGACGGTTGTGAGAGCAGGAGGGGAAAGCAGTGTCTGCCACCTGGGACAGAACTGCCCCTGACATCCCTAGACCTGCTGGGGAGCCTGGCTGACATCACTGCCTGGCACAGCTTCTCCCGCATTGGGTCTGTAGACACAGCCTTCAGCCCATGGTCACTCTGGTCCCTTCTCAGAACCGTACCTATTCCATGGCCTCAGCATCAAGGCCTGGCCCAGAAAGCACTGGGCCTCATGGCCTGCCTGCCCTGGTTCCCTGGCCCCTGCGAAGCTGTGGGCTGCTCTGCAGCTGGACCCCTGCCTCAGACCACAGGCTCTGCCACACCCACGGGAGGGTCTTCAGACAACCTCAGCCCTTCCCCCTCCATTAGCCGGGCATGGTGGGCCCACGCCTGCAGTCCCAGCTACTCAGGAGGCTGAGGTGGGAGGACCACCTGAGCCCGGCAGGTTTAGGTTGTGGTGAGCCATTATCACACCAGCTTACTCCAACCTGAGTGACAGTGAGACCCTGTCTCCAAAAAGAAAACCAACAACTGCAGCAAGAATATTCCCAAAGTTGAGAAAACTAATGCAGCAAAACAGGAATCTACTAATATGTGTTAAAACTGGCAGTGGTAAAAGCGTGTGTGGATCAGGAACAAGCTTAGGTGGACAAATGTAAGAAGATTGTGAAACCACAAAGTGCTTAAAGTGTATGGTTTTTCACTGCATCATCATTATTATTATTTTTGGACAGAGTCTCACTCTATCGCCCAGACTGGAGTCCAGTGGCATGGTTTTGGCTCACTGCAACCTCCACCTCCCGGATTCAAGTGATTCTCCTGCCTCAGCCTCCCAAGTAATGAAGGGGGCCTGCCCCTCCACACCTGTCGGTATTTCTTGCAAGGTGGAGATGAGAGACTGAGAAAAGGAAATAAGACACAAAGACAAAAGTATAGAGGAAGAAAGGTGGGCCCAGGGGACCGGCGCTCAGCACGTGAGGACCTGCACCGGTGCTGGTCTCTGAGGTCCCCCAGTATTTATTGATCACTATCTTTACCATCTCAGCGAGGGGGATGTGGCAGGACTATACAGTAAAGGTGGGAAGAGGGTCAGCAGGAAAACGTGAGCAAAGGAATCTGTGTCATAAATAAGTTTAAGGAAAGGTGCTGTGCCTGGATGTGCATGTGCACGTAGGCCAGATTTATGTTTAACTCTACACAAACATCTCAGTGCAGTAAAGAGTAGCACAGCAGCATTGCCGCCAGCATGTCTCACCTCCAGCCACAGGGCGGTTTTCTCCTATCTCAGTAAATAGAATGTATGGTTGGGTTTTGCACCGAGACATTCCATTCCCAGGGACGAGCAGAAGACAGATGTCTTCCTATCTCAACTACAAAGAGGCCTTCATCTTTCACTAATCCTCCTCAGCACAGACCCTTTACGGGTGTCGAGCTGGGGGACTGTAAGGTCTTTCCCTTCCCACAAGGCCGTATCTCAGGCTGTCTCAGTGGGGGAAAACCTGAACAATACCCAGGCTTTCTTGGGCAGAGGTCCCTTCAGCTTTCCACAGTGCACTGTGTCTCTGGTTAATCGAGAATGGAGAATGGCAATGTCTTTTACCAAGCATACTGCCTGCAAATACATTTTTAACAAAGCACATTCTGCACAGCCCTAAATTCCCTAAACCTTGAGTCAATACAGCACATGTTTCTGTGAGCACAGGGTTGGGGCTAAGGTTACAGATTAACAGCATTTCAAAGCAGAAGAATTTTTCTTAGTACAGATCAAAATGGAGTTTCTTATGTCTTCCTTTTTCTAGATAGACACAGTAACAGTCTGACCTCTCTTCCTTTCCCCCACAGAGTAGCTGGGATTACAAGCATGCACCACTATGCCCAGCTAATTTTTGTATTTTTAGTAGAGATGAGGTTTTGCCATGTTGGCCAGGCTAGTCTCGAACCTCTGACCTTAGGTGATCCACCCACCTTGGCCTCCCAAAGTGCTATGATTACAGGCATGAGCCACCACGCCTGCTTCACTGTATTATTCATCAGCAAGACCTCTGTGGGAAATATCTGAATCCATTATCAGTGGTGAATCTATTGACTCTTTCGGTGGTGTCAATGTTATACTTCATTTGCTCTCCTGCACGTAACCAGCATTCACAGATGCACATTTGCAATTGATTTCAATGACAGGCAACATTAACTTTGAACCCCAATTAAGCAAAATGGCATCCACTCTTCTCAGTAATAGACCCACATTACAAAAATTAAACTCAATTATTATTACGTTTTGAATTTTGCCTATAATCACATTCTGAGGTTAAATTCAAAAAAAGTAAAGAAGTAGTATAAAATTTTTTAAAAATTGCCTATAAAAAATATATGGAAGTTGCCAGCCTGGGCAACATGGCAAAACCCTGTCTCTACAAAAAAAAAAAAAAAATTAGCTGGCCATGGGGTGCACCTATAGTCCCAGCCACTAGGGAGGCTGAGGTGGAAGGATCACTTGAGCCCAGGAAGTCCAGGCTGCAGTAAGCTGAGATCATGCCACTACACTCCAGCCTGGGCAACAGAGTCAGACCCTGTCTCAAAGAAAATTAAAAAGTAAGTAATTATACTATTCACCCTCGGACCCTTAAGAAAACAGTTTGTAAACCCCTCAAACAGGTTATTAATATATCCACTATATAGACGAGGAAATGAGGGCAGAGGTTCTGCAACTTGACCAGGGTTTCATAGCTAAAGTGCAGTCAGGGACACTGGCTTCAGAGTACATGATGTGTACCACAGATCCATGCAGCCTTCCAACAACAACATTGAACAGAAGAACTGTCACCTGAGGAAATAAAACTAACAGCATAAGCAGAAGACCTTACAGATAATGCCCACATGATAAAGTCATATTTGGGAAACCAGAACAAACTATTCTGAACTAGGGCCAATTAGAGATAATAGGCTCAGGAACTGGTTAACATGTTCAAACAATACGAAAACAATCATATTAAATGTAAAGATTGGCCGGGGGCAGAGGCTGACGCCTATAATCCCAGCACTTTGGGAGGCCAAGGTGGGCGTATCACCAGAGGTCGGGAATTCGACACCAGCCTGACCAACATGGAGAAACCCCATCTCTACTAGAAATACAAAATTAGTCAGGTGTGGTGGCACATGCCTGTAATCCCAGCTACTTGGGCAGCTGAGGCAGGAGAATCGCTTGAACCTAGGAGGCGGAGGTTGTGGCGAACCAAGACTGTGCCATTGCACTCCAGCCTGAGCAACAAGAGCGAAACTCCGTTTAAAAAAAAAAAAAGAAAGAAAGAAAGAAAGAAAAAGTAAAGATTATACCATTACTGGGAAAGATACCAAATCTCAAAAGAGTAAAAACTGTGCCAAAAGCAGAAATTTAAGTACCACAATTTCATAAGCAAGAATACACTATTAAAAGATTCGGAGGCCGGGCGTGGTGGCTCACACCTGTAATCCCAGCACTTGGGGAGGCTGAGGTGGGAGGATCACTTGAGGCCAGGAGTCTGAGACCAGCCTGGCCAACATGGCGAAACCCAGTCTTTACTAAAAATAAAATAATTTGCCGGGCATGGTGGCGCATGCCTGTAATCACAGCTACTCGGGAGGCTGAGGCAGGACAATCGCTTGAACTTGGGAGGCAGAGGTTGCAGTGAGCCAAGATCGTGCCACTGCACTCCAGCCTGGGCAACAGAGCAAAACTCTGTCTCAGAAAAAAAAAAAAAAAAAAAAAGATTTGGAGTGGGGAGTGGTGGCAGCTATTTAGAGGCCAAGGCGGTAGGATCACTTGAGCCCAGGTGTTTGAGGCCATCCTGGGCAACATAAACAAGACCCCATCTCCTTGAGAGAGAGAGAGAGAGAGAGAGAGGTTGATTTATAAAGCAATTAAGACTGGGGCCTTGACCAAGAATCAATTATCAATAACCTAGACCCAGGTAGTCTGAGGTGTCCTTTCTCTTCTGAGAGTTGAATGATTAACACAGAAAGTATAAAGTATAAAAACATAGTGCCAGGTGCGGTGACTCATGCCTGTAATCCCAGCACTTTCGGAAGCCAAGGCAGGTGGATCATCTGAGGTCGGGTGTTTGAGACCAGCCTGGCTAACATGGTGAAACCCCGTTTCTACTAAAAAGACAAAAAAGTAGCTGGGCATGGTGGCATGCACCTGTAGTCCCAGCTGCTTGGGAGGCTGAGACAAGAGAATCACTTGAACCCGGGAGGCAGAGGCCGCAGTGAGCCGAGATCATGCCACTGCACTCCAACCTGGGCGGCAGAGCGAGACTGTGTCTCAAAAAAAAAAAAAAAAATAGAATCTTATACATTTAATGCAACCCTAGGAAGCAATCAGGGAAGGTTCAAAAAATGAATAAGGGAATAAGAATAGGAGTAAAGAAATAAGTTGAAATACCAGTGATGAAGATTTTCATAGCCTGTTCAAATCTAAGTATGTAGTCAATTTTGGGATCACTGTGATTTGGGGTTTGCTTTCTACCTAATAAGCTATTTAAAACACTGAGAAGGCAATATTAGAACTTTCATTTTAATGAAATATTCAGAATTTTGATTAAAATAAATACTAAATTAAGTTTACAAGTAACAGTTAAATATTTAGAGACATTTAATGTACTAAGTTTTGCGAACAGTACAAATATTTAAGAGTGTTGATTGAGGATGAATGCAGTGGCTCACGCCTGTAATCCCAGCACTTTGGGAGGCTGAGACGGGTGGATCACGAGGTCAGATCGAGAGCATCTTGGCTAACATGGTGAAACCCAGTCTCCACTAAAAATACAAAAAGATTAGCCAGGAGTGGTGGCGGGCACCTGTAGTCCCAGCTACTCGGGAGGCTGAGGCAGGAGAATAGCATGAACCCATGAGGCGGAGCTTGCAGTGAGCCGAGATCGCGCCACTGCATTCCAGCCTGGGCAACAGAGCGAGACTCCATCTCAAAAAAAAAAAAAAATAGTGTTGATTGGGAGTAAGGGAATATCAACTGCCAATAAATGTAGAAGATGAAAGAACAGGACTTTAAACAGCACATACTTAGTTATGGGTCTCCGTCTCCTACCCATACAGAAAAACTCCCCAACATTCATGACTTCATCCACTCTGACTAGCAGATAGGCCACATTTCCTGACACCCTGGCTCTTCACCTCAAAAGGTTTATCTTTCCACCACACCAGCAAAGACCCTCAGGATACACGATTCACACTGCCAGCTAAGCATCGACCCCAAGGGACAAGGTAAGCACACACTGAAGCAACTGGGCCATCCTAGTCCTAATCCCTACAACGGTGTCCACCCTGAGAATTGCAGCACTTGTAGAAGTTGGTCATCAGCTTGTCTGCAGAGCGAGTCTGAAGATGCATGAAGTAAGCATGAGGATGTTTACATTTGAGACATGGCTCTAGCAATCAGAAAAAGGAAGAAGTAACGCGCATTAAAAAAAAATGTTGCTCATGACTGTTAAAAGTAGGTATTACTTAATTTTTTTTTTTTTTTGAGACGGAATCTCCCACTGTCGCCAGGGCTGGACATCAGTGGCACACTCTCGGCTCACTGCAACCTCCGCCTTCCAGGTTCCAGCAATTCTCCTAACCAAAACCCTAGCCCTAACCAAAACCCTAGCCCTAACCCAAACCCTAACCCTAAACACTAACCCTAACCCCTAATGCTAATCCTAACCCTAACCCCTAAAACTAACCCTAAACCTAACCCCTAACCCTGACCCTGACCCTAACCCCTAACCCTAACCCCTAACCCTAATCCCTAACACTAACCCCTGACCCTAACCCTAACCCCTAACCCCTAACCCTAACCCTGACCCTAACCTACCGTGACCCTGACCCTGACCCTGACCCTACCCTAACCCTAACCCCTAACCCTAACCCTAAACATAAGCATAACCTCAACCTCAACCCCAAGCCTAACCCTAACGCTAACTCCTACCCCTAGCCTTTCTTACCTTTTACATCTGTCCAGATTCTCCAGTAGAAGCAGGGACTCTTGGCTCCCAGGTGTGCACCACTGCATGTGGCACGGGACTCCATATCAGTCCCCAAATAGGCACGTGAATGCTCACAGTGCCAGCCATGCAGTGGAAGCCCAGGGTGTATTCTCACCTCCATGACCAGGGCCCAGCGCCTACATCAGGCTAATCAGGGCTAAAGTGAGCTAGGGCACCAAAGGTCTTCTTAAGACCAAGGCCACGTTGTGCCTCCTGTCACAGAGCAAGACGCAGCAGCCTTCCAAGTCAGGGGCCCTTCCCTGACGACACTCCAAGCTCAAAGCACTGGACTTTCACACAGTGAGGCTGCACACATTACTCTGTTTAAATCTCCACCTAGGCCACTGGGAGAAAGGGTGATAGAGGGACACTCGTATTGCCCTATGGTATACATGCTCTGGTTTATATGACTTCAAGCCGTTTACAAGAAACTCAAGCTGAAACACTACTTGTTTCCAACTTTTTGTTTGCAGAGGATTTGCAATTTACACTCCAAAACAAGACAGCCACAGAGCCCACTACTCCTCCTCTGAAGTCGCTCCAAGGGCCTCCGCATCAGTCCTAGAATTGGACTAACCTAACCTAACCTTACAGAGGTCCCAGATCTCACCTGCCCAAATCAGACATTTTAACACACACAGCTCTCAACAGCAGGACTTACAGACACAAAACTCTAAGGTAACGGATTGTCTCAACTCCTTCGTGTCTCAGCGAACTAAAACACTGCCTAGCACAGGTGCACCATCAGCCTTATTCACTGAATAAACCTCTGTATATTTTATTCATCTTTGATTCTGGAAATGATATAATGAACATAAAATGTTTTATAAATTGGACTAAAGACCTTTGAGGTCTCTTCACAGGATCCTATCTGGTGGACCCCCAAATCTGCCAACACAGAGAAGACATCCGTAAACACGTGCAGGACAGAGGCCAGACAAAACCATCTCTCTCAGCCTCAAAGTGGCCTGGCAGTCACATGTGGGGTCTGGCCTATTTGACGAAGTCAGGCTTTCGGCTCCAGGCACCCTACTGCACTGCAAAGCCAAGTTCTGCCGAACAAAGAAAAAACAGCCTGCTCACCCTCACTAATATCCCAGGTGGTAAGCTAAGAGCATTATCTGCTTGACACCCCTCCTCCTCCACCCTCCATATCCAAGCTATCACCAAGGTCCTGGCAATCTTACCTCCTAAATGTCTCTCAAATCCACTTCTCTCCCTTCAGTGTCCAGGCCACCAGCATGATGACTTCTGCATATGTGTAGCAGCCTCCTCGCAGGATGTAAAAATGCAAATCTAGTCATAGGCTCTGTGAAAGGAAAATCTTGGGGCCCCAAAATTACTAAGTTAAAGGGAAAAGTTAAGCTGGGAACTGCTCAGGGCAAACCTGCCTCCCATTCTATTCCAAGTCACCTATCTCCTCACTAAGATAGGTGCACATCTGATTGCCTCCTTTGGAGAGGCTAATCAGAGACTCAGAACAATGCAACATTTGTCTCTCACGTATCTGTGACCTTGGAAGCTCCCTCCCTGCTTCCAGTTGTCCCCACCTTTCTGGATGGAAGCAACGTACTTCTTACATATATTGATTGATGTCTCATGTCTCCCTAAAACCAAGCTGTGCCCTGACCACCTTGGGCACATGTCGTCAAGACGTCCTGAGGCTGTGTCACGGGTGCACGTCTTTCTAAATTACCTGAAACCATCTCAGGTAGGGTTCATAGCTCCCTTTCCCGAACCCTCCCAGGAGCCCCTCGTGGGCGCCCAGGTCCTGCATGCTGTTGTGGCCCAGGCTCACCTGGAGCAACTCGACTCTTCGTTACAGCCTCGTGAACCTTTCAGTTCCTAAGGCTGTCTAGCCTGTGAAAGGAAAATGAATCTGGGGGCCCCAAAATCACTAAGCTAAAGGGAAAAAAGCTGGGAACTGCTTAGGGCAAACCTGCCTCCCCTTCTATTCAGAGTCACCCCTCTGCTCACTAAGATAGGTGCATATGTGATTGCCTCCTTTGGGGAGGCTATTCAGAAACCCAAAAGAATACAACAGTTTGTCTCTCACCTACCTGTGACCTGGAAGCCCCTCCCTGCCTCGAGTTGTCCGGCCTTTCCCGACGGAACCAACGTTCATCTTACATATTTTGATGTCTCCTGTCTCCCTAAAATGTATAAAATCAAGCTGTGTCCCACCTTTGGCACATGTCAAGACCTCCTGAGGCTGTGTCACGGGCGTGCGTCCTCAACCTTGGCAAAATAAACTGTCTAAATTGACTGAGACCGTCTCAGATATTCGGGGTTCACAATGCACGGGGACGTCCCCTGGGGCAGCGCCCCTCCTCCACCGAGCTCACTCGCTTCCTCCTTGTGTGTTTTCTTCAGAAGAAGTTTCACAGCTACTTGGTCCACACCTGTCTGCCCCACAGGACCCTCTCTTCTCCACAGGCACATGGGCGGCGCACCTGCTGAGCTGTGTGGAGAGGACCAGGTTCCTCTCCTAATTCCTGCTCAGTTACTAACAAATGTCGACAAGTCGAGAAAATTGCTCAAATTTACCCCATCAAAGAATTAAAAACTGGTGAAAGCTTGACCTGTGCCCCCCACCCCTGACGTGCTCACCCCTCCACTCCCTCTAGGCGGGCGGCTCCCACTGGAGCCTCAGTACCACACCCACAGCCGGGAGCCCCAGTCCCGCACTCGGCCGCACGCGCACTCCCTGCGGCCCTCCCGCCAGGCGCCGCGCTGGGCAGCCCGCGCCCCGGCGGGGTCCTTCAGGCCTTCGGCCGGGCAGCCTCCCTCGGGGTCCTTGCGCGGATGCGTAGCAGCTGCGAGGACGCGGGCCGAGCCGGAAGCGGAGTGCGCTGCAGCGCCAGCTGGGCCGTTGGGCGGGGTTCGAGAGCGCGCGGAGTCGAGACCGGCGGCAGGGCCCGAGGGGCCCCTGGCCGCCAGCGGGCCGACCCGCAGCGTCCCTGGTCTCTCCAGCCCTCACTCGGAACCGCACGTGAGGGCAAATCCGCCCCGGTGGCTGGCTTAGCACGCGGGGACAGCCCCTCCGAGGCCGCCCTAGGGGTGTGGGCGGGAGGGCGTACCGGTCGGGGGAAGCACGGAAAGGTGGTTTCGCGAGGCTGTTGTGGGGGGCGGGACGGGCAGCCTGGCGATGCCTGGACATGGTTGGTGGCCAAAAACATAAAGATAGCTTGCCCACTTAGATCTCGAGGACAGCGACAAGCGAGTCCTCGCTCGTAAGCGGTGGCTCACGCCTATAGTTCAGGGATGCCGAGGAGGGAGGATCGCTTGAGTCCAGGAGTTGGAGGCTGCAGTGAGCCGTGATCGCGCCACTGCACTCCACCCTGGGCGACAGAGTGAGACCCTATCTCTAAACGAAAGAAAGAACTTCTTCAAGCATGGGGCCATGCAGCTGGATTTGGCTTTCTGTCGCTCTCTCTACAGGGTACGGGTGACAGGGGGCAGACCTCTCATCATGCTTTCCAGGCATCTGCCACTTCCCAGGAATTGTGTCCCTGGATAAACAAGGCGAAGTCCTTGGCTGTGCAGAAGCAGTAGCTGTGTGGTGGCACAGTCAGGAAAACTCGGGGGCCCTGTTGGTATTTTCTACCCCTGACCCGTGTGCATACTTCTGTCGTAGCTCTTACCACAGTAGACTCTGCTATCATTGTGTTTTACATCCTCTGAACCCTGTGCGACGTCTGCTCATGGTGAATGCCCAGTAAGGTTCACCTATTGCTGCTATCTCGTCATCATATCATTTCTATGTGCCCACCTAGCTAAGAGTCTGGACTGTGGTTACATTCTCAGGAATGTTTGCAAAGTCATGTTTCGGTGTGAGGAGAGTAAAACAGAGCTAGAGATTATGGTGCACACAGCCTTTGGCACTGGATGCCTGGTGAATGTCTTGTGCAAATGGGTAATGTGAGGAGCAGCATTTGGGGTGCACAGGACTTAAGTATTTGTGTATAACCTATTATTGATGCCTGTGTGTCATACTCTGCTACTCCAAGTCTAGTAGTCAATTGCTTACCATATCTCAGTCCGGCACTGAGGGAAGCAGTCTGGATGGAGGTACAGCTGGAGATTTGGTTGAGGGGACTTATCTCTGACAACAGCCTCTTGTTGATCTTCCCAGACAGTGACAAGACCCTCCCCTCCCTTGGGCTGGACCCCTCTCTACAGCTAGGAGCCAATGGCAGAAGACAGAACCAAACCCAGTGAGTTGGACCAAGGGAAGTATGCTGATGACAACGTGAAGATCATCTGCCTGGGAGACAGCGCAGTGGGCAAATCCAAGTATGTTGGGAGATTAGGGAATAAATGCCAGCCCCAGAGAGGGTCTGGGTCATTCAAAAAGTCCTCCAGAGGCAGAGGAGCATGGCTTCTTGGGGCTGGTGGAGCAGTCTTGGCTGGAGCCCAGATGTTCATGGGGGAATGAGGGGAATCACGTGAGCAGTTGTGTGTGTTGGGTGGAGGGGGCAGGTCATAAGGACTGAGGAATTTGAGTGTTTCCTCAGAGCCCTGAGAGAACGTGTGGAGCAACTGAGGACATTGTATGTGGTTTGTGAGCTGAGGGATGGCAAGGGTGGGGAGTGGGAATGGAAAGAGAAAAGTGACTATGCCGCCGTGACAGATTGGGTAAAGGTGGTAAAGATGCTTTCTTGGAGGGACTCTCTGAAATAGAGAAAACTCGGTAGAACTGACGATTGACTATAATCATCGTGAAGATTGGCTTATTCTTTTAATGAGTTTCGGTGCCTACATGCCGCCCGGAGAGGTGAAGGGAGGCTCTGCGCTACTGGCAGCCTGTCTCCATGAGCCATCCTATTTCTCACGCCTAGGACTGGTGAGGGCACATGTCCATTTCTGCCTTCATAGCATGAGGGTACACTTGCCCCTGCCCAGAGAATTGCTTATGCTTATCTCCCAAGTACTCCAGGCCCACCTTGCTTTCTACCTTCATTTTTATCATCGTGTCCTTTGACTCAGGTAGCTCTGAATAACTCTCTGGGGGCTTTGCTGGTTTTTAGGTCATCTCCATGAATTTGAATTCTCTCTCTCTTCTCCACCACACAATCACACACTGCAGCTCTGGTTTAGTATTTTTTTGTTTGTTTGTTTGTTTGAGACGGAGTCTCGCTGTGTCCCCCAGGCTGGAGTGCAGTGACGTGATCTCGGCTCACTGCAAGCTCCACCTCCCGGGTTCACACCATTCTTCTGCCACAGCCTCGCGAGTAGCTGGGACTACAGGCGCCTGCCACACCCAGCTAATTTTATTTTTGTACTTTTAGTAGAGATGGGGTTTCACCTTGTTAGCCAGGATGGTCTCGATCTCCTGACCTCGTGATCCACCCGCCTCAGCCTCCGAAAGTGCTGGGATTACAGGCGTGAGCCACCGCGCCCGGCCTCTGGTTTAGTATTTTATAGTTACTCTGACCATCCTCAACAGCATGCCTGTACAATAAAAGTGAGGGTAGGTGTTGTAGTTTGGGAAGGTTACTCAATAAATAACACCCCCTTTATCCCCACTCAAGTTTAAAAACAACAAAGAGAGAATAGAAAAGGCAGGCAGGCAGGTGGAGAGCAAATTGCCACTTTAATAACAAACAGAACTTTCCGAGAATGTATCTTCCTATGAGATGTAAGGTGGCCTGCCCACTAACTCAGTGCTACCCAGCTCCCAAGTTCAATGCTAGTCTCTTTATACGCCTCATTTCAAACAGCAACAAAAAATAAGAATCCAAGTAGTTAACTTGACGTCAGAGATTACCATAACATTGGCCTCCACAGACACAAGAATTAGAAAACAAGCCAGTCTTCATCCACTAGCAGTATCTCAGGAACAAGGCTGTCCCAGATACAAAGACCATGATGGAAACAGTGCATCTGAGGGAAGGTGAGTGCATGAGAACACCGTGGTTCAGTTTTGATTGGACTCAAGAATTATCTGCCAGTTTTCAGTGTCTCTAACCTATGAATCTAAACTCAGTTGGGCTAAAACACCCATTAAGAGGTTAACACATCCAGGCTGTGGTGAGCTATGATTGCACCACTGCACTCTAGCCTAGTGACAGAGCAAGACCCTGTCTCAAAAAAAAAAAAAAGTTAACACCTGTGTTCATCGTATCTGAAGGGCATCTGTTGTACACGGCCTCATTTCTAGATAGCGATGTTGAGGCAGTGCGGCCTTCCTGCACAGTTCAGAAATTTACAACGGTAGCAGCCCCAGTCACCAGGCTTTCTTTAAGGTGCCTTTTTTTTTTTCTCATGCAGCATGTTCATGCTTCTTGATTTCACCCAGGGCTCTGTTGGTGGGCTCTGATGACAGCTCCCCTACCCCCTGTGAACAGGTGTCCTCAGACCTGGGCACTGCCTCCTGTGGAAGGCTTTTCCTTTGCTCCTGCACATGCCACCTTCCTGAGCTGCGATTACAGGCGTGAGCCACTACGCCCGACCAGATTTCTTTTGACCCCAGGTGATCATACTGCTTAATAACAAGACATGGCAAGACATGGTGTTTTTTTTGTTTTTTTTTTTGAGACAGAGTCTTGCTCTATCACCCAGGCTGGAGTACAGTGGTGCAATCTCGGCTCACTGCAACCTCCGCCTCCCGGGTTCAAGCAATTCTCGTGCCTCAGCCTCCTGAGTAGCTGGGATTACAGGCATGCGCCACCATGCCTAGCTAATTTTTTTGTATTTTTAGCAGAGGTTTTGCCATGTTGGCCAGGCTGGTCTGGAATTCCTAACCTCAAGTGATCTGTCTGCCTTGGCCTCCCAAAGTGCTGGGATTACAGGTGTGAGCCACCGCACCCGGCCAACAAGACGTGGCTGTCTGATTCCATCTTTAAGAGTAGTTAGGTCCAGATGTGTTGTCTTTTTTCTTTGATAGCTGTCTAACTTGGCCTTTAGGGTCTTCCATTCCCGTTAATAATTGCCTATCATCCTTGTGCAAAGAGGGGAAAGACACACCCCCCCACCCCCAACTAAGGCCACATGGTGAGTACAGAGTAGGGTGATGGGGGAAATTTACAAGCAGAAAAGTCAAAGCATGTGACTCCCTGGGTCCCAAGCTCTCATTATCCTGAGGGAGTTGTGCTTAGGCCAACAGTAACCAGTGCCTACTCTAAGTATTTTTGGGAAAAGAAGTCAGGGAACGTCTGTGTATGTGACAGAGACAGAGGCAGCTTCCTAGAGCCCCCGGAGGTAGGCCTGCTCTGTTTTTGAGCTCAGGCCTGCCGAGCTGTTTCTCTGCTAAGCTGCAGAATGTTGGGAGGGAATGAGTCTCTGGGGCTTGTTTTTCTCTCCTTCATTCTGTCTTCCAGAGGCAACTTTTCCTTAAGAAAGTCCCTCTGTGCCTGTGTTTTTATTCTTTCACTGCTTCTGCTCTGATGAGGCAAGTTTATGGATCTCTCCTCCTCCTCCTCCACTTCCTGAACATGTGCCCTCTCAAGACAGTGTTCTGAGCTTGAGTCTTTTTCATTTACCATCTTGACCTCTGGCTGCGGTAATTTCTTTGTGTAATTTTCTACGTCATCTAAGAAGATGATGTGTTTTCTTTATAGTAAGGGTGCTGTTTCTTCATAGTTACAAATAAAATCTATCCTCCTTTTACAATTGAAGGTGTAGTTTAAATATCAGAAGTATAAAATCATGGTTAGAGTGTATTAATCTTACAGACAGGCAAGCAGTGACCCTTCAAAACATGAGGGAAAAAAGGTTGCAGTGTCAAGAGAGTGGTCAGGGAAGGCCGAGTTGTAAAGGTAACATTGGGTCAAAGACTTGAAAAAAGCAAGGAGTAAGCCTTGCAGATATGGCCAGTGGCTAGAACAGAGGGAGAGAAAAGAAATGGGAGAGTTTGAACTGAAAGAAATGGGGAACCACTGGATGGTTTTGCACAGAGGAGTGACCAAGTCTGCCTAATTTTTTCACAGGGTAACTGACCACATTCAGAATAGATAGTCCTCTCAGTAACCAATAGATCAGGCAGATTCTCCTGTCTCAGCCTCCTGAGTAGCTGGGATCACAGGCGTGCGCCACCACGCCTGGCTAATTTTTTGTATTTTTAGTGGAGACAAGGGCTTCACCATGTTGGTCAGGCCGGTCTCAAACTCCTGACCTCAAGTGATCCACCCACTTCAGCCTCCCAAAGTGCTGGGATGACAGGCGTGAGCCACCGCGCCCGGCCGGGACATGGCTTTTGAACGGAAGGCACAGCTTTGGCCTGGCCTCTGTTTCCCTGTGCATAACACAAGGGTAATTGTATGTGCAGCGCTGTGCTGTGGTGGAAAGAACAGATGTGAGAGCTTCACGTGGGCTGGTGTGTGGACTCATAGCGACGGGAGCTGTTTTGTTATGACGGGTTGGTAATGCTGATTCCCAGATTCCAGACTTGACCCGGAAACTGTGTGGCTGTGGAGTGAAAGGGGGAAGGGAAGCCACAGGTGGCTTCCAGGTTGTCAGCCTCAGGGTGATAAAGTTTGGGACAAGGGAGAGATGGAGACGCCATCTGACCACCTTGCCTGTTCTGCTTACAGACTCATGGAGAGATTTCTCATGGATAGCTTGTATCCTTCAAGGTTTGAAATACCCCTTGTTCCTGTGGGTCTTCCCACGCTCATGCATCGGTGTCCCACTGCCCACCCCTTTGTACCAGCAGCCCAGGAAGGAGGACTGGGTAAGTGAATCCGCAGGTTTTGTTCCGCACTTGTTTCTTGCCGATTGACCCACGTGGCATTGCACAATCAGTGCTGTATATTTTGGAGCTTACTCATATTTGGATTGTTTTATATTAAGAGGGCAGTAGAATGGCAAACAGCAAATGGGTTGGATCTAATGCCTGGATTCAGACCCCACCTCCTCCTCCTCAGTAGCTTCTGACGCTGGCCAAGTCATTTAACCTCTCTAACCTCAAAGCTTGGGCCCCCTACTATTGAAAAAAAAACTCTCTAATATGAACGAACTTTGTAAAATAGAAGCTGCCAGCCCCACCCTCCTCCCATGAATTGTTATATTGTATAGGTTTGGAGTGAGTTCCTCCCCACAACTGGGAGATTTTTAAACAGCTTCCCAGGTGGATCCACTGAGAACCACAGGTGGGAAGAGCCCCTGGAGCCTGGTGCTCCCTGTCCTGGGCTCGGCACCCCAAGGCTCAGTTGCCTTAAGATCTGAGTATGTGTTACCCCACCTGTACCAAGTGCTCCTGCACAGCCAGCCCACCTGCGTCATTTGGCTCTGCTTTTTACACTGTCCAGCTTCTTGCAGCCTCGGAAGGTGTTAATCCCCAGAGTTTAACCCTTTTTCTCAGGGTTTCACACGTAGGCAGACTCCAAATTGATTGACAGCTTGTCAACTGTATGGCTTGTGGGAGCTTTCGTCCCTGGAATGGTCATGTTGCTACCTAGGGTTAGGGTTTCCTTTCTAGTCTGCGAAAGCTCCATCCATGATTGAGTTGGGGTACCCACATTTGCATTTTCCAACTGCATGATGCCCTTTATGACCCTTGTCTGTAAAATCCTGTTCTATGTTTTACCTCAGACTTCGATGGCCAGGACACACTCCCATCTTCTCCCACCCCTCACCCTTCCATGGAGCTTGTACCAGTGGTATGTGAAGCTGATCCTCTGTCTGCAACATTCATTTGATTTAAAATCTCAATAACTCCAAAGAGAAGAGGAGGGAGAGGATCCATTTCATCAAACCAAACACCCCTGCTCCCCACTCCTTCCTTACCTCCCCTTTTATTGGTTTTGGTCCTTAACCTGAGTGCAGTCAGCCACAGCAGCTGTCCACGTACGCCCTGACCCTGTACAAGCACACAGCCATGGTAGATGGCAAGACCATCCTTGTGGGTAAGTGGCACAGGGCCAAGCCATGCTGACCCTCAGGAAAGAGGAAATGGGAGACGAGGGGAGGTGAGGGAAGGTTCATAAGGAGAGAGTCCAGAGGGAGAAAATGAGACCCCAGGCAGGGACAAGGGGCGGTAGAGAGAACCCAGAGAGCCAGGAGCCAGGAGGCCATTAGAGGGTGGAAGGAGGCATGCAGGGGCCACGTCCCAGCCCTCTGACCTGGTGTCCAGGCCAGCACCTGTGCAGGACAGGGTTCATGAAAGGAGAAGTCAGGGGACTGTACCCACCTCAGGGAAGAAGAACATGAGAGGCCTTCGACGAGGCAGTAGTTTTCCTAGCTTCAGGGGTTCTTACTCAGCCAGTTTAAAAAAATAAATGTGGTCAGAACGTGATCTCCCACATCGGGCTGTGGCCTTCCATCGGGTCGTAATCTTCTCCTTGGCCAGGCACACAGCCTGCCTGACTCTGTCTACCATCTGTGGTCAGTGCACGTGAGCAGTTGGACTAGTTTAGAACTTAGAGGACCCTGCATGTCACGTGGGAAACGGGGAACTATCTTCTCCCTCCTTGGGCTTCCAGTGTGTTGTCCTTCCTCCTGGCCCCGACCCACTGTCTTCCCATACACACAGGTGAACACACACCTCTCACATCACACTCAGGTACACTGTCTTGAAGACACACGCGTGGGGCTGTGTGGTCTCTGTTTCTCCCTGTGCTCCCCTTGTACACTCACACACGTGCTGTGGCTTGTGCCACATGTGTTGTATTTTAGTGACTTGCACAGAAATGCACCAGGCATGTGGGTCTCTCTGACCTCCAGCCCCAACAGGCAGTCAGAGCTGTGTTCACATTGCAGACTTTTGGGACACGGCAGGCCAGGAGCGGTTCCAGAGCATGCGTGCCTCCTACTACCACAAGGCCCACGCCTGCATCATGGTACGAGACGGGGGGGAGGTGGATAAAGGCACTGGGCAAGTCTGGCCTGAGGGGTGAGGAGCCTGGCAGCCCTGGGCCCTTGTAACCAAGTCTGGGTGTTGTGGGAGGGGGGCTTAGGGTCACCCGGGGATGTTTCAAACCACACCTGCTCCCCAGAGCTTCTTAGTGAGAAAGTGCCAGGTGAGCTCTCTGTAGGTGGGGATGGGTGGAGAAAAGATGGAACAGCAAGCTCGGGGCTTCAACATCAGGTGTAGCATCCAAGAGGCAAACATGTGCCTGAGACAGGGCCACAGTCCCTCTGATGGACCTACCCTGTCGGACAAGCTCCCAAGGCCTCCCTCCACTGCTGCCTGCTGCGTTTCCCTAGGCGGCGCATGCTGCGGGTCCCAGAGAACCTTCTCTCTCAGGCCAGCCCCTTGCCTCCTGCCAAGCCTCCCAGTTTGTTGCCTAGGACGCAATCCTCAGGGTTCCACCCCGGTGGCCAGGGTGTGGTGAGTGCCTGAAATGCAGCCGAGGAAAGGGAGCTCTGTGTCCTATAGAGGTTCCTACCCGTGAATTCCCTGGCTTGGTTCTCAGGCCACCACTTTGAGATGCTGAAAAGGAGCATGTTTTTCTTTTGGGCCGCTTAGAAAACATTTTCATGGCTGGGCGCGGTAGCTCACGCCTGTAATCCCAGCACTTTGGGAGGCCAAGATGGGTGGATCACCTGAGGTCAGCAGTTTGAGACCAGCCTGGCCAACATGGTGAAACCCCGTCTCTACTAAAAATACAAAAAATTAGCCGGGCATGGTGGCGGGTGCCTGTAATCCCAGCTACTTGGGAGGCTGAGGCAGGAGAATCACTTGAACCCGGGAGGCAGAGGTTGCAGTGAGCCGAGATCACACCATTGCACTCCAGCCTGGGCAACAAGAGCAAAACTCCATCTAAAAATAAAAAAAAATAAAAAATAAAATAAAATTTTAAAACCCCACATTTTCATGAATATCAGCCATCAACAATGCAGAAAGTAATAGACTAGTCTTCTGAATTCTTAACCCTAGCAATTGTCACCAAGTGAAAACCTCGGTCACTAAAACTTCTTGGAATAGCAATCAAGGTCTTGCTTTAACACAAAACCCCAAAACTTGGTGGTACAAAATAACCATTTTCTGATGGATTGGGAATCCATGTCTGAAGTCTCAGCTAAGAAGACTCCAAGGCTGGGTTCCAGGCTGGAACTGCCTGGGGCATCTCCCCACACACACACACTGGTACTTGCCTAGACCGCCAGCAGGTTCTGCTCCCCGTTTTCTTTGCAGTTTGTCAGTTGGGCTGATTTGGGTTTGCTCACAGAGTGTCAGCCAAGATCCCAAGATCAAGTATCCAAAGAGAACCCAGTGGGACTTATATTTCCTTTTATGGCCCAGCCGTGGAATACGTGGCATCTCTCTGGCCATAGTCACAGAGGGAAGAAACAGATGGCATCTCTCAGTGGGGAACCAGAGTCACACGATTACAAGAACACATGGGATGGACAGGTTGCCACCATTGTTGGCATATATTAATAAAGTCTGCCATGGCACCCCATAGCATTTAGACACCCACCTTTCCAGCCCTACCTCCCAGTTAGTGATTGTAAGTATGCACGGCCTTAGCTTGGCACTGAGAGGGATGCATGGCTGAGTAGGTGTCATCTCATCTGTAAGAAGCAATAGCAGAGGCGATCCAGAAGGAGCTGCTGTGTTCTGCTCATTGTCACCTGCTCCTCTGCACACCTTCCTTCATGCTGTTCCCTCAGCTTCTCCCCAGCTCACACCCCTTTCTTTGAAACTCTGCTCATTTTTCAGGCCCTGCTTAAATGCCACCACCTCCATGCAGCCTGCTCTGATGTTTGTCATTAGAATTGCCCTTTCCTGTGTGCTCCTGCACCACTGATCACTTCCACAACATGGATTATCTGTGATGCACATGTGCAGGATGCCAGGAATGCCAAGGTGGAAAGACACAAGTGCTGCCCCCAGGAACTTACTGACTGGTGGGCACAGTACAGACACCAGTGGTGAGGACAGTGAGGATTCTTCCCTTCTGACCCTTTGCAGATGGTAAAGGAAGGAGCTCGTCACCTAATTCCCCCGACTGCCCCTTAAGAACAAAATCCCTTGAAAAATTCCAAAAGCTTTAACTCTGATAACTGTTAAGGTACTCAACAAGAGGATGACGGGGCAAGGCAAATGGGGGCAGTGTAGTGCAGAAGTCTGACCCTCAAGAGCAGAGGAGCTTGGTCCTAGCCAGTTTGGTTTCAGGCCTACAGTGGCATTTGGTATTTTGAGCTCACCTCTCTTTTGCCCTTGGAGTGACTGCTTCCTGCATCTGAGGCATCTCCGTGGGCTCCCCTCAGACCCTCTTCTGAAGGCCTGGGGTGTCTCTCCTGCCACCATGCCTGTGTCTGCAGGTGCCTGCCACCAGCCCCAGTCTGCTGCACGGGGCCTGGCTGGTAGAAAGCACTTGCCTTCTGACCACATGGGGAGCTGAGGGTCAGAGACGGAGCCAGGGCTCGACCCTCCACCTTGAAACCTTGAGATGGGGATGCTTCTCATTCTAGCCAGCTCTTCCTCAGCTCTCAAAACAAGGAAAGGGTGCTCAGGAAACCAGACCTGGACAAAAGGCATCTGTGCCTGGTGTGAGGCAGAGTCCAGAAGTTTAGTTACAGACATCCTTTATAAGGAGTCTTCATCGGGAATTCAAGGCAACCTGGTGATTCATTGAAATTGGCCTGTGAAAGAGAATCCACATAGACTTCCTGCCGCCTCTTGAGATGTGACAGCTGCTGACCCTCTCACCACCACACAGGGCGAGCCCCTAGCCCTGAGCTTGAACCATGTTGCTTGCACAAATAGCTGGGTGATTTAGAAGTGAGGTCAGCTGTGCCAGCAGTTACAGGGCGGTGGTTGTCTGTAACTTTAACCCACTGACTGTTGTACTAGGGCAGTTTGGGCGAGACACTTCGGAGGAGCTCCTGTGAAGGGCATGAAGGCTCACTGCAGCAGCTCAGTTGTCTTTCAGAGTTCTGCCCTTAGAGCTGGTTTGCAGGGCTCATCCTTCTTGCTGATATTTTAAAATAGGTAAAAGCAGGCTGGGCACGGTGACTCATGCCTTTAATCCCAGCACTTTGGGAGGCCTAGGCGGGCAGATCACCTGAGGTCAGGAGTTCGAGACCAGCCTGACCAACATGGTGAAACTCTGTCTCTACTAAAAATACAAAAATTAGCCAGGCGTGGTGGCGCGCACCTGTAATCCAGCTACTCAGGAGGCTGAGACAGGAGAATCATTTGAACCCAGGAGGTGGAGGTCGCAGTGGCAGTGAGCCAAGATAGCACCACTGCACTCTAGCCTGGGCAACAGAGCAAGACTCCATCTCTAAATAAATAAATAAATAATAAATAAATAATAAATAAATATAAAATAGGTAAAAACAAATTATAAAGTAATACAATTATGAACTACAAATAATAAAACATAAAAATTACTTTTAAAAAATTTAAAGAGGCCGGGCACAGTGGCTTATGCCTGTAATCCCAGAAATGTGGGAGGCTGAGGCAGGAGGATGCTTGAGCCCAGGAGTTCAAGACCAGCCTGGTTAATATAATGAGAGCTCACCTCTACAAAAATAAACAGAATTAGCCAGGCATGGTGGCATGTGCCTGTAGTTCCAGCTACTCAGGAGGCTGAGGTAGGAGGATCACTGGAGCCCAGGGAGTCGCGGGGGCAGTAAGCCAAGATTGTGCCACTGCACTCCAGCCTGGGTGACAGAGCAACACCCTATCTCAAAAAACAAAAACAAAAAGCAGAACGAAGAAATAAACAAAAGCTTAAAAGTAAATCAGCCAGGTGCAGTAGCTCATGCCTGTAATCCCAGTAGTAGGGAGGCCTAGGCGGGCAGATCACTTGAGGTCAAGAGTTTGAGACCAGCCTGGCCAGCATGATGAAACCCCGTCTCTACTAAAGTATAAAAATTAGCCAGGCGTGGTGATGCGTACCTGTAATCCCAGCTACTCCAGAGGCTGAGGCGAGAATCGCTTGAACCCAGGAGGTGAAGGTTGCAGTGGCAGTGAGCCAAGATAGCGCCACTGCACTCCAGCCTGGGCAACAGAGCAAGACTCCATATATGGAGATCACTTGAGGTCAAGAGTTCGAGACCAGCCTGGCCAACATGGCGAAACCCTGTCTCTACTAAAAATATAAAAATTAGCCAGGCATGGTGGCGCACACCTGTAGTCCCAGCTACTGAGGAGGCTGAGACAAGAGAATCACTTGAACACAGAAGGCAAAGGTTGCAGTGAGCTGAGATTATGCCACCACACTCCAGCCTGGGTAACTGAGTGAGACTCCCTCTAAAAAAAAAAAAAAAAAAAAAAAAAAAAAAGAAATGAAGGCCGGTTGTGGTGGCTAACACCTGTGACCCCAGCATCTTTAGAGGTCCAGGTGGGAGGATCCCTTGAGGCCAAGAGTTTGAGATGAGCCTGGGTAACATAGGGAGAGCCTGCCTCTACAAAAAAAAAAAAAAAAATTAAAAATTAATGCGTGCATGCTACTTGGGAGGCTGAGGTAGGAGGGTCCCTTGAGCCCAGGAGTTTTGAGGTTACAGTGAGCTGTGATTGAGCCACTGCATTCTAGCCTGGGTGACAGAGTGAAACCCTGTCTCTAAAAAGTAAATAAATAAATAAAAGTAAATCAATAGTAACTAAAGTAAAACTCTAGAAACATTTACAGTTACTACAGAGGAACTTTAAACCAGTTTAAGCAATAAATATAAGAGTAGCCTAAAAAACACAAAAGTTTTTACAATTTCTAACAGACTGTATCAATTGGAAAATTGATTCAATTTATGATTGTTAAAATAGGTGAATAAGATTAGATGACAAGATAACAAAAAAGGAATACGTTATTTATTTATTTATTTGAGACAGAGTTTTGCTCTTGTTGCCCAGGCTGGAGTGCAATGGCATGATCTGGGCTCACTGCAACCCCCGTCTCCCTAGTTCAAGCAATTCTCCTGCCTCAGCCTCCCAAGTAGCTGAGATTACAGGCATGCGCCACCATGCCCAGCTAATTTTTTGCATTTTTAGTAGAGACGGAGTTTCACCATGTTGGCCAGGCTGGTCTCAAACTCCTGACCTCAGGTGATTGACCCGCCTCAACCTCCCAAAGTGCTGGGATTACAGGTGTGAGCCACTGCACTGGGCCAAGAATAAGACTTTTAAAAACATTTTTGCATCTGGAGGCTCCAGGGGGCTTCCCTGAGAAAGGGCAGCCTCTGTGGTCAGAGAGGCTGCAATTCCAGAGCATTCCCACAAACAGCGCCATGTGTTCATGCTCACCTGCGTGGGTGTGTGAGTCACCTGGAGATGGAGTGCAGAAACGGTGACATACCTGAGCTATCTTTCTTCCTCTGCCCTTTGCAGGTGTTTGATGTACAGAGGAAAGTCACCTATAAGAACCTGAGCACCTGGTACACAGAGCTTCGGGAGTTCAGGCCAGAGATCCCATGCATCGTGGTGGCCAATAAAATTGATGGTGGGGCCATCCCTGCACCTGGGTGTTAGCAATTCACTGGGGACCCGCCCTCACACATTTCCTCCTCCATTCCCGGGGCAGGCAACCTTCAGTGATTGGTCCTCCCTCCCACGATAAGATACAACCCTTGGTTGCTTGCATTCTCCCCACCTTATAAAGAAGTCAGCTAAGCCAACCTGCCCTCTTTGCAAGACACAGATCCCTATTAACTGAACTCTTTCTAGGGCAAGTTTCCCAATCATCCCTGCCTATCCCACTTTCTGGAATGAAGGCCTCCAGTGGCCCCCTCTCCAAACCCTCTTCCCTTCCCTTGACAGACAGACCAACGTCCTATCTTCTCTCTACAGCAGACATAAACGTGACCCAAAAAAGCTTCAATTTTGCCAAGAAGTTCTCCCTGCCCCTGTATTTCGTCTCAGCTGCTGATGGTACCAATGTTGTGAAGGTATGGCTGACTGCTAGCAAGGTCAGGGCGCTAGGTGGTAAAGGGAAGCTGTGAAGAGAAGGGCTTACTGCAGATGTGATGGAGAGAAACGGGACAGTGCATGGGTGGCAGGGAGGGGAGGAGCTGATGGGCCTGGACTCGATGAGGCAGAAGTCCACTGACTATACATAGGTCAGGGTGACGGGGAGAGGCAAATGGAGGGGTAAGGTTGCTGATTTTAGGAATGGAGTATCGTGTAGTCTCACCGTGAGGCCAGTGGGGTGGACTGGGCAGAGTCCAAGGCACTCTCATCTACCATCTCTACCTCACCCCCAGCTCTTCAATGATGCAATTCGATTAGCTGTGTCTTACAAACAGAACTCCCAAGACTTCATGGATGAGATTTTTCAGGAGCTCGAGGTAGGTCAGGTCCACATTTCGGGTGGGATGGAAGAAACGGCTTCTCTTCAGGGATAGGGACTACAAGCCAGTAGAGTGGCTCTTGCCTAAGTTTGCCCCACTAAATGTATCAGAGCTGCGGCTGAGCAAATGCAGGGCCAGGCCTCACCTGCGACCCTGTTCACAGAACTTCAAGTTGGAGCAGGAAGAGGAGGACGTGCCAGACCAGGAGCAGAGCGGCAGCATCGAAACCCCACCAGAGGAGGCAGCCTCTCCCCACAGCTGAGGGGCTGGGGCTGGGGTGGGTGGAGCCCTTTTAAAATACCCTTCCCTTCAACAACTCTCCAGCTCTGAATGGAGAAACTCTCTAGGCCATCCCCTCTTCTACCTCCTGCAACCCACCCATCCTATTAGCCTCCCACATGCAAGGCCCTTGATACAGGGATGAGGTCAGCACCAGCAAACTCTGGACTGGTGGAAGAAGTCCCCACCAGATCTCCTAGAAGCAGAATTAGGGGATCAGTATCATTAACACCTTCCCCACGCCCTCCCCCCAGGCAGACAGTGAAGAGAATCAGAAAACATGACTGTGTCACTTTAATAAAGGAAATTTAGGTGTTTTTTGTTTGTTTTTGTTTTCTTTCCAAAGCTCACCTCGGGAACAATTCCTTGTGCTTCTGCTGAGGTAATGATTGCCCCCCACCCACAGCTGAATCTGTGAGGCCCCATCCTTTCTCTAAGTTGTCTCCCATCTTTTTTCCTCTTCAGTCTCCCAATCATCTGGTTTGTTTGTTTCTTTGTTGGTTTTGAGATGGAGTCTCCCTCTGTC
This sequence comes from Nomascus leucogenys, assembly GCF_006542625.1. Classification (NCBI taxonomy): domain Eukaryota; kingdom Metazoa; phylum Chordata; class Mammalia; order Primates; family Hylobatidae; genus Nomascus; species Nomascus leucogenys. The sequence continues at coordinate 26,517 of NC_044387.1, forward strand.
GCCAGGCTGGAGTGCAGTGGCGCAATCTCGGCTCGCTGCAACCTCTGACTCCCTAGTTCAAACGATTCTGCCTCAGCCTCCTGAGTGGCTGGCATCACTACCAGCTAATTTTTGTATTTTTAGTAGAGACAGGGTTTCACCATTTTGCCCAGGATGGTCTCGATCTCCTGACCTCGTGATCCACCCGCCTCGGCCTCCCAGAGTGCTGGGATTACAGGCGTGAGCCACCGCGCCCGGCCCCAATCATCTGTTTTTAAACAAGTATTTTTGAGCAGAGAGCTATTCATTCCAGATTTCTGTGTACCCACTGTGTTTCAGGAGCTCTTCTAGGTAAAGCTGAGATCACAGGAACAGGTTTCCCGTTAGAGTTAAGTAAAAGCAGGTGACAGGCCTAGCTATAGTTAGGAATACACAAGCGGTAAAATCCAGAGTCCCTACAGCCACACCACAAGGTACATCCATTTGGAGTACAAGAAGAGCTTCCTTTAAAGTTCCTATTTTGGCATGAAGAGGCTGTCCTTTTTTTGAGGAATAGTTTGGACCTTGTGCCTCCTGTGGGAGGCTGAGGACTGCACAAGGAGAGCTAGCAGATACGCCTGTTCCCCCCTCTGGTACCTGTGGCTTGCTAGTATGTCTTTATGATAATCTCGGGCATTGTTTGCATTGTGTTTATTAATAGGGTTTTGGTTTTATTGTTTCCTTTTTTACAGTAAAGGCTGAATTACATAAACATTGAGTAAATGTATGTGCTTTGTGGCTCTGAAGTGTGTACTGAGCAAAAAGACAAAAGAATCTGCAAATCATCACCCTTACTGATGAGGGGTAGCTGCCTTGACCTGTTGCAGAGTATCCCATGTTTACTCTCAGTTACTATCTTGGAGGCCATTTCAGTGGAATTTAGGGTTTTCAGAAGAATTCAATTACTTATTAATTTGGGACCTCAAGAACAAGCACATTTCGCCTTTAAATCAGCAACACTTCGATGTTCAACGTAAGATGTTTGACCTGACCAGGGGTTCCCAGGAATGTACACCCTGATGAGGTAGAACTTAAAAAAATGTAGTTACTGTAAATAACTAGTAAGTACTTAAAAAAAAATACAACAGCCTCACTGAGATAGAATTTACATACTATAAAGTTCACCATCACATTGGTTTTATGTGACTATTTTGTATCAGGTTCCTTAGAAGCCGACCCTGAGAAGGCCATTGTTCAAATGATTTAATTAGGGTCATTCTCAGAAGAGTGAGGGGGGCAGGAGACAAGAAGCTCAGCAAGGTTGTGGTCTCAGCTGAAGGCCGGCTTCACCACCCCACCCCATCCCAGGGAAGCTCTGGAAGGCAAATTGCCCTACAGAGTTAGTCCCACCTCAAGACCAGGGGCCTTTTGTGCCCTTCAGCCAAGGGTGTGAGGTAGAAGGGGGCCTTCTGTTTCACTAAGGTCAATTCTCTGGGGAAAAGGGCAACTGTGCACTTCCTTCATCAACACTCAAAGCAATTGGAGGATGAATGTTTAGGCAGGGTGCCAGCAACATCCACAAGCCACCCATGGGTACATGGCTCAGATCCACCTGCTTCTTAAAGTTCATTCCATCCAGGTAGAGCTGCTCCATGGTTCTAACTGGTCACCAGTCCTGAGGGAATGTACAAGAGAAGGGTCAATGGGAAAGGACAAACCACAGCCCCTGCTATTGTAGTTGGACCCCATGCAGAGACTGACACTTGTCACCCCTCATCCTCTGGCTAGCACTTTTGCTGGTCTAGGTTGTTTGCCTGGTGGGTTGATACTGCTCCTCTTGCCTAAGGGGGTCTGAGCCCCTGCTTACTATGCCTTTATGAGGCAGTGGTTGTTACACTTACATAGTTACAGCTAAACATGCAAGTACCAAGAGATAGCATGAATCATCTGAGCACCAAATACATTGCCCCTTACTGTCATCATCTGGCAACATCCTTTCTTCCTAATGACGATTACAGGCAATCACCTCTTTCCAGAATGCTAGCTCTGCTTGCCCGTTCACAAGTGCATGGACTGTCTAGGAAGCAGCCATAGCTCTGTGTTTAGTGAAACTCTTCCTGTATCACTTGGTGGAAATGCCTCCCGGACTCCCCACACTGCCACTCACAGAGTCCAAGACTTCAGCTCACAGAGCCGAAAGCTGTAGACACGAAGCACAGATTCCCCAAGTGTGTCACTGAGCGTGCTAGTGAGCGGGGCACTCCTATGTCCACTCCTTGGTTACTAGACATGTTGGGGACATAAAACCATACAATGAATATTAAGTTGTATATCACATCATGGAGGACCCCATCCTTACAGGGTATCATATCCGAGATCGACATCTCTGCTATCCACAAAGATAGGAAAGACTCAGAAGTGGAGTGACATAAGGAAAACGGCAGAGTAGACAGCTCCAAACTCCTGTCCCTCTACTGATACATTGAGAAAAAGCAGCAGAAACTTGGCCAGAACTCTGGAAAACAGTAAAAGACTTACATCAGTCAGGAAATCACTGAAATGAGGAAAGGGCAACTTCAAAGTGACAGGAAAGTGGTGTGGCATTTTCACTTGCCCTTGCCCCACCCCCTCATCAGCTTGATGGTGATCTTGAAGACAGTAGTCCACTTTCCCAATTTAGGACCCAGATCCCAGGTTCCAGAGGGAGCAAGGCAGACCTATTCACAAATGACTTCGTTTGTCTATTCTAACCGGTCAGAAACAATCTGAAAGACTAAAATGAGGCATTTGTCTGTTTTATCCAAGTCTGAATCCACTCAAAGTAGAAAAGTGGCAGGCATTGCTTGAAAACATTCTGAGATGACCAAAAAACCCACAGCTCCCTGGGACAAAAGTTGTGGTTCAAACATACAATATATTACATAAAGCCTGGGAGGAAAATCTGGGAGAGTTTCTTTGGGAAATTAGGGCATTCAAGAAATACTTGTTTATACTGGGGATTTCGAATGTCATGTACATACCCAGGGCAGGCCACGCATTCAGGAAAGATCTGAGAGGACCCTAAGCTTTTTCCTTTCGAAGATCTCTAGGTCCAGGGTTATCGAGAAGTGGAGGCTAAGACAGAGTTGTTAATATCCTGGTTTGGTGCTGAAGGAATGCCCCAGCACAAAGCCAGTCTGCAAAGATTGAAAGAGATGCTTAAAAAAAATTTTTTTTTCAACCACGGATGAATATATAAAGAAAATTTGGCATATACATACAATGGAACATCATTCAGCCTTTTTAAAAAAGGGAATCCTGGCCGGGCGCCGTGGCTCACGCCTGTAATCCCAACACTTTGGGAGGCCGAGGCCGGCAGATCACAAGGTCAGGAGACTGAGACCATCCTGGCCACGGTGAAACCCCGTCTCTACTAAAAATACAAAAAAAAAAAAAATTAGCCAGGCGTGGTGGCGGGCGCCTCTAGTCCCAGCTACTTGGGAGGCTGAGGCAGGAGAATGGCGTGAACCCAGGAGGCAGAGCTTGCAGTGAGCCGAGATCACACCACCGCACTCCAGCCTGGGCAACAGACGAGACCCTGCCTCGAAAAAAATTAAAACTAAATAAAATAAAAAGGAAATCCTTCTATTTGCAGCAAATATACTAAGTTAAAGAAGCCAGACAAAGTAGGACAAATACTACATGATCTCACTTATGTAACAAATCTAAAATACTCAAACTGAGAAGCAGAGAGTAGAATGGTGGTTGCCAAGGGCTAGGGGGAGGAGGAAACAAGCAGGCATTGCTCACTGGGTGCAAAGTTTCAGTTATGCCAGAGGGGTAAGTCCTAGAGACCTCCTGTTCCTGTACAGCACAGTGACCACAGTTAACAACACCGTATTATATACACTTAAACATATACTGGAAATAGATCTTATGTTAAGTGTCCTTATCACAAAACAGAAGAATTAGAAATGAAGAGAGAGGGAGCAAACTTTTTGAAGTGATGAATATGTTTATGGCATTCATTGTGGTGACATTTTTATGGGTATATACTTATTTCAAACCATCAAGTTGTATACCTTAAATATGTATATCGATTAAATAGTTTTTAAAAATACGTGAAGCAAATGCATATTTCTCCAAAGAAAATATACAAATGGCCGATAAGCACATGAAAAGATGCCCAACATCATTAGTCATGAGAGAAATGCAAATCAAAACCAGAATGAGATGCCACTTACTAATAATGAAAAAGATAACAGCAAGTGTTAATGAGGCTGTGGAGAAACTGGAACCCTTAAACACTGCTGAGGAGGAAGCAAAATGGTGCAGGCACTTTGGAAAACAGTTTGGCAGTCCTGGAATGGTGAAACATCCATCCTGCAAATCTACTCCTAGGTATACACTCGAGAAATGAGAACATGTGCTCACAGAAAAGCTTGTATATGAGTGGGCATAGCAGCACTATCCATAATAACCAAAAAGCTGGAAATAATCCAAATATCCATAAAATGTGGTATATCCACACGATGAAATATTACTCAAAAATACAAACAAATGAAGTGCTAATACATGCTACAACACGGATGAAACTGAAAAAAAGTATGCTGAATGAAAGACGCCACATATAAAGCACCACAGATTGTGCGATTTCATTAATATGAAACGTCCAGAATAGGCAAATCTACAGAGACAGAAAGATTAGTGAACAGAAAGATTACAGACAAAAATAATAGATTAGTGGTTGTTTAGTGTGGGGGGTTGCGGGTGAAGTTGGGAAGGAATTTGGTGGAGGCCAGGAAGCTAAGAGTACAGATTTTCTTTTTCAAGTAACGAGAATACTTTAAAATTAATTGTGGGTGGGTGCAGTGGCTCACTCCTGTAATCTCAGCACTTTGGGGAGGCCAAGGCGGGCAGATCACTTGAGGCCAGGAATTCAAGACTAGCATGGCCGACATGGCAAAACCCCGTCTTTTTTTTTTTTTTTTTTTTTTTTTTGAGACGGAGTCTCGCTCTGTCACCCAGGCACCCAGGCTGGAGTGCAGTGGCGCGATCTCGGCTCACTGCAAGCTCCGCCTCCCGGGTTCACGCCATTCTCCTGCCTCAGCCTCTCCTAGTAGCTGGGACTACAGGCGCCCGCCACCACGCCCGGCTAATTTTTTGTATTTTTAGTAGAGACGGGGTTTCACCGTGGTCTCGATCTCCTGACCTCGTGATCCACCCGCCTCGGCCTCCCAAAGTGCTGGGATTACAAGCGTGAGCCACCGCGCCCGGCCTGGCAAAACCCCGTCTTTACTAAAAACACAAAAATTAGCTGGGTGTGGCGGCACATGACTGTAGTTCCAGTTACTGGGGAGGCTGAGATGAAAGGATCGCTTGAGCCCAAGAGTTCAAGTCTGCAGTGAACTATGATTGCACCACTACACTCCAGCCTGGATGACAGAATGACACCCTGCCTCTAAATAAAATAAATACATAAATAAATAAGAGAAGTCCAGCAGCATATTAAAAGGATAATACACATGACTAAAGTGGAGTCTATCCCAGGAGTGCAGTGTCAGTTAAACTTTAAAAATTATTTAATGGGGCCAGGCGCGGTGGCTCACGCCTGTAATCCCAGCACTTTGGGAGGCCGAGGCAGGTGGATCACGAGGTCAGGAGATCGAGGCCATCCTGGCTAACACAGTGAAACCCCATCTCTACTAAAAAATACAAAAAAAATTAGCCGGGCGTGGTGGCAGGCACCTGTAGTCCCCGCTACTCGGGAGGCTGAGGCAGGAGAATGGTGTGAACCCGGGAGGCGGAGCTTGCAGTGAGCTGACATCCTGCCACTGCACTCCAGCCCGGGCGACAAAGCAAGACTCCATCTCAAAAAAAAAAAAAAAAAAAATTTAATGGGGCTGGGCACAGTGGCTCACGCCTGTAATCCCAGCACTTTGGCAAGTCAAGGTAGGTGGATCACAAGGTCAGGAGTTCAAGACCAGCCTGGCCAACATGGTGAAACCCCGTCTCTACTAAAAACACAAAAAACTAGCCAGGCGTGGTGGCGCATGCCTGTAGTCCCAGCTACTCGGGAGGCTGAAGCAGGAGAATCGCTTGAACCCACCAGGGGGAGGTTGCCGTGAGCTGAGATCACACGCCACTGCACTCCAGCCTGAGCCACAGTGAAAGACTCTGTCTCAAAAAAAAAAAAAAGTATTGGAAGCAAGAAAAGGATAAACTAAATCTTGTGGTACTGGATAAGAGCTGAAAGTATTACTGTGAACTCTCATTTAGCTTTATATATATATAAAATGGATAGATACAAAAACAATAATAGATACATGCGTGTACATGGGTTAGTATACAACATATTTACCTAACTGTCTCACCCAGCTTTGAGGGCTTAGAAGTAACACATCTCAGTATTGACAAGCACACCCAGTGTCCAGATCTTAGTTTCTAAAAAAACACTTTCCAGTGAAAAAACCAGCTTACTTTAGAGAAATGGTGGATTCCAGGGTTGAAGCAGGGGAAATGCAAAATGAGCCTGTAGCATCTTATTATATCAGAAAGTAAGGATGTGCTCAAAAAACGAAATGAAGCCAGGTGCAATGGCTCACACCCGTAATCCCAGCACTTTGGAAGGCCGAGGTAGGAGGATTGCTTGAGGCCAGGAGATCAAGACCACACCAGCCTGGGCTGTAACATAGCAAGAACCTATCTCTATAAAATAAAAATAAATTAGTAATAATTTTTTAATTTAAAAAATGATGGAGGCATGTCAAAGGGACTCAAGAACCAATATGAAAGGGCTCCCAATGGGCAAAGCTGGAAAAATGTGAGCAACAAATTACATAATGTCATATTGGTTTATAGTCCACTGTATAAAAGAAATATACATTAGGGCTCTATACTAATACAATGAATAGATGAATAATAAGAGGCAAATCTTTCACACAGAAAAATTAAAAGTACTATGTGTAACTCCTGCCATCTGCAGGGGGTGGAGCTGACATCCCCAACCACCATCACTACAGAGAGTGGGCTGGACTGAGTGGCTCACTTCTAAAGAAGCACTTACGGAAAGCGAACAGCGACGAAACCCAGAAAACACTGCCCTGACCAACGGATCAAGGTTAATGTCATCACTGTTGTCATATGTATGTTGTAGACTTCTGATAGGATGTGATGAAGATAATTTGTCTCTTTGAGACTCTTTCCCGAAATTCATAATCCCAATATAATCGTGAGAAAAATATTACACAAATTCAAATGGAGGGACATGCTACAAAATACCTAACTATCCCTCAAAATTGTCAAGGTCATATAAGAGCAAAGAAAGACTGAGAAACAGGGCCGGGCGCGGTGGCTCAAGCCTGTAATCCTAGCACTTTGGGAGGCCGAGGCGGGCGGATCACGAGGTCAGGAGATCGAGACCATCCTGGCTAACACAGTGAAACCCCGTCTCTACTAAAAATACAAAAAATTAGCCGGGTGTGTTGGCGGGCGCCTGTAGTCCCAGCTACTCGGGAGGCTGAGGCAGGAGAATGGCGTGAACCCGGGAGGCGGAGCTTGCAGTGAGCCGAGATTGCGCCACTGCACTCCAGCCTGGGGCACAGAGCAAGACTCCGTCTCAAAAAAAAAAAAAAAAAAAAAAAAAAAAAAAAAAAAAGACTGAGAAACAGTCTCAAACTAGAGGAGTAAATCTGTAACAATCTGTGACTACTATAAATCTACAGTTGGTCTAAAATAGTTTATTTAATACATCAGATTAACAAAGTAAAACAGAAAAATCACATGATCATCTCAATAAACGTAGGAAAAGCTGGCAAAATTCAACACTCATTACTGTGTAAAAAAATAGAAATATAAACCTCTTAGCAAAAATATAAACCTCTATATTTTTCTTGGAGAATAAAATATCCTCAGCCTAATAAATGATATTTATGAAAAACCCACAGTTAACTTCACACTTAATGGCAACAGACTGAAGCTTTTCATGCTTAAGCTCAGGAACAAGAAGGTCCACTCTCACCACTTCCATTCAGCATCGTGCTGTGAAATAAGGCAAGAAAAACAAACAAGGGCTTTCAGATAGAAAAACATAAATAAGGTTGGGCGTGGTGGCTCATACCTGTAACCCCAGCTCTTTGGGAGGCCGAGGTGGGTGGTTCACCCGAGGTCAGGGGTTCGAGACCAGCCTGGCCAACATGGTGAAACCCCGTCTCTACTAAAAATACAAAAATTAGCCGGGCGTGGTGGCACATGCCTGTAGTCCCAGCTACTCGTGAGGCTGAGGTAGGAGAATCACTTGAACCTGGGAGGCAGAAGTTGCAGTGAGCCAAGATTGTGCCACTGCACTCCAGCCTGGAAGACAGAGCAAGACTCCATCTCAAAAATAAATAGAGAAAGAAATAACACTGTCTTTATTCACAGAAGACTTGAGTGTCTATGTTGAAATCCAGTGGCAGCTACAAACAGAGCACCAGAGTTAATAAATGAACTTGGCAAGGTTTCAAGATACATGGTAACCACACAAAAATCAATTATATTTCTGAATACTGGCAGTCAACAATTGAGTATCAGAATATGAAATATTTAGAAATAATTCTGACAAAATATGTGAAAAACCTGCACACTCAAAATTACAAAACATTGCTGAGAGAAATTGAAGCAGCCCTAAATAAACGAATAGATACACCACTGAGTTCCTGATTCAGAGGATGCAGTATTGTTAGGGTGTCATGTCTTCACAAACTGATCTGCAAATTCAACAGAATCACAATGAAAACAGCAGATTCTTTTAAGTTAATTCTTTCAATTGGCAAGCAAAAATTGTCTAGATTTACGATATACAACATGATGTTTTGATGTATGTATACATTGTGGAATGGCTAAATCAAGCTATTTAACATTATCTCACATAATTATCATTTCATTTTCTTTATAGTAAGAACACTTAGAATCCACTCTCTTGGCAATTTTTATGTGTACAATATATTGTTATTAACTATAGTCACCATGATGTGTAATACATATCTTGAACTTCCTACTCCTGAATAACTGAAATTTTGTGTCCTTTGACCAAAGTCTCCCCAATCTTCCCAGCCCCCAGCCTCTGGAAACCACCATGTCACTTTGTTTCTATGACTTAGACGTCACTCCACTCCACATATAAGTGACATCATGCAGCATGTATCTTTCTGTATCTGGCTTCTTTCACTTAATGTCCTCCAGTTCATCCATATTTTTACAAATAATAAAATCTCCTTTGGGATGGCTATGTAGTATTCCACTGTGTATATATATCACATTTTCTTGATCCATTCATCTTGTTGATGGATGCTTAGGTTGATACCGTATCTTGGCTATCGTTAACAGTGCTGCAATGAACATGGGAATGCAAATATTTCCTTAACATACTGATTTCATGTTGAAATCTATATTCCTTTAGAGGTATACCCAGTAATGGGATTGCTTAATCTCAGCAGAATTTTTTTTTTTTGAGACGGAATCTTGCTCTGTTGTCCAGGCTGGAGTGCAGTGGCGCAATCTTGGCTCACTGCAAGCTCCACCTCCAGGGTTCACGCCATTCTCCTGCCTCAGCCTCCTGAGTAGCTGTGATTACAGGCGTGCACCAACATACCCAGCTAATTTTTGTATTTTTAGTAGAGACGGGGTTTCACCTTGTTAGCCAGGATGGTCTCGATCTCCTGACCTCCAGATCCGCCCGCCTTGGCCTCCCAAAGTGCTGGGATTACAGGCGTGAGCCACCGAGCCCGGCCAGAATTTTTATTGTAGAAACCAACAGACCGATGCTAAAATTCATATGGAAATACAAAGGACCTAAACTCATCAAAACAGCTTTAAGAAAACACGAAAGTTGGAAGATGTATACTACCTGATTTCCAGACTTATTATAAACCCATTTGCAGTAAGATGGTGTGGTATTGGTGTCAAGATAAACAAATACATGAAAGGAACAAAATAGCTCAAAAGCAGAGCCAGACATATATGAACGACTGATTTTCTTCAGAGGTACAAAGGCATTTCAATGGAAAAAGGAGAATCTTTTCAACACACAGTGCTGCAGCAATTGGACATCATATACCGAAGAATTTTCAGCCGGGCACGATGGCTCATGCCTGTGATCCCCAGCACTCTGGGAGGCTGAGATGGGCAGATCACCTGAGGTCAGGATTTCAAGACCAGCCTAGCCAACATGGTGAAACCCCATCTCTACTAAAAATACAAAAAAATTAGCCAGGCATGGTGGTGAGTGCCTGTAATCACAGCTACTCGGGAGGTTGAGGCAGGAGAATCACTTGAACCTGGGAGGCAGAGGTTGCAGTGAGCCAAGATCGTGCCACTGCACTCCAGCCTGGGCAACAAGAGTGAAACTCTGTCTCAGAAAAAAAAAAAAAAATTTCAATCCAAGTTCATACCAAATACAAAAATTAACTCAAAATGGATCATAAACCTAAGTGAAAAATCTAAAATTCTAACATTTCTAGAATAAAACATAAAAGAACATTTTTGTGACCTTGGGTTAAGCAAAAATCTCTTAGATCATACACCAAAAGCATGATCCATGATTTCAAGATACATGATAACCACACAAAAATCAACTGTATTTATGTATACTAGCAATCAACAATTGAGTATCGGAATATGAGATACTTATAAATAATTCTGACAAAATATGTGAAAAACCTGCACACTCAAAACTATAAAACATTGCTGAGAGAATTGAGGAACTCCTAAATACATGAATAGATATACCAAATAATATATAACAACAGATATAAAGAATAAAGTGATTAGTTTTACTCCCTCAAAATTTAAAACTGCTGTGCTCCAAAAGACACCGTTTAGAGAATTAAAAGGAAAGCTCTGACTTGGAGAAGATATTTACAATGCATACAACTGACAAAGAACTTACATTCAGCATATAAAAAGAACTCTCAAAACTCTGTAAAAAGATGACAACAGAAGTTTTTAAATAGACAAAAGATTTGAAGACACTTCCCCAAAGAAGATGTGTGGATGCCAATGAGCACACGAAATATGCTTAACATCACCAGTCATTAAGCAGATGCAAATTAAAACCACAATGAAATATTATCACACACCTATCAGAATAACTGAAATTAAAAAGACTGACCGGGGGGTGGAGCCAAGATGGCCGAATAGGAACAGCTCCCGGCGTGAGCCACGCAGAAGACCGGTGATTTCTGCGTTTCCATCTGAGGTCCCGGGTTCATCTCACTAGGGGGTGCCAGACAGTGGGCGCAGGACTGTGGGTGCAGCGCACCGTGCGCGAGCCGAAGCAGGGCGAGGCATTGCCTCCCTCGGGAAGCGCAAGGGGTCAGGGAGTTCCCTTTCCTAATCAAAGGAAGGGGTGACAGACGGCACCTGGAAAATCGGGTCACTCCCACCCTAATACTGCGCTTTTCCGACGGGCTCCAGGAGACTGTGTCCCGCACCTGGCCCGGAGGCTCCTGCGCCCACGGAGTCTCGCTCATTGCTAGCACAGCAGTCTCAGATCAAGCTGCAAGGCGGCAGCGAGGCCGGGGGAGGGGCGCCCGCCATGCCCAGGCTTGATTAGGTAAACGAAGCAGCCGGGAAGCTCGGACCGGGTGGAGCCCGCCACAGCTCAGGGAGGCCTGCCTGCCTCTGTAGGCTCCGCCTCTGGGGGCAGGGCACAGACAAACAAAAAGCCAGCAGTAATGTCTGCAGACTTAAACGTCCCTGTCTGACAGCTTTGAAGAGAGTAGTGGTTCTCCCAGCACGCAGCTGGAGATCTGAGAACCGGCAGACTGCCTCCTCAAGTGGGTCCCTGACCCCCGAGCAGCCTAACTGGAAGCATTCCCTTTGAAAACTGGCACAAGACAGGGATGCCCTCTCTCACCACTCGTATTCAACATAGTGTTGGAAGTTCTGGCCAGGGCAATTAGGCAGGAGAAGGAAAAAAGGGTATTCAATTAGGAAAAGAGGAAGTCAAATTGTCCCTGTTTGCAGATGACATGATTGTATATCTAGAAAACCCCATTGTCTCAGCCCAAAATCTCCTTAAGCTGATAAGCAACTTCAGCAAAGTCTCAGGATAGAAAATCTATGTACAAAAATCACAAGCATTCTTATACACCAATAACAGACAAACAGAGAGCCAAATCACGAGTGAACTCCCATTCACAATTGCTTCAAAGAGAATAAAATACCTAGGAATCCAACTTACAAGGGATGTGAAGGACCTCTTCAAGGAGAACTACAAACCACTGCTCAATGAAATAAAAGAGGATACAGGCCGGGCGCGGTGGCTCAAGCTTGTAATCCCAGCACTTTGGGAGGCCGAGGCGGGTGGATCACGAGGTCAGGAGATCGAGACCACAGTGAAATCCCGTCTCTACTAAAAATACAAAAAATTAGCCGGGCGTGGTGGTGGGCGCCTGTAGTACCAGCTACTCGGAGAGGCTGAGGCAGGAGAATGGCGTGAACCCGGAGGCGGAGCTTGCAGTGAACCGAGATCGCGCCACTGCACTCCAGCCTGGGTGACAGAGTGAGACTCCATCTCAAAAAAAAGGATACAAACAAATGGAAGAACATTCCATGCTCATGGGTAGGAAGAATCAATATCGTGAAAATGGCCATACTGCCCAAGGTAATTTATAGATTCAATGCCATCCCCATCAAGCTACCAATGACTTTCTTCACAGAATTGGAAAAAACTACTTTAAAGTTCACATGGAACCAAAAAAGAGCCCGCATCGCCAAGTCAATCCTAAGCCAAAAGAACAAAGCCAGAGGCATCACGCTACCTGACTTCAAACTATACTACAAGGCTACAGTAACCAAAACAGCATGGTACTGGTACCAAAACAGAGATATAGATCAATGGAACAGAACAGAGCCCTCAGAAATAATGCCGCATATCTACAACCATCTGATCTTTGACAAACCTGACAAAAACAAGCAATGGGGAAAGGATTCCCTATTTAATAAATGGTGCTGGGAAAACTGGCTAGCCATGTGTAGAAAGCTGAAACTGGATCCCTTCCTTACACCTTATACAAAAATTAATTCAAGATGGATTAAAGACTTACATGTTAGACCTAAAACCATAAAAACCCTAGAAGAAAACCTAGGCAATACCATTCAGGACATAGGCATGGGCAAGCACTTCATGTCTAAAACACCAAAAGCAATGGCAACAAAAGCCAAAATTGACAAATGGACTCTAATTAAACTAAAGAGCTTCTGCACAGCAAAAGAAACTACCATCAGAGTGAACAGGCAACTTACAAAATGGGAGAAAATTTTTGCAACCTACTCATCTGACGAAGGGCTAATATCCAGAATCTACAATGAACTCAAACAAATTTACAAGAAAAAAACAGGCCAGGTGTGGTGGCTCACGCCTGTAATCCCAGCACTTTGGGAGGCCGAGGCGGGCGGATCATGAGGTCGGGAGATTGAGACCATCCTGGCTAACACGGTGAAACCTGTCTCCACTAAAAATACAAAAAATTCTCCGGGTGTGGTGGTGGGCGCCTGTAGTCCCAGCTACTCCGGAGCCTGAGGCAGCAGAATGGCGTGAGCCTGGGAGGCGGAGCTTGCAGTGAGCGGAGATTGCGCCACTGCATTCCGGCCTGGGTGACAGAGTGAGACTCTGTCTCAAAAAAAAAAAAAAGAAAAAGAAAAAAGAAAAAAACAAACAACCCCATCAAAAAGTGGGCAAAGGATATGAACAGACACTTCTCAAAAGAAGACATTTATGCAGCCAAAAAACATGAAAAAATGCTCATCATCACTGGCCATCAGAGAAATGCAAATCAAAATCACAATGAGATACCATCTCACACCAGTTATAATGGTGATCATTAAAAAGTCAGGAAACAACAGGTGCTGGAGAGGATGTGGAGAAATAGGAACACTTTTACACTGTTGGTGGGACTGTAAACTAGTTCAACCATTGTGGAAGTCAGTGTGGCGATTCTTCAGGGATCTAGAACTAGAAATACCATTTGACCCAGCCATCCCATTACTGGGTATATACCCAAAGGATTATAAATCATGCTGCTATAAAGACACATGCACACGTATGTTTATTGTGGCACTATTCACAATAGCAAAGACTTGGAACCAACCCAAATGTCCAACGACGATAGACTGGAGTAAGAAAATGTGGCACATATACACCATGGAATACTATGCAGCCATAAAAAATGAAGAGTTCATGTCCTTTGTAGGGACATGGATGAAACTGGAAACCATCATTCTCAGCAAACTATCTCAAGGACAAAAAACCAAACACCGCATGTTCTCACTCATAGGTGGGAATTGGACAGTGAGAACACATGGACACAGGAAGGGGAACATCACACTCTGGGGACGGTTGTGGGGTGGGGGGAGGGGGGAGGGATAGCATTTGGAGATATATCTAATGCTAAATGACGAGTTAATGGGTGCAGCACACCAACATGGCACATGGATACATATGTAACAAACCTGCACATTGTGCACATGTACCCTAAAACTTAAAGTATAATAAAATAAAATTAAATTAAATTAAATTAAAAAATGACTGACCATACCAAATCTGGTCAAGGATGTGGAAGAGTCGGCTCTCTCATATACTGCTGGTGGGACTGTGAAATGTTGCAATCACTTTGAAAAAACACTCGATGTTTTTTAAAAAGTGCTTTTTAACATATACCTACCAGCCATTCCTCACATACATGGTTAGCCAAGAGATATGAATATGCATGCCCATACAAATCCTTGTATTTGAGTGCACATAGCTGCTTCATTTGGAATAGCCCAGACTGGAAACAACCCAATGTCCGTCAATAGGTAGATAGGAAAACGAACTGTGGTATAGCCGTGTGATGAAATACTCAGCAATGGAAAGAAATAAATCACTGATACAAAAATGAATCTCAAAATGATTATGCTGAGCGAAAGAAGATTGATTTTAAAAAGGGCTTGCTATAGGGTTTCATTTATATAAAATTATGAGAAAAGCAAATTGATAGTGAGACAAAGCAGACCAGACATTGCCTGGGGCAAGAGAGGGGACAGGCTGGAGGGATTGCAAAGTGCCACAAGGGAACTTTAGGGAGTGACGGACGTTTTCACTCTCTGGGTTGTGGTGATTGCTTCGGGGATGCATTTGTATGTCAAAACTTACACCTACCATATGATCCAGCCATTCCACCCCTAAGTATTTACCCGAGAGACATGAAAGCACATGTCCATGCAAAAACCCGTGTATAGTGTCCAGAATTAGATCACTGGTGATTCTTTACCAAGAATAGAGTTTCTGGAGTAAACTCCGTTAAGCTAACTTCTGTTTCTTGGTCAGTTTTCTATGTATGAAAGATGAACCATTTTCATTTTTTCACATTTCCACTGTAAATTTGCTAAGATTGGATTCACCAGAACGTTTTCCCTTGCAAATATTGTAAGATTTCATATATTGATGAGAGGCACAATGAGGACCTCTGCCTCTGTAAGTGTCAATGTTGTGCACGATCCCTGCCGCGCCCACTGCTCTGGCATCAGAGTCTTGCCCTGTACAGTTTAGCCACTGTCAACCCATTTTCTTTTATTGTTCCTATTAATAAGCTTCATTATGAATTCAGTTTTTACAAATACTTTTCATTTGCTTAGCCGTCCCATGAGAAAACAGTGAGCACACCCCTCAGATATCTAACTGTGCACACCCCTCGGATTGTTTAAGTGGGCACACCCCTCGGATGTCCAGGTGGGCACACCCCTCGGGTGTCCAGGTGGGCACACCCCTCGGATGTCCAGGTGGGCACACCCCTCGGATGTCCAGGTGGGCACACCCCTCGGATGTCCAGGTGGGCACACCCCTCGGGTGTCTAGGTGGGCACACCCCTCGGGTGTCTAGGTGGGCACACCCCTCAGATATCTAACTGTGCACACCCCTCGGATTGTCTAAGTGGGCACACCCCTCGGATGTCCAGGTGGGCACACCCCTCGGATGTCTAGGTGGGCACACCCCTCGGATGTCCAGGTGGGCACACCCCTCGGATGTCCAGGTGGGCACACCCCTCGGATGTCCAGGTGGGCACACCCCTCGGGTGTCTAAGTCCCTGGAGTTTTGGTTTGTCACACAGCTGGTCATTCTTCCGTTTCTCCTGTCACTATGAGCAGGAGACACCTGCTTCATGATCTGAAAGTTTAACCTTTTCAGGGTTAAACTATCCATAGGAACATGAAGGCAGATCAAAGAGCGTCAATTTTAAAAATGAAAATTGGAACATCTATGACATTGGTAAAGATGACACCTTTGATGAGAGCAGTGTTGGCTTAGATGGAGGGAAATGGGCACTCTCCTGCATGGAAGGCTAAACATTCCTTCCTAGGAAAGAACTGTGGCACTTTGTCTTATAAGTATCCCTATTGTGGAAGATCAGTTTAGAGACATAAGATGGGCCTGTACACACTAACATAGAAATATCTCTATATTTGCTAAATGGAAAAGCAAGTCATAGAGTAGTATGAATGGTGAAAGATCAGGAGATTATGTGATATGTCACCACATGAATGTGCATGTGAAGTTTTCAGGGATCACGGCTTGAGTTCTCCACCCAGTCTATGGCCTATCATAGACTGTCCCTTGAGAGTAGGCCCTGTCTCTCCAAGGAGACCCAGATGTCAGCTATAGATGATAGGCCCAGGGTAAGACTTTCTCCATCACTGAGGAGAGAAGAAACTAAGGACGAGGAGCATTTATGGAGAGAGAGAACCAAGAAAATCAACTCTGGATCCCAGAAAGCTCAGAAGAGAAGCAGTGAAGTCTCTGGGGTAGAAAAAAGCTGCTGCTGCTGCTGTAGCTCCACCCCAACTTGTCCAAAACCCGTTCGTGACCACAGCACACCTTGCCCCATACTTCTACGTGCAGCCCACCTGGCTCTGTGTCTGGCTCAGGGTCACTGAGGGTGAATCCCAGGCTGCCGCTGTTACGGTTTCTGCACGGGGCCTTGCATTTTGTATGCTTAGTGTTTAGAGAATGTCAAGTGTCTGGCACGAGGGTACAAAGGGAGATTAAGAAACTGGCTTTAGGAGAGAGAGCCTAAAAGTCAACAAAATGAATTACCAACTCCAACTTCAGCAGCACCAGCTCTTAGCCAAGGCAGATAGAATGTTTTAAGTGTGATCAACTGTTACTATCCTACAGAGCTGTGGGCCATTCGACTCAATACGTGAGCCCTCCTATGTGGCCAAAGCATTTCAGGGGTCATAAGAGGAAAATGACAGGCACAAAAGTGCCCCTGCAGATAAGCATAAGATTATGCACCAGCAGTCACCACCAGCTGGCCCATGAATGACAGTCCACGTTCATGGGCGTTTCTGGTGTGTCAAGCCCTGCTTTAATGCTCCGCATCTGTCCTTATTTCATGGTCACACAGCCCTCTGGCACATCTTCCCCAGAGCACAGAGCTTATGAGGGGTGGAGCAGGGTATTTGCTTGAACCCAGGTAGACCAATAAATTTTGAAGATGAAGATTCACAGCTGCTCCATCAGTCCAGGTTCCAGCTCCAGCAGGAAAATGACTGGTCCTTTGAGCTCTCTCAGCCAGGGTTCCTCCCACCTGCCATGGGACCTTCTCTCTGCCACCTGTCTTGGTAATCAGGGCATAGGACCGCCTTATGCTTGACTCACACAAGCAGCTAGGTGGACACACATATGACTGAAAGCTTGTTGCAACGACTGCTCGGCCAAATGCCAGGTTCTTCTCTCTTTCTGAGACCTGCCATCTTCAGTGTCACAAGGGGTTAAACCAGCAGAGTCAAGTTTTGCATTTTTACTCCCTGATCAGAGAGG
Organism: Nomascus leucogenys; assembly: GCF_006542625.1. Classification (NCBI taxonomy): domain Eukaryota; kingdom Metazoa; phylum Chordata; class Mammalia; order Primates; family Hylobatidae; genus Nomascus; species Nomascus leucogenys. The sequence continues at coordinate 44,296 of NC_044387.1, forward strand.
GAAGTTGGCCTGAACCTATCAGGATTTCCTTTTTTTTTTTTTTTTTTTTTTTTTTGAGATGGAGTCTCACTCTGTCACCCAGGCTGGAGTGCAGTGGCGTGATCTCGGCTTACTGCAACCTCTGCCTCCGGGGTTCAAGCAATTCTCCTGCCTCAGCCTCCCAAGTAGCTGGGATTACAGGCACCGCCACCTCACCTGGCTAATTTTTCTGTGTTTTTAGTAGAGATGGAGTTTCACCATATTGGTCGGGCTGGAGGATTTCTTCCCCAGGATTTTGCAAATAGATATGAACAGTTCCAGGTGACAGCTGCCCCCAGCATGGGGCAGGGTGGGGCAGGTACTCTATGCAGACCAGGGTCATGCCTTGCCTGGGTGTCTGCTTCTGGCCTTTCCTATTGGTTCTGTGTGACATCTTTGCATCCTTCTCACTTAAATGGCTCTAACTGGTATTCTGTTCCTTGCAATGGAAGGTCTTAAAATAACCCCAAATCCTAAGGAAGCCATTCAAAGCGCACTCAGGGGCATCCAAAAAGTATTCCCCATTGCAATTCCTGGAAAGCTCTAGCAAAGAATACATTTTTAAATTTGCTCAAATCCAGGAACTAATAAGATTTAACTACAGGCAAGTAATGAACAGGCTTGTTGGTGTCAACTGGACACCAGAATCTCCTCTGGGGGTGTCAACACCACCAGCCTCCTGACAGAAGACTTGGACCCACACCCCATCTTTCCCAGTCAGCTCACTCACAGCTGCTACTTTGGGGTCCACCCCCTTTGACTTGCACATGCAGAGATGGCTCTTTTATTCTCACCATTTGTCATTTTCTCTAAGTGTGAAATAAAGACCATCCCTCATCTACAGCCCCAGGTCACCTTATTCCAGGATTAAAAATCAAGATTTTTAAAAAACACGATTGGCACTAATATACAAGCAATTCCGCCTTATTGTAGGGTGAAGGAGAGAGGGTAGATTTTATAGGGGAAATTTGGGTTGGGAGGGGCGATAGGAGGAAGTCCAGAAAGCATCTCTTGATGTATATGCATGTATACATACAGACATGTGTGTGTGTGTATATATATATGTGTTTATTTATTTCATCTTTCCTTTTTCTCAGGAGTGAAGGGTTCACTGGGTCTGTTGAGAACCAGGTCAGATCGGGAGGTCGAGGTCAGTTCTGGGAGCTCTGTGGTCTCCGTGTCATAATAGTTCTTTCTGTCGGAATAGGTCTTCCCCTTCAAGACCTCTATGAGCTGCTGTAGGCGCTTGGCAAAAGAAAGTCTTTGGGGAAGTTTTGTGGTAGATGAGGGTGGAGGTGGGGTTGGGGGCGGGGGTGGGGGTAAAGGTGAGGGTGGGGGTGGGGGTGGGGGTGGAGGTGGGGGTCGGGGCTGGGCTGCCGGTGGTCGGGGTGGAAGTGGTGGAGGGGGAGGTTGGAAATACCAGGGAAGGTGAGCAGAGATAGGGTGGGCGAAGGGGGGTCGAATCGGGGGCGGTCGAGTGGTGGGAGGTGGAGGGGTGGCCGGCTGAATCATATGCAGGGCATTAGAACTGATCTTGGAGGCGATCCAGTTCAGATAGGGCCAGGTGGCCGTGTAGATTCCGGGGCGCTTGGCACGGGCACAGCCTACCCCCCAGCTTGTGATTCCCACGACCACATAGGCGCTTTCCTTGCTGTCTCTGCACATGAGAGGCCCGCCGCTGTCCCCCTGCCCAGAAGGACACAGAGGTCACGATCTGCCGGAGCCACTCTTCCCCTGCCCAGAGGGGTCAGAAGGCTCTGGGAGGACAATTTCCACAGTCACATGGTTTCCTGCTGCCACAAACACAAGTGGTTGTGATAAAGTCTGAGGGGGTGTCAGGGGCTTCATTTGGGATGTGAGGAGGGTGTGAATTGTCAGGGCCTTCCTTGCAGTGAGATGAGCAAGCCCACGTGTCCACAGGAGCACATGGCAGGGGCAGCTGGTGGCTGTCACCTCTCATCCCCACTGTGACTGTAGGTGCTGGAAAAGGGACCAGGGACACAGTCGTGAGAGAAGGGCCCTGGGCAGAGGAGTGGAGATAGTTGAGCTTGGGGATCCAAAAGGAGGATGTTCTCAGGGGCCGGGAGAGTCCTGGAGAGACCCAGGGGCCCAGAAGCCAGAAGGAAGGTTACCTGGCAGGTGTCGATCTTGCCTACAGGGTACCCCGCACACACATTGGTTGGCTGAAGGCGCCCATTGTACCACTGGGTCGAGTTACACAAGTCCAGGTTGATGAGGTCCACACGTGCCTCCATCAGCAGAGATGATGGCCTGGGGGCTACAGTCAGACCACTCGGGGGTCAGTGATCATGGGAGACACGGACGAAAGCCCTGCCTCCTTCCCCACCGAACCCCATCCTCTGTGATGCTCCAGTTAAACCTCAGACCCATCCAGTCAATGCCCCGACCTCTCCTTATACACCAGAAAGACAGGCGAGAGGTGGTGGGAGACAGTGGGGAAATGTTATCCAAATCAAGGCCAGAGGAGAGAGGAAGAGAGGAAGGAAGAGTGGAGGCCCATGGACAGGTGGATGGAGGGCGGGTGTGCACATTAGCGATGGATTATGGAGGTTAGTTGCAGTATTACCAATAACACCTCTTGTGCACTAAGCACTCACTGAGCCTCATGGTCCCATTACTCCCATTCTGGATCAGAAGGCTGGAGCACCGCCCACCCAGGTCACGGTGGAGACTGGTGGGGCTGGGGCCTGGCCTCAGGACTGCTCCTCTCCAGACTCCAGTCTGAGACACACTGTCACTCCCACGGTCTGGCTGTAAGCCACCCTCCCTGCTTCTTGTCCCTCATCAGGACTCCTCGGCTCAGCTGCAGACAGGATCTGCTGCAGCTGGGTCAACAAGTCCCTCTCCATACGCTGCAGATCTGCTCCGAGGACACTGCAGGGGAAGCTCAGGGCAGCGCCTCCACATGGGCAGACCTGGCAGGGGCAGGGGCGGGTGAAACGACCCTGATGCGGAGTTCTTTGAAAGCCCTGGACTCGGCCGGGCACGGTGGCTCACGCCTGTAATCCCAGCACTTTGGGAGGCTGAGGCGGGCGGATCATGAGTTCAGGAGATCGAGACCGTCCTGGTTAACACGGTGAAACCCCATCTCTACTAAAAAAAAAAAATACAGAAAATTAGCCGGGCGTGGTGGCGGGCACCTGTAGTCCCAGCTACTCAGGAGGCTGAGGCAGGAGAATGACGCGAACCCGGGAGGTGAAGGTTGCAGTGAGCCGAGATCGCGCCACTGCACTCCAGCCTGGGCGACAGAGCGAGACTCTATCTCAAAAAAAATAAAAAGAAAGAAAGAAAGTGCTGGACTCTCTACCCCTCTACCGTGACCTTTGGGTTAGAAAGACCCGATGCCACGGAGCATGCAGCCGGCGTGGCTCCTTTTCAAGGGGTCCCACAGACAGAAGGTTCCCCAACGGCAGCAGCCACTCTGGCCCCCACCACAGCAGCACCTACAGCCCAGGGGGTGGATCTGGACATCACCTGCAGAGCAGATGGGAGCAGACTGAGGTAGGGGCAAACCCAGAACATAGCTGCACAGGCCAAGACGGGAGACAGGGAACACACGAGTGACGTGCGTAGGGCTAGGCAGGCAGCAGGTGTCTGGTAAGTGGCTGCTGAATGAGTGTTTGCTGGCGTTATGTTTCTTAATCCCCTTAGCCCCTACCTTTGCTTACCATCCAAGCAGCAGTGAGAGTTTTGTTCATGCACTGCCCTTGGGGTAGGGGTGACATTGAAACAATAATGACAACAACCCCAGCTTATTAGCCATTAAGACGACTTTTTTTTTTTTTTTTTTTTTTTTGAGGCAGAGTCTCGCTCTGTCGCCCAGGCTGGAGTGCAGTGGTGCCATATCGGCTCACTGCAAGCTCCGCCTCCCGGGTTCACGCCATTCTCCTGCCTCAGCCTCCCAAGTAGCTGGAACTACAGGCACCCGCCACCGCGCCCGGCTAATTTTCTGTATTTTTAGTAGAAATGAGGTTTCACCGTGTTAGCCAGGATGGTCTCAATCTCATGACCTTGTGATCCGCCCGCCTTGGCCTCCCAAAGTGCTGAGATTACAGGCACGAGCCACCGCGCCCGGCCAAGACGACCTTTTAAATCTATGGCAGAGCCCATAGTCTTGAAAGCCATGGGTTTTATTGTGAAGAGCCAGGTGTCCTGAAACAGAAAAGGGTTTTCTAAATCCCAACACCTTGGTGGGTTTTTTTGAGATGAAGTTTCGCTCTGTCGCCCAGGCTGGAGTACAGTGGCGTGATCTTGGCTCACTGCAACCTTCACCTCCCGGGTTGAAGTGATTCTCCTGCCTCAGCCTCCCGAGTAGCTGGGACGACAGGCGTCCACCACCACACCCTGCTAATGTTTTATATTTTTAGTAGAGATGGGGTTTCACCATGTTGGCCAGGCTGGTCTCAAGCTCCTCACCTCAGGTGATCCACCCGCCTCGGCCTCCCAAAGTGCTGGGTAAATTACGGGAATGAGCAACTGCACCCAGCCGACACCTGGGCTTTAAATAGCAAATGCTTAAAAGTCTGCAGGGACTCAAAACCCAGTGGGAAAGAAGCAATACCCAAGGGTATCTCTTCCAGCCCTAAAGCAGATGAGTTGAAGGAGGTGGTAAGACACGGAAGGTCTGAAGGGATCACAGGAGTTGGAGCCTGGGGGTTTCTTTAAGACTTGGGCTTAAGGGTACACGATGTCTTTGCAAAAATGAAAAACAAAAAAACCCCAAACAGAAACAGAGCTATCCTATTAGGGTTATGGGAATTCCAGGGCAAAAAAGGTTTCGCATGGCATCCAAGATATAGCTAAGAGAGTACAACCCTTCTGAGTGATAGAATAGGACAGCAACGGTTGGCAGTGGGGACCCTGAGATCAGCCTCCCAGGAGCATAGGGACCCCCAAGAGCTGCGGACATCATCACACAGGGGACAGGGCATGGCAGGCTAGGGGGCTGGACAGAGGCCAGGGCAGAGCCATGGGTATCGGCAGCTGGAATACAGGCTGTCACTCCAGGCCAGAAGGGGGCGGCCACGTGTCAAGTGAGGCCAGTGAGGACAAGGACAGCTGGGACAAGACTCCCTTCCCTGAGGGACAGGAGAGGTGACAAGCCTGTCAGAAACTTACACCACCCCCTCAGAGAAGGAAATAAGAGAAAGGAAGAATCCTCAAATTATTGATTTTTTGTTGTTGTTACCCAAAAAAGACTGCGTTTTAAACTCGTATGACTGAATTGCCTTGAATTAAGAAGACTCATTATCCATTATCAAGAAAAAAAGAGATTGGGAGCTAAGTTCATTTCAATCACATCTTCACATCTCTACTGTGACTGGATAAGGATGCATCACTTATGGAAAGCTGGAAGTATAGGTCACATGCAGAGGTCAAGTCCTACTGGGTCTTGTCCTGCTGGCAAAACCTGGCTGCTCACTGCTGCCATTTAATGGCGTCACCTGTTGCTTCTGGGATAAACGGTATCTCTAGTGTGCCTAAGTATGTAGGGAGAGGTGTCTGGGCCTCTCTGACCATGGAGTCAGTAATGACAATTTGTTCTAGGTCACAGCTGGGGCCCTCCGTGAGCCTGGTCTGGTACGGAAGAAATTCCCCCTACTCTTCTAGAACTCATCTGGTGTCAAGTGTGTTAGGTAGTGTTCGATGGGCAGGAGATCTTCCGGGAGCCAGGGGAGAGACAGACAGCTTGGTTATGGACAGAGCTCTAGAGCGGCAGCTACACCCATCTTGAATGGAGAGGTACCTGCCGGACACTCCAGGAAGCCTGAAATACAGGGATGCCTATGACCCACAGAAAGCCACACCAACCACCTGTCCCTTTCCCAGTCTACAGAGCAAATGTCAAGTAACTCGGATGGAGAGGGTAGATTTGGTGCTAGGACCGCCCCGGAGGGGCTGCTGATGGTGACAAAGAGCCTGGAAGCAGGAAGGCTGGGCCCTGGAATCAGAGGTGTTGGGAAATGGTCAGCTTGGAGACCATCTGATCCAGCCCTTCCATTTACAGATGAGGAAACCGAGGCCCAGAGAGTGGAAGGCACTGTCATACGGCCACATAACCTTACCTTGTTTCCAGGGTCCAGCAGCTTGGGCCCCGGGTGCCAAATACAGACACAGCCTCAACCCCATTCTAAGCAACTGCCTGCACCTGCCATCAGCCCTCCCGTAGACAGCCAGACGAGTCACCCATCATGTGACCTGGTACAGGGGACTGTGGCAGGCCACAGTGATGGCTCTACATACAGCGCCGTGAGGAGGATGAAAGTTGCTTGGCTGGGTGTCAACACATGACCACTGCACCTCAGAGAGCACCAGGAGAATGGCCAGCAGCGTCCCCCCCTTGGAGGCGCTCCCATACTCACCTTTCTCTTCTATATATCCCCAGCCAGCCACCCAGCAGCTCTGGGGGCCTCTGGGGAGGCCTGCCTTAAAGTGGGGCAGGCAGCCCGGCCCAATGAAGCGCCCACACGCAATGGGAGGGGTGATCTTCACGAGGGCAATGTCGTTTCCCTCTGTCGCAGAGTTGTATTTTTCATGAATGATGATTTTCTCCACATATCTCTCTTGCAGAGGCGCCTTTACTGGTTTATTGTTCCCAAATGTAATTTCCTTCGCTCCGAAAACCAGTCTCCAGTCATACACTTTACTGCGAGCACAAAGGTAAGCCAGGTCACAACTGTCTGGACAAAAGCCTGGTGACGGCGTCCCTCAGGGCCTTCCCCTAGCAAAGGTCTGGACCAGCCCCCGAGTCTTGCAGCCACTTGACCCAGAGCCCCTGGGAACGCCCCTCTCTGAGAAGAGCCGCTCTGAAGACCTCCCTCAGTCCATCCCTACACGTACTTTTTGCCAACGAAGCAGTGAGCGGCAGTGAGCACCCATCGTGAATTCAGCAAGCTGCCTCCACATGCGTGGTACCTGTGGCTGTTGTACGTGAAGATCTGGAGGCTGACCATCCAGGGCCAGGCCCCATGCTGTGCAGCCTTCCCGCCGACGATGCGGACACCACCTTGTGGGTTCTGCCTGAACCGTAACCCACAGGGGCCACTGGGGAGAGACCAGGGCACAGCCTGTCCTTGTGACTCCACAACTGAGGGGAGGCAGGGACATGGGGTTGGGAAAAGTGGGGAAGAGCTTCCGGGTGCTGGGAAAGCAGGGGCAGCCTGGGCTAGGTAGGAAGACGCAGGCTCTAGGAAATGGTTCTGGGGCCACAACTTCTCACGTCTTGTGGGTGCAGTCACAGATGGAGAAAGAGGAGGCCACAGGAAGCCAGGACAGGCTGTATGGGCCCTGAGGGGTGGCCCCTCCCTGGGCAGAACAGGAGGGTAGAGGTGGGGATGCAGGGCCTGGGGACAGAGGGGTGTAATGGCCTGAGGGCTTTATAACCAATTTGGGTGGGAGACTCCGGGCAGAGTCAGGTGATGAAGGGGGTCGTGGGGCTGCAGGACTGGGTTGACAGTGATGGGAGGAGGGATAGTAGCCAAGGCCGAATACTGTGGCCCACAGGTGGAGGGGGGCACAGTGAGAGCAGTGGAGGCCTAGAGGTGGAGGCCTTGGGAACTGTGTCACAGGTGGGAGGCCACATGTAGCTCGGGAAGTACCTTGGAGTGGGAGAGTCTACTGGGGGGTAGGGGTGCAAGCAGTGGGAAGTGATGATATCGTGGGGTGTTGGGGGCAACCACGGGTTGGGATGTCTCAGCTGTCTGTGGGGGGATAAGGGCTCCCGAAATCAGGACGTCGTGTCTTCAAGGCAGTGGGGTCAGTCCCTGGGGGAGTGGGAGAGGCACAAGGAGCCTGAGGTGCTGAGGGGTCCATCTCTGGAGGAAACCACGAAAGCTGAGGGTCTGGGGGCTCCAGGCTGCTGACTGTGGGAGCAGGGGGGTCCAGGTTAGGGATGTGGGTCACAGGAGCTGTGAGACCCAGGGGCTGCTAAGGCCCAAGCCCAGCCTCCTTTTCGCTAGCCCTGGACAGAGGGAGTCGGGGTGGGACCTGCTCCTCAGAAGATCCTTCCCCCACCAAGGTGCCCCGACACTTACTCACACGTGGCGTTATCTTTAGCAACCACGGACACTGCCAAGACCAGCAGAATGGCAGTTGGTAGCATCTCGACCATATCCTGGCGCTGCCTGGCCTGCAAGCCCAGTGACCTCACAAAGCTCCGTGGCTGCCTGGCCAATCAGCAGGGGTGACCCTCACCCCACCCCCAGCAGTCAGGCCAGGTAAGAGCCCTTCGCCTTCACTGGTTTGTGCTGAAGAGACTTCCTGACTTCCTGCACAGGCTCCCCCACCACCAGGATGATGGGGGACTCCCGTGCAGCCCCAGTCCCTCTGTCCCAAGGCCAGGATCTCCATTCCCAGTAACTCGTGCGAGGTCCCCACATCACCCAAGGCTCTGGCTTTGTGCAGGTTTCGAGTCTGCCTCTCATGCGTGCTGTAACCACTGCAGACTCACACTGAGGAGCGGCTCAGCCCTTCAGTGGTGAGACGGTGCAACATGTTTGTGGATCAGAGGAGTCGGGATCAGCAGATTAATTGATCCTTAATTGTTGGGGAAAATTTCTTTTCCTCTTCCAAGTGCATACTATCAACACACTTTTCCAAGAGTCATTTTGAATTTCCCTAATTTACAACTGCAAAGCCCACCTTCCTGTGCCTCCTATTATCCTGAATGTCTCCAGATCGCCTTTCTGTGACTGAGGTGGGGCAAGGTGTTTTCTCCTATGCTTGAATGTCAAGAATTTTCATACAGCTACCTGAATATCATGAAGCATCATTTTTCCCATCTGATTGTCAGGAACTAGCATCTCACCTACCAGAGTGTGACAAATGCTTATTGCAAACACCTGAATGTTAAAACATCTCCCATCTCGTGCAAGTGTCAGGAGGTCACACTCTTACCTGCATGAGGACAGCCTTACCTCTTCTACCTGAATGTAAGATCTCAACCAGCCTGAGGGTCAATAGGTTGCACATCATCTAAGTGGGTGTCAGAAGGTCCCATGCCTCCAACCTGAGTGTCAGGACATCTCATCTCCTATTCCTCAGTGTTGAGTTTTCAGATTATCAGATGATCTTGATTTCTCCATTTTCTCTAACTGAATGTCATACTTATGACATCCTCAAATGAATGTTCAATAGTCCTCATATATCTTACCTAGTATCAGGGAGTGATCACCTCCTTCTTTGAAAGCAACAATAACTCTGTTTTTCCAATTCAATGCCAGAGGTCCTCATTGCCTCCACCTACAGGTTAAGAATTCTCATCTCGGGCCGGGCGCGGTGGCTCACGCCTGTAATCCCAGAACTTTGGGAGGCCGAGGCGGGCGGATCACGAGGTCAGGAGATCGAGACCATCCTGGCTAACACGGTGAAACCCCATCTTTACTAAAAATACAAAAAAAAATCAGCTGGGTGTGGTGGCGGGTGCTTGTAGTCCTAGCTACTCGGGAGGCTGAGGCAGGAGAATGGCGTGAACCTGGGAGGCGGAGCTTGCAGTGAGCCGAGATCGCGCCATTGCACTCCAGCCTGGGCGACAGAGCGAGACTCCGCCTCAAAAAAAAAAAAAGAATTCTCATCTCCACCACCCAAGTGTCACCCTGTCGCGTTTTCTCTACCTGAAAGTCAAGAGGTCTTACCTCTTCTAGCTGAATGTCAAGAGGTTGTATTTTACCCATACGAATATTCTAAAGTCTCTACTGGCTTACTGGAGTGTTGGGAGAACTCATTGCCCCCATCTGGGTGCCAGGGCACGTCCTACCCTCTACTTGAATATAGTCTCATATCCCTGTCTAAATGACATGGAGCTTTCATCCCCTCTGCCAGAGTATCATGAGATCTCCTCTATTCTGGGTGTCCAAAGTTCTCATCTCAACCCCCGAGGTCTGGAGGTATTCTCATCTCTTCCTGGTTGTCTGGAGGTCTCATCTCCCTTACCTGACAGTCATGAAACCTCCTATCTCCTATATGCCCTATCTGAGTCATGACACTTATCTCCTCCGAGTGTCAGGAGATTTTTCTGCCTTTATGTCAGGTAGCCTCACTTCCTCCAGCTGAAGGGCAGGAGGTCCTATTTCATGAATTGCATGTTAATAGGTTTCAGCTCCACTACTGACTGTTAGGAGGCCTCACTTATTTTAACTGAGCATCAAGTTGTGTCTGATAAATAACCAGAAAAAGACTTTGGAAATATAGTTCAAGAAATGGCGAGAAGAATTGAAGAAGTGGGCCCAAGTGCAGAGGCTCATGCCTGTAATCCCAGCACTTTGAAAGGGTGAGGCAGGCAGATCGCTTGAGCTCAGGAGTCCCAGACCAGCCTGGGCAACATGGCAAAACCCCGTCTCTACAAAAAATACAAAAATTAGCCAGGTGCAGTGGCACCTGGGTCCCAGCTACTCAGGAAGCTGAGGCAGGAGAATCATTTGAACCTGGAAGACAGAAGTTGCAGTGAGCCGAGATCACACCATTGCACTCAAGCTTGGGCAATGGGAGTGAAACCCTGTCTCAAAAAAAAAAAAAGAAGAAGATTAAAGTTTTGACTGTTAAAGAAAATATTATTCAGGTGTTTTTAATGGATAGCACCTATTTCTTTACAAATATTTAGTAGGTATCAATAACAAAGTCTGAAGACCCAATGTCAGTGTCTAGATTCTAGAAGACCATTATGGTTTGACTCTGCAAAGCTTACCCACTTCTGATTCTAGAAGGGGCTGCCAGTCATCGTGCCTGCCCCTGGCTATAGTGATGGTTGCAGGAAAAGTACCTGGCCCAGCCCATTTAATTTTGTCATTTAATCTAGTGGAAGCAACAAACATCTCAACTCAGAGTGACTTTGTTTGACCTTCTTCATGCTGTTCCAAGAACGAAGGAGAGATGGGTGACAGGTCTGGGGCCAGAGGGTGGGGTCTCATCCGAGAGCGTGGCTCAGGCTGAGGTAGAGTTCTCAGCACAGGGGGCAGGATGGGGACGCCCCATCTCCCCCTCAAACTCCTCCCTGTTCTCTGCGTCCACGCTGACCCCCAGGCACCCTCCAGCTCATCCCAGCCATTCTCACTGCTCCTGCTAACCCCAATCACCTGCTGCCTTCGCCAGCCATGCCCACTTCTGTCCCCATTCCTTATTTACCTGGGCGATCCAACTCCCACCCCAGTTTTTCTCACCCTGATCACCAATCCCTTCCAGCCCCCAATCCCCTACTTTTCCATTCCTGTTGCCACCACCCTCTGTGAGGAGCAGAAACCTTATCCATCCATCCTCAATGTCCAGCCAGCCAGGAAGGCAAGAAGATCCCAGAGGGATTAAGAATGCTTGACAGTGAAACCTTGAGGGCTGAAAAGGGGTAGGTTTCAGGTCTTCGCCCAGGGGAAGGAGGTGCCTCAGGGGTGGTTTAAGTGAGCAAGTGAGGGTCTGGGTGGTGCCACGGAGAAGGACAAAGGCCCTTTGAGGCTATGGATGATGACAGCTTGAAAACCAGCCTCAGGCTGGGCAAAGTGGCCCACACCTGTAATCCCAGCACTTTGGAAGGCTAAGGAGGGTGGATCGATTGAAGCCAGGAGTTCTAGACCAGCCTGGGCAGCAAAGTGAGGCCCCCATCTCTACAAAAAATAAAAAATAGCCAGGTGTGATGGCCCACGCTTGCAGTCCCAGCTACTTGGGAGGCTGAGGCAGGAGGATCGCTCAGTTCCAGGAGGTTGAGTCTACAGTGGGCCATGATCTTGCCACTGCACTCCAACTTGGGTGACAGGGTGAGACCTGGTCTCAAAACAAAACAAAAGCAGCCTCCGTGTCCTGGCCCTGCCCCAAAGTTGTCCACAGGTCTTGGGAGTGGCTGGGAGGTGCCAGCCCACAGGAAGAGCAGAGGCCACACAATTTCAAATTTTCAAATTTCCTGATCTTCATCCCATTTTCAGATTAGAAACTGAGGCCATTGTAAGGAAAGGGCTGCCCAGGAAGTCAAGGAGGGGGGCCCTGCAAGGTCTGAGTGTGGGAGCAGGGGGCCCCTGACTCGCTCTGGACCTGAGTGGCGTCAGGAGGGTGGGCCTCCCTGGGTCTCCATGGGGACTCGGAGTCTGGAGCTAGTGGCACTTCTCCACGGTGCCACCGGCCCCACCCCGGCTAGGGTTAACCGCAGAGTCAAGGTATGCGATTGTCATTCTGTCACATTCATACGCCACCTCAACCCAGTGTGTCCAGGCTCTGAAACCACTGCCTCTCCTGTAAGCAACCCCCACCCCGGGGACATCACATATCTGCAGCCCCTGGCCCTCTCTCAGTGCTGGGTCCTGTGCCCTCTACTTTCTCATGGCTCCCGCTTGATTGCCTTTGCCCACTTGCCTTACTGTTTGCGCTTCAAGACGTAGCTCACCACCTCCTTCCACTCAGTGAGGGGTCTCTGTCCCTCCTGTTGGCTGGCCACTCCCACCAGGTGCCACCCAGGACGTGTCTTTTTTGCCACATTATCGGCTGCTTACATGACTGCCTGTGCACTCCTGAAGGACGATGTCTTGTCTCTGGTGCCTGGCTCAGGGTGGGAGCAAAAAGGAAACCTCACATCCAACTGGGCAGACAACCCAAGGTGAGAAGCACCAACTTGCTCTAATTTGAGATAGCAGCGAGGCTGTGCAGATGCAGAGCCTAACATCTAACTCGGACTCCAGGGAGGGCGGGTCAGAGAAGACGTCCTGGAAGACGGGATCCAGAGATCAGCCTCCAAGCTATGTATGCTTGATGCAGGCGAACGATGGGTGATCCAGGCAGGAGGAGGAGGGCATGTGTGAGACAGAGCCCTGAAGCGTCATAGTGGCTCAGGGACTGCAGGAGTTTGGGGGAGACTGGCGAGCAGCATGTGTGCATGGGGAGGGAGCAGGGGATGCTGGCAGGGCCACGGCAGCACTGGCTGGGCCGGACTGGCTCACGGGGTCCATCTATCAGCTGCATTTACAGACAGGCTGGTGTTTGTGAATAGAGGGCAGAAATGGAAACATGAAAACAAATGAATCAGCAGGGAAGGAGTGAGGGCTAAATCTGGTCTGCAGCCGTGGGGTAGGACAGTTGCGAGAGATGTGAGGGGGTTCCAAGACAGGAGCAGCAGAATTTAAAAACAACTGGACACTGGCGGGAGCAAGTCTTAAACCCCAGGCTTAAAACCTGGCAGGGGTCATGGAAGACAAGTGGCCTCCAGCTCAGGAGGTGCTACTCAGTGGGTTGGTGAAGAGAGAAAAGCCTTCAGTGCAGAAGGCATGGGCTGAATTCCAGCAGACTCAGAGAAGATGCTGGAAGATGCCAGGTGCCTAGGCATGGAGGTCAAAGATAGGGATCTAGGAGTCACCCGTGCATGTGGTCCAGGCTGAGGAGGTTTGTGTGGCCGGTATGAGGGACAGACACAAATACCCCCTCAAGCAGGCAACTGAGACGTGGCTTCATTTCTTATAAATTTATTACATAATAATATTATAATAATTATTATCAATAATAATAATATAAGAAACATAGATCTCTGTGGGGTGTATCACAACGTCAGGGTCAGGAGGCCTCAGGACTGGAGCAGGGGGTGAAACCCCCCGGATGGAACTCCATACAAAAGGAGGTGAAGCGGAACTGACCCTGTAAAGTTAAAAACCCAAATTGAACGGAACCAAAACCCACAGGTGAGTGTGAGACCGAGTGTGTATGTGGCAGTCTGTTACAGTGACTGCTGCTGTGTGACCTGGACTGTTGGCGGAAGGGTGAGTGGGTGTGACTCTGTGCCCAGGGAGTGGGGCCGGTGGGCCAGGGCGGGGCGGGCAGGCACAGACCGGCGTGCCAGGCCCCTGGGTTGTGAAAACTTCTGTTTTCTTTTTTTTTTTATTTTATTAAAAAAAGCTAGAAATATAAACAGAAACTTGTGAGTGACGTGGATGGAGCTTAGTCCAGACTCCAAACCCTAGGTTTAAAAACGTCCCAGGGCCCCCACCCCACAGGTCATTGCTGAGTGTGAGGAGTCACAGTGTGGGGGGCTGGGCACCCTCGGGGGTCTTTGACTCTCCCCAGGGCCTGTGGTGAACTGACTCTAGGGGTCCCCCTATGATGCCCTCAGAGGCCCAAGGTGGGGGCGCTGCCTCCAAGGGGCCCTTGGGGCCTCCCCAAGCAGCAGGGATTCACCAGGGAACCCCGCTCAGGCTGGGTGAGGCTCTGGAAGGACAGGCTGGGCAAACAGCTGGACCCAGGGTGCAGGATGGCCTCTGACTTTCTTTGGAAGAGGAGACAGGGTGCTTTCACAGGCGCACCCCATGCATGCACACTGTGCACGCCTCCACAGCCCCACGCTAGTCCAGAGCGGCCCCTGGGCCACTCAGTAATCAGGCACACACATGGCTCCCACGTGCTCAGACGCACCCAGTTTCACCCACACACATAAAGGGCAGGACAGGAGACTTTGGGGTCCAAGGCAGGGAGGCTTCTCTGCTGTAGTTGCCCAAGAGCATGGGGACCGAGCTGGCCCCCTCCTTGGGAAGAGACCCTGTGAGGAAGATGGCTGCGGTGGAGCGGCAGGGCCCTGCCCTCATCCCCCCGGCCGATGGTCTCCCAGGCCGGCTGGTCCCGCGGGTGCACAGCAAGACCCGCGGCCTGCCGCCCCTCCCCCCACGAGCAGCACCTGAAGGGTCGGTGGGGCACACGAGCTCAGCGAGGGGAGCGGCCGAGCTGGGGCCCCAGGGCGGGCCACTAGGGCCCTGGCCAACCCCAGACCAGCTGGAGCGTCCCCTGCCCCGTTGTGGGGTGGCAGTGGCAGTGAGGGCCGGAGATGGAAGACTGGGCAGCTGCAGTGGGACCAGTGGAAGCAGAAGGGAGGGGAGAGGAAACTATTACGGACAGAGATATTTGTTCCTTTTCTCGTTCCAAATATAGAGTGGATTAAAATATGCAAAACAGGGGGGCTCCTTGGCCCCCATCGAGAATCCCAATGTCTCCCCCCTCCCCCCGAGTCACCAAGGCGGGTCCTGACCTCGCATGCTGGACTAGGTTCCCCCTCTGGGAGAATGGCCACCAGGAGCTGTGAAGGAGGTGGTCAGGCTCGAGCACCCCACCCCCGGCACCTCCCGCCCCAGCCTCCCTGGTCCACGCCCTTCCTGACTGTGTGCTGGGGGGGCTGGGCGGCCGGTGAGGGCACTAAGCAATGTACAGGGCGAGTCTCCGAGCAACAGCAAACAGGACGATTCATGCAACATTCCTGGCCCGGGCGCCGTCGTAAGGGGCAGGCCGAGCCCGCGGCCCGGGGTGGGGGTGGGGGGCCCTGCCGGCAGGGCACGGCCGGGGCGGGAGCGGGGGTGGGGCGTCAGCTGCCGTCCAGCTGCCTGAGCGCGCGCTCGATGTTCATGCGGTGGCCCACGCGCGTGACGCCCAGCTCCACGAAGTCGTCCTTGGTGAGCGCGGGCAGGTGCGCGCCTTCTATCTCATGGTCCTCGAAGCGGTCGCGGTGCTCGCCTAGGTGGATGCTCTCCAGCCAGTCGCCCACGTCGAACTTGCTCCAGAGCTGCAGCGGCTTTTGCTGGAAGGGTCGGCGTGGGCCGGGGGCGCCGGGGCCAGGGCCGGACGCGGGCGAGGGCAGCGGCGACGGCGAGGGGGAGCGACTGCGCGCGCTCACGCTGCGCACCACGAAGCGCACCTCCTTGGGCTCGTGCGGGATGGAGAGGCTGGACGACTTGAGGATGGTGGGGGGCGTGAGGCCGAAGGGCCGCCCTGCGCCCCCCGCGCCCGCCCCCAGCCCCTCCACCCGCTCCAGCGACGCGGGCTTCACCGGGCTCGGGGCGCGTCGCGCCACGGGGTAGCGGCCGCTGGGCCTCACCGAGTACGAGGCCCCGCCGCCCGGGCCCACGGGGCTGCGCTGCGCTGAAATGGAGCTCAGCTCACCGAGGCTGCTGAAGAGCCTGCGGAGGGAGAGGGGTCAGCGCCAGGTGAGGGGCGCACAGCCAAGGGGGGACGGGCGGAGGGGAGCGGGCAGGGTCCAGGAGGAAAGGGGCTGGGGCTGGGGCTGGCGGGAGTAGCCCGGCCAGAGGAAGCAGTAAAGGGTGGGATCCTATGGTTACCCTGGCCCTTTTCTTTGGCCCCTGGGACCAGAGCCAGTGACTGGCTGGAATATGAGGAATGACTGGTGGCCCCCTCCACTCCATCCAGGCTCCAAGTGCAGCCCAACCAAAGAAAAGGCAGCCTCTCATGGCAAAGGGCTGGCTTCTCCCTCCTGCCAGCCTCCGACACCGGCTCTGGGCATGGCGGGATCCACAGATGCCCGGGGCGGTAAGACTTGGGCAGTACCCTTCACCGCCCACCCCCCACACAGCTCTGCTCTCATGAGAAGACCCAGGGGATCCTGGGAAGGTTCCAGGGACAGGTGAGTCGTGATAAAGGCTGGCAGCAGCACGAGGTTGAACAGGTCCGTGACACAGGAGACAGACACTAGGCAGGGCTCGTACCCGTATGGAGCAGCAGCACATGCAGGGCAGGTGTGAGGCCGTGCACACCCACAACACAAAGGCAGCCTCCTGCACAGACAGCACACAACGGCAGCAACGGTGCCCACACGCGTTACAGACGTGCTGCAGTGGCAGCAGCACACACACGCAGACACGCAACACGCACACATGCACGCACGCACACACACAAGAACCGATGGCAGCTCACTTCCCAACCTCACCTGACAGGACCCTAGAGCTCTAGCCCCTCCTTGGCTCTGCTGTGGTGGGAGGCCTACCTGGGGTGATAGCTCCAGAGAAAACCCACCCCCATGTCCTCCCATTCCCATCCCTGTCCCCACTGTGTCAGGGGAAGCCTCAAGGGGCTGTCAGTGGCACCAGAGCCTCTCACAGCCACGCAGAGCAGAGACCCAGGCAGACAGGCACAGCGTGTGGACAGCAAGAGGCATGGGATGGGCATGCTCACTTACACAGCCGGCGCTCGGGACCACGGCGCAGCTCGACAGAGCAGCCACATGCAGATGGGCAGGAGAGAGCAATGAGAGAGAGAGTTAGCCGGCCAGGCCCACGCGACCCACAGCTGCAACCACACAATGGGCAGCCAGGTGTGGAGGGAGGAACTCGGGTGCAGAGGGCCCAGCTGCTGTGGGAGGGACAAAGCTGGAGCTGCTGGTGGAGAGGCGCCTGTGCGAGTCTCCAAGTGCAGGTGAACCACAAGCGTGGCTGCAGTGCTCGGCAGGTGCCTGGCGCCTGGGGGTGCTGAGCCCCTGACATCCTCTTTGGCCGGGCCCCTCTCCAGTGGCCCTCCCACCCCCTCTCCCTGCCCCTGCCCAGGCTGAGTCCCCCCGCCCCAACCTCTGTGCTGTCCTCACCACAAGGCATCACCAGTGCCTGCCCCACACAGGCATGGGGCTCCCCTTAAAGCAGGTTTCGTCTTTTGTCTCCCACCTGTGAGAGGTCAGCCCTCTGTGGAGATCTGAGCTCTGTCTCTCCCATGGGACCTCATTTCTGTCCCCTCCTCAGCCTCTGTCCCTACTGCCTCCTCCCAGCTGCTCAGATCCAGAGCAGAGCTTCCTGAAGAGGCCACACTGTGCCCCCAGACAGAAAGGGGCTTCAAGGACACCTGAGGGGGCCTCGCACAGGCACCAACCACTAGAATAAGCTGTCTTTGCTCCCACTGGACCTGGCCTCCATGGATCCACCTGCACAGTGGGGCAAAGTGGGGAGGCAGCCAGGGTTCAGGGGGATTCCCGAGGGGAGGTGCCAGGTAGTGTTGGGTGGGGTGGTCCCCTGGGGGTGGGTGCCCAGGTGGTGGTGACTGCTGGAGGGGCTTGCCAGGGGAGACTCCGAACACTCAGAGGGACCTGACTGTGGACACCCAGAGAGGAGCAGGGCCAGGAATATGCACTTGGCCTCCACCCACCAGCCCCGACACAGTGGCCCTGGCCTGGGGACGTGTATCACAGGATGGACACCTACCCTGGCCCTGCCCCTGCCCCAAGGCTTAGCTTTCAATGGAGTTGTGATGGCAGGTGTACCTGGAGTCTCAGGTGTGACTGAAGCACACTGATGAGTTGCAGGACCACAGCAGTGAAGGCAGAGGCACAGGGCAGGCGCGGGCAGCGCAGCCGGGAGGCTCGGCCGGAGCCCAGAGCAGGGTCTGGGCTCCAGGAGGTCCGAGCTGGGCAGAGCAGAGTTGTGCCTGTCTGGGTAGTACTGGCAGGGGCTGAGCTGGAGACCTGGGCAGAGGGCAGGCTGGCTCCAGAGGCACCCAGGGAGCCAGGGGCCCGAGGGCAAGAGATGTGAGGAGAGCCAGCCACATTGCTCCCGCCTCCCAGAGCACGCTGGAGACGTCAGGAGGCCAAGAGAAGACGCCCAAGGAAGGCCGTGCCCGCCAAAGGCCCCGGGGCACAGGAGGGAGGGGCCTGGGGTCACCCACGGCCCAGGTGTCTGCTTCTCCTCTTTCTCTTGGGGAACAGGTACTGCCCACACCATCCCCGGGGCACAAACCCGAGCAGTGTCCATGTCTGACTTCCACGTTTCCATGGCCTCTCTGCACACCCACTGTCACTCTCAGCCGTCTGGCCACCTCCCTGGCCAGGCTCTGGCCGCCAAACAGCCGCATCACAGCACCTGCCAGACTCCCAAAGAGCTTCTGGGCCACCCACCCTCTAACACATGATACTTCACCAGGCACCATCACCCACGAACACCTCCAGCAGCCGCCCTGAAGACGCTGAGTCCAGATCACGCTGAGGCCCCCACGGCCCCACGTCTTTCCACCTACATTTGAATCCTGCACTGTCTCACTGTTTCCCAGTGACTCTCAGCCAGTGAGAGACGTCTGGCCTTGCCACACCCTCCCCACTCCGCCCTCTGCCCCGCAGCTGCCCAGGCCGCAGCAAGACCCCGCTGCTGACCTGTTCGTGTTTCCCTTCGAGACATTCTTTCCCAGGCCTCTTCCTTCCTAGGTGGATTTTCGGAGCTCCCCTCTCAGTTTGCAGTTTCTCCTGGGCAGCGTTACCCACTCACACCCTTTGCTATGGCCAACGTGCCCAGGAATGCGACATGTGAGACCCAGACAGTCTCTGATGAGTCCAACACCTCTACTGGGGTATCCAAACATGTCCCTCCATCCCCAACTCAGTGAACGGCACCCTGTCATTGCCACACACACAGAGCCTGGGTGCCACCATCAGCTCCTCTTTTTACCCTACGGCCAGTGACTAACTCCTAATATTAACCCAGACCTTCTCTTTACTCCTAGCCATTTCTGGATCCAGATCGTTCATGGTCTCAGGCCCTTCACCCCACTTCCTACCAGTTCTCCTTGCCTCCTGATACCTAGCACAAAGCCAGGAACATGAGACGCACTAACAAAATGCAAAAATAGTATGACATGTCCCTGCCAGGCGTGCCCAACTCGGTCAGCCCCCTGGGGCCAAGAGGCAGGAAAACGTCCACACGCGGGCCCTGGATACTGCCTCGGGCCTTCTGCCACTGCACTCACGTGGGGCCTTTTGCACACTAGGGGCTTCGTTAAGGGAACTAATTCTCAGAGGGGCACAAAACCAGACATGGGCTCTGAAGCTCCCAGTGCGTCCTCTGCGGTAACACATCTTGCTCCTCGGCACCCCGCCTGTTCCCAGCTCCAGCTCTGATGGGCCCCCATGTCCTACGACCCCTCCTCTGTACCTCCCTCCTACGCCCCGAACAGGGTTCAGGGATCCTGGGAACACACTTGCCCCAGCTGCATGTGGCCTGCAGGGGCCCCCACTGGCAGGTATGGGACACGTTCAGTCTGGGTTTCAAAGGAGCAGGCCCTGCTGGCCATGGCCCTGCTTACCAGTGTGATCCACCAAGCACACGGCGCCTTGTCCAGATCCCTGACAAGCATATTAGCAGGCAGGGTCTGCAGCAGGCCACCAGGGCAGGGTTTCTTGACCAGTTTGAGGAATGCGGGTCTTCCGGGAGATCTAGGAACTGACTCTAACAGGTCTGGAGACCATGGCACACAGTACCCTCCTCCGCACAAGCTGTCAAAGGCACAGAAGTACCGCAGCAAAGAACCTCTTTTTGTGTTTCCAAAGCTATTTTGCCATGAACTTTACCTACAAAACCAGATGTGAGAGTCCCATGGAAAGCTAAGTGCCAAGGCAGACATGAGCCTTGCTGTGGACCTCAGACCCCACACGGGATTCACATCCGAGCATGGGGCCTGGAAGACAAATGTGTGGAGCCAGGGTCTCAGAGACAACTGTGAGCCTCAGACAGATGGGGTGCCTGTGGCCAGTTGTGGGGCTCGGAGTCAGGTCTGAATCATGCCCAAATGCAGCCTCAGAGTCAGGTGTGGGGCCCAGAGACCGAGGAGGGGCTCTGGGCAGATGAATGGTCTGTCCAGCAGAGCTAGACTTGGAGCTGGGAGCACAGAGCAGGTGGACAATCTGGGATCAAGGATTCAAAAGGCCAAAGGTCCTGGACATTCCAGAGGCTGCATGAGAGTGCCACATCCTCCAGGTTCCCCTGGAAATCAAAGGTGGCCCCAGAGCTGATCATTTTTCCACAGGTTACCGAGCTTTGGTTCCATGACATACAGGACAGCTTAACTTGCCCAGAAAGCTCTCAGGCCACAGAACACCTTGTGGCTAAAGCACATCAGGAATGAGCCATCTGTGGGGAAGGTGGGTGGGCATTCCCTTCCTCATGGTGTCCGTCAGGGAAGAGAAGGATGGGCCTGGGAGACAAACACTGTGGAACACAAGGGGCTGGAAACACAGCTCAGGGTATGGCCCTGAGGGTGACCTAGCAACTCTGCCAGGACTGGCCCTGGGAAGGAAGCAGCCATACCTGGATGTCAGAACCTCCCATACTTTAGACAGTTCCACCAGCAGTTTTATCCCTAAGTGAGGAGTGAGTACCGGACTCCAGCCATTAGGGGCTGCAGGACAAGAGCTGACAACAGCCACAGTGGGCATACAAAGGACCAGATCTGAAGCAGGACTGGACTCAGACATCACTAAGTGTCCTGTGCTCCGCCCCGCTGCCTGCAGCCAGAAGCACCAGAAGTTAAGGGCCCAGGGTGGGCAGTGGGGCCCCCTCCAGTGGCTGTATTTTAGCCCAGGTCTGAGGGCAAGAAGGGGCACAAGAGGGTGAAAGGAAGAGTGAGCTGGAACAGAAGGTAACACAGAGGCAAACTGAGAAGGAAAAGCACGCCCAGGTAGGCCACTCAGGTGGCACCAGGTGCCACTTATGACAAACATGACCAGTAAACAAAGGGAGTGAGTCTGTGCGATACACACACCTGCCACTTCTGTGGAGGGGGATTATTGGGCAAAAGCCCATTGTGTGTCATCAGAAGGGGTTTCACAACAGCGGCCCTCGATGACGGCAGCCAGAGAGCAGGGCTCGTGGTCAGGCAGGCCACCGTTTTCTGTCTGCAGGGAAACTCTCCAGTACCTCAGTTTCATTGTATGGAACATGGCGATTCTTAGGGTCCGTCTAACGGAATGGTGTGAAGACAAACTGACACGGCAGGATCGTCTCCGATGCTGCATCCAACAGGCTTGTTTTCCCACAAAGGACTCTAAGACCTCGCCTAGGTGTCTCAGTAACAGCAGAGACAATGGCAGCTCACACCCGTGAGGGTCCACAGG
This sequence comes from Nomascus leucogenys, assembly GCF_006542625.1. Lineage (NCBI taxonomy): Eukaryota > Metazoa > Chordata > Mammalia > Primates > Hylobatidae > Nomascus > Nomascus leucogenys. The sequence continues at coordinate 65,927 of NC_044387.1, forward strand.
CCCCAGCCCTGGGCCTACTGCGTGCTTCACAGGTGAGGCCGCGTGCGGACTCGCGACAGCCTGTGCAGTCGGCTCACTGTAAATACACCTCGCAGGGGAGGGAGACAGCACTAAGCTGTGACCTGCTGGGCACCGACGTCAGGGCCCTCTGATGGCTCCAAGCCAGTGACCGGCAAGGAAGTGAGTTGCTGATGCCAGTGGGGGCCGTGTCACAGGAACGCTGGTTGTTACAGGCTGTCCAGCATCTGGTTACTCCAGGGCCAGCACTGGACCTTCCATCTGGAGAGGCCCCTCCCCTCACTCTCAGCACCTGCTTGCTAGGTGGGCGGACCCATCCCCCTGGCTCCTGGGAGAACAGAGGACTCAAGCCTGGCCGATGACAGCCCTATGTCCCCAGACCCCAGTGGTCAGTCAGGGAAAAGCGGAGGACCCACACGAACCCAATCAGAGATCAGAATTTTGCAGGAACTACTGAGTAAAAGAACAGACATCACGTAAGGGTCAGGGCTGCCGGTCTTGTCCTTCCCCATCCCACACCTGAGAAAGAAAAACAAACAGGGTCCTGGTGAAAGCCAGAGCCAAGGGCTAAGAGAACCGTACCCTGATCAAGACAGAACGCTAAAGAGCACTGTGGGAGGATGAACTCAGAGAAGGGGAAGTGCCAGAGGTTCCGGCTGAGGAATCCCCTGACCCTGCCCGGCAACTGCTGCAGCTGCCTCGCAGGAGAGACAAGGCCAATGACGAGACCTGGGCCCACCAGAGCCCGACCATGGGGGACCGACACCTGATGAGTCTGAACGCTGAGTAAGTCCTTCTGTAGGTTTTTGTCCTGAGCCACCTCCCTAGATCTCAAATCACAAAAGACAGCATTTGCATTTGCTTTGTTCTTTCATCCATTTAAGAAATGTTTATTGAGGGCCTGAACCAGGCCAGGCACTGTGCTACGCACTTTTTAAAATGGCTTTGATTTTCGTCAAGACCAAGAGGCAGAGAGGAGCGGAGGGAGAAGCAGAGAGGGAAGACGGGGGCTGGTCAGGTGTGGGTCAGGAGACCCCAGCCTCAGGGGTCTGGTCCTGTGCAGAGGCCTAGGACCAGGCTGCTCACTCTGTAACACCCATTCTACGGGCACCTTCAACACTGCACTGCTGGGAAGAGGGCTTTCCAGTTTGGCTGGGAGTTGGAAGAGGCTGAAAGGGGAGAGGACCCCAGAGCAATTCCCCAGGATGACAGGAGCTGGAGGTAGCACCCCGGGACCTTAGGAGAGGCCTCATGAGCTTCCCAAGCTCCCACCTGTCTTTTGAATCCTGAACTAAAAAGGTAGAATGGCCAGGCCTTTGTAAGACCCGCAAAGTCCTTAAGTTCTGAAAATGTTGCTACGCTGTGAACTCTGTCCTCCAAGGCTGACAGTACAGGGCCCACTAGGTTGGTCTTCCGGGCGGCAAGAAGGAGTCCAGAGGTGGCATCCACATACCACCCCCCCAGACCCAAAGAGGAGAGGGGAGACCTAGAGGCACAGAAGGCAAAAGCAGCTTTAAAAAGGCAGACAAGGGGGCGGGTGGGGGATGACCGGCTCTGCCACCAGCATCCGTGCAGCCCACGGGCCTGAAGGGCTCCTCTGTGGAAGGAGCCTTGGGAGTCGGGTCCTCAAGGAAAGACCTATGGGATCAGCCCAGGGCTCTGGCAGCTGTGACAGCCTCAGCAGCAAACCAGGCCCCTGCTCAGATCCCTCTGGGTAGAGGCAGGACAGACAGGGAAGTGGTGGGGAGAAGGCAAGAGGGCAGATGGAGTGCAGGGAGATGGCGTGACTCCCATCTACCTTCTTACTGCACTTTAGAAATGACACACGGGAATCCATGTCTAAGGGATTCTAAGGTGGTGCCAAGAGACAAATGTTTCTGGGATGGGAAACAGGAAGTTAGTGGCAGATCCCCCAAAAGAAAAGGAGTCAGTGTGCTCCAAGCCGCCAAAGGAAGAAGGCAGGAGGCAGCTCTAAGGCAGAGGGTATCAGCCACACTGGGCAGCCACGTGGCCACAGAGAGGATGGGAGGAGGGAGACGTACCTCCAAAGTAAAACACAAAACCACCCTTCATGGTAAAGACAGCCTGCGTCGGGAGCGAGAGAGAGAACCCACAGGAATCCCCGGGGCCAAGAGCCTCCGGGAGGGACATGGAGGCGCTCACGCCCAACCCGAGCCTCTGAGGGGGGCCCGGCTCCCACTTCTGGCACCAAGAGGGACACACTGAGCAGCAACCCTGATGTGTCAGACGCCCAGAAGAACCTCCTCTCTCAGGCAGGCCAAGCAAGACCGGATTCAGGGGTGGATGGCGGGGGCGGGTTGGGGGTTGCCACAGAAGGAACGGAACAGAACAAGGAGGAACAGGAGAGCCGGAGAACAGACAAGAGGAAGGACAGAGGGGACCACGGACAAGGCACGGATCCCTCCCCGCACCGCCCTGCTCACCGAGCTGCTGCGATGGGCGACTTCTTGGCAGGGTCCAGCAGGCTGCCCAGGCCACCAACGGGTTCCTCCCCCAGGGAACGCGTGTCTTTGTTCAGCTGCTGCAGGCGGGAGCTGAGCTCACTGATCACAGTTGGTTTGTCGTCTTCAGGCCCAGGGAGCCCCCGGCTCTCCACGGGGTCCCCCCACAGCTTGGACCTTCTCTGGAAGAGGTAGCGAGGGCGGGCAGGCCCGGCGGCAGAGGCGGCGGCGTGGTGCTGCTGGGCCATGAGCTCGCTGTCCGAGGACTGCTTCAGCAGCGGGTCCCTGAAGGTCACCGGCCCCTTCCCCAGGGGGGACTTGAGCTTGGGCTTGGGAGGCACTGGTGGCTTCTCGAGTAGAAAAGTGTGTCCGTCGGCGAAGGAGGTGTGGGTGTCGGTGAGTTCCCCGCTCTCCGAGCTCAAGGTGGACATGCTGGACACCGTGGAGATGGTGCTTGTGGTCTCCAGGTGGGGGTCGCTGGAGCTGCGTGTGTCAGCCTCCTCCACCCCGGAGTCGGCTGCAGACTCGGGGGCAGGGGGTGGCTCACTGCTGGGCTTCCCTGAGGCCGGGCTGGGCACCGTGGTGGGCGAGGGGCCCGGGCCAGCGAGGGGGGCGGCCAGCAGGACCCCGTTGGCAAACTCCTCAGGGGGTGGCACCAACCCAATCCGGGCCAGCTCCTCCCTGGTCTCCTCGTCGCTGGACGACAGCTGGGCGGGTGGCAGGTTCACGGCGAACACCAGCTCCGGCTCTTCCTCTGAGCTGCCCTGGCCCGGCCCGGCGTCTGCCGGGGTGCCACCGGGGGGCTGGGCCCGGGGGCTGGGCAGGGGCTCTGCCACAGCCGCCGACTGCATGGGGGCCGGGGCCAACTCCGGGGTGCCCGGGCGCTCCTCTTCGGCCCCCGCCAGCCTGCTGGGCTCCTGCCCGTTGCTGGTGGCGTGCACGACAATGAGGCCAGCTGGCCGCTGCAGGGAGGTGTCCAGGACGCTGAGGATCATGGACTTCTTGTCCTCGGGTGACTTCCGCTCCTCCCGGGGGACCTTCTCTGCCTCCCTGCGAGCAGGCACAGGAATCCAGGCTGGGCTCCGTGGGGAGAACGCTGGGGAAGCCAGGGACCCTCGTTCTGGGTCCCGGGCCTGTACATCCACAAACAGGGGTCCGGGGCGGTCGGCGTCGGGACTGTGCACGGGTGTGGGGGACCGGGAGGGCGCCTGGGAGGCCAGAGCCCGCTCTCGGGCAGCCAGGGCAAGGGCCAGGGGTGAGCTGGGGTCCAGGGGTTTGCCGGTGAGTGGGTGGATGAAGGTGGAGCCCGAGGGCCCAAGGCTCGGGCCGCTGACCAATGGCTTCAGAGCAGACACCGGGGAGGGCAGCAGCAGGTCGCGGCCGGCGGTGGGGCCGGTCCCCAGGAGGCGCTCGTCGATGGAGCGGGAGGGCTGTAGGGATGGCAGATCCGCGCTGGGGGCGCTGCCCTCGATGGCGCCCACGGACAGGAACACAGTGGAGCGGCGCCGCTCCTCCAGCCGCCGGTCCTTGGCCGGGCCCGGGCCGCCGAACGCGAGCCCCGGGCCGTCGCCCGCGCCGTAGTCGAGGCCACCCGGGCGCGGACCGCGGTGGGTCGGGGAGGGCTCGCGGGCGAAGCTGCCGCCGCCGGGACCGGGGCTGCCCACGGCCAGGGCCGCGCGCTCCTGCGCGTCCTCCACCTGCAGCTGCTTCACCAGGGGGCTCTTGCGGCGCTGCGGCTTGGACGGAGCGAAGAGGCTGGCGCTGAAGGCGCCCAGGTTGGCGTAGGGGCTGTCGGGGCCGGGCGGCCGCGGCCGGCGCTTGGGTCGCTCGGGCGGGGTGGCCGCGGGCGGGGGTCGAGGGGCATCGCCCGACTCGGGCGCCGAGTCCTGCAGGATGATCATGGAGCGCGCGCGCTTCTGCCGCTCGGGATAGGGCAGCGGGCCGAGGGCCGCGCCCGGCTCGTACAGGCCGGCAGCCCCCGCGCCCAGGCGCGCCTCCAGGCCGGGCTTGAAGCTGGAGCGCACCGTGTCGTAGGCGCGGCCCGGCGGGGGCGGCGGCGAGAAGGCTGGGGGCGGCCCCGAGTCGAAGTAGTAGGGCGCGGGCGGGGGAGGCGGCGCGGTCTGCGGCGGGGGCGGGATGCCGCGACCCTCGCGCACCGGGTCTTGCATCGAGGTGCTCCGCGGGAAGCGCCCTTCCAGCAGGGACGCCAGCTTCTCGTCCTCCCCTGCGGACGGAAGGGCCGGTGAGCCCAGCCAGGGCGCTGGGCGGGGGGTGGTGCCGCCTTCGGAGAGGCTCCTGGGGACCCCGGCACCCCCTCCCACAGAGGCCAGCCTTGCCCCGACTCCACCCCGGGGAAGCCACCGTCCCGGACACAATGGACACCCGCGGCAGAACCCGGCGCGAGGCACTAGAATGCTGGGGAAGATGGGGTTGGGGTCAGTGGTGGGCGGGGAACGGAGGGCAGGGGAGAAACACGGAGCCCAGAGCACGGGCTCCGAGCAAGACCCTGGTCTGGGCTGGTCCCTGGGTGCCCAAGCTCTGTGCCCCAGGCCCAGGGCTGCACGGGGAGCGCTCTTGTGAAGAGGACAGGAGAGAGGTGTGCGTTCAGTTACAGGATGGAGGAGGGCCCCACCGGGGACCCCTGAGAAAGGACACAAACTCTGACGACCTGGGTTGGGGCCAAGACCTGCCCAAACCCAGGGTCCTAAGAAGATATCCCAGGAAGGCAGGGACAGCCCCGCAAGACATGGGGACAGAACTGCTGAGGGGCTTGGAGGGGCCAGTACAGGGCTCCCCACCCCAGAATGAACAAGGCCGACGCAGAAGTACCAGCCCTGGAGGCAACCAGAGGTGAGAGGAAGATGGCCAGAAATGAGCAGGAGTGACACACTGGCAGGGTGAGGGGCAGCAGGGCTGTGGCCACTGGAGCCAGGGCTCCGGCAGAGAAAGACCTAATGCCCCCCCAGGTAAGGAGATGCCCTGTGGAAAACGCCGTGAGAGGCTCCTCCCAGACCCCCACATGGGTGGGTGATGCATACACAGTGGCTGAAATTCAGTAAGGTTGGGTGAGTGGGTGAAGGGAAGAATGGATGGCTGAATTAAAATGGAGCTGCAGGCTGAGCACCCAGCACGCTTCATTTTAACCCCTACTGGCAGCGTGACCCCAGGCCAGGCCCTGAGCCCCTTTGAGCTTCAGTTCTTTCATGGTCAAAACAGGCTTAAAATGAACCCCCCTCTGCATGCCTTGCTCAGACGTCATTGTTAGGGTCCTGTGCGAGGGCTGGAGTGATCAGGGCCCTTGTGATCCTGCTGTCCAGCCAGAAGCTGACAACCTCCCGAGCAGCCCTGTGGACATCATGATGTGGACACACGTGCTGCAGGTGTTCAGTGAGGCTGCAGGGGGTGGAGGGCCCCACACCCACACACCCAGGTCTCATGGTGCTCCTGTTCCCAGCCTCACTCTGAGATTGGTCAACATTTTTATGAACTCGCTAAAATATAGACTTGCCTGTTCCTGATCACATCCTCCTCCAGCCACCGCAGTGCTAATGAGGCCTCCAATACTACACTGCTTCTTGCTGGGCATAATATCTCTTCGTAGCCAAGGTACCAAGGGTGGGCTTTTCTGTACAGACCTAGGCCTGAATTTTAGATCTGCCAGGAACCTCAGAAGCCTCTAGGAACTTCAGTTTCCTCATGTCAAGAGGACAGCCTGCTACTATTGTGGGGCGATTTCACCTTTACAGTACAGGGCTGAACTACGGCAGTATCCTGGGAATGGGGGAAGGGGGCCGAGGTCATCATCATCGTGATTTTTAGGTCTGCCTTCCCCCCATCCCCAACCGCTAGACAGAGAAATCGTGCCCATTTCGTCCTGGGTCTCCTGCTGCATTCCCTGCACTGTGTACGAACGCGCAGTGAACACCCACAAGCCTGTATGTTAGATGGAGCGACGCAGAACCAGCGCACCTTGAGGATGCAGAAGGCGGGAGTGACGTGCAAAGATGAAATAAGGGGAAATTTAATGCTAATAGCATGCGAAGTTCTGACTTAGGGTAAAGAAGTCACTTGCCTCAGTATGGAATGGGGAATCTGTTCTGATACCATGTGGGGCGGGGGTGGGACCCCTTGGGGGCAAAGGCAGACCCTCTTTGTCTGCCTAGGTCATAGCAGAGAGCATTTCTCGAGCACCCACTGTGTGCCAACCTCAAGAGGCAGCATCTACATCTACTAACACTGGCAGCTGCTGAGCACTCCCAGCATCCCACGTGGTCTGTGAGTGCCGCCTATCGGGCGAGCCTCAGAGTGCTCCTTGGAGGTGGGTAATAGGTGGTCTCCGTGTTTATGGATCAAAATCCTGATGTTTCAAGAGCCAGGGCATGGGGCAGGGGCCTGGGGAATCTGACAACCCAACCAATGTGCATGCTGGCGGCTGAGGCCCAGCAGGCCAAGAGGAGCCAAAAAGGAGCACCTGTCCACCCATCCATCAACCGAGTGCAAGAGGGTGCCTGAGGGACCAGTGCAGAACGGGCAGTCCTAGGAGAGTGGCTCCAGGCCTGCAGGGCAGGTGCACGGACCTAGACCTGCAGGGTCGGGCCCAGGAACAGCAAGAGTCAGAAGACCCAGGTCAAGGGAGGCAGAGACAATGTTTCCAGGTGAAGCAGGAGAGCACTGGGGCCGATCTCCAGGGCCCCGAGGCAATGAGGAGTGCCCAGAGGGTCAAGCTGGACAGATACAGGTGATAGCAGCTCTGCAGAAAGCCTCATTTGGCCAGAGGGATGGACTAGAGGGCAGAGCCAGGGCAGCAGAGAACAAGCATGGCCAGCTGCAAGTGAAAGACTGGGGCAGGGTGAGGCCCCACCCCACGTCAGTGAGGCAGAGGGAGAAAAACCATGGCGCCAGGCTGCAGGGAGAGGGGAGAGGCCCAGCTCCAGAGCTGCCCCACCACCTTCCCCACACCCACAGAAAACCTGCATCCTGAGGACCAGTCCACCCAAGCCCCACTGCCGTCAGTTCCCCCATCCCCCAGAACCCATTTACACATCTTAGCTCAAAAGTACCCCCACCCCGACACGCAGCCTTCTGTGACACCCAGGTGTGCTTGGAGCCCCCCAGTGGGCTCCACTGGTCCGTGAGCCCTGACACCCACCATGTGCCCGCTGAGCTCTCTGCACACATCACATTCCCCAACCAAGCCCCAGACCTGGCCCAGGATCGGCCTTGTGTGAACACAAATTGGCAGGGTCCTGAGGCAGGTGAGGAATCAGAGTTTGGGCAGCTGTGTGACCTTGGGCAGGTCATTTACCCTCCTTGCTTCAGTTTTCTCATCTGTAAAATGGAGGTACTAGTGGTCTCAATATGGTTATTCTAAGTATTAAATGCTCAGTGTCCAGCCCATAGTAAGTGCTGAGAGGTTTACTCCTAAGTGTAACAGATGGGGGGTGTGCTGGGGTTTGTATGGACAAGGGACGGTCAAGTGGGCAGGTGTGTAGGTGGACAGATGCACAGGTGGGCAGGGGACGGGACAGTGGATGTCTGGAGGGAAGCACAGTGGGCAGGGCTTGTTAGATGTCCCCATGGGTGGAGGAGCAGGGTGGGGGTGAGGGGCGGGGGGGGAGGGAGGAGGTGAGACGGAAGGCTATTGGAGGTGGGGCAGGGTGACAGGCCCTGAGAAAGGAGGGAAACAGAAGTTGTTAACTGGGGGAGCGTTCAGGAAGGGAAAGAAACAAGTGCAGTGAGGAGGGGTGGGGGTCAGGGGGGGGGGGGCAGTGACTGGGGGGTTCCTGGGTGGAGAGAGGCTGGGGGGGAGGGGGGGGGGAGATAGACGGCAAGTAGAGGTGACTTTTTGGGGAAAACTGGCCGTGAAGGGGGGAGAGAGTAATACGTGGAGGAGTAGGGGAGAGGCAAGTTCAGGGGAAGGGGAGTTTTAGGGTCAGAAAGTTCACATGCACCTTGTGCTGCAGGGGAGCAACCGCGATGGCGGCAGGTAAGCTGGGGACAGGGACGAGGCTGCCCATGGGAAGGATGAGAGGTGATGGGGAGGTGGGAGTGCCCAGTGGACAGGGAGTGTCAGCTGCCGGGGGAAATCTCTGGGTTGGGGAAGGCCTAATCCCCACATGTCCATCAACATATGAGATCCTTTAGCTGGGGCCAGGAAGAGACAGGACTCAGAGGGAAACTGGAAACCCCAGTTACCAGCAGGGAGAGGCAGTGTCCTTCACCCCCAAGTCCACCCTGCCGGCCCCAGCCCCGTTCCTCCACCCCACGCAGCCCCACAGCCCAGCCATACCCCAGCCCCGTTCCTCCCAACCCCACGCAGCCCCACAGCCCAGCCATACCCCAGCCCCGTTCCTCCCAGCCCCACGCGCCCCACAGCCCAGCCGTACCCCAGCCCCGTTCCTCCCAACCCCACGCAGCCCCACAGCCCAGCCATACCCAGCCCCGTTCCTCCCAGCCCCACGCAGCCCCACAGCCCAGCCGTACCCCAGCCCCGTTCCTCCCAACCCCACGCAGCCCCACAGCCCAGCCATACCCCAGCCCCGTTCCTCCCAGCCCCACGCGCCCCCCCCCCCCCCCCCCCCCCCCCCCCCCCCCCCCCCCCCCCCCCCCCCCCCCCCCCCCCCCCCCCCCCCCCCCCCCCCCCCCCCCCCCCCCCCCCCCCCCCCCCCCCGCCCCACAGCCACCTACCCCAGCCCCGTTCCTCCCAGCCCCACGCGGCCCCACAGCCCAGCCGTACCTACAGACTTGGTCCGTGGAATCCCCTTCCGCAAGGAGCCTGGCAGCTTCTCTGGGCCTGGGAGGCCCTGGCGTTCAAACAATGACTGTAGGGGTCAGGGAGGGGAATATGGAGGTTCCAGGGCACTGGGGGCCCCCAGTTCTCCTCCTAAGCCAGAGGTGAGACACCCCATGCTCTCACTCCAATGGCACTGGTGCCTGTAGGTGCCTGGACCCAGGAATCATATCTGGACTCTGCCCTCAGGGAGCAGGGGATGCAGCCCATTGGAGCCTGGGCTGTGCGGGCAGTGCAGACGGTGGTACAGTGGAAACGGTGTTGGGCAGGGCGGGTGCAGACCCTGGCAGACCCTGGGTGAGGGTGGGGGAGGAGCCTAGAAGGCGCCGGGTCGGCAAGTGGGCAGGGAACAGAGACATGCTTTGTCGTGTTCTCAGTGGAGCTGGGGTACCTTGGTGGTCTCAGGCGTGAGACAGGGACTGCCTGAAGGCAGAGGCACCAAAAGCCACAAGAGCAAACCCAGCAGGTGCTGAGCTGTGGCCATTTAGGGGGCAGAGACAGCCCCAAGTCTCTGAGAGAGGCCATGGGGTGCACACACGCCTCCACAATAGCCTCTCACCTCAGTCAAGAGGGCCCCGGACAGTCTGACCCCCCTGCCTGCCCGTCCCAGTGCTCCTAGCCGCCCGTCGCCCTTACGCTAATCTCGGCGGGTGTGATCCTCCGACTGGTGGGCCTCTGTTTGACGGTGGCCGCTCTGGAGTCTGCGTCCGCGATGTCTGGCCTCAGTGTTGGCTCTGCGGCGGCTGCCAGCATCTCATCCAGCTTCTCTGCACAGCAAGGAGGCTCCATCTCAGCTGCCTGGGCCACCTCCTGCCCCACTGCCACGTCCTCCCCAACCCGGCCACCCGTGATGCTGAGAGGCCACCACTCCCCTCCCTCCTTAAGCTCCCACCCCAGGCCCCCAAGACAAGGCCCCTCACCCCAGAACTCAGACCCCACCCCAGGCAGCCTCTCTATCCTCAAGGAGACTCCAGGTGACCCTGTGGACCTCACTTAAGGAAAGACCACTCTGACCATGAGGGAGAAGACCAGGGCAGGGGACAGACAAACAATTCAGAGACCACAGTCTCCCTGGATTTCCCTCCATTTCCCTTCGTCCTGTCACTGTTCTCAGCACGTACAGGCCACTCTTGGCTATCTGTACCGCACTGGAAGGGAAGCTGTTCACAGCGGGTCACAGCCCGAGGACAGACCCTGATGTACAAGCAGGTTTCCACAAAAAGATCAAAGTGACTTGGAAACTCCGTTAAACTCATACATATATCTAAGGACCATCAGAGCTCTGGTCGGATGGCTCCCCCAGGACATCGTAGCTCTCGCCCCCTGTGGGTCCACTGAGGACCAGTGCGTAGAGCATGGAGCAAGGGCTGGGGCAGCACTCATGTCCACCCGGCTGCCGCACCAGCCCTCTCATTCAGCAGCCCCACTGCACCCATCACTCGGGCTCCACCCAACCCCAGGCCCTTCTCCACTCTTTGGGGCTATGCCAACCCTAGAGGGACCACTGTCTGGTCACACTTGTCTTGGCCCCTTTCACTCTTTGTCTTGGCCCCTTGTTGGAGAATTTCAGTGGTCAGACTGGACACATCCTACTCCTTCCAACTCCAGTCTGCGGCTGTTCACAGCACCTGCTGGTTCTACCTCTGCAATCTGCTTAGCATTGCTGGAAGGAAGTAAATAACTCCCCAAGACTGTCCTGTACCCAACCCAGACCAGACACACCCTGTACACTGACTCTGTCCTGACCTAACCTCTTTGTGACCTCTGCGTCCTCATCGATAAAACAGGCATAAAAACAGTGCTAGCTCACGTGTCTCTAGTGAGAATTAGCACAGAAGAAAGGCTTACAACTGTGCTGGCACTGGACACAATTCAGTACAATTCATGTCTGTGTGCCTCATCTCCCCAGACAGCTTGTGGGTCTGCAGGAGAGGGCAAATACTGTTCTCTGTGTTCCATCAGCGCCCAGCCTGTGTCCTGAACGACACAAGAGTTTACCAGCAAAACAGCCTCCAACGGCAGATATCTGGACCTGTGCACAGCTCCCAGTGCCACCAGGTGACAGGGGCCCAGGTACAGACCAGGGGTTGCTGGTTTGAGGGGACTTCTCATTTGCTTCTGTCATGAAGTGAATGATTTCATTTTGGGAGTTGAAGTCACCAACTCCTCTCATCCCACAACTACACAAGGATTTTATCATCACCCATATCCGACCCAGGGGCAAACTGAAGCTCAGAGAGAGAAATTGCCACAGATCTCTGAGTAGGAAGAGATGAGACTTAAGCACCATACTCCCCAGAAACTGCAGAAGACATGAATGGAGAGAAAACTCCGTGAGGCACACACGGCTCGGCATCACGGGAGACACGCTGCCACCTGAGCCACGGGCCAGGAAAGGCTGTCTCTGTAGGTCTGGAAGACCCATCCCAGAGACCCAAGCGGGACGCACGTAACGTTTAGTGAGGCAGCTGTTTCTGGTCATGGGTGATGGTGCTGGAGCCAGGTGAGAAGTGTTTCCAAAAGGGAAAGGATTAATCAAGAATTCTGCAAATTACAAACTGATGAGGTTGACATAAATCTCCCCCCAATATTAGAGAATATATTCTTAAATAAATTATTTTAGATAATTAAGGGAAATGAAGCCCATCAGGAACCGAGTGGACCTGCTCGCTTCCAGGGCCCTCTGGGTGCACCGCAGGGCACAGCTGGGTTTGCAGCTGTTTGATCAACAGGGCCCCCGCCTGAGGGATGATCAACCAGCCATCACTCCTTCCACAACTGGAGCAGCACCTGCGCTGCCACACGGCACCCTGGGAGCCCCACTAACGAGCTAGAGGGCAGAGCCAGAAGATTCCAGAAATAGCTTGTATGTCTGCCCCAAAGACATGCAGAAAAGGTCACTGGAGGAGACCTTGTCACCTGTTTTTAATATCTGAGAAGACACTGGGGAAGCCCTTCACCTGGGCTGGGGCAAGAGGCAGCAAGGGGACCTCAAGAGGGCTGGGCCAAGGGCCTGGCAGGTGTCCTCACCCAGGGAAAGCCCAGTGGGTCAAGAGAGAGGGAGAGATGGGCATCAGGTACACGGACGTGGAGCAAATATACAGGCCTGGGTGGAGAAAGCCACCTCAAGCCTCTGTCTGGGACCTGATTCCCATCCACCCGAGAGGCAGAGGAGGCTGCCGGAAGCCGGGTCCCAGGACTTCACCAGACAATGGACCTCAGTACCCAGGCCCAGGTGACTGTCCCCACCTGAATGCTCCCTCCCCTGCAGCCAGGCTGAACATACAGGACATACAGGGAGTAGCCCCAAAGGTTAGAGGGAGGCCTGAACGGTTCAGGAGGGTAGTCAACAGCCTGGGGTCTTTGGCCAGGGGAGCTCCAAGCTCCTTCCCCAGTGCTGTGGGACTCGGGCCCCTGCTCTGAAGGGACCATCAGCTCTGGGCTTGGCCCTACAACCAACCAACACGGGAGTAGGTCCCACAACCCAAGCACAGGCCCTGAGAGGACCAGCAGAAAGAAGCAATGCGCACGCCAACACGGCCCCGTCTCCCCGCTCCCTAGAGCTCCCCCTCTGGGACCCTCGGGGCCCTTTCCCTCCTGCTCTCCGGGCGGTGGCACATGCAGTGGCCTCCATGGGGCTCTCCCGGCTCCTCCCCACGGGCTGCCTCCATCAGGCTATCTGCACAGCTCACAGGCCCCAGGCTCACCTGAGCCCCCAAGGCCATCACCGTCCCAGAGGGTCACACCCCTGGGAACTCCCCATCCATTCTCGCAGGTCCTTCTCTCATGCCCCTACCAGATGCCCAGGGAGAAGGCCAACAGGAGGGTGCAGCCCAGGCTTCAGGGCCACCCTGACTTGCGCTGGAACCTCCTCACACACCAGCACTCCCCCAGACAAGGGTCAGGCAAAGCCAAGGCCCTGGGGACACAGGCAGATGACTCACCCCCTTTTCTTCTCCGAATGGAGGCTTGGAATCAAGAAACAGAGTAAAGGGAATAAGAGGCAGGCTCGGCACCTGGGCCCCATTATCCACACTCATTTCCCCACCCCATCCCTCTCACCACCACCTCCCCCAACAAACATGACCTCCCAAATCTGCCCCCAGCCTACACCTCTTTATCAGACCATGAATAGCAAATCTGCCCAAATGCGGAGTCAGTTGGTACATGCCTTGAAAGCCAAGGAGGAAACAACCACAAGCAGGGACTTGTGTGTGTGCCACACGCATGCAGGTGACACAGCGCATGTCCGCTCACCCACACACAGACATGTGTGCCACACGCATGCAGGTGCACACAGCGCATGTCCGCTCACCCACACACAGACATGTGTGCCACACGCATGCAGGTGCACACAGCGCGTGTCCGCTCACCCACGCACAGACATGTGTGCCACACGCATGCAGGTGCACACAGCGCGTGTCCGCTCACCCACGCACAGACATGTGTGCCACACGCATGCAGGTGCACACAGCGCGTGTCTGCTCACCCACGCAGACATGTGTGCCACACGCATGCAGGTGACACAGTGCATGTCCACTCACCCACACACAGACGTGTGCCACACACATGCAGGTGACACAGCGCGTGTCTGCTCACCCACACACAGACGTGTGCCACACGCATGCAGGCACACACAGCGTGTGTCCGCTCACCCCCGTGCAGACATGTGTGCCACACACCTGCAGGTGCACACAGCGCGTGTCCACTCACCCACAGACGTGTGCCACACGCATGCAGGTGCACACAGCACGTGTCCACTCATCCACGCAGACGTGTGCCGCACGCACGCAAATACACACAGCACATGTCCACTCACCCACGCAGACATGCGTGCTGCGTGCACGCAGGTGCACACAGCGCGTATCTGCTCACCCACGCACACGTGTGCCACACGCATTCAGGTGCACACAGCGTGTGTCCGCTCACCCATGCACAGACATGTGTGCCACACGCATGCAGATGCACACAGCGCGTGTCCACTCACCAACGCACAGACACGCACACACACGGAGATATGCACAACTCCATCATGCTTGGCTCGGTCAAACGTTTGTTCAGAAAAAAGGCAAAACCCCATAGAAAACAAGTTCAGGTGTCGCTGAAAACCAAGGTGGTCACCTCTGTGTTCTGTTCAAAGTCGGTCTTAAAAGGCAGGGCAAGTGTGTTTGGCACAGAAACCTTTTCCAGGACAAGGCCACTCACACAGATGCTGGGTGTGGCACCTACCCTGATGTTCTCATCACAAAAGAAAAAGGGGCCCAGAAATTACAGGGAAGTCCAGATTTCTCCCGGGAACGTGAATACACAGGAAGGGCGTGGACCCGCCAGGGCCTTCCCTGGCCTGGGTCTCCACTGACCTGTGGCCCCAGCACATTCCTGGTACAAGCCGAGCAGACATGCATGTGGCGACCATGAAAAGCCCCCAGTGCTGAGGGAAGGAGGGGTGCTCTGCCCTCTTCTCTCTCTCACCACCTGTCTCAGGACGGTCCCCACCCAGCCCCTTCCTCTCACTCCCATCTCTGCAACCCTTCATTTTCCAGGCACCAGCCTTTGCTCACCCCATTCCCCCAGAGGATACCCCTTCCCTCCCCTTCCTCCAACAAGGCCATGCCTCTCCCACATCCTCTGAGCAGCAAACAGCCACCTGGACAGGAGCCTGCACCTTGCACCTGCTTTCTCTGACACCTCACTTTCTTCTCTTTTTAGGTGTTCAGGCACCTTCTCCATGGATTATGGATCCTAAAGGGCTCTAACAGCTCTTGACAGTGTGAGGCAGTTCTGATGTGTTCATGCCAGCAGTGACCAACAGGCCTCATTTCTATCTTCTGAAAGCAAAAACACTGGGTTGTGGGATGGTCCCTTAGGTACCTGGGGAAACCCTGATGCTGGCATGGCTTCCTCAAATCAGGCATTTCCAGGGGGGACTTCCAGAAGCCCTGCTGGCTTCCCAGGACAGCTGTCTCCTGGGGACAGGGTGGCTTCCGAGCTCCAGAAGTGTGGGTAGAGGCTCTGCACTAAGCTGTCCCTTCATCCTGCCCCAGACTCTGCTCAGGAAAAAGCCTGGAAAATGATGGTGGCCTGAGGCTGTGAGCAACTCCTCTGGGGTCTGCAGAGTGACTCCAGCAACCTGTCCCGAGGCTTCGTGCAGAAGAGGGAACACCCAGCTCAGAGGAGAGGGAAAGGAGCTTCTTCATCCACCAGTTTCTTCAGGTAGAAAAGCCCAGAGAGCAAAGCGCAGTCCTTTGGTCTTCACAGGGCAGAGTCCCTGGGTCCCAGGATTACAGATCTCAGGCTGCCCAAAGCCTCGTGGTGCTGAATAGAAGAGTCCCTTCTGAACAGGCAGCTGACTGCGGCTATGTGACAGCCTCTGGCAGGAGAATCCTGGGACCCAGCTGCCTACGGGTGCTGGCTTATTGATCAGTTTGGATCTTCAATTGACAGGTCAGCTCCCCGTGACTGACCTTGGACCCTTATGACCCTGGGGCCAGAAGTCTAGGATTAGCCTCTCTGCCTCACTCCTGAATGAGTAGGATTAGAGGGGTGTAGAATTCTAGGTGGAAAAGAATTTTGACTCCACACTTTGAAGCTCTTCTTCCATCATCTACTGTCATCTGCTATCACTGATGAGAAGTCTGTTGTCAGTTGGACCACTGCTCCCGTCTAAAACTTCCAGCAGCCCATCTCTCTCTCTCTCATCATTTTTTGCTTTGTTTTGAGACAGGGTCTTGCTCTGTTGCCCAGGCTGGAGTGCACTGGCATGATCTTGGCTCACTGCAACCTCCACCTCCCAGGCTTAAGCAATCCTCCCACCTCAGCCTCCTGAGTAGCTGGGACCACAGGCACGCACCACCATGCCAGGATTTTTGTGTTTGTAGAGATAGGGTTTCACCATGTTGCCCAGGCTGGTCTCAAAGTCCTAGACTCAAGTGATCCACCTGTCTTGGCCTCCCAAAGTGCTGAGAGTACAGGCATGAGCCACCACACCCAGCCTCTCTCATTGTTTTAAAAGATTTCTGCTTGTTCACTGCATTCTACAGTTTTACTATGAAAGATGTGGATACAGATTTGTTTTTATTTCCTTGCTAAGACTTACATTTCTTTAAACTGAAGACTCATGTCTTTGTTCAGCTTTGGGAAATTCTGAAGCCATCTCATCTCCAAATATTGCTTCCAGGCAATATTTTATTTTTGCTTCCATGACTTGCGTTAGGTAGATGCTGGGATTTTCCCAATAGTCCCACTGAATTATCTATGTGATTTTTTGTTGTGTCTCCTAACTGCTCTTTGATATTTTGTATCTCCTTATATTTCTGTGCTGTATTCTGGGTAACCTCAGATTTATCTTCTAACTTGCTGTTTCTTTCTTCACCTGGGTTTAGTGTACTGTTTATCCCAGCTATGGCTTTCTTTTTTATCTCAGTGACTATACTTTTTGTTTCAATAACAGTTCTTTAAGAATCCTTCTGGCCAGGCGCGGTGGCTCACGCCTATAATCCCAGCACTTTGGGAGGCTGAGGTGGGTGAATCACAAGGTCAGCAGTTCGAGACCAGCCTGGCCAACATGGTGAAACACCATCTCTACTAAAAATACAAAAAATTAGCTGGGTGTGGTGGTGCACGCCTGTAGTCCCAGCTACTCGGGAGGCTGAGGCAAGAGAATCACTTGAACCCGGGAGGAGGAGGATGCAGTGAGCCGAGATCGCGCCACTGCACTCCAGCCAGTAACAGAACGAGACTCAGTCTTAAAAAAAAAAAAAAAAAAAAAAAAAAAAAGAATCATTCTAAAATGTGCTTATTCTTTTTTCGCTTGTTTGTTCTGTCCTATTCTCTCATTAGTTCTGTTAGTTCTTTTAATCTTTGTGACAATTTACTTTATTTTAATGTTTCTCATATTCTCTGATTTCCAGTCCTTTCGATGCTAATTCCAGTGGTTGGGCTTGGTTTTTAACCTTCCCGCTTCTCACAGGTCCAGCCACGTCTCCCAGCCTTGTGGGGGCCTCAGGACCCCAACTCCTTACCCTTGGGTACTAGATAATGAGCTATGGAAGCCTCTGGCTTTGGTTTCTCTCCTTTTCATTTTGAATTATCTATATGGGGTTTTTTTTGTTTTTTTCTTTGGGTTTTATTTTATTTGGAATAGCTATGGTGAAAATTCTGACCATGTCAGCCCAATGGACGTTGCTAGCTGTTCTCCACACTGAACGAAACTGCAGTTAAGACCACCTGCTTGGCATGGGGCAGCTCAGCCTGTGGCCAGGACAGGGTCAGGGCTCAGTTCATGAGTGAGGTCAGGGATAATTCTGGGGACCAGGAAAAGGGTTCCTTCTATGGCTGGGGTAGAACCAAGACTGAAGCCAGGGATGGGGCTCAGCCTAGAACCAGAATGAGGTCCCTTCCTGTGGCCAGGACTTCAGGGTTCAGTTTAGGACCAGAGTTGGGGTTCCACGACCAGAGGCAGAGTAAAGTCTGGGAACAGAACTGGGCTCAGATCACAGAAAGAAAGAGCCTCATGCCTGTAATCCCAGCACTTTGGGAGGCCGAGGCAGGCAGATTACCTGAGGTCAGGAGTTCGAGACCAGCCTGGCCAACATGGTGAAACCCCGTTTCTACTAAAAATACAAAGAAAAAAAAAATAGCCGGCGTGGTGGCGGGCGCCTGTAATCCCAGCTACTCGGGAGGCTGAGGCAGGAGAATCGCTTGACCCCAAAAGGTGGAGGTTGCAGTGAGCCAAGAACGTGTGATTGCACCCCAGCCTGGGCAACAAGAGTGAAACAGTGAAACTGTCTCTCAAAAAAAAAAAAAAAAAAAAAAAGAAAGAAAGAAAGAGCCTGTCAACTGTCATGCATAGTGGGACATGCCCATGACCAGGCTGTTGATGGCCACATGTACAGCACAAACCCACAGTGAGGACGATGGTCACACATAATGGGACACTCCCATGAAGAGGCTACTGACGGTCACATGTCAGGACATGATCAAGTATATCTGGACGTGCCCGTGACAAGGTTGTTAATGGACACATATATAAGACCTGCCCATGAAGAGGCTGTTGATGGTCAACCAGGGCTTGTGCCCAGAACCTGCCCCATCAAAGCCCAACACACTCCTGCTCCCCTCCTGCTGCACTCGAGGCCCTGTCCCATCATCCCACCAACAGTACTCCTGTGGCCTGTGGGGTCAGCAGGACCACCTGCCAATGAGTGCACAGTCACCAAGAGGGCAAAATAAACACAAGGCTGACACAGCCAGTGCCTGGCGGAGCCAGAAGCAGACCCTGGTCACCTCACTACTGCTCTTTCCTCACTTGGATGAAATGCAGGAGTAAAGTCAAAGTGGAGACGTGGAAAACCAGAGGCAGCACACGCACGCACATGCACACACGTGCAAACATACTGGTGGGCCAGGCCCTGCTCCCCGTCATCTGTCCTGGACACCCCACTGTCCATCCCCAACCCCTCACATCTCACCCCTTCCAAATGCCATCCCCTCCTCACCCCACAAGCACCAAATGTCCCCATCGCGCCAGCACCCACCCATTCACCTCTGACCTGCTCTTATATCCAGCTGTCCTTCCTCCCCTCTGGCTTGACCCCCTGCCCTCCCATACTACCTGTGTCTCCAGGCCCTGTCTGCCCATCATGGACTGTCCACTTGCGTCCACCTCCACTGCCACCCCCGCCACTCACCGAGTTCCTCGAGCTCAGCTGTCATGGACTTGGAGCGCAGGGTCAGTGTGGTGCTGGGGGCCCTCTTGGGGGGCGGTGGGGCTGCAAAGAAGAGGGAGGCCTTGGACCTCCTGTCCAGCAGCAGACGGCGCGGCGTGGCCAGGTGCAGGTGCCACTTGCGCTCCACTGCCTGGATCTCCTCGTACTCCCGTGAGGATGAGTCGCACTGTGCCAGGATCTTGTTCAGGCTACGGCTGGACGCAAACTTCTTCATGGCTCAAGGAGCTCAGGGAGTGCGGGGAGTGGGGGCGGGGGGGGGGCCCGGGCGGTCAGGGCCTCAGGGGCCCCGGGAACCCCCAGAGCCAGGGCCTCAGGAGACGATCAAGGGTGCTGGTGGGGGTCACAGTGCCGGCTGGCTCTGGCCTGAGCACCCACCCTGCAGGCTCCGAGGGCTAAGCAAGGGGGCACCAGAGCCATGAGGTGGGGGCTGGGAGGGGTCTCCTTGCGGGCGGGGCTCCTGCTGCTCCAGGGCTCCCCCAGGCCCGGGTGGCCGCTGCCCCCTGTGGGGCCAGGGTGTGGTCAGCCAAGCCACGGGCCTGGGCTGGGCCTGGCCGGCAAAGCCTCCTGGGCCCAGGCTGTGCCGCGTCGTCGCGGGGAGAAGACGCTTTTCCTCTTCCCTCAGGTGCCGCCTCCCCCTTCCCTCCGACAATAAGCAGCGCGGCAGCGTCAACCTCACAGTTGCTATGGCAACCCCGGCCTCCAGGCAGCTGCTGGCGGTGTAGGGAAGGAGGGCTCTGCCACGCCAGGGGCTGGGGGAACGCCGGGAAGGAGGGGGCAGGGATCTGAGGAGGGGCAGCCTGAGGTCAGGGGTCAGGGGTCAAAGGCCTCAGGCCAGGGGACAGGACTGGCAGTCTAACACCAGGGATTGGGAGGGGTCCCAGCCCACACGTGTGGGTGGTTCACTGAGGTTCAGGAATCTGATGTCAGCAGTTGGGGGTCAGGGATGGGAAGAGAAATGGGGGCCTGAAGTCAAAGGTCTAAGGTCAGGGGAAAGTTTGGGCACGGAGGCCTGAAACGTGACCCCTCACCTCTGCGCCGAGCCCCGTCCTCTTCCGGCTTCCTTGTCACAGACACAACCTTCATGACGAGGCGGTTGCCACCCTGGCGAATCAGAGCCACCACCTGCTTGTGTCCGACCTTCACCACGTTCACCCCGTTCACCTGGGATAGACAGGCAGCTGGGTGGGGACGCCCCAGGCACGTCCACCACGGAGCTCAGGGGTCAGCATCCCACTGGGCAGCGCCGGCCAGAACGGCCTCACCTCAATGAGGAAGTCTCCCGTGCGCAGCCCGGCCCTCCAGGCCACACCCTCCACGTCCACCGACTCAAGATACTGCAGCGCCGGGAAGGCTGGCGTGGGCGTGAACTCCTCGATGGGGGTCTCTGCTGCGGGGGGCAATTAGGAAGGTGCTTCACCGCTAGGTTCAGGTGGGGGCGGCTGCCACACAGCAACCTCCGAGTGGCTCAGCACAGGAAAGAAATGACTGCGGGGGGCAGTGACCCGGGGCTGGGGGAGGGCCACGGGGAGCCACAGTGCAGGGACGAGCCGGCCCAGGGATCCTAAATATGACCCTCTGCAAAACTCCCTTTGCCCACGCCAGAAAGGCCCCCACTCGGTTAGACTCTAGAGCAAAGACAGTGGAAAACAACGAAGGGAAGGAACTGCCGCCTGGGCCGGGACATGGCAAACCACGACGGTCGCGGCCGCAGCAGAGGAGCAAGGAAAGCCGGGCCAAAAGTGGGAGACGCAGGGGCAAGGCAGGGAGGGAGTGTGGGGAAGAGCAGAGTGGGGGGCAGAAGCAGGAAGCTGAAGACACCCCTGAGCAGCGTGCAGCCCCTGCCTGCCTGACCCCCGGGCACCTGCTCCCCGTTACCTTTGGCTCCCCGGAGCACAAAACCGAAGCCCTCGTGGTCCCTTTTTTGCAGGACAGCCACTTTGTCATCAATGACATAATCGCTGAGGAAGGAAAGCAGGGAGGCGTGAGGGAAGCCCTGCCTCGAGGGGGGCCGGCCGCAGTCCACCCTGCGGTCACCCCGGGACTGACAGGCCGGGCAGCAGAAGAGAGGTCGGCCAGGCACCTTCCCTCGCCCTCCTCTGACCTCTTCATACCTGGCCTCCCTCTACACTGCAGGTCCTGCCCCACGTCCCATGTGCATGCTCCCGCCAGCCAGGGTCCCTGCATGTACCTGTGTGAGGTGAGGCTGTCGTAGGAACCCACTGTGTAGTGCCGAAAGAGCCGCTTCGTCCGGTCCTCCCGCGTTTCTGAAGGGAGTATCAGGAGCTGATGGACAGTCGTGGCCTCCAGCTGGCCTGCCTCAACTGCCCTCACCCATGCTGGTCGCCAGTCTCTGCCCACACACACCCCCTTGGCCTGGTTGTGTCCAGATGGAAGTCCTGGGTCCAGAGGTAAGAAGGCTGAGGGGATGATGTGGGGAATTTTGACCTCTGTGGGTCAGGTCCAAGAGAGGGGGCAGCAGCTCATCTCTTTCCTAAGTAGCTGCTGAACACAGGAGTCCAGGCAAGGCCAGAGGCGTCCACAGAGCGTGAGCCCCAAGGCTGCGAGCAAAGAGGGGAGTGTGCACATACGTGTGTGAGTGTGAGATCCATGGTCATGTGTAGATGCTGTGCTCACGCACGTGTCTCTATATGAGCCCACTGTGTGCAAGTGCCATGCACTGCTGTCATGTGCATGTGTGAGGTGTGTTCATGCATGTGCGTGTGCACATTTGAATCTGCATTACCCACACTCATGTACAAATGCCGTGCCATATGCCTATATGCGCTGGCATGGAAGCAGCATTCTGTCTTCACCAACTTCTTCACAATAGCTCCTTGATGCTCAACCTCATGGGGTCCCTTGCTTCAGACTGCCTCTGAGTGGGGCAGGGGATCCAGGTGTGGGGGCTGGGTCCCCTGCCCTGACCTCAAAGCATCCCACAGAGCTTGGTCCCCAACTGTCCTCTTGATCTCAAAGTCCCACATGGCCAGCACCAAGCTAGTGCCCACCACTCCACCCTCACTGACCTGAAGGTTCGAGCCACACCTCCAGCCATGACCTCTCTGCTCCCAGCGGCTCCTCCAGCTGCCTGCGAGCCCCACCTGCCAGCCTTCCCAGCCCTGCAGCTCCACTCTCCAGGACCGCAAAGCCCCCAGGGGCAGCACCACCACTGCCTCGCTTTCATCCCTCAGCACCTTCCTCATTTCCTCTCTTGGTAGCGTTTCTCAAGATCCATGTTTTCCTTCAGCAAGTATTTATTGAGCTCCTACTGTGTACCAGCTCTGCAAATACAGCAGAGAAGAGAACAAAGTCTCTGCACTCGTGGGGTTTATAATCTGTTCAGGGAGACAGGATAAATAGAGGATAAAGACATAGCATGTGAATGCTGGCAAATGCTCAGGAGACCAGCGAGCAGATCAGGGAGGGCAGAGAAAGGCACGCAAAGGCCTCACCCCCACGGGAAGGCTGAGCAGAGGCCGAGGATGGGGAGCAGCCTGTGGATATGTGGGCAAAGGGCTTCCCAGGAGCGGGGGTGGTCGGGGGAAGCCCACGGCAGGCATCAGCCTGCAGCATTTGAGGGAGTTCAGAGCCTGTGCAGCTGGAGCAGAGGGAGCTAGAGAGAGTGGCAGGAAATGAAATGAGAAAGAGAACCTGCAGTTTTTGATGACCTGTTTCCCCCACTAATTGTGAGCTCCTTGAGGGTAAGGGCCACATGTTCTTTATCTCTGTGATCCTAGTGCCCAGCACAGCACCTGGCATGTCACAGGCATTCTGCATGCTGACTAGGAGAGTAAATGGTGGACAGGTGCATCTGAGATAGACGGACACAAGGGTGGATCGAAAGGCACTGGACCAGTGGATGGAGGGAGGGAAGGAAAGGGCAATGGGTAGATAGGTCAAAAAGCAGACAGACACATGGTAGATGGATGGATGGGTGGACTGGGTGTGTAGACAGGTAGGTTGAGAGGTGGATGGATGGAGGAAGGGAGGGGTGGTGGATTGGGTTGGCTGGTGAGTCAACGGATAAAATGATGGTGGGATGGGTGGGTGAGTCAAAGGATAGATGGCTGGAAACACAGGTGGGGCAGTGGCCGGAGGGAAAGAGGAAAGAGTGCCTATTCCTATCAGAAGACACAGATATCAAAAAAGTATTGGGCTGCATTCCAGGTCCCAGCTACTAACTTGTGTGACTCTCAGTAAGTCAACAGTCCCCTCTAAGCCTGCCCATATAGAATAGAAAAATCCAACTTGGAGGATCCCCTTGGTTCTGATGACCTATATCTTATCCTGGCATTCCCCAACCACACCTGCACCCCTCATCCCGCTGAACCTAAGGCCAGCTCAGGCCAAGCCTCATCGGCGCTCAGGTGGGGCGTCAGACCCCTCCTTTCCTCCATCACACCCTTCTCCACATCAACAGAGCCACAGAAGTGTCGGTGCTGCCTGCTAAAGAACCCGCCAAACCTGCACTTGACCAGCCTCCTGTTTTCAGATGTTGTCAACCAAAAAATTGCATGTATTACATAACACAAACTCATTTTTCCAGTTTTGTTAATAAGACACTTAAAAGCCAGCTGAAGAGAAAGTGCCCAACACGGCCATCCCCCACTACCCACCCAAGTGCTGACCGTACTGCAAAGAAAGGGAAGGAGGGAGGGGAGGGGAGGCACAGGCCCTGCTCACGCTGGGCCTCCAGAACACACCTGACCTCGCTTCTCCATTCCCTCCCTCACAGCTCCACCCTCTGCCTGCCAGGAGGTGCCGTGGGAGACTGCTCTCCGCTCGGTAAGTGACCAGGACTTGCCTCCCGATCCCACAGCAGGCACAGGGACTGTGTCCCCTCCCTGACCTTTAAGTCCTTTTCTGTCCCCACTCCAGTCCCAGAAATGGATTTTTTTTGGGCGGTGAGGGGAGCAGATCTGGGCCTGTTGGAAGCGGGTTCCTGTTCCTGGGCTGCACTCTGGCCTCTGGCAGAACTCGGCCCCAGGATCCCAGAGCAGAGGCTCTGCACAGCGTGGCCAGCCGGGCCTGCAGCCGAGGTCAGAGGGCACTGTCACCGCTCCCACTCCCTGCCCTTCACAGGCAGCCTCCGCAGGTCCCTCTCGCGCTGCCCACTCATGAAATACTCCCGTCTACCCCGGGACCTCTGACACTCACTCCCCGGGTCACACACACCACGGCTGCCGGCTGGAGCCCAGACCCGAACCCTCTTCTCCACTGCTCTGCTCTGCCCAGCCCGGGTTTTGATCCTACACAACCTGCACAATCAGACGCTGCTGCTGGGTTCCCTCCGCCATGATGCCACGCTGTCCCTTGACTCCATGGCCACCTGACCACCCTTGTGGTCCCCACGCCAGCCTTGCCCCTCACCCCATGCAGGCGTTTCACTCACATAGAACTTGCTGCCTATGCTGCAAACAAGGCTTTGCCCCTCAGGACCGTGTGACCCCCTAGAAATGGAATAATAACAAGTGGCCCCACCTCTCGGGACTGCTGGGATGAGTCAACGACTTCTACGTGTAGAAGTGCTAAAACTGTGCCAGGCACTCAGAGCAGGCCGTGCTGACACACACAGCTGTAGAGCGCCACACAGATGCTGCACACACGGCTGTCCCCTCAGCCCCATCCGCTGACCACCTAGAGGACCCAGCTCAGACAATGCCTCTGCTTTGAGGCCCTCTCTGACTCCTTCAGGCCAGCCCAGGGAGCTCCCACGCTCACACGGCCCCCGTCACAGCCACTGCTCCCACAAGGCTTCCCGCTGAGCCTCCGTGATCCCGGCTCCCAGCACAGGGCCCAGCACATGACAAACACCTAAAAAACATTTGCTGCTCTCCAATTCTGACTCCAGCCTAAACCTCCCTCCCTCCCTGTCAGCTTCAGACTTAGGTCCAAATGCCCCTCACTCCACACAGTCCTCAGACCAGAACCTTCCTCACCACCACGTGGGGGAGCTCAAGACCCACTCCCGTCACAGGTGTGGATCCCCCCTACCTCTCCTTCCCCTCCCCTCTGGTCTGAACCAGGGCCCAAACCTCTGAAACCATTTCCCATCTGGACCCTGCCCTATCCACCCTCCACGGGCTGAGAACAGGGGGCCAAGTCCTTTCCACACTTTAAGCCAGCAGGAGAGCCGTCAGAGCAAGGCAGAACAAGGCCAAGGAAGGAAGAAAGGGCACCTGCCCAGGAAAGGGTCAGTGGCCAAGCTCCTGCCTCCCTGGGCCTCTGCTGAGCTCAGCACAGGGCAGGGGTCCAGGCCATACAGGGGTGGAGTCGCTGGGAAATTCTCATCCCAGAGATGGGGACACGGTAACCCCAGGCCTGAGCCCTTCACATGCAGAGGGAGGGTGCATGCACCCTTGATCCGGACACACCACCGACGACCCCCAGCGACCATCGCTCAGGAGAGGTTTGCTTGGCCCACCAGCTCTCCAGGACAGAAGCACATGCGTGGATCTGGGGGCCTCCCGGGACCCCTGAGGGTTCCTTGCAAGGGCACCCCCAAGACATGCACCCAGCTGCAGCCCGGGGGCCCCCAAAGGACCAGATGATCAGCAGGGCTGGACAGCAGCCACTCACCAACCCCAGGAACTGCAGCCTTCACCTTCACATCCTCCCTGCAGGCTGAGGACCCGCCCACCCTCACCTGCTGCCCTCAGACCATCCCTGCCCCAGGGCACTCGCCAGGGCACCTCCAGGCCCAACTGGCCTCATTTCCTCTTGGCTGCTCCGGGCCTCCCTGCTCTGCCCACTTGGACAATCTGTCCACTTTGGAAAAACGCCTCTTTTCTCACACTGACCTCCTTACATGTCTGCCAGCTACGCAGGAATCATGCGTTCCACACACCTGGTGTTTCTGAAGGACTGTGCTGGTGGGGTGCAAGTCACTGGGAGTCATTGTGGGACCACACAGACAGAGGCCCTGTCACACACGTCTTATGTGTCTCCACTGCACGTGAAGTGTCAGGTTACATACACGCATGTTCCCCAGTACATGCAGAGTATGTGCACACGTGTCTGTGTCACGTACACAAGTTTGCGTCTACTTTAAGTGTTTGTTTGAGTTTACCTCTAGTCTTTTCTCTATGAATATCCATGTGGATTTAGCACCAAGAGAGACCAAAGGGAAACTGGAAGGGGTGGTCCCCTTGGGAGCTGCCGGGGGAGCCGTGGGGTCACTCACCAGGCCGTGTGTCATGCTGCCTCATCTGCACTTCCTCCACGCAGTCGGCCGGGAACCAGCCCGTGCGGCCTTTCACGGTTCCCTCCCAGAAACCGCCCTCCCCAATGCTGAGCACTGGAGGAAGAAGCCAGACAGGCCGTCAGTGGGGAGCAGAGCTGGGCGCCTACCCCACCTCAGGAGCAGGTTCTGCCCACCCACCCCCTGCCCTTTCCCTCCTTCCCTCCCCACTTTCTCCCAGCTTTTTCCCTGGGAAGATTTTGGGATCCACGCAGAAGAGAGAAAGGAACAGATGGGCTCGGCACAGGGTGGGCATGTGGGGGACAGAGAGACACACAGATGGACACTCTCGGGGAGGGGCGCAGGCAGGGGCAGGGGCCACACTCCTGCTGCTGCCCTCCCCCCCACCCCCAGCTGACCATGCTCCCCCATCCTGGCTCTGTCACCCACCCAGGGGTCACTGCCAAGAGCTCGGGGTCATCGTGCTGTGGCCAGTGGGTGAGGCCACGTGATGCACCAGCTGGGCTGTTTCCACCTCAGCCCGCCCTGAGGCTAGGAGCCCAGTGATGGCTCCGAGACCCCCATAATGAGAGGGGTTTGTCATGGCACGCGATCCCCCCAGAACACAGGAAGCCCCAGTGACAGAAGCCTGCATAACACAAACACCCACATGACGGTCACAGACACCCCACGACGGCAAGGGTCCCCCACATCGCAGGGGCCTCCAATGGAGAAGCTGCAGAAGTGCCACGGGAACCCCGCAATGCAAGGAAGCTCTGTAATGGGACGGGGTCCTTCAGGCAGAGACCCCCGGAGACACAGAAACACCCATGGCGAGAAAGGAGCCTCCGTGGTGACACCAGGGAGCCCGTTACGACAGAGCCCCGGAGGGACCCGCACGGCAGGAACCTTCCCCAGGCAGAGCCCTTCACTGTGACACCAGGGATCCCACAAGGGCCCAGGGCCGCCCCGGCAGAGGAGACCCCAGAGCCATTGCCCCGGCCCGGCCAGCACCGCGCGCGGCGCCGCCCCCTCCCCGCACCGGGCCCGCCCCCCCGCGCCCCTCACCCTTCACGGCCTCGCCGCGGTGCAGCGGGATCTCGCCTTCACCCTGCGGGCTGTGCGCCTTCACGGCGATGAACTTGCGGCCGGGGACGGCGCTGTAAAGTTTCCGCTTCGGGCCCCGGGGCGGCGGTGCGGGGGGCGCAGGGGGCGCGGGGCCGAGGCCGGGCGCGGGGCCGGGGCCGCCGGGCCCGCTCGGGCTGTAGACGAACACGTAGGTGACGGACGCGATGCCGGGGGGCAGCGGGCACGCGAAGCCGGCGCCCGGGGCCTCCATGGCGCGCGGCCCGGCCCCGCCGCCGGCCTCACCGCAGCCGCCGCCGCAGCGCCCGCCGCCCGCCGCCCGCCGCCCGCCTGCCCGCCGGGGGCCCGGCCCGGGGCCGCTCCATGGGCCGTGCCGCCGCGCCCGGCCCGCTCCCGCCAGCGCACGAGCCGCGCCCGCTCAGGGCTCCGGGGCCGCGGGGCTGCGCTCCTGGGCGCGCCAGGCTCGCTCCATGCCGCGGCCGCCCCGCGCCCCGCCTCCTCCATGGCCGGGCTCCTCCCTCTGCGGGCGGTGGCGGCGGCCCTCGCGCCCTCCGTCCCGCCCTCCCCTCGCCGCCGACCCCTGGGAGGGGGAGTTCGGACGCGGACGCGGGACGGTGGTCAGGGCAGCCTAGTGGGAGCGGGGGATGGGGCGGGGGCTTCGGGCACCAGCAAAGCCGCCTGGAGCCGGTGAACGGGAGGGAGGGGCGCCCCCCACCCCTCCAGGTCCAGGGCCCGGATCGCTGGGTGCCCAGTCCCCCTCTAGGCCTGTGTCCCCTCGTCCTGGACACCGGCCCCTGCCCACACCCACTGTGTGATGCCCACCTTCCCCAGACCACTCCCAGACTGGGGTAGAGCCTGAGCTCTCGCTCCTCCACTGTGGCTCTGCTCAGAAGCCTGCACTGGCTCCCTAGTACCCAGGCAGGCCGGAGCCACACGCTCTTCCAAGAGCCAGGCTCCCTGGGGCTTGGCAATTTGCTACGCTCTAGTCACACAGGGGCACCTTTCCTTCCCCTCCTGTGGGCTGTCCATCACGCTGTTGCCAACACCTGAACTACTCTAAAATCCTGACCCCTGGGCCAGCTGTTAAGTGACGGGCTCTCAGCCCAAACTCGCCCCGCCGTGCCCCGTGTGATACTGGGGGGCTGCTGGGGGGTCGGGTCCCGGCTCCGGCTCAGCCGACAGAGGGCGCTGCGGAGCCGCCGCCGCCTGAGACCCGCGCGGTGCAGGGCCCAGCCTCGCCTCCCCCAGAGGTGACCTCTCTCCTCGGGGCACCGAACTTCCTCAGCCCCTCCCGAGAGCTGCAGACCCTCGTCCACTCACCAGGGCAGCCCCATAAGGGGATCACTGCCCACCTAACTGCTTAGCCCCGGCCCTCAGCTGTCAACCTCCTGAGACCCACCACCTCGGACGCACCAGGCACCTAATAAATGTTTGCGAAGAAGGAAAAACCAGAATTCTGCCATCCCCACAGAGCAGGTGAGCTGGAGCCCCTCACACAGCAGGTCCTACTTTTGTGTCTGCTGAAGGGATGAATGAACACATACAAAAAATGAATGCAGGGAGGAGCCTGTGGCAACATGTGCCTCCAACTTCTGCGGGATGGAAACATCGGGAACGCAGAACGTGTTCTTTCAGCCACTGGGCCGCCCAGCCCTTAGAAAATCCGCGGGTCCATAATAAAGCTTCAGGGGAGAATTGAGATTTAGGGCAGTGCAGCCAGCCTTGCGAGTCCAACAAATCCAGGCACAGAGGCAGACACGGAGACATCGCTGAGACCAGGCTGCAGAGCAGAGGCAGCAGCACAGGAAGGGGTGCCTTCGACAGGCCCCGCTGCACCCTGAGCCCTCTGCTGAACACCCAGGCTTAGAAAGTTGGGGACTGGGTCTACCTGGGGCCCAGTGAAGCTGATCCCTAGCTCTGTGACCCTGGACCCGTCACAGGCCCCACCTGAGTACCAGGACGCTCATCTGTAACATGTATTAATAGAGCATGAACATGTACATCGTCAAGGTTAAAGGAGCTAGTATACACATGCCATTCAGCCCAACAGCGGGCATGGACTGACAGAACTGTAAAGGCCGGCGGCCATCCTGACAACAACATACTGTTTATGTAACTCTTTCACTCAACAATGTCTGCCAAACACCCTCCTCAGTGCCTGGCTCTGATGAAACTAGGAAACGACAAAGACGGTGCCTGCCTTCAAGGCACAGGGAGGGCAGGTGCTTTCACCGGCAGTTGCCAGACTCTGCCAGGTGATCCCTCACCTGCCCAGGGCTGCTGGAAGATTCCCAAAGACAATGACTAGCGTAGGACTATTCCCACTTACTGATGAGAATCCCAGGCACAAAGTGGCTGAGAGCCAGTGCCCACCTCAGCACCCAATGCGCAGCCCATAGAGGCCAGTGGGCTCCAGTCCAGGCATCCCTGCCTCAGGGACCCAGGCCTCAGGGTGAGGGTAAAGAATAGAAGCCACAGAGTCCTGTAGGTGCGCCAGGGCTGGGGGAAACCATGAGTATACCCTGGGGGCAGGGCTGGGGGAAACCATGAGTATACCCTGGGGCAGGGCTGGGGGAAACCATGAGTATACCCTGGGGCAGGGCTGGGGCTTACCTGTAGGTTTTGAGACCTACTGGAGTGGCAACTCCATCCCTGACCCCCTTACCACAGGCCACCGACCCTGACTCTGCCCAGCCACGCCTGACACTGCAGCGTGTTTTCTAAATCACAGGTAGGGACACACCCTCTCCACCTAACACACTCCCTCAGCTGCCCACTGTCCTCATGGCAAGCCCAGCTCCAACCAGACATCAGCGTGAATGTGCCTGTCCCCATCTTGAGATGCCTTCTTCCCTTCCCCAACCAGGAAGCCCTAACCCATCACTACACAGGTGCTAGGCACCACCAGGCCTCTCTCTGCCTCCTCCTGGCTCAGGTCCCGGCACCCCACCCTCCCAACCCCTCCAGGGCCTCCCAGCCCCCTCCTACCTGATCTTGCTCTGGCTGCCCCTGCCTGCTAAAGGGCCACCGATGTTGCTCTCCTGGTCAGCATCCCGGTCACGATCTTTCTCCTCTTGCAGCCGCTGGAGCAGCAGCTGGTGGGGGAGGCTTCTCAGCGAGGGTCCAGGAGAAGCTGCTGGCTGTGCCTCCCCCTTCAGGTTGATATCGCTGGCTGAGCGCTGCAGAGGCCGAGGGGATGCCAAGCCACTGGGGCCAGCCAGTCGCCGCCGCTTCGCATAGCTGGGGGTTTCCCTGAATGGTACTGGGGTAAGGGGGCATAGGTAAGACTCTGAACAGCCAGCTGGGTGACCAACTTGTCCAGTTTGCCCAGGCTTTCCAGATGTTAAAACTAAATCCTATGTTCCAGGAACTGCCTTGGTTCCAGGCAAACCAAAAGAGTTGGCCACCCTACGAATGAAGCTCCCATTACGGGGCCACATCCCAGTCAAACTGCCTCTCACCCTAGCTTCAGAGGTAGAAGCCGGCTTCTCCTCTCAGCCAAATGAGGCCTTGAGGATGCTCAGATATGCTCGAAGAACTGCAGCTCACAAGCTTCAGGAGGGACAAAACAGGCTACAAGTGACGAATCTCACCAGACTACTGCTGAACAGGACCATTTGCAGTTAACTATAACCAGGGAATAGCCGGGCACGGTGGTTCACGCCTGTAATCCCAGCACTTTGGGAGGCCGAGGCGGGCGGATCACGAGGTCAGGAGATGGAGACCATCCTGGCTAACACGGTGAAACCCCATCTCTACTAAAAATACAAAAAATTAGCCGGGCGAGATGGCGGGCGCCTGTAGTCCCAGCTACTCGGGAGGCTGAGGCAGAAGAATGGCGTGAACCCCAGGGGGCGGAGCCTGCAGTGAGCCGAGATCGCGCCACTGCACTCCAGCCTGGGCGACAGCGAGACTCTGTCTCAAAAAACAAAAACAAAAAACTATAACCAGGGAAACTATAAAAGACATTCTAGACCAGGGATCAGCAAACCTTTTCTGGAAAGAATTGGACAGTAACTACTTAAGGCTTTGCAAGCTATATAGTCTGTGTTGCAGTGACTCAACTCTGCCACCGCAGCACGAAAACCACCACAAACAACATATAAACAAATAGGTGTGTTTGTGTTCCAACTGAATTTTACTTAAAAAGCAGATAGTGATTAAAAAGTATGATCCAACTATATGCTACTTACAAAATAATCACTTTAAATCCAAAGACACAAATAGTTTCAAAGTGAAAGCATAAAAAAAGCAATCTAATGTAAATAGTAACCAAAAGAGAGCTGGGTGGTTATATTAACATCATACAAAATAAACTTTAAGATAAAAACTGTAACAAGAGACAGAGAAGGACATTATCTGTTGATTAACAATTATTAACATATACACACGGAACAACAGAACATCAAAATATGATACAAACAACACAATTTCAGAGAGAAATAGACAGTTCCACAATAATAGTAAGAGACTTTAATACCTTACTTTCAATAATGGGTAGAACATCTGGAGAGATCAATAAGGACACAGAAGACTTAAACCAATTAGACTTAACGATACACACAGAACATGCCACCCCCAACAACAGCACAATACATTCAAGAATTCTTCTCGAGTACACATGGAACATTCTCCCAGACAGACAGTATGTGTGGCCGCAAAACAAGTCTCAATAAAGTTTTAAAAGACTGAAATCATACAAAGTATCTTTTTCAATCACAACGAAACAAACTAGAAATCGAGAAGTGAAAGAAAACTGGAAAATTCACAAATATGTGGAAATTAAACACCATACTCCTAAACAACCAATGTGTCAAAAAAGAAACCAGGCTCAAAAAAGAAATGGTGGCTCACGCCTGTAATCCCAGCACTTTGGGAGGTCAAGGCAGGAGGATCGCTTGAAGCCAGGAGTTTGAGACCAGCCTGGACAACACAGTGACGCCCCCATCTCTATAAAAAACAGAAAAAGCCAAGTGTGGTGCTGCACCCTGTAGTTCCAGCTACTCAGGAAGCTGAGGTGGGAGGATGGCTTGAGACCAGGAGGTTGAGGCTGCAGTGAGCCAAGATCAAGCCAGGGCACTCCAGCCTGGGCCATAGAGTGAAATCCCATCTCTAAAAAAGAAAGAAAGAAAGAAAAGAAATCATAAGGAAAATTAGGAAACACTTTAAGACAAACAAGAACAAAAATACAACATATGGAGCAAAAGCAGTACTTAAAGGGAAACTTAACGCTGTAAACACTTACTTTTAAAAAGGAAAACAATCTCAAATCAGTAACCTAATTATACATCTTAAGAAACAAGAGAAGGCCAGGTACAGTGGCTCATGCCTATAATCCTAGCACTTTGGGAGGCCGAGGCAGGCAGATCAACTGAGGTCGGGAGTTCGAAACCAGCCTGACCAACATGGAAAACCCTGTCTCTACTAATAATACAAAAATTGGCCGGGTGTGGTGGTGCATGCCTATAATCCCAGCTACTCAGGAGGCTGAGGCATGAGAATTGCTTGAACCCGGGAGGTGGAGGTGGCAGTGAGCCAAGATTGCGCCATTGCACTCCAGCCTGGGCACCAAGAGTGAAACTCCATCTCAAGAAAAAAAAAAAAAAGAAACAAGAGAAGGCAAGGCTCAGTGGCTCACGCCTGTAATCCCAGCACTTTGGGAGGCCAAAGCGGGAGCATCACTTGAGCCCAGGAGCTCAAGACCAGCCTAGCAACATAGTGAGACCTTGTCTGTATGAATGAACCAATAAAAGAAAAGAAAAGAAAAGAGGCCGGGCGCGGTGGCTCATGCCTGTAATCCCAGCACTTGGGAGGCCGAGACGGGCAGATCACCTGAGGTCGGGAGTTCAAGACCAACCTGACCAACATGGAGAAACTCTGCCTCTAAAAATTACAAAATTAGCCAGGCATGGTGGCGGGTGCCTGTAATCCCAGCTACTTGGGAGGCTGAGGCAGGAGAATCACTTGAACCCAGCTGGCAGAGGTTGCGGTGAGCTGAGATCGCACCGTTGCACTCCAGCCTGGGCAACAAGAGCAAAACTCCATCTCCAAAAAAAAGAAAAAAAAAAAGAGAAGAAAAGAAGAAACTAGAGAAAGAAGAGCAAACAAAAGAAAGAGGAAGGAAGCAAGGGAGGGAGGGAGGGAGGGACTAGAGAAAGAAGACCAAAAACAAACAAACAAACAAACAAGAGAAAGAAAAGCAAACCAAACTAGCAAAAGAAAGAAAAGCTAGCAGAAGGAAGGAAACATAAGATTAAAGCAGAGATAAACAAAATAGAAAAACAGTGGAGAATCAAGGAAATAAAAGGTTGTTTCTTTGACAATATCAACACAATTGACAAACCTTTAGCTAGATTGACTAGTAAGGAGAGAAGATGGACAGAAGTAACTAAAATCACAAATGAAATTTGGGGACTTACTACCAGTGTTACAGAAGTTAAAAAGGAATATAATACTTTGAACAATTATATGCCAACAAATAGAAAAGCTAGATGAGGTAGACAAATTTCTAGAAAAACACAAATTACCAAAACTGACTCAAGAAGAAACAGAAAATTTAAACAGACCTATAACAAGCAAAGAGATTGAATCCTTAACCACAAGCCTCCCAACGAAGAAAAGTCCACCACCAGATGGCATCACTGGTGCACTCTACTAGAAATTTAAAGAATTGACACAAATTCTCAAACTCTTCCAAAAAACAGAAGAGGAGGGAACACTCCCTCATTTCATGAGGCCAGTA
Source organism: Nomascus leucogenys (assembly GCF_006542625.1). Classification (NCBI taxonomy): domain Eukaryota; kingdom Metazoa; phylum Chordata; class Mammalia; order Primates; family Hylobatidae; genus Nomascus; species Nomascus leucogenys. Next base: position 99,933 of record NC_044387.1, read on the forward strand.
TTACCCTGATACCAAAGCCAGATAAGGGCATTACAGGAAAAGAAATCTACAGACCAGTGTAATCAATATAATACATCACATTAATAGAACAAAGGGGGAAAAAATATGATCAATTGATGCATAAAAAGCATCTGCCATAATCCAACACTCTTTCATTATAAAAACACTCAGGAAACTAGTAATAGAGGCAAGTAACTTCCTCAACATAATAAAGGAAATTTATTAAAAATCCGAAGTGCTTGCTTCAGCAGCACATATACTAAAATTGGAATGATTCAGAGATTAGCATGTCCCTTGCACAAGGATGACATGCAAATTAATGAAGCATTCCATATTTAAAAAACAAAAAACAAACAAACAAACACACATAGATAGCACCATACACAATGGTGAAAGACTGAATGCTTTCCCCCTAAGATCAGGAATAAGGCAAAGATGGCTGCTTTTACTACTGGTATTCAACACTGTACTGAAAGTTCTAGACAGGCAAAAATAAAAATTAAAAAAAAGGCACCCAAATTGGGAAGGAAGAAGTAAAACTATCTCTATTTGCAGATGGCATGATCCTATATATAGAAAATCCCAAAGAATACACCAAAAGAGCTACTAGAGCTAATAAACAAATTCAGCAAAGTTGTAGGGCACAAGATCAGCACACAAAAATCACTTGTTTTTATACACCAGCAATGAACAATCCAAAAAGGAAATTAAGAAAATAATTCCATTTATAATAGCATCCAAAAGAAGAAAATAATCAAGAATAAGTTTAACCAAGGAAGTAAAAAAATCTATATACTGAAAATGACAAAACACTGCTTAGAGATGACCTAAATAAATAAAACGACATCCCATGTTCATTAATTGGAAGACAATGGTGTTAAAATGTTAATGTCACCCAGAGTGATTGACAGATTCAATACAAAATTCCAATGTCCCTTTTTGCACAATAGAAAAGCAATGTTCAAATCTATATGGAATTGCAAGGGGCCCTGATTAGCCAAAACAATAACAAATAAGAACAAAGTTGAAGCACTCAAACCTCCTGATTTCAAAAGTTACTACACGCCGGGTGCAGTGGCTAATGCCTGTAATCCCAACACTTTGGGAGACAGAGGTGGGTGGATCACCTGAGGTCAAGAGTTCGAGACCAGCCTGGCCAACATGGTAAAACCCCATCTCTACTAATAATACAAAAATTAGCTGGACATGGTGGCACACACCTGTAATCCCAGCTACTTTGGAGGCTGAGGCAGGAGAATTGCTTGAACCTGGGAGGCGGAGGTTGCAGTGAGCTGAGATTGTGCCATTGCACTCCAGCCTGGCTGACAAGAGCAAAACTCCATCTCCAAAAAAATAAAAATAAAAAGTTACTACAAAGCTGCAGTAATCAAAACCATGTGGTACTGGCATAAGAATATACATGTAGACCACTGGGATAGAATTGAGAGTCCAAATAAACCCACATATCTAGGATCAATTCATTTTCAACAAGGGTGCCAAGACCATTCAATGGGAAAAGAATAGTCTCTTCAACAAATGGTCCTGGACAATTGGATATTCATATGCAAAATAATGAAGATGGCTCCCTACCTCACACCATAAACAAAAGTTAAAACTTAAAATGGATCAGTGACCTAAATATAAGAGTGAAAACCGTAAAATTCTTAGAAGAAAACCTACAGGATAAACCCTAGTGACCTATGACACCAAAAGCATGAACAAAAGAAAAAATAGATACCTTGAACTTTATCAAAATTAAAAATTCTTGTACATCAAAGGACATTATCAAAAAAGTGACAAAGATCCCCCGTTCTACAGAGAAAATATTTACAAATCACATATTCCATACAAGTTTAGTATTCAGAATATATATAACTTTACAACAACAACAAAAATAAATGACCCAATTTAAAAATGGACAAAGGACTTGACTTTTCTCCAGAGAAGATATACAAATGCCCAATAAGCACATGAAAAGATGTGAAACATCATTAGTCACTAGGGAAATACAAGTCAAAACCACAATGAAATACCATTTCACACTTACTAGGATGGCTACAGTCAAAAAAAAAAAGATAGTAACAACTGTTGGTGAAGATGTGAAGAAATTGGAAGCCTCATACATCACTGGTGGGAATGCAAAATGGTGGAAAACAGTTTGGCAATTCCTCAAGAAGTTAAACATAGAATTATCATATGATTCCAAAATTCCATTCCTAGGTATATACCTAAGAGATTGAAAATAGGTATTCAAACAAGTACATGTACACACACGTTGATAGCAGCAATATTCAAAACAGTCAAAAGGTAGAAACCCACATATCCATTAACAGATGAATGCATAAACAAAATGTCATTTATACCAACAGTGAAATATTATTCAGCCATAAGAAGGAATGAAGCAGTGATATATCCTACAAGGTGAAGCTCAAAAACATGTTGAGTAAAAGCAGCCAGACACTAAGTGTCACATATGATTCCATTGGCGTGTTATCAATAGGTAAATCTATAGTCCACAGAGACGAAAGTGTGTTAATGGCTGACAGAGTTGGAGGGAGAGGGTAATTGATGCAGAATTATTGCTTAATGTGTCCAGGGTCTTCTTTTGTGGTGATGAAAATGTTTTGGAATTCAATAGAATTGGCTGCACAACAATGAATATACAGAATGCCACTGAATCATTCTGGCCTAGAAGTGGTCACCTCTGCTTCCTTGCCTGTGTCATGTCGGGCCACTCTTTGGGTCCACATTGTCTCTTACCCTCTCTCAGGCACACACTCCCAGGCACAGGTGTGTTCTCATGGGCATGACAGCACCCTTGAGAAGCATCTCCCCAAGGTACTCATCAAAAGCGCGGTGGGATGCCAATTCCACACCCAGGCCAGGGACCCCACCCAAGGCCTGTCGGTCTAGAGGGGGCAAGCAGGGCTGTCAAGAGGCAGCAAGTTATCCTGTTGCCTGAAGGGTTACACAGGTCCCAGTCTACCAGACCCCACCAAGTGGCACCTTCCCACCAGAGAAGGCGGCACCTCCTTCCAGTTCCTCTTCCATGTACAGGCCCCACTCTGGGACCCCAGTGGGGACGGGATGTAACAAGTCAGGACTGTCATGTCCTTGGAGCAAATGTGTACGGAGGGCATGAGAGTGACAAAGGCAGACCCTGAATCAATCAGGTCTGAATTAACCCCCTCTGTGCCTCAGTTTCCTTCTCTGTAAAACAGTCTAATCACTCCTTGGGGGGTTGTTGAGAGGGCAAATTGAGATAAGGGGCTTGTATTAAATCCTGACAAATATGCTGCCTGTACTGAGGGAAATCTGACGGTGTCACGCTAGTGTCTGTGTGTGACACCTGAGCAGGTAAGCGTGTTGTTGGCCCGTGGAGCCGACGACCACGTCAGGATGAACTGACACAGGTGCCTGCTCCTTACCACTGAGTGACGTGCGTCTAACCCCAACCAAGCAAGCACACCTGGGTTGGATGGCCAGTAAGTCGCAACCATGGTGACTCCAAGATCCCTGGGGTATCTGTCCACAGCACATAGATGAGGGGCAGATGGGACCTTCCCGCCCTCCCTCCAAGCAACTAGACCAAGGCCACCAGCAAGAGTCCAGTCCCACCCAGGATCAAATGCCACAGGAGGCCACAGGGGGAAGGGGATGCAAATGACCGTAACAGACCATGTTTCACTTAAGAGAAACTGAGGCGCAGAGGTCCTAGACAGCTTTCCCACGGTTAGACAATGACAGGCAGAAGAGGAGGCCCCAGCTGGGCGCGGTGGCTCACGCCTGTAATCCCAGCACTTTGGGAGGCTGAGGCGGGTGGATCACGAGGTCAGGAGATCAAGACCATCCTGGCTAACATGGTGAAGCCCCATCTCTACTAAAAATACAGAAAATTAGCTGGGCGTGATGGTGGGCACCTGTAATCCCAGGTACTCGGGAGGCTGAGGCAGGAGAATGGTGAGAACCCGGGAGGCGGGGCTTGCAGTGAGCCGAGATCGTGCCACTGCACTCCAGCCTGGGCGACACAGGCAGACTCCATTTCAAAAAAAAAAAAAAAAAAAAAAGAGGAGGAGGCCCCACACATGCACAAACCAGGGCCCTCCAACACTAAGGGCCACCTCCAAAACACCAGCCCAAACCAGAAGTAACTATCTGTAGCCCTTATGCAAACCCAAACCTTACCACAGTTCTCCCCTGACCTGACCCTGGACTCCGATCCTGCCCATCCCACTCGCCCAGTTACTTCCTCAACACACACTTCCCTGCAGCGGCCTTGAGAGCAGCTGTGGCACTCACTGAGGGTCTGCCACAGCCTCAGATGGTTCAACTGACACAACCTGGGGTGGAGGGGCTCATAACCAAGCCTTACAGGGGAATGTTCAGGGGGAGCTCTACAGAAGGGGGGCCCTTAAACATGAAACCGACCTTAATCTTAACCCCAGTCCGAAATTCAACTCCAGCCCTGCCCATAACCTCACATTAGAACCAAGTGAGAGTCCAACCCTAACATCTGCTCCAAACGTTTGCTGCCCACGGTCACTTCAAATTAAAACAAAAACAAAAAGTGGGGATGCCCACAAGTAAACACTCATGGCAGGAAGGGGGTCCTGGGAGTCCGTATTCCAGAGAGAGGCACAGGCAGAAAAGCCCGGACCACCCAGGACATGGAGGGATCAGCAAGGGAGCTCCTGTGCGCCAGGTGGCCTGAAGGGGCCTTAACAGGATGGTCCCAGCCTGGCACCACACCCACCAGAGACCTCCCAGAGGCTCGGGTGTCCTGGCTGAGGCCACGTGTGTGTCTCCTGGTTTTCCTTCCAGGACCGTGAGTCACGCACACACCAGGCTTTCCTCTACCCGCAGGCAGCAGGGGGCTCAGAGCTCCCTGCCCTGAGGGTGGCTGTGGCACTATTCCCAGCCCCCTTCTGCCTTCCCATCACTGGTTTGTTTTCCTGATGTGCCGTTTATGTGATCTTTTCATGCTGAGCTTGCTACGGACCACCTGGACTCATGCTTGCTCCAGGGTGAAGTGGGGCCCACCACCCCCGTGTCTCCTGCTGGCTCTTCCTAGGATTTAACGGGAAATAGGGACTCGGACCCTAACTTCAACCCCACTCTCAACCTACACTTCCCCCTAAGCTGAATGCTAGCCCCGGCCCACAGCCCAAACCTCACCACGCTCTTCTCCCAGACCAAAAACAACATTCACTCAACACAGGCCCTGTGGCCCGTTCCTCATGCCCGCAGTGGCCACTCAGAGACCACTGGCCACACAGTGTAGATGTGGGGTGTGGGGCCCCTTTGTTATGTCACCACTGACCCTCACGTCTGCTGGGCCCCAGAAAACCACACGAATCTACATTCAACAGGGCTGCCCAGGTGGGCAGAACTCACCCACACGAATCTACATTCAACAGGGCCGCCCAGGTGGGCAGAACTCACCCACACGAATCTACATTCAACAGGGCCGCCCAGGTGGGCAGAACTCACCCACACGAATCTACATTCAACAGGGCCGCCCAGGTGGGCAGAACTCACCTACACGAATCTACATTCAACAGGGCTGCCCAGGTGGGCAGAACTCACCGACATCCGAGTCTTTGTGGGTCTTGATGACCTCTGCAAGCTCAAAGTTCCCTGCGATGATGGCCACCTGAGGGAGAGGGGAGGTCAAGGCGTGGAGGAGCAGGGAGGGGGCTGAGCAGCACCAGCTTTGCCTCCCCAGCCAGCCCCAGCGGCTCCTTCTCGAGTTCCTGTGTGGAGTCTTCCTTGGTTGGGGGCCCCGGAGACCCCAGCCCATTCCTCTTCTCTACTGACACACACTCCTGTCTATAACTGGGATGCCACAGGCACACCCCATAACTGGAGTGACCCGCCCTCCGTCTGCCTGGGACTGAGGGGCTACCTGGACAGGAGAAGTTCAGAGCTAAAACCAGCCGTCCCAAGCCAACAGGCACGCTGCTCTGTCCCACCATGCAGCCATGTTTCCCATCTCAGCCAAGGCCCCGCCGCTGCCCAAGCTGCCAAGCTCACCCTCCCCTTCCTGTGACCCTGCACCCAGTCATCCAACAGGCCCTGGTGTATCTGCTTCCCAATGTGCCCAAACCCATCTGGCAGCCCACTGCTGCCTCCACCTTCTATGACCACATAACCTCAGCAGCCTGACCACCCTTCCCACATCTCACTCCTACTAAAAACGGAGGAGTTCTGGCTCCGTTCCTGGTCCGAAAACCCCCATGATATTCCCGACTCCCCAGCAAACTCCAAGTCACAGAGACTATGTCCACCTGGTCATCAGTGCCAACCAACCTGGCCAGAGAAAGGGCCCGGAAACCTCCTGAGTTACATCAGCGGCTGGGATCACACTCCTCTCCACCACCCCCCTCTCCACCACCCCCCTCTCCACCACCCCCTCTCCACCAACCCCTCGGCACCACCCCCCTCTCCGCCACTCCCCTCTCCACCAACCCCTCGGCACCACCCCCCTCTCCACCACCCCCTCTCCACCACCCCCCTCACCACCCCCTCTCCACCACCCCCTCTCACCACCCCTCCCCACCCCCTCTCCACACCCCTCTCCACCACCCCCCTCTCCACCACCCCCCTCTCCACCACCCCCCTCTCCACCACCCCCCTCTGCACCACCCCCCTCTGCACCAACCCCCTCTCCGCCACTCCCCTCTCCGCCACCCCCCTCTCCGCCACCCCCCTCTGCACCACCCCCTCTGCACCACCCCCTCTCCACCACCCCCCTCTGCACCACCCCTCTGCACCACCCCTCTGCACCACCCCCTCTCCACCACCCCCTCTGCACCACCCCCCTCTCCACCACCCCCTCTCCACACCCCCTCTCCACACCCCCTCCACCCCCCTCTGCACCACCCCCCTCCACCACCCCCCTCTCCACCACCCCCTCTCCACCACCCCCTCTCCACCACCCCCTCTCACCACCCCCTCTCCACCACCCCCCTCTGCACCACCCCCTCTCCACCAACTCCTCTCCACCACCCCCTCTCCACCACTCCCCTCTCCATCACCCCCCTCTGCACCACCCCCTCTCCACCAACCCCTCTGCACCACCCCCCTCTCCACCACCCCCCTCTCCACCAACCCCCTCTCCGCCACTCCCCTCTCCACCACCCCCCTCTCCACCACTCCCCTCTCCACCACCCCCTCTCCACCACTCCCCTCTCCACCACCCCCCTCCACCACCCCCCATCCGCCACCCCCCTCTCCACCACACACCTCTCCACCCCCCCCACCACCCCCCTCTCCACCACACCCCTCTGCACCACCGCCCTCTCCACCACCTCTCCTCTCCACCAACCCCCCTCTCCACCACACCCCCTCTCCTCCACCCCACTCTCCACCACACCCCTCTCCACACCCCCTCTCCACCACCTCCCCTCTCCACCACCCCCCTCCACCACACCCCTCTCCACACCCCTCTCCACCACACCCTCTGCACCACCCCCCTCTCCACCACCCCTCTCCACCACACCCCTCTCACCACCCCCTCTCCACCACCCCCTCTCCACCACCCCCCTCTCCACCTCCTCTCCAGTTTGGCTTCTGCACTCCTGCTGGTCTCTCGAGGTGGGGGGGTCAGACCCATACCTGTCACCCCAATCTCATGCTCCCCATCCCCCTGCCCCAGAGCCCTGCTGACCCTCCTCTCTCCCTGGTGGTGGGACGAAGGGAACATCAACACCAAACACCCCTCAGGTGCTGGGCTCATCCCCCCACACCTCCCGTGGGCAGTCCTGGGGGAGGTGCTCCCTTAGGGCCTTCCAGGGAAGAATCAAGGTTCAGAGAAGTCAAGTCACATGGACACAGAGACAGACACCTCTGGGGCAGCCTTGAGCTCCTGTAAACCACCGGTGTACCTGGAAGGCTGTCTGGCTGTTGTAGTTGCGGACATCCCTGTTAGCTCCACGGAAGAGCAGGACACGAGCACAGCTCTCCTGTTGCAGGGAAGAGGGAATCACAGCTGGGTGGCTGGAGAGACCATCCGAGCACAACAGCACATGCGCACACAGGAACGCACACATGGTGTGCGCAGGGCACAGGCTCACACACATGGACTCACACCTATTTGTTCCATGTACACCTGAGTTGCACAGGGACAAGCAAGTAGGTAAACACACACAGGTCTCACCTGGCCCAGAGGGCCTGGACGTACCCAATTCATACCTGGTTATTCAGAACACACGTGCACACATGTGAAGCCCATGTCTGTTCAGAGAACAAATGTGCACACATAGGCCTATGAGGCTGTGCTGCAGCCACAACTCACTGCGGGACACAGAGCACATATATATACCATGACACACAGGCAGGGATGCACGTACACAATCACTGTACAGGGTCACCTGTGTGCACACACATGTACACCCCCAGAACTGGCAAGTATATCCACACTCACTGGTGCACGCACGCAATCACTCTACAGGGTCACCTGTGTGCACACACACACACACATGTACACCCCCAGAACAGGCAAGTATATCCACACTCACTGGTGCACGCACGCGATCACCGTACAGGGTCACCTGTGTGCACACACATGTACACCCCCAGAACAGGCAAGTATAACCACACTCACTGGTGCACGCACTCAATCACTCTACAGGGTCACCTGTGTGCACACACACACACGTACACCCCCAGAACAGGCAAGTATATCCACACTCGCTGGTGCACGCACGCAATCACTCTACAGGGTCACCTGTGTGCACACACACACACACATGTACACCCCCAGAACTGGCAAGTATATCCACACTCGCTGGTGCACGCACGCGATCACCGTACAGGGTCACCTGTGTGCACACACATGTACACCCCAGAACAGGCAAGTATATCCACACTCACTGGTGCACGCACGCGATCACTCTACAGGGTCACCTGTGTGCACACACACACACACATGTACACCCCCAGAACAGGCAAGTATATCCACACTCACTGGTGCACGCACGCGATCACCGTACAGGGTCACCTGTGTGCACACACATGTACACCCCCAGAACAGGCAAGTATATCCACACTCGCTGGTGCAGGCATGTGCAGCACACACAGTCGCACCTGGTTGTAGAGGGCACAGATGTGCAGGGCTGTGTTCCCTGAGGCGTTCTGGGCCCCCATGTCTGCCCCATAGAACAGCAGGTGCTCCAGGTGTTGCACATGCCCAAAGCGGCAGGCCTGGGGGAAGAGCAAGGTGCTGCAGGGTCCCTGGGCAGAGGCCAGGCCCCCACCCCTACAGACAGAGCCAGGACCCCCCACCCAGCACACAGAGGCCGGGACCCCACCTCAGCTCCCTGCACACCTGGTGGATCTCCTGCCAGCCATTCTCATCGGTGGTCCCCAGCTGAGCGTGGTCGTGGAGAAGCAGCTCACAGCAGAGGGCATCCCCACCCCCCAGGGCGCTGTGGTAGAGGGGTGTCAACCCGCGGCTGTCCTTGTAGTCAGGTGAAGCCCCCAGGTCCAGCAGGGTCTGAGGGTGAGCAGTCTCAGTATCCACACCAGGCCCAGCTGCCCCCAGCCCCATCACTGGAGAGATGAGAGCCCCTCCAGGCCAGGCCCCGCCCTCACTGACCGTCAGTGCTGCCGCATTCCGCTGGCGTGTGGCACAGTGCACGGCGGTGAGCCCATCACGAGTGCGGAAGTCCAGGTGGGCACCGCCATTCTTCAGCACCTTTAGCAGGTCCGTGGCGTTGTCCAGCTGGGCTGCGAGGCTCAGGGGGCATTCTGGGTTCACAGACAGATAAGGGTCAGGCTCCCAGCCATGCAAAGGCCACGCCCCTCCCCTACTCTGCTCCTCACCTCCTGAGTCGGGGTCATGGAAGTTGGGGTCCAGCCCCTTGTCCAGCAGGCGGGCCACCTTGTCTGTGCTATGCAGCTGGACATAGTCCATGAACTTCTTCAGGTTCGCCTGGAACACCGGCCATCCGTCAGCCTGGCACCAAGGCCTCCATCACCTGAACATCACCCGCCTTCCTCCGGCAAGCCTCAGGCCACCTTCAGGCATCCCCCGCCACATCCCTACCAGTCTGACCTGTCACCTGACATCACAATTGTCACCCACAGTCCTGCACTCCCACCACAGCCCCAGTTCCCACTCGGGTGGGCCCATGCACGGCCCAAAGCCCTTCCTTGCGCCCTGATAGCCAAACCAGTCACGACTGTCAGCTTGCACCCAAGCAGCCCCTCACCAAGGCCACGTCACCCTGGTCGGGCCCCAAGCAAGTCCCCCACTCCAGGCTCAGTCACTGCCCTGGCTGCATCTCTCCAGCCCTGCTGCCCCAACCTGCCTGGCCTAGAAGAGCCCGAGGTCCACCCAGGCAGGAACCAGCCCCACAGCAGCCCTGAATCCTCAGCACCCTGAGACAACCGGCTCCTTCTTCGGCCCATCTTCCTCTCCAGCTCACCCCACCACAGTCCCCCACCCCAGGGACCCTTCCTGTGACATGACTTTGATGGCCTTGTACTCATTCACCCAGTTTATTCACTCGCCCCACAAGACCTCACTTCCCCAGCCGGCACTACGGACACACACACACAAGGCAAGGTGCCCTGGCCAAAGGCCGGGGCCCTTCCATAAACACCCAATGTACATCAGAAATAGGGGAGGGTGCCATAGGGACCCCTGCCTTGGGAGGCAACCTCCTCAGGAGGGCCAGGCAGTGAAAGAGGAGGCAGTGCTCACCACCAGGGGAGAGGGAAAGGCCAGCTGGAGCCCAGGTAGAAACACGGGGCTATAAGAAGTTTAGGCTCATCCTAAAACAAAGGAGACCTACTGCGGAGTGAGTCACTCATGTCTTGTTGGTCACTGAAGAGAGATCTGGAGCGAGGGGTGGCCATGGGGGAGGAACCCAGGCTGACAAGGTCAAGTGAGGGCCAGTGGCAGGAGAGGGGACCTTTCCACAGTGGACTCTGCCCAGCCACAGTGCCAAGGCTGTTGACCACCGCCTGCCCTGGGGCAGCAGAAAAGTCTGGCACAGAAGCCTGAGGCTCCAATGTCACTGATGGGACCATTAGGGCACAGGGGTGACAGTTCTGACCCCTCTCCTGGGCTCCAGAGACCACCCATAAAGTATCCAGCAAGCAAGTGCTCGCTGGACCGTGAGCTGGGGGTGGAAGCCCCTGGGGGGCGGCTGTGGCACCCACCCTGCCCCTCTGACATTCAGCGGTAAATAGTAAGGTAAAGAGAAATAGTAAGGTGCCCCCCTCAAGAACATTTGGGGTCAGGCCCAGTTGGGGGTGGCACCCGGCAGTAAAGACACCTCACAGGCATGCCTGGGCACAGGGCCTGGAACCAGACAGATCTGGGTTCAGCCCCAGCTTCACTGTCTACACAGTCGGGCACTCTGTGTCCCCATCTGTGAAACAAGGTTATAATAGTTCCTCTGGAAGAGGGTTAATGAGAGGTCTAATTACAAATGCCCAGCACTGGCTGACCACTCAATGCTTGTCCATTCCCTCCCCACCCAGCTTCTCACAGGACACTGCAGCCCCTAAGCCAGGGGGGTCAGCAAGAGTCTGATCTAACTGGAACACATCACCGTACCACCTGACCCCAACCATGGGGCCGGGAATCTATGCCCAGCCCTCCAGCCACACCCAGTACAGGCTCTGGGCCCCTGATGATGGGGAAATAGACTGAGCTGAAGCTGGGGGACTGTGGTCAGCCCCAAGCTGGGGTGAGGGACAGCAGCCACAGGGAGGCAGGAGGGAACCTCAGGAGCCCCCTCCCCGTGATCCTTTACCTTTGTGTGAAGCTTTGCAAACTGCTTATCATCGATGAGGTTCTGGGCATAAACTCGCCGCTTGTATCGAAACTGCTCAGATAAAGAAAAGGAAGAGAAAATGCCCCCACCCCAGCTGAGCAAGGGAGTCCATGCACAAACCCCGTCCCGCTCATGCTGGCCACACCGCACCCCTCACTCCCCTCCTGCACACACCATCAGTTACACTACCACAGTGGACAGAGCTAACAGCTGCCATGCACCCACCACACTCAGGCATGATGCAGCGCGATGGAAGGCACGTGCCTAGCTGCCCGCAGCCCGCACTGTCCCGTCGCCTTCCCATCCCCAGGATTCTCGGCAAAATCCCACTCCTCTCTGAAGGCCTGATTCCAGGCTTACCATCCTAGACATCCCCTCCACTCTCCAGGTAGAACTGACCCCACTTTCCTGTGCCACCACAGAGGCCCGCCCAACTGTGAGCTCAGCTCACAAAATCTTTATTCAATGCCCACTGCAGTTGGGCACCCCCCTCCACCCTGCCAAACTACAAGACCTTCCACAGGACTGACCCCGTCTGTCTCCCCATGCCTCGCAAGGCACTCAATACATCTTCACACCATGCATGGGTGAGCAAAGGAGGGGACTTAGTTGGCCTTCACAAGACTTCACAGCTGGAGAAAGGAACAAACGTGCACACAGATAGCCCTGCTCACACCACACACCCCTCTGGCACTCACTCCTGCTCACACTCCTCCCTGGAGAACAATGCTCAGCGTCCACACCACCCATGCTGCTCAATGCACACACTGTTCAAACTACACACACCACACACTCTGTGTGGCACACAGCCCACACTGCACACACTACACTGCTCACTGTATGTTGCACATCCTGCTTACCACAATCACACCACTTACGCGGTACTCACTGCCCCACACTGCAATGCTATACACTGCTCACTGCATGCGCTGTACACACTCACTGCACACTAATTACACACTGCACACCACTCACTGCACACACTGCATGTGCTCACTGCATACTTTGTGCCCACTCACTACACATGCTCATGGCACACAGCACACACCACTCGCACTGTACATGCTGTGCGCACTGCCCACTCACTGCACACACTGCCTGCTCACTACACATGCTCACTGCACACACTGTGCCCACTTCTCGCACACACTGTGCCCACTCCTCGCACACACTGTGCCCACTCCTCGCACACACTGCATACTGCTCACCCTGCCCACTCCTCGCACACACTGTGCCCACTCCTCGCACACACTGTGCCCACTCCTCGCACACACTGCATACTGCTCACACTGTACATCCTTACTGCTCACCCTGCCCACTCACTGCACACACCGTGCCCACTCGCCGCACACACTGTGCCCACTCGCCGCACACACCGTGCCTACTCATTGTACACACTCTACACGCTCACTGCACTCTGCACACAGCACCACACACACACACAGCCTCCACCCTCACCTCTCCCACTTGTGCTCCCCACTGCCGTGCCCTTCACTGGTCCCGCCACGGAGCTTGGTGGTCCACCCTGCGCGCTCCTCAGCTCACCCCCGCGCCGGCCACTTACCTCCAGGTAGGGCAGGGGCGTGTCCAGGTTGGGCGGGTAATCCTGCAGGAGCCGCTCCTCATCCAGGAACTTGCCGGCGCGGCCCCGGGAGGGCGGCTGGAAAAGCCCATAGTTGAGCGCGTCCTGGAGGCTGTGGTTGAGGGCGCAGAGCACGCGCTGCTTGGCGGCCCACACGGGCGCGGCCGGGTCCAGGCGCAGGCACTTCTGCAGCGGAGCGGGCTCGTGAGTTCAGGTCCGGGGAGCGCGGACCCGCCCCGCCGGCGCCATGCGGGGTGCCGAGCCCCGGGCCCCCGCCGAAGGAGTCCGGGGCTCGGGAGCCGGCGCCGGGGACCCCGCGCCTCCGCGAACCGCGGTCGAAGCCCCGCCCCAGGGGCCGGGCTTCCCGGGGCCCCGCCCTGGCGATGGGGAGGGTCCCGGCGGAGGCGGCGGGGGAGGGGTGAGTAGCCGTGGGCCGGGGGTCCCAGGCGCTGGGCGCGCCCGGCGGGGGTGGGGGAATCCCGGGCGGGGAGCGCAGGGGCACGGCCGGGCCCAGGGCGGCGGGGCTCACCGTCTGCTGCAGGTCCGGGATGCCGACGCGCACGACCACGGCGCTGGCCCCGGGGCCGTCCATCCCCGCGCCGGGGCCCGGGCCGGGGCCGCTCGCGCCGGGGAACGGAGCGCCCGGGGACTCCGCGCGGCGCCCCGGCCCCCCCTTCCCCCCCGCCGGAGCCCCGGCGGCCGCGCTGCGCGGGAGGGGGCCGGGGGGGGCCGGGGCCGGGGCCGGCGCGGGGGACAGCGGCTCCGGGGGCTCCGCAGGGGCGGCGGCGGCGGCGGCGGCGGCGCGGCTCAGCTGCATCGGCCCCGGCTCAGCTCGGCGCCTGCCTTCCCCGGGGGCGGGGGCGGCGGGGGGAGGGGGCCTGAGACGGGAGGGAAGCGGGGGTGGCGAGGGGGCTGCGCCGGAGGCGGGGGCCGGAGGGCTCAGGGCCAGTGTGGGGGGGTTACTTGCGGGGTCCCAGGTGGGGGTGGGAGGTGTGTGCGGAGGGCGGGGGCCAAGCCACGGGGCGGGGGGCCTGGGGGCTGTGGCGGGGTGGGGGGGAGTCCTAGGCCTCGGCGGGGGGGCAGTGGCTGAGCGGCGAGGGCCGCGCCGCCTTTCCGCAGCGGGCGGGCACCCGCGGACCACCGGGGAGGGTGCGGCGGAGGAAGGGGTCCCGGAGCTGGGGTGGGGGCCGCGTTGGGGCGCGAAGACCGAGGTAGGGCGAGAAGGAGAAAGAAAAACAATTAATTTCCGGAGGTGGCGGCTTCTCCCCCCAACTCCACCGACCCCCAGCTTCAGGCCTGGAGGAGATGGCGGGGACCACCCCTGCCCCAGGCCTGGGGGTCGGACCACGGGGACCTCCAGACCGGGGAGGGTCCGGGGCCCTTCCCACCGCCTTGGCGAGAGGCCTTCCGAATTAACCCTTTCGACCACGCCCTGCCGTGTTCAGCGCGGCTCCCCCACGCCAGCCTAGTTTGGGGAGTTTGCTCCGGACTTCCCCCCCAAGGACCCCTGGCCGGTCCGGATCCAACGCCTGTCGCCCCCTCCCCGTCACCTTAGCGACGACGGGATGGGGGCGCGACCTACGGGGAAGGGCCTAGGGGAGGGGGCGCTACTAGTCTCCACCTGCGACTGGGAAGTGAATTTTAGTTTTACGCGTTGTCGTGGCAACGCGGGAGGGGGTGATGAGTGGGCGGAGGAGGGGGGAGCTCAGTAAAGAAACTAGCTCAGGCACCGCCGCCCCATCGGGGTGCACCAGGCCCCCCAGCCCTGAGCGGCCTCTCGGAACTGTCCAGCACTGCGAGCCCCTGTGCCCCCAAGAGCAGCCCCTAAGTCGAAATCGTTCCGACACCCGCAGAACTCTCCCAACCCGCTTTGCCTGGCGTGTTCCCCACCCCCCTCCTCCGCCCCCAAGCAGCCCCAGATCCTCTGGAGGAGCCGCTGGCCCCCTGAGGGCAGAGCTTGAGAACGTTCGGGGAAGAGCCCGGCCTGGGGAACCCCTCTGCCTAAGGAGGAAAGCAGAGCCTCTAACCCCCAGCCTCCCCAAGAGCAGCTCCAGATCACCCACAAAACGGATTTTGCCTGAGCCTCCCAGGAATAACCTTGAAGTGCTCTGGCCCCCATACACGCAGAAAAACCTCCCTACCCTCCCCCCGTGACAACCTGGACCATCCTAAACACCCTGACCCACCAGAACAGAGCTTGACACTCCCTCCAAGGACAGCCCCCACTCCCCAACGGATCCACCGCGACCACCACCTGCTCACCCCAGAGCACCCCTGACCCCATACAGAGTGTTTCTGATGAGCCCTCTCCCCTCAAAACAGCCTCTGGTCAACCCCAGAGCAGGGCTTCTCTTCCCTGGGACCAGTCCGGCTTCCTCCTCCCGCCTTCCCAGGACGCCACTGACCCGGCAGAGCGGAGCCCCCAGTGCGGTGTGTGGGTCACGTCCTGCGTTCTCCCCACGCCTAGACGGTTGCTCCCTGCCCAGCAACTGTGGTCCCAGCATCGCAGGCTTCCCAGCCCCCGGTCCAGGCCCCTCCCAAGGCCACTGGTCTGGCCTGAGTGGTGCAGCTGAGGGTCTCCCAGGGGAGGGGGCAGGATGGGAGGGGTGGGGGTCCCGGGAGCAGGGAGCAGGAAGGGGCCCTGGAGGCTCCCTTATCGGCAGGAAGCACCTTGGAAGGCACGAGGGCTGGATTTCCTGTGGCCCAGCCCTGGAGAGAGGAAACCAGTGCTTCCCGGCCCACCTTGTGTCTCCACCGTCTTCCTGCCCCTGTCTCTCCCACCCGTCACCCAGGCCCCCGACTCCCTCCCAACCCCTCCTTCAGCCCTAACCCTAACCCTCCTTGCCATCCCTCCCACCACAACCTCCACCTGCCTTTGCTCCCAGGTGCCAGCCCTTCATGCCACTGTGGCCAGCAGAAGGTGGTGGATGGGGCCTCTGAGTCCACCAGCGATGGACTCTCCACAGCCCTGGGCCTCCTCCCTCTCCCTTGGGCTCTCCCTGCAAGCCTGCCCTTGGCTGGATGGACCCAGAGACCCTGGCCGGCACTCCTCCGACCGTTAGACTGGACCTCTGGGCCCCACCAGCCGCCTCCTGCCAACCCACCAGCCCAGGTGAATCCAGCCACCCCAGGCCAGCAATGGGGCTGTGGCCACTGAGCATTTCGAGAGAAAATCTCACATCTTCACCAACCAGCAGCCCACAGATTGATGGTCCCCAGACTCAGCTGGGTCAAAGACCCGCTGCCTGGGGCAACACCCTAGCCCCTGCCCAGTGCCGCCCTGAGCCTGGGTTCTGCACGGTGCCTGGCACGCATGACGCTCACATCGTGAACAGAGTCCAAGCCTGAGTCACTCCCCAGCTCCACCGCCACCCCGGCAAACAGCAAAAATAACAATACCCACAAGCACTCACACACATGACGTCCTCCAGGCTCCGGGGGGTTCCTGGAGAGGAAGCCAAGGGACACGGGATGTCTTTGCCGCTTACTTTGTTGAGAATCCCCACGTTCCCCACGGCCTCCCCAAGCTTCCTGAGGACCCTCCCTCAGGCCCACCAGACCCCACCTGCCAGGCAGGGCCGCCCTGGGCCCAGGTCTACCCCCTCTTCTCTCCCGTCTCTGACCTGGAAGGTGGGGATTTACAGGACACCATGGCCCCTAGGCTTTCCCTTCCTTCCAACAGGGCCAAAATTCTGGAAAGATCTGTCCTTCTCACCATCCCCACTTCTTCCCCACCTGCCCCCACACACATTTAGACACAAATAGGCCTCACAAGGTCTGGGAGAGCTCATGTGGGCAAAGCACCCAGAATAGTGCTGGGTGCAAACCAACCCCTGGATGGGCCCCAGCCCACTGCCCGCTGCCACCCCCAGGCTGACCCCAAGGGCCCTCCCTGCCTCAGCACTTACTGTGACACCTCCCAAACCTCGGCTCTCCTGTCTTAATACACACTCCAGCGAGGGGGCTCACGCCCCCACCCACCTTTAGGACCCCGGGCGGGCCTGGGTTTGCCCACTGCTGGCTTCTCTCTTATCAGAGCTGTTGGCCTCACTTCAGCTGCACTCAGAGCTGTCCCCTCCCGACCCCCCACTATCGCTCCCCCGGCCCCTCTCACTCCCTACCCTCCCTCTCACTCAGCCCACAAACCCTGGGTGACCACTTCCCTGGAAAAGATTCCCAAAGGTGACACCAGCACCTGTGCTGCTCACCCCGCAAGCAGGTTTCTGTCCTGTCCCACCTGACTTCCCCAGAACCTTCACCTCCCTTGGTTTCCACACCTCAGGGGAGAGGACCCTCTGCTCCCAGGCCATGCCCTCCACCTTCCTCTCCCAGGTGGGCCTGCCTGGCCCACACTGCTCCACTGCCTCACTGTGGTCCCCTGCCTTCCTCCTGAGGTCCTTCTAGCATACTCTGACTCACTTATTTGTGCTTTAGTGTCTTTCTTTCCCCGCCAAAATGTAGGCACCCAGTGGAGAGAGACCTTTGCCGGTTTGGTTCACTGAAGTGTCCAAGCCCCTGGCACAGCCTGATGCCCATGCTCCCGCTGTGTGCTGGGTCACACCAGCCTCCACCTGCAAGTCCACACCCAACTTCCCCTCTGCAGATCAGTCCCTCTCCCAGGCTCCAGACCAGCTGTGTAAGGCAGCCATCCTTGAATACACAGTATTTGCAGGGAGTAGAGTTTTTATTGCATCTAGTTATTGAATATCTATAGGTGTATTTAGGTTCCATTTTATCTTGAATCTTATTTAAGTTTTATTTTTCTAGGAATACAAATCTATTTCTAAATAATTAGCTTTTCATTTTTTGATCATCTCTGTTTTCTATTTTCTGTTCTTATGTTTATTTCTTTACTTTTTTGAGTTTTTATGATTATTTTTCTTTTCCTTTTTTTTTTTTTTTTGAGACGGAGTCTCACTCTGTCGTCCAGGCTGGAGTGCAGTGGTGCGATCTCGGCTCACTGCAACCTCCACCTCCCGGGTTCAAGCGATTCGCCTGCCTAAGCCTCCTGAGTAGCTGGGATTGCAGGCACCCATGACCACACCCAGTTAATTTTTGTATTTTCAGTAGAGATGGGGGTTTCACTATGTTGGTCAGGCTGGTCTCGAACTCCTGACCTCACGATCTGCCCTGGCCTCCCAAAGTGCTGCGATTACAGGCGTGAGCCACCACGCCCAGCCTGATTCTTTTTCTAAATTGAGCTTATTAATTTTCAATGTTTCTCTTTTGTCTTTTTTTCAGTGTTTCTTCATAAACCCATGAATTTCCAAGTACCACTTTCGTTATGTCCCTTAAGCTTTCCTTTAAAAAAATTTTTTTTTGCTTTTTAAAACTAGTCAAGTGAAACAGTGAGAGTGAAGAAGGAACAAGTAACTGGCTGGTTGTGATCAATTAGCTGTAAACGCCACTGCACTCGGACCAGCCTTTTTTTTGGACACAGTATCACTCTGTTGCCTAGGCTGGTAGGATCATAGCTCACTGCAGCCTCCCACTCCTGGGCTCAAGCCATCCTCCTGCCTCAGCCTCCCAAGTAGTCAAGACTACAGTCACACACCTGTTCCCTTAATTCCTGACAAGTAGTATTTTCATTTAGTTTTGTTCTGAATTTCTTTTTTTTTTTTTTTTTTTTTTTTGAGATGGAGCCTCGTTCTGTCGCCCAGGCTGGAGTGCAGTGGTGCGATCTCGGCTCACTGCAACCTCTGCCTCCTGAGTTTAAACAATTCTGTCTCAGCCTCCCGAGTAGCTGGGATTACAGGTGCCCACCACCATGCCCAGCTAATTTTTGTATTTCTTAGTAGAGACGGTTTCACCATGTTGGCCAGGCTGGTCCTGAACTCCTGACCTCAGGTAATCCACCTGTCTCGGCATCCCAAACTGCTGGGATTACAGGCATGAGCCACTGCGCCTGGCCATTTTGTTCTGATTTTCTAATACCATTATCTATTTTGGCTTGGGAATTGCTGAAAAGTATGCTTATTTATATTTTCAAATGCATATTGTTTTTTGTTGGGAGAAGACTAACCCTTGGTTATTGATATTTTATTGTATATGGTCAGAGAAGGATCTGGATAATACTGATATTTTGAGGGTCTGTGAAGACCCTTTCTTTGTATCCTTCTACATGGTCCATTTTTGTAAAAGTTTCCTATTTATTCAGTAGGAATTGTTGGATACAGGTATATCTATTCTTATCATATATATTGATATCATCTATATCATATGTATTGATTCATATATATGAATCAATAATTCATATCTATGGTACATATTAATTCATATATATTCATTATATTCACATATAACTCCATTAGATCAAGCTTGTTTACTTTATTCACATGTTCTGTGTACTTTCTGATATTTTGTCTGTTTGATTTATAAATTACTGAGACAGATGTGTTCAAATCTCTGCTGTGACAGTGGCTTTGTCAGTCTCTTCTTGAAATTTTGCCAATTCTGGTTTCACATACTTTATGGCTTTGTCATTAAATGCTAATACGTTTAAAATTATTACAGCTTCCTGATAAATTCATCTTTTTATCATTATGTGAGACCATTCGTTATCTCTAATTGAGCTTTTTGTCTTAATTTTATTTTTTCCGACAGCTAATACAGCTACAACACACTTCTTCATGGCCTCATATCTCTTTCCATCATTCTCCTTTTATCCTTTCTGTCTTTATAGTCAGTGTGCTTCCTAAATAGTATGCACAGCTAGATTTTTTTTAAACCCAGTCTGACAATTTTTAATCTTTAAAAGTATGTATATTGTGATTAATGATATACTTTTAACTGATTTTTACCATCTTATTTCATGCCATTTGTACTTTTTTTCTCTGCTTTTTTCTCTTTCTGACTCTATTGGATTGATCAAGTTTTATTTATTCTCCTTTCCTCCAACTCCCATCGGTTTGGAAGTTATGCATTCTCTTTCTGTCACTTTTATAAATACACTTAAACTTTGCACATGCGTAATTAACAAAGTCTAAAGTTAATTAGTATCTCTACCTTCTGTGTAATAAAAAGAATTTAGAATACTTAACCTCCAATCGCTCCTCTCCTATAGGTTTTTGTCCATGTTGTTATCTCCAAATTAGTCATCTCTGTTATTACTAACCCTGTCGAAAAATAAATGCTTGTTTAGACTTAGTTACATGTTAACCAGTTTTGTTTTGTTTTGTTTTTGAGTCCCAGTTTCACTCTTGTTGCCCAGGCTGAAGTGCAATGGCTCGGTCTCAGCTCACTGCAACCTCCGCCTCCCAGGTTCAAGGAATTCTCCTGCCTCAGCCTCCCAAGTAGCTGAGATTACAGGCACTCGCCACCACACTCTGCTAATTTTTGTATTTTTAGTAGAGATGGGGTTTTACCATGTTGGCCGGACTGGATTCGAACTCCTGACCCCAGGTGATCCACCCGCCTCAGCCTCCCGAAGTGCTGGTATTGCAGGTTGTGAGCCACCATGCCCGGCCTTCTTGCCTCTCATTCTTTCCTTCTAGGTTCAATTTTCTTTTTCCTAAGTACATCCTTTAGACTTTATGTATTTATTTATTATTGAGACAGGGTCTCGTTCTGTCGCCCAGGCTAGGGTGCAATGTTGCAATGTTGCAATCTTTTTTTTTTTTTTTTGAGACAGAGTCTCGCTCTGTCACCCAGGCTGGAGTGCAGTGGTGCAATCTCGGCTCACTGCAAGCTCCGCCTCCCGGGTTCACGCCATTCTCCTGCCTCAGCCTCTCAGAGTAGCTGGGACTACAGGCACCCGCCACCACGCCTGGCTAATTTTTTGTATTTTTAGTAGAGACGGGGTTTCACCGTGGTCTCGATCTCCTGACCTCGTGATCCGCCCGCCTCGGCCTCCCAAAGTGCTGGGATTACAAGCGTGAGCCACCGCGCCTGGCCTAGCAATGTTGCAATCTTGGCTCACTACAATCTTTGCCTCCTGGGTTTAAGCGATTCTCCTTCCTCAGCCTCCCAAGTACCTGGGATTACAGGCGTGCAACACCACGCCCGGCTAATTTTTAAAATTTTTGGTAAAGACAGGGTTTCTCCATGTTGCCCAGGCTGCTCTCGAACTCCTGACACTCAAGCAATCCACCTGCATCAGCCTCCCAAAGTGCTGGGATTACAGGCATGAGCCACTGCGCCAAGCCTCTTCTTTGTTTTTAATCGTTTCAGAAATATTTAAGTTTCTAGTAAATAGTTTCATTATGTGAACTTTTCGATGGTCTGATTCTGCTTTTTGTGGTGCGGACTGATTCTTACACTTGGTGGATTGTCCCTGTGAGAATTTTATGACCAGGAGTTATGAGCTCACGCTGGGCCTGGATCTACGTAGGAACCTGAATAACCTGGATATGTCCCTTGCACCACTAGCCCAGCGCTTCTTTTATGTCAGTGCCTTGGCTTTGTGGCCAGGACCACAAGGGGTCATATAATTCAAACTCCAAAGCTGGCAATAGTGACAGTTTCACAGAAAAATTTCTTTGCTTGGAACCACCACAAAGATTTATGAAAAATGTTTGAATGAAAAATGTGCAGTGAGAATTATGAAAATGGATTGTTCACTAAGGTTTTTGAGCACATACACGCCATTCTAAGTGCATTACACAAATTAGCTCATTCGATCATCACACAGTCACTCAGGGAGACGCTGTTACTGTCCTCATTTAACAAACAGGTAACTTAACGTCCAGGGTCACTGTGGCTAGTCAGTAGAGAAGCCGGTGGTCATGTTGCCTCAGTGGGGCCAGTGTGAATCCTGTTCTGAGATAGTACGTCTCTTAAAATGAGGAGACTGGTTCCACTCTTGGGATCTATAGGAGAGCTGTGAACTCAGGAGCTGCTGGTGACCACGTCGTAGCCTTGAGAAGAAAGACATACTACGGCCGGCGTCTGGGGCCCTACCACCCTGAACGCACCTTACATCCAAAGCTAAGCAGGCTCGAGAAGAAAGCCACACTGGAAGAAATAGAGACTGGGAGACGGGGAAGCTTCTGAAGGGGTCTGAGTTTCTAATTTTAGTCCCTGAAAGCTGATAGCACTTCTGCAGCTTGGTTTCAAAGAGCAACACATTTCCCAGAGAAGTTCAAGAGCTGGACTTTGGAGCAAATGCCCAGCTCAGCCACCAAATACTCAGGTGGCCCAGGGAAGCTTCCTAGCCCTCCTGTGTCTCCATGTGTGCCCAGCTAAGCTGGCGACAATGGTACAAACTGTTTCCTCACTCATTCTGGCCAGATGGCAGGCCTGGTTGAGATGCGAGGTATCTGCCATCAGAGGCTCACAGGTCAGTTCTCAGCCTCCTGGGCCATTGTGTGGACGAGATGAGGTAAGTGTGTGTAAAATGCTTAGCACATGCCTAGTGCCTGGTAAACACTCTAAATTTTATCATCATCAAAAGCCAGTTCAAATTTTGGAGTGTATTCTAATGAGTGTGTCCTCCACATCTAGCAGCAAAACAGCAGCGTAAAGGGATGGCTGATCTTTGTTGTATATTCTTAGAAAGAGTGTTAAATTTAAAATACTATTTTAACATTGAAATGTGGAATTAACTGGCCAAGGTGGTTCACACCTGTAATCCCAGCACTTTGGGAAGCCAAGGTGAGCAGATCACTTGAGCTCAGAAGTTTAAGGACAGCCTGGGCAACAAAGTGAGACCCCGTCTCTACAAAATTACAAAAATTTGCCGGACATAGTGGCACGTGCCTGTGGTCCCAGCTACTTGGGAGGCTGAGGCAGGAGGATCACCTGAGCCTGGGAGGTCAAGGCTGCAGTGAGCTATGATCACACCACTGCACTCCAGCCTGGGAGACAGAGCGAGACCCTGTCTCAAAGGAAAAAAATACATGTGAAATTAAAAGTGAGAAATATTTGTCTAGTTAATTTCACATTCAGGATCCCGAGTATCTTTTCATTCAAGACGATGTGTTTTGCCTTTGTTTACCTCTGCACTCTCTCAAAGGCTGCTGACAATTTAAGATCTATGTACCTATTTTTATTGTAGTGAAAAGCACATAACATGCAGTTTACCATCATAACCATGTTTAAGGGTATAGCACAGGAGAGACAAAAAGAATGAATTCCTTGTTCTACTGCTTTCCCCCATCAGTGCTGCACTTGACTAGTCTTATAAAATTAAGGATTAAAATTTAAAAAATTATATATATATATATATATATATTTTTTTTTTTTTTTTTTTTTTGAGACAGAGTCTCACTCTGTCGCCCAGGCTGGAGTGCAGTGGCTGGATCTCAGCTCACTGCAAGCTCCGCCTCCCGGGTTCACGCCATTCCCCTGCCTCAGCCTCTCCGAGTAGCTGGGACTACAGGCGCCCGCCACCACGCCCGGCTAATTTTTTGTATTTTTAGTAGAGACGGGGTTTCACCGTGGTCTCGATCTCCTGACCTCGTGATCCGCCCGCCTCAGCCTCCCAAAGTGCTGGGATTACAAGCGTGAGCCACCGCGCCCGGCCTTTTTTTTTTATACAGAGTCTCATTCTGTCGCCCAGGCTGGAGTGCAATGGCACAATCTCGGCTCACTGCAACCTCTGCCTCCCAGGTTCAAGCAATTATCATGCCTCAGCCTCCCTAGTAGCTGGGACTATAGGTATGCACCACGACGCCTGGCTAATTTTTGTATTTTTAGTAGAGATGGGGTTTCACCATATTAGCCAGGCTGGTCTCAAACTCCTGGCCTCAAGTGATCCACCCACCTCAGCCTCCCAAATTGCTGGGATTACAGGCGTGAGTCACCACACCTGGCCCAAGAGCTATGTATATTTTTAAATAATAAATCTATCCTCGTGTTAGAACCATCAAATGGGTTATGATTGGAATGACGCAGATGGGATCAGAGATGAAGAAGCCAACAAAAGCCAGAGAGTCGGCCATACCACAAGAAGGACGTTCGGGCTGCTGGGGAATGGCTTATTGGCCATTCACATAGCTTCTTTCGTGACGTGTCTGTTCTAGTCTATTGCCATTTTTAAAAACGGAGTGGTTTGAATTATTAAAGTTTAGGAGCTCCTTATATAATCTGGATACACGTTTTTTGTTGTTGTTGTTTTGAGACAGAGTCTCGCCGTCGCCCAGGCTGGAGTGCGGTGGCGCGATCTCGGCTCACTGCAAGCTCTGCCTCACGAGTTCGCGCCATTCTCCTGCCTCAGCCTCCCGAGTAGTTGGGACTACAGTGGCCCGCCACCACACCCAGCTAATTTTTTTGTATTTTTAGTAGAGACGGGGTTTCACTGTGTTAGCCAGGACGGTCGTGATCTCCTGACCTCATGATCCACCCGCCTCAGCCTCCCAAAGTGCTGGGATTACAGGCGTGAGCTACCACGCCTGGCCCTGGATACAAGTTTTTATAAGATATATGTATTGCAAAAGTTCTCTAATTTCTTGGCTTGCCTTTTCATTTTTGTAATAGCCTCTTTCAAAGAACAAAAGTCTTCCATTATTATAGTATTCAATTTATCTTTTTTGTTTAATCGTTCTCATATTCTTTGGGTTCACTCTAAAAAGTCTTTGCCTACCACAAGATCACAAAAATATTTTCCTGTGTTTTATGGTTCTATTTCATTTTTTTTTAAGAGATGGGGGGGCCAGGCGTGGTGGCTCATACCTGTAATTCCTGGGAGGCCAAGGCGCATGGATCACCTGAGGTCAGGAGTTCGAGACCGGCCTGGCTAACATGGCAAAATCCCGTCTCCACTAAAAATACAAACATTAGGTGGGCACGTTGGCGCACGCCTGCGTTACAGCAGGAGGATCACTTGAACCCGGGAGGCAGAGGTTGCAGTGAGCCGAGATCACGCCACTGCACTCCAGCCTGGGCTACAGAGCGAGAATTCATCTCAAAAAAAAGACAAAAAAAAAAAGAGAGATGGGGGTCTCACCATGTTGCCCAGGCTGTGTAGTTTTAGCATTTACATTTAGGTCTGTAATTAATTTCAAGTTAATTTTTGTTTTTGGTGTCAAGAAAAGGTAGCTGTTCATATTTTGTTTGGGGGAGCCTGTCCAGTTGTTTCAGAACCATTTTTAAGATTTTTAAATTTAGTTTTTATTGTGGTAAAATATACATAACAAAATTTACCATTTTAACAAGTTTTAGGTGCACAATTTTGTGGCATTAAGTGAATTCACCACCATCTCCAGAACATTTTCATCACCCCATATTAAACTATACTCACTGAACAATGATTCCTCCAGTCTCCTTTCCACCCAGCTCTTAGAACCACAGTTCTGCTTTCTGTCTCAATGTATTTTGACTATTCTAGGGACCTCTCAGCACCATTTTTAAACAGACTTCCTTTTCCCTGAATTGCCTTTGCACTTTTGTTGAAAATCAGCTGACCACATATGTGTGGGTCTATTTCTGGACTCTGTCTCTATTCTTTTCCTTGATCTATATTTATAACTTTCTTCAATTCCATACTGTTTAATTTCTGTAACTTTGTAGTAAGTCTTGAAAGCAGATAAGTCCTGTAACTTTCTTCTCTGTTAATTTGTTGGCTATTCTAGGTCATTTTTATTTCTATATAAATTTTAGGATCAACTTGTCAATTTCTAACTCCCCAAGAAAGCCTGCTGGGAATTTGACTGGTATTGCATTGAATCTGTAAATAGATTGAGAGAATAGACATCTTAATAATATTGAGTTTTCTATTATATGAACATAGTATATTCCCTCATGTATTTATTTGTTTATTTATTTTGTAGGGGCAGGGTCTTGCTTTATTGCCAAGGCTGGTCTCAAACTCCTGGCTTCAAGCAATCCTCCTGCCTCAGCCTCCCACGTATGTTGGTCCCGTTTAATTTATCTCAGCAATGTTTAGTAGCTTTCAGTGTAGCGTTCTTACACATTTTTGCTAAATTCATTCCTAAAAATTTTGTTATTTCATGTATTACAAATAAAAATTTTAATATAATTTTAATTTCATTTTCTAATTTTTTTTTTTGAGATGGAGTTTCGCTCTTGTTGCCCAGGCTGGAGTACAATGGCGTGATCTTGGCTCACTGCAACCTCTGCCCCCCAGGTTCAAGTGATTCTCCTGCCTCAGCCTCTCAGGTAGCTGGGATTACAGGCATCCGCCACCACACCGGCTAATTTTTTGTATTTTTAGTAGAGACGGGGTTTCACCATGTTGGCCAGGCTGGTCATGAACTCTTGACATGTGATCCACCTGCCTTGGCCTCCCAAAATGCTGGGATTACAGGCATAAGCCACCGTGCCCAGCCTCATTTTCTAATTGTTGATAGTATAGAAAATCACCTCTTTTTTTTTTTTTTTTTTTGAGACAGGGTCTCACTCTGTTGCCCAGGATGGAGTGCAGTGGTATGATCTTGGCTCACTGCAGCCTTAACTTCCCAGGCTCAAGCTATCCTCCCACCTCAGTCTCCTGAGTAGCTAGGACTACAGGCACACACCACCATGCCCAGCTAATGTTTGTATTTTTAGTAGAGAAACACAAAATACACAGGTTTTCGCCATGTTGCTCAGGCTGGTCTCGAACTCCTGAGCTCAAAGGATCCACCCACCTCAACCTATCACACAACTATCTTTTGCATATAAAGTTTGTAGTCTGTGACCTTGTTAAATTGCTTAGTTCTAGTAGCTTTTTTTTTTTTTTTTTTTTGAGGCGGAGTTTCACACTGTCACCCAGGCTGGAGTGCAGTGGCGCGATCTCGGCTCACTGTAACCTCCACCTCCCAGGTTCAAGCGATTCTCCTGCCTCAGCCTCCTGAGTAGCTGGGATTAAAAATCTATTTAATAATGTAATCCAAGGTTTGTTTTATTTTTTTCAGAGACAAGGTCTCACCATGTTGCCCAGGCTGGTTTCAAACTCCTGAACTCAAGCAATCCACTCGGGTTAGTCTCCTATTTTTGACAACATGGATGAACTTGGAAGAGATTATGTTAAGTGAAATAAGCCAGGCCCAGAAAGACAAACGCAGCATAAATCTCACATGTATGTGGACATAAAAAGAACTCAGAAATAGGGGGTGGAATGGTGGTTATCAGGGGCAAGGGGGTTGTGGGGGAGATGTTGGTCAGGGAATTCAAAATTTTAATTAGAAAGAATAAGTTCTGCCTGGCACGGTGGCTCACGCCTGTAATCACAGCACTTTGGGAGGCCAAAGTGGGCAGATCACAAGTCAGGAGATCGAGACCATCCTGGCTAACATGGTGAAACCCCGTCTCTACTAAAAACACAAAAAATTAGCTGGGCGTAGTGGTGGGTGCCTGTAGCCCCAGCTACTCGGGAGGCTGAGGCAGAAGAATGGCGTGAACCTGGGAGGTGGAGGTTGCAGTGAGCCGAGATTGCGCCACTGCACTCCAGCCTGGGCGACAGAGCGAGACTCCATCTCAAAAAACAAAACAACAACAAAAAAAAGAAGGAATAAGTTCAAAAGCTCTACTGTACGACATGTTGGCTATAGTTAATAACAATGTATAGTATACTCGAAAATTGTTAAGAAAGTATATTTTGTTATCACCATAAAAAATGATGTGGGGTAATGCATATATTGATTAGCTCAATATGTTGCACATGGTAAATATATATAGTTTTCATTTGTTAATTTAAAAAAAACAGTCAAAAGAAAAGATAAATATCTCCCAAAGGAATAATTAGACTGACAACAACAGTGAAGGCCAAGAAAGAGAGTTAAGAATAACCATTAACTCAGAATTATAGTTCTCATTCATTTAAGAATGAGATTGATGAAAAAAATATTTCCAGAAGAGGAAGACAAAAAAAAAATTTCAATTATTTTTCCTCATTTTAAAAGGTATATATTGTTCCTTTTCAAATCTACCAGGTTCTTTATTTCCTATTCTTTCTGATCGTTTCCGCATTCCTTGTTCATGTTTTCAATTGCACCTTTTATCTCTGTGAACATTTTTTTTTTTTTTGAGATGGAGTTTCGCTCTGTCGCCCAGGCTGGAGTGCAGTGGCACGATCTCGGCTCACTGCAAGCTCCGCCTCCCGGGTTCACGCCATTCTCCTGCCTCAGCCTCTCCGAGTAGCTGGGACTACAGGCGCCCGCCACCACGCCCGGCTAATTTTTTGTATTTTTAGTAGAGACGGGGTTTCACCGTGGTCTCCATCTCCTGACCTCGTGATCCGCCCGCCTCGGCCTCCCAAAGTGCTGGGATTACAAGCGTGAGCCACCGCGCCCGGCCCATCTCTGTGAACATTTTAAGCATACTTCCATGTTCTGTGATTTTCAGATGTGATGTCATATTTGACCAATCTCAGTCTGTGGGAACCTGGAGGAGTTACGTTGAAAGTGCTGTCCCTCAGAGGTGATTTACATTTGCTCCTGCCAAGTGCTTTAGTGCAGCCAACCTGCAACCACTTCAAATCAATTCCAAACCACCAAGATATTTTGTATTTAAACCCCATGCCCATTTGGAGGCAAGTTTATACTTATAAATTGTCACTGATTTCTTTTCTTTTTTTTGAGATGGAGTCTCGCTCTGTCCCCCAGGCTAGAGTGCAGTGGCGTGATCTTGGCTCACTGCAACCTCTGCCTCCCAGGTTCACACCATTATCCTGCCTCAGCCTCCCAAGTAGCTAGGACTACAGGTGCCCGCCACCACACCTGGCTAATTTTTTGTATTTTTAGTACAGACGGGGTTTCACCGTGTTAGCCAGGATGGTCTCGATGTCCTAACCATCTCATGATCCGCCTGCCTCGGCCTCCCACAGTGCTGGGATTACTGGCGTGAGCCACCGCGCCCGGCCATAAATTGTCACTGATTTCTATCTAGTGGTGAGGTCATTACAAAATATTTCATTTCTCAGCTGGGTGTGGTGGCTTACGCCTGTAATCCCAGCACTTTGGGAGGCTAAGGCAGCCAGATCGCTTGAGGCCAAGAGTTCAAGACTAGACTGGCCAACATGGTGAAACCCTATCTCTACTAAAAATAACAAAAATTAGCCAGGCAGGGTGGTGCGTGCCTTAGTCCCAGCTACTCAGGAGGCTGCAGCACAAGAATCGCTTGAACCTGGGAGGTAGAGGTTGCAGTAAGCCAAGATCCTACCATTGCACTCCAGCCTGGGCAATAGAGGAGACTCCGTCTAAAAAAAAAAAAAAAATCAGCCGGGCGTGGTGGCTCATGCCTGTAATCCCAGCAGTTTGGGAGGCTGAGGCGGGTAGATCACAAGTTCAGGAGTTCGAGACCAGCCTGGCCAACATAGTGAAACCCCGTCTCTACTAAAAATACAAAAAAAAAAAAAATAGCTGGACATGGTGGCAGGCACCTGTGATTGCAGCTACTCGGGAAGCTGAGGCAGGAGAATGGCTTGAACCCGGGAGGCGGAGGTTGTAATGAGCCGAGATCATGCCGCTGCACTCCAGCCCGGGCGACATGCGAGACTCCGTCTCAAAAAAAAAAAAAAAAAAAAGAAACAAAAGAATGCCTATTATATTTTAATCAGCATCTATTGCAATAGATGGGTTTTAGATTATATTGTTGGAAATCTGCTTTTCTTATTCAGCCACAGCACTGAGCACACATAAATGCTAAATGATTGCATGCTGGATGGATAATCAATGAATGCACAAATGAACAGAAGAAACGTTTATCTCACAGGCACACACCCTAAAGTTGAGGCACTGGGGACACAGCAGTCTTGGCCAAGCACATCCTGTCATTCACTGAGGATTCTGGCATCTAGGCCACGGGTTGCCTGCTCACTCCGAGTGCTGACATCATCCACACCCCTCCAAGTGACCCCTCACACCATGGCGTGCAGTTCCTCAATGTCTCACTGACTGTAACAGCCACAGTCCAGGTATAGATTACAGACCCATGTGTGGCCACTTTGAGTGGAAAGGGATTTAATACAGCAAGTTGGTGCCTACAGACTCATTGGGAAGTGTCTAGCACAAGCTTCTAGAAATACACCTCCCAGAAATAACACCATACGGTGGGTGCCCCGGAGGGTGGCTCTGCCATAGTTGACACACTGAGGAGTTGGAAAGCTGATGTCCTAACTACTGGCCCAAGATAGAGCACATTTCTCAGCCAAGGCCTCTATTTCCCAGTCCCTTTCGCAACTAGGTCATGTCACTGAGTTCTGGAATTGATTTGGGTAGAAATGATGTGTACCACTCCTAAGCCTGGTGCATAAAAACGCCCTGCCCAAACCTGCACGCGTTCTCTTCACCCTCCTGCTGGCTGACTGTGGACTTTCACCCTCCTGCTGGCTGGCTATGGACTTCCACGAGGCCCTTAAATCCACATCAAAAATAGCAGTGGTTCGGCTCAGGCATGGCGGTTCAAGCCTGTGATCCCAGAACTTTGGAAGGCCGAGGAGGATTGCTCGAGGCCAGGAGTTCAAGACCAGCCTGGACAACAAAGAGACTTCCATCTGTACCAGACATACAAAAATTAGCCAGGCATGGTGGTGAGTGCCTGTAGTCCCAGCTACTCGGGAGGCTGAAGTGGGAGGAATGTTTGAGCCCGGGAGGTAGAGGGTGCAGTGAACTGTGATTTTGCCACTGCACTCCAGCCTGGGTGACAGAGTGTGACCCTATCTCAAAAAAAGAAAGAAACATCTTTATATTAAGCCACTGAGATTTTGAGTTTTACGTGGCAGAGTAGCTGGTGTTTCCTCAGCTGATGAAGGAGGGGAGCTCCAGGAGCCTGCCTTAGGCTTCCCACCTTGAGAGCCCTTCTCCGAGTCAGCAGAGCATGTGCACGCTGGCCAGCTGCTCAGAACTTCTACTCAAATACTCTATTTGAGAACTGGGGAGATGGCCAGGCACAGGGCTCACGCCTGTAATCCCAGCACTTCGGGAGGCCGAGGTCGGCAGATTGCTTGATCTCAGGAGTATGAGACGAGCCTGAGCAACACAGACTCTATAAAAAATTTAAAAATTAGCTAGGTGTGGTTTGTGCCTGTAGTCCCAGCTACTCAGGAGACTGAGGTGGGAGGATCACTTGAGGTCAAGGTCAAGGCTGCAGTGAGTCATGTCTGTGTCACTGCATTCCAGTCTGGGTGACAGAGCGAGACTCTGTCTCAGAAAGGAAAGAAAAAAGACAACTGGGGAAATTAACACAAGATGGATTCACACACCCCCACAGTGTCCATTGTGCGATGGAGTGTGGCCCAAAAGCATGCCTCACTTGACTTCCAAAGCCCTCCTCTGACCAAGGGACTGTCATCATAGTGTCTGGGAAGTGGCATCAGCTCAGACCCAGTGCCCAGCAATCCCTGAGAGCCTGGGCATCCCTTCCTCCAGGGCACAGCCATCCTGCCAAGGGCTTTGCCTCCCTTCAGGGGAGCCTGGGGGAAGCCATCCACAGCCTTGGGTGTTTCCGTCAGATGTGTCCCTCTAGCAGAGGGTCTGGGAATGACTCACATCCAGGAATTGCAAGAGGAACTTCAAAACCCCCCCTGCCCTGCAACCAAGCCCAGGCCTGACCCAGGGTTTTTCCACCACTGCTGCCCCTTCACCCCATTCTGCCCTCTGCTTTTGTCCTGGAGGGCAACTCCTTGGCAAGTGAGTCCAAGGTCTGTGAGGCCGCACCACTCTGCTGGCCCAGCACGGTGACCTCGCCTGCCCAGCTGGCCATGTGACCTCAGCCATCCCAGAATCTCCTCACTTGGTTTCCTGGCAGCATTGTCCCCTTCATCCCCAGCAGCCTTCTGAGAGTTTGCTAAGGGTGTTGTCACTCCCCTCCCCACTTCACAGTATGCCCCTTAACGTCTTGGTGAGGGTTGTCCTGCAGGCCATCTCACGGGACAGTTAGGGGACAGCAGAGCAGGTGAAGCACGATCCATTCTTGTCTCCTTCAGGCTTTGGATGCCTTTTCCCCAGTAAACCAAGGATTTTCTAGTATGTTACCTTCCTGGGCTGCATGGGCCTTGGTTTTAAGAACCAGAGCACAAGCAGTCCCCTCCCAGACAACCCACCAGCCCCTCCAATCTAGGGCCGTGGTGATTGCCTCCGTGCCACCCGATTTAGGATCATTTTCCTGCAATATCCGTTCCTCTGGACTTGGCTGAATGAGATTTGCAAAATGGTGCAATTAGTTTGGTGTCTGTTGTCTCTGCCTGGGTTAAAGTTACCCTTGCCCTGCCCTGAAAGACTGGACTTTGACCTACTCATGCGTTCGCCCCACAGACCTTGCATTCCTTGAGCTCTTGGACCTGTGCAACGATGGCTGCCTCTCTTCTCATCATGGCGAGATATGCCGTGGGTTTTGCACTGGGGAGGTCTTGGCTGCCACAGACATCAGTTCTGGAGGCTGCTCTCTGCAGCCACTTCAGGGCGTAGATCTGCTTTAGAAGAGCTTCCTTCCGAGCTCCACCTAGTTCCTTGAAAGCACTGGGAAAGCCGGGTGCGGTGGCTCACGCCTGTAATCCCAGCACTTTGAGAGGCCGAGGTGGGCAGATCAAGAGGTCAGGAGTTCGAGACCAGCCTGACCAATGTGGCGAAACCCCGTCTCCGCTAAAAATACAAAAATTAGCTGGGCATGGTGGCACATGCCTGTAATCCCAGCTACTCAGGAGGCTGAGGCAGGAGAATCACTTGAACCCAGGAGGCAGAGGTTGTGCTGAGCTGAGATCACACCACTGCACTCCTGCCTGGGCAACACAGTAAGACTCTGTCTCAAAAAAAAAGAAAAAAGAAAAAAAAGAAAGAAAGAAAAGAAACCACTGGAAAAGAACATGATCAGGGCAGAACTTCCTTCTGAGAAGAAACTGGCATTTCTGGGCTGGGCAAGGTGGCTCAAGCCTGTAGTCCCAGCACCTTGGGAGGCCGAGGCAGGCAGATGGCTTGACCCCAGGAGTTCCAGATCACCCTGGCCAACATGGTGAAACCCCATCTCTACTAAAAATACAAAAAATTAACCGAGCTTGGTGGCCCACACCTGGGCAGTCCCAGCTATCTGGGAGGCTGACGTTGGAGGATCGCCTGAGCCCATGAAGTCGAGGCTGCAGTGAGCTAAGACTGTGCCATTGCACTCCAGCCTGGGCAACACAGCAAGACCCTGTCTCAAAAAAAAGGAAAGCTGGGTGCAGTGGCTCACACCTGTAATTCCAGCACTTTGGGAGGCCACGGCAGGTGGATCACTTGAGGACAGGAGTTTGAGACCAGCCTGGCCAACATGGTGAGACCCCGTCTCTACTAAAAATATAAAAATTCACGGGGTGCGGTGGCACGCGCCTGTAGTCCCTGCTACTCGGGCAGCTGAAGCAGGAGAATCGCTTGAACCCAGGAGGCGGAGGTTGCAGTGAGCTGTGATCACACCACTGCACTCCAGCCTGAGTTACAGAGTGAGACTCTTTCTCAAAAAAATAAAATATATACATATTTTTTGAGACAGAGTTTCACTTGACTTGCCTCCCTCAGCCTCCCGAGTAGCTGGGATTACAGGCATGTGCCACCACATCCGGCTAATTTTGTATTTTTAGTAGAGAGAGGGTTTCTTCGTGTTGGTCAGGCTGGTCTCGAACTCCCAACCTCAAGTGATCCGCCCATCTCGGCCTCCCAAAGTACTGGGATTCCATGCATGAGCCACCACGTCCAGCCAAAATAAAATTTAGAAAGAGAGACAGAGAGAGGAATCAGCATTCCTGATAAAATGGTAATTTTGTGAACTGTTGGGCTTGCTTTGGGGCACCCACCCACCGGACAACTGTCACTCACAGGCCAAGTGACCTGTAACCACAGGGTGTTTCCGTGTCGAGGCCAATGGTGATTCTTGTTCCTCCCCGGAGTGAATCTTCGAAGGGGTCTATCAGGGCCTTCACCTTGCACGTGAGACTCTAACAAAGCCTGACCCTTGGTCGTAACTCACCTGAAAAGTTCTCTTCAGCAGTCTTATAGCCTCCTCACCCAAATAATCCCTATCAGGCCTCAGGTCTCAGCTAAATGCCCCCTTCTCTGGCAGACCCTCCGCGTCTGGAGGTTCTCATGGCCTGGCCCAGTACCACCCATCACTGCATAATGGCAGTAACCACAATAACAACACCAGTGTGCCACATGCAACCCTCGCTAAGCATCTTGCTCATGTTGATGCATTTACACCTCCCACCAACACAATGAAGTGGGTACTGTCAGAGGCATTTGAACCACAGCAACTCCATCGTGAATAGGGGCTGGGTAAAATAAGGCTGAGACCTATTGGGCTGCATCCCGCCTGATAAAGCATTCTAAGTCACAGGATGAGATAGGAGATGACACAAGAATACAGCTCAGAAAGACCTTGCTGATAAAACAGGTTACCGCAAAGAAGCCGGCCAAAATCCACCAAAACCAAGATGGCAATGAGAGTGGCCTCTGGCCATCCTCACGGCTGCACTCCCACCAGCTCCCACTTGACAGTTTACAGATGCCATGGCAATGTCTGGAAGTTAGGCTCTATGGTCTAAAAAGGGAGGCATGAACAATCCACCCCTTGTTTAGCATATCATCAAGAAATAACCATAAAAATGGGCAGCCGGCAGCCCTCAGGGCTGCTGTCTATGGAGTAGCCATTCCTGCACTCCTTTACTTTCTTCATTAACTCACTTTCGCTTTACACTATGGACTCACCTCAAATTCTTTCTTGCGCGAAATCCAAGAACCTCTCTTGGGGTCTGGATCAGGACCCCGTTCTGATAACGGTACTATGATAATACATTTGCAGGTGAGGAAGCATCCGTGGCAACTTGCCTAACAGCCCACCCGGGAGCTGAGGAGCAGCGGCTTGTGAACCCTGAATATCTGAGACAGGTCTCAGTTAATTTAGAAAGCTTGTTTTGCCAAGGTTGACACGTGCTTGTGACATGGCCTCAGGAGGTCCTGATGACATGTGCCCAAGGTGTTCAGAGCACAGTTTCATTGTATACATTTTAGGGGGACATGAGACATCAGTCAACACATGTAAGATGAACGTTGGTTTGGTCCAGAAAGGCGGGACCACTCAAAGCAAGGGCGGACAACTGGAAGCGGGGAGGGGGCTTCCAGGTTATAGGTAGAGAAGAGACAAATGGTTGCATTCTTTTGAGTTTCTAACTAGCCTCTCCCAAGGAGGCAATCAGATATGCATTGATCTCACTGAGCAGAGGGGCGACTTTGGATACAGTGGGATGCAGGTTTGCTCTAAGCAGTTCCCAGCTTGACTTTTCTCTTTAGTTTGGTGATTTTGGGGCCCCAAGACTTACTTTCCTTTCACATTTCCTCTTTTTCTTTTTGAAAATCTTCCAGAGAAAGTGTTTCATAAGAAAATGAGTCTCTGGCCACAGGTGAGGGCTAGGATGGCTTATTCCTAGACAGGTAGTTCTTGAGTTATTACGAAAGCTCATGTTTAACAGGTTGTGAAGTCTCTTGTGTCCTATGAAGAGAAAATAGGGGAAGGAAGGGAGAAAAACAATAACAAACAAAAGAACAATCCTGGAAGATCAATATAGGCCACATTACTCTGAAGTCCATACTTCACTAGGCAGGTATGAAAGTGGCTTATGTGTGTAAACAGGTTGGTGTTATTTTCTTCTGAAGTTTAAGCTGTATAGCTTCAGTTCGCAGTGCTTTAAGAAAGCATAGCTTAGTTTTCAGTGACTTCAAATTAAGAAAAATGGGGGAGGCCAGTCTCAGTGGCTCACGCCTGTAATCTCAGCACTTTGGGAGGCTGAGATGAGTGGATCACAAGGTCAAGAGATGGATACCATCCTGGCCAACATGGTGAAACCCCGTCTCTACTAAAAATACAACAAAAATTAGCCAGGCATGGTGGTGGGCGCCTGTAGTCCCAGCTACTTGGGAGGCTAAGGCAGGGGAATCACTTGAACCTGGGAAGTGAGGTTGCAGTGAGCCAAGATCATGCCACTGCACTCCAGCCTGGCAACACAGTGAGACTCCATCTAAAAAAAAGAAAAAAAAAAGAGAAAGAAAAAGGGGGAGAAAAGAAGAAAAAAAATTGAAAACATTATTTTGAAGACTTGTAGCCAAGAAAAATTAGAATTCTGTCCAAACTGTAGAAAATAATAAAAATTGAAAAACATTAGGCAAGACTAGAATCTAACAACAGGTGTACTATAGGTTTTGAAACATAATTTTTCTCTCTCCAGTTTCCCTTTTTTTTTTTTTTTTTTTTTAGACAGAGTCTTGCTCTGTCGCCCAGGCTGGAGTGCAGTGGCGCCATCTCAGCTCACTGCACGCTCCACCTCCCGGGTTCACGCCATTCTCCTGCCTCAGCATCCCGAATAGCTGGGACTACAGGCACCCGCCACTGCGCCAAGCTAATTTTTTGCACTTTTAGTAGAGACGGGGTTTCACTGTGGTCTCGATCTCCTGACCTCGTGATCCTCCCGCCTCGGCTTCCCAAAGTGCTGGGATTACAGGTGTGAGCCACCACACCTGGCCAGTTTCCCATTTTTACTAAAGATAAATCATGGTGGGATTGACTTGCTCGATTATACTTGGCCTGATTCTTTGTATACAGTGTGGCAAGAATAATTATATTTTTATATAGGCTTTTAAATTGGCTTTGATTCCATCTGTCCATAGATGGAATCTCAGATAAGACTTTTCAAAAGTCGAGCCCAGCCATGGATTGGTACCATCAAATACCTATGAGTCAGGTGAATTCCTCTCCTCTTGAAGTTCCAAGATAATCTTGGTGTCCCTGGGCTGGTTAGAAAGTGACATTCTTTTTTTTTTTTTTTTTTTTTTTGAAACGGAGTCTTGCTCTGTTGCCCAGGCTGGAGTGCAGTGGCATGATCTCAGCTCACTGCAAGCTCCGCCTCCCGGGTTCATGCTATTCTCCTGCCTCAGCCTCCCAAGTAGCTGAGACTACAGGCACCTGCCACCATGCCCAGCTAATTTTTTTTTTTTTGGTATTTTTTAGTAGAGGTGGGGTTTCACGGTGTTAGCCAGGGTGGTCTTGATCTCTTGACCTCGTGATCCACCCGCCTTGGCCTCCCAAAGTGCTGGGATTACAGGCATGAGCCACCACACCCGGCCAGAACGTGACATTCTTTACTTACCAAAGGGACTCAACTTTACATTTTCTTTACTTTACCCTGTACAGGGACTGTGGAGAAGGTCTAATTACCACAGGGATTCGACTTTACATTCTTTATGCTATACAGGGACTGTGGAAAAGGTCTAAGGTCAGTTTTCCCATGGGGCTGTTATTGGCTCCATAAGTCAAGTTTGATTCCTTAAAGGAAAGCATACTTTCTATATAATTTTTATACCAAATAAGCCAAATTATGTCATTCTTTTGACTTTAGGAAACCTAATATCTTAAAGGATTAATTTGGTCAGAAAAAGACATTTATAATTTGATTTTGGAAAGTTTGTCAAATATCAAAGGTTTAAAACACTCGATATCACAGGGCATTGTAAAATAAGTAATTCATTTGACCAAAGTGATAGCTCGAGAATTTAAAAAAAAAAAAGGCAAAAGCCTTCATTCTTTGAGAGAGGACTTAATTTTTCAAACAATAAGCCCTAATAAAAACAGCATGAAGCCAATTAAATTTGTTTTTCAAAATTTTATAAACAATCTGTAAAATTTTAATATTGACCATAAGATATAACTTCCACAAGCCTTTTATAACCTTTATTAAGGAGTCAGTTAATGCTTCAAGAAAACCTTGTTAATCTGACATAGGGGCTCATATTCTGGTCTTGCATAAGTGTACCTTTGACAGCAATGATTAATTTATAGAGAAACTGAACTTATTTTATCTCTCAAATTGGCCCTTATAACCTCACACATCCACCTCTTCCACAATCATCCTTGGGCCTTCAGGAGTTGAATAGCTTTAGTTTCTGTGTCTCAGGAATGCAGTTTATTTTTATTGGCACCTTCTACCAGGCCCGAAGAGGAGGCTTGAATTGCTGTCAGTGTTTAAGATTTAGCAGGACATGGTGTCCTTTTTAGACCCAGGAGTCAAAGCCCTGTAACTCAATGCCATAAGGACTTTAAAACCACATACAAAAGGATACACAGATGTAATAACCTTAATTTAAAAAAATTTTTTAAATCTGTTTCTTCCTAAGCAAACCAAAACTTAATAATAATGGCATAAGAATTGTTTTGATAAACCATAAAATCTGTTAGGCCAGTTACCACAAGGTAAAAGAAAAGACCTTCTGCACTGCACAGAATATTATGTTGGAAGAAAACATTTACTTTAGACCTTTAAGAAAACATTGTTAGCATCAAGCCACAACAGACAGAACTCAAGGAAAAAAACTTATATGAGCTGAAAATGAGTTTAAGGAGAACATTACTATTTTGCACCCTTTAAAAGGGGAGAGAAAACAAAAAACAGCAAGATGCAATAAAAGTTGAACTTCGCATTAAAATAATTAAATCTCTTATAATTTATTAAGAGTCGATTAATCCTTTAAGAAAATTTCATTGTTCTATCCAATTATTTAGTGTATAAATTTTTTTTTTGAGACAGTCTTGCTCTGTCATCCAGGCTGGAGTGCAGTGGCTCGATCTCAGCTCACTGCAAGCTCCGCCTCCTGGGTTCATGCCATTCTCCTGCCTCAGCCTCCCGAGTAGCTGGGACTACAGGCACCCGCCACCACACCTGGCTAATTTTTTATATTTTTAAGTAGAGATGGGGTTTTACCATGTTAGCCAGGATGGTCTCGATCTCCTGACCTTGTGATCCACCCACCTCGGCCTCCCAAAGTGCTGGGATTACAGGTGTGAGCCACCACACCTGGCCGTAAATTTTTTTTACATCAAGCCCAATCTCTATAAAGACCATGTGATTTCCCTTTAATTATAGACAACTTGATCATATAAAAATTTTTGTTGTTTTTTTTTTTACAAATCCTCTTATTTTGACTTACACCGACCATTCATGACATGCTTGGACTTTCTGGTTTGTCTTGAACATTGCTCTTTCTTAAACAGTCATTGTACATAGGACTAAATTTACCATACAAGATTCTTTCTCATATTACATTATTTCTCTTTAAGCTTTCTTACAAAAAAATAAAACTCTTTATTTTTATAGCTTTCTTTACATCTCTCTTATTTCCTGGTTCCTTTTCCCTTGTTTTATATATAACCTTTAAATACGCTTTCAATTAGACAAAAATTGTTCACCATCTTAAAAAGGACACACATTTTTTAGAAAGAATGTTTTCCTACAACATATTTTTATTGGAAAATACCCAAATAATGAAATATCCATTATTTAATTTAATATAACTTTAAGCTGGGCGCAGTGGCTCACGCCTGTAATCCCAGCACTTTGGGAGGCCAGGATGGGCAGATCACCTGAAGTCAAGAGTTCAAGACCAGCCTGGCCAACATGGTGAAACCCCATCTCTATTAAAAATACAAAAAATTAGATGGGCATGGTGGTGCATGCCTGTAATCCCAGCTACTTGGGAGGCTGAGGCAGGAGAATTGCTTGAATCTGGGAGGTGGAGGTTGCAGTGAGCCAAGATCGTGCCACTGCACTCCAGCCTAGGTGACAGAGAGAGACTCCGTCTCAAAAAAAAAAAATTAATATAACTTTAGATTCTAAATTATGATGAGTTTGTCTATAATTACTTATAACATTACATTTACCTAATTATTTTATTTTAATCATTTACCTAGATTATTTATGAAAATTGCAATAGACATCATTTAAAGTTATAGAACCACCATTTTCAAAATTATAACTGAGACAGTGAAAAGATTTGACCTAATTGACTCCATCTTGCTTCTAATCTCCAAGCTGTCTTTGTTCATTCCTGGGCGTAGGCTGAACGAAGTTCCTAAGTTCCTTTAGGAGGAGCTTAGTTTATAGTTTAGCTTTGAAACAAAGACGGTAACAATCCTCTCCCAAAACAAACCTTATGGCCTGTGGACTAGGCCACCTAAAGCCACAAGATTAGAAGTTATGGTAATCTTACAAAATTCAGGATGTAGCTATTTTCATTAAACCAATATCAATGTCTTATTTATTAAAAATTACAAAAGCAATTACACAAGGGTTGGGTTTATAGTTAGGGTTAGGGTTAAGGTAACCTATGTAACCCCTATGCCAATTTTGACACCTTATAGTATTTGGCAGGGATAAGTATGAAATTGCTTGACCAATAAATGCAAACAAAAATGTATGCTGGCAATTCTTAAGACATTTCTAATATTACTTTACCAATAAATTTGCTAGCTTATTTATTAAAGATTGTACATAAGCTATGTAAACTTGAAAAAGCATTTGATTAGTCTTTTCTTTTTTCCTGATAAAGTATTTGATGCAAACGCTTTTCTTTTCTTTTCTTTTTCTTTTTTTTTTGAGAGGAAGTCTAGCTCTGTCGCCCAGGCTGGAGTGTAGTGGTGCGATCTTGGCTCACTGCAACCTCACCTCCCGGGTTCAAGTGATTCTTCTGTCTCAGCCTCCTGAGTAGCTGGGATTACAGGCATGCACCACCACGCCAAGCTAATTTTTTGTATTTTTAGTAGAGACAGGGTTTCACCATGTTGACCAGGCTGGTCTCGAACTCCTGACCTCGTGATCCGCCCACCTCGGCCTCCTAAAGTGCTGGGATTACAGGCATGAGCCACTGTGCCTGACTATTTTCTTAAATCAATTAATTAGAGCTCTTAATAAATTCAGTAGTGAAACTGTATACACATTAATTAATTAATTAATTAATTAAATTTTTTTGAGACAGAGTCTTACTCTGTCACCCAGGCTGGAGTGCAGTGCCCGAGATCATGCCTCCCAAATCTAAGAATGAGAGAAGGAGAACAACCCCCTTTTGAGCACTCCTATGAAAACAACAGTTCAGTTCCTCACTCAAATACACATAGACAAGCAAAATCATGATTAATTTTAGGAGAAAAAGCAATAGAGAAGGCCCTTTAGAATGCATCTCCAAACTAGAATTAGGGTCACTAAACAACAACTTCCCAGGAGAGAAAAAAAAACAGCCAAGACTACTTCCTGTAAACTGTGCTTGGCCACCCCTAACTTTGTAGCTGTTGTCCACAATTACACATGCCAAGGTCAAATCCTCTCACAGTACAAGGTCATCTCTGGTACCCCCAAAGCCAAAAAGGTCAGGTCATGCAATACAGGAAAATAGAGCTTTAGACCGAAGAAGAATCAGCCTATGACTTGAAACTCCACAAAGAAAACAGGACACCCCAAAAGGGGCAAGGGATGCTTTTGTTCTGAATTTTTTTTTTTTTTTGAGACAGAGTCTGACTCTTGTTGCCCAGGCTGGAGGGCAGTGGCACAGTCTTGTCTCACTGCAAGCTCCGCCTCCCGGGTTCAAGCGATTCTCCTGCCTCAGCCTCCCAAGTAGCTGAGATTACAGGCACCAGCCACCACATCCGGCTAATGTTTTTGTATTTTTCGTAGAGACAGGGTTTTACCATGTTGGCCAGGCTGGTCTTGAAGTCCTGACCTCAGGTGATCCGCCTGCCTCGGCCTCCCAAAGTGCTGGGATTACAGGCATGAGCCACCATGCCCAGCCTGTTCTGAATTATTTAAAGGGGTTCAAGTCATTAGAATCCTTCTCTAGATTCTTTGGTACTGCAGATGGCAAATGGGGGAAGGAGGTATAGGGTGAAAGAAAATAAATGAAAGAACTTTAAAAAAAAAAAAAAAAACAGGAAGCAAACACAGAAACCACATACATGGTTTTCTGGTTTTCTTTGTTTTGTTGTTTTTTCCTCTTTTGCAGCTGCAAAGAATTTTAGCCAAAATAGACAGGCTTGTTATCCATAATTTGGAATTCTCACTCAGATTTGACCAAGTCAGGTACGGTTGGTCAAATCTGATGGGAGAAAGACCAGAACAAACAACAAAAAACCCCAACAATATGATCACAGAAGGGTCTAATGGAGAAATTAAGACCAGCTGATGGTTAAACGTTAGCCAAGACAGAACCCCAATTCAGCTACTTACCTAGGGATGGGTCTCAGGCCGAAGATGGCTCTCCACCATCCTAGAAGCAGGAAAAAACTCGAGCTCAGCCGGGCACGGTGGCTCATGCCTGTAATCCCAGCACTTTGGGAGGCCGAGGCGGGCGGATCACGAGGTCAGGAGATCGAGACCATCCTGGCTAACATGGTGAAACTCCATCTCTACAAAAAATACAAAAAATTAGCCGTGCGTGGTGGCGGGTGCCTGTAGTCCCAGCTACTTGGGAGGCTGAGGCAGGAGAATGGCGTGAACCCAGGAGGCGGACCTTGCAGTGAGCCGAGATGGCACCACTGCACTCCAGCCTGGGCGACAGAGCGAGACTCCGTCTCAAAAAAAAAAAAAAAGAAAAACACTCCATAAAGGAGTTACCTCCCTTTCATCATCATGGAATCATGAAAGCTTGCCTTCCTTGTTGGAAGCAAGACAAATTCCAAAAAGAAGGGAGTTGTACAGCAAATAAACTTCAGATTTTAACCAAATTTTGGAAGCTCAGGGATTCTCTGGAGAGGATGCTCCCAGACCTCAGCAAATTGTCCTGTTGGTTTGAGCCATAAAGTTAGCTCATGCTGGTACCAAGCACTGATAGGAGATTTGTCCAAATCAGGGGCATCTCCACTCAGAATCCCTCTGTGGTTACCAAAGTGTGAACCCCGAATATCTGAGACACTCTCAGTTAATTTAGAAAGTTTATTTTGCCGAGGTTGAGGACTCATGCTCGTGACACAGCCTCAGGGGGTCCTGACAACATGTCCCCAAGGTGGTCAGAGCACAGTTTCGTTTTATACATTTTAGGGAGACACAAGACATCAATGAATATACGTAAGACGAACATTGCTTTGGTTCAGAAAGGCAAAGACATTGCTTTGGTCTTTCTCCCATCAGATTTGACCAACCGTACCTGACAACTGGAAGCAGGGAGGGGACTCCCAGGTCATAAGTAGATCAGATATACATCTATCTCAGTGAGCAGATGGTGACTTTGGATACAATGGCAGGCAGGTTTGCCCTAAGCAGTTCCCAGCTTGACTCTTCCCTTTAGCTTAGTGATTTTGGGGACCCAAGATTTCTTTTCCTTTCACAAGCTCATGCCTGGGTACAGGAGTGGGAGAGAGAGCTTGGGGGCCAGGCTGCCCTCCTGAGAGAATGCCACAGTGGTGGGCACGAAGGAGTCCAGGGAGCAGGATTCCAGGTTGGGGAGACAGCAAGCTCAGTGGCCGGAGGCTAGAGGATGCCTGCAGCCAGCCTGGGCAGACAGCTTAAGGGCAGTATATCAGAGAGAAAAGTGACTCAGTGACACTTGTTAAAGCACAGTCAGGCACACTTCATTCAGGACCATCTCCAGAGGTACGGAAACCACAGAGACCGCTGGAAGGGGATTTGGCAGCAGGGGAGAGAGACTGGACTCAACCCCAAATACAACCTGGGTAACTGGGAGTTTATAGCCAAGGAGCGGGGTGGGGGCAGGGGATGTTAATGTACTAAGGGAAAGCATCAGGTGCGAAGAGGATTCTTGCTGAGGACAGGCCAGAATGACCAACACTGATTTGCCAGGCGGTGGAGGGTGAGGAACCTGACCAGGTATGATTGAAACCGCCTTTGCGAAACTGTGACTGAAGCAGTGAAGGGGATCTAACCTAACCAACTCCATCTTGCTTCTAGCCTTTAAGCTGTGCTCCTTCCTCCGTGGGCACAGGCTGAACTAACT
Source organism: Nomascus leucogenys (assembly GCF_006542625.1). NCBI lineage: Eukaryota > Metazoa > Chordata > Mammalia > Primates > Hylobatidae > Nomascus > Nomascus leucogenys. Next base: position 143,906 of record NC_044387.1, read on the forward strand.
TTGGGAGGAGCTTAGTTTATAGTTGATAGTTTAAAACAAAGATGATAACAGCCCTTTCCCCAAACAAACCTCCTTCTTCCCTGGGGACTAGTCTGCCTTTATAGGACTAACAAATTAGCCACAAGATTAGAAATTATGGTTTAGGAGTCATGCAGCTGGAGGCTACAAGATTCTGACCCTCCCTAAACTGCTCCTAAGTAAGAACAGTGCTTGAGATATTTTGCAGACCCTGCACTGGATGGATCAGCTGGCACCACCCAGATCCATAAACTGGCTCATCTGATCTTGTGGCCTCAACCCAGGAACTGACTCAGCACAAGAGGACAGCTTCAGCTTCCCATGATTGCATCTCCAACCCAACCAATCAGCATTCTCAACTCACTGGCCTTCCCCTACTCACCAAATTATCCTCAAAAACTCTGCTCCCCGAATGCTCGGGGAGACTGATTTGAGTAATAATAAAACTCTGGTCTCCCATACAGCTGGCTCTGTGTGAATTACTCTTTCTCTGTTGCAATTCCCCTGTCTTGATAAATCGGCTCTGTGCAGACAGTGGGCAAAGTGAACTCACTGGGTGGTTACATAAAGGGTGATCAGGTATTGAGGGTGGCAGGTCCTTGCTAAAACTGGATTTTACAAGGAAGTGCACAGATGGGCTTTGGAGAAGGTTCAGGAGCTGCCGTCTGCCCAAGAAGAGGAGTTTTCAGTGCCACAGAGCAGCTACCTCACACCTGCCATGGTTCTTGTGGGCAGTGGATGCCTCCCTCATTTGCTCAAGACTGTGCCCCCAAGCCGGGCACGGTGGCTCATGCCTGTAGTCCCAGCACTTTGGGAGGCTGAGGCGGGCAGATCACGAGGTCAGGAGATGGAGACCATCCTGGCTAACATGGTGAAACCCCGTCTCTACTAAAAAAATACAAAAAATTAGCCGGGCGTGGTGGAGGGCGCCTGTAGTCCCAGCTACTCAGGAGGCTGAGGCAGGAGAATGGCGTGAACCCGGGAGGCAGAGCTTGCAGTGAGCCGAGATCACGCCACTGCACTCCAGCCTGGGTGACAGAGTGAGACTCCATTTCAAAAAAAAAAAAAAGGCTGCCCCTCTTTCTGGGAACCTCCTGCCTTCCTCTCCCTGCCAGTGGGTTCCACAAGAACCTCCCAGTCGGTACCTGCCACCCCCTTGGCCAGGTCATGTATCTGCCCAGCTGGGACCAGCAGAGCCCTTTCAGAGTTGGGACCAGCCACAGGGCCTCAAGGTGGTTATTGAAGGGACGAGGATGGAGCAGGCCCACAGGGGTGGGGAAGGTGAAGGCTACCCAGGGGGCCTAAGGTGGATCCCCATGTCAGCAGGTCTCATGAACTGCTGCAGAATTCCTCCACTCAGGCCACGTGTTCCTGTGGAAGCAGCTCGACTCCCTCCCCTCCCCACACAGAGGCTTCTTCCATCCCTTGTCCAAGGTGCAAAAAGACAAGACCCATGCCCCTCATTTCAAGGCCCTCTCCTGACTGTGGGCGTTAGTCCCAAATTAGCAATGCCCCAGGCGTCCAGATCCACTTCCCGAACCCCAGCAGGCTGCCTCCAATTGGGGCTCTGTCAATGCAGAAAAAGAACTCACATCTCCAAAAGGCAGGATGGCCTGCAGAGCTTGGCTTTGAACAAACATAGCTGGCAGCACACACATCCCCTCCTCCAGGCCGGGAGGTCAGGGCTGGGCCGAGGCAGCTGTCACGTGGGCAACACCTGAGCGGCCTCCAGAGCCCAGGGGGAAGGTGCCACCATTTGCGTAACACTACAACCCTAAGCAGGCTCTTCTCGGGAAGAAGGGGCCGGTCCTGGGGTAGTTCCCAGCTTCCAGTTGAAAGAGAAGAAAGTGCCTTTGATTGTCTCCTTTTAAACTCCAATTCACAGCGCCGACCAGCTGTGATAGCTCCAATTACAGGTTCAAAGATTTCTGGGCCACCGAGCAGCTTTCTGTTCTGGCTCCAGATGGAAGCGCCAGCAGCGCACCCCTGCCCCCCAGCCCCGCCATGCACAGGTGCAGAAACCACACTGGAATGTAACATCAAGGGGCTTGCTGGCAGAGACTGGCCCCTCCTGCTCCCCACAAGGTCAGCAGCAGCCTCAAGCCCAGCCCCTTCCCACCCCATCTCTGGGAGTCCCTTCAAACTTTGCTCCCACATGGCCTCTATCTTGGAGCTTTCACGTTTCCTCAGGAAAATGCCAGCTCCCCACACACAGCTGGGCCTCAGTGGAAGTCGAGTCCTGAACCCTCACCCTGGTCCCCAGAGGCTCTTCCAGAGCCCTGTCCACCTTCCCGCTGGCTGCAGGGTCAGTGGCCAGGGAAAGCGCTCCCCATCAGGAGACCAGGTCCTGCCCCTCCCCGAGGGGCAGCCTGAGCTTGTGGAGAAACCCAAGGTCAAGGAGCTGCCCTGGGGAGCCACCCTAGGAGGGGCCACCCTGAGGGAGCTGTCCTGGGGACACCTGCAGTGGAAACTGTGCAGGGCAGGGGCTATGGAGAGAGATACCCTGGCAGGGCCCAATTACTACAGCAACCTCGGGGCCCTCAGCCACACAGAATAAAATCCCCACCGAAGCCCCCTCTGGGGCTGTCTCTTACACTGATGAGAAAAGAGGTAGCTCAGAGCAGAGTCTGAACTAGGCAGGGTGTGCGGCCAAGATGAGTGTGGGACCCCAGTAATCCCGCACTTCTGCAAAAATGGCTGGGGACAATTGTTTCAGGACGCTTTGTTCCAGACCAGCTGCCTCACCATTATCTTCATGTTCCTGGAATTTGTGACACAAAGAACAATGTAGGCCGGGTGTGATGGCTCACACCTGTAAATCCCAGCTACTCAGGAGGCTGAGGCACAAGAATCACTTGAGCCCAGGAGGCGGAGGGTACAGTGAGCACTCCAGCCTGGGCAACAGAGTGAGACTGTCTCAAGCAGAAAGAACAATGTATAGCCAATGTTATCTGTTTTTGTTTTTTTTTTGTTTTGTTTTTGAGACGGAGTCTCGCTCTGGCACCCAGGCTGGAGTGCAATGGTACAATCTCGGCTCACTGCAACCTCCACTTCCCAGGTTCAAGCAATTCTCCTGCCTCAACCTCCCAAGTAGCTGAGATTACAGGCACATGCCACCACGCCTGGTTAATTTTTGTATTTTTAGTAGAGACAGGGTTTCGCCATGTTGGCCCAGCTGGTCTCGAACTCCTGACCTCAAGTGATCCACCTGCCTTGGCCTCCCAAAGTGCTGGGATTACAAGCGGCCACCGCACCCGGCCACCTCTTTTCCTTCTAAAAACTACTGTAACTGTTGCCAATCAGGGTGTATATTCAGGGCAACTTGAATCTCTGCTCCCAGGTTGCAATCCTCAAGCTTGGCCCAAATAAACCCTCTGCTTATGTTAATTTTGCTTCAGCTTCTTTCTTTTAGGTCAACATTCAGATACACGTTTGTCATTTCCATTTGACCATTAAACAAACTGGAGACTGTAGAGGCCAAGGGAAAACTTGCCTTCTGCCCTCTGGAGATTCACGGAAAATCAACTGACAAAAGCCAGGTTAGTAAGAGAAAAGGCATACAGATTTATTCATGCACACAGGGAGAACCAGAGTGATGACCCCAACCTCCCAATGGGGTTCAGAAGCTTATATACCATCTTGAGGTTACAGAAAGAACAGGGGCTCAAAGCATGGCCACAAACAGTTTACGGTGGAAAATCAGGTGACAGAGGCAAGACCGGTTACGGGAGGGAGAGCAGAGGAGGCCTGGCTAGCAAAGTGGCCTTGTTCTATAGATGAAACCTCACAGGTAGCAGCCCTGAGAGAGAACAGATGGTGAATGTTCCCTTCAGACCTTTGAAGGCGTCAGACTCTGTTACTCTTCCCAGACCAGGCAAGGGAGGGCCTCAGAGAAGGCCTGGCCACATCAGTGTAGATTCTCTCCACAGATGCAAATCTCCCCCACAAAAGACAGCTTTTCAGCTATTCTTCTATTTCCAGTCCTTCTGAGTAACTGTCTTGGACCATGTCAAGGAAATATTTTTGTTGTTGTTGTTTGTTTGTTTTGAGGCAGAGTCTCACTCCGTCACCCAGGCTAGAGTGCAGTGGTGCAATCTCAGCTCACTGCAACCTCCACCTCCCGGGTTCAAGCAATTCTCCTGCTTCAGCCTCCCTGGGATTACAGGCATGCACCACCATGCCCGGCTAATTTTTGTATTTTTAGTAGAGACAGGGTCTCGCCATGTTGGCCAGCCTGGTCTCAAACTCCTGACCTCAGGTGATCTGCCCACCTCGGCCTCACAAAGCGCTGGGATTACAGGCGTGAGCCACCATGCCCAGCCATGGAAATACATTTTGGGGTGAAATATTTTGGTTTCCTTCAGTCCCCACTTTGAGACTTTCAGAAAGTTGCCCATATAAAAAGAAAGTTGATAGCTTTGAAGAGATTTGACTTAGAGGTTGTTAGATAAGAGACAGGCAAAGTGGGGGAAAAAGAAATTGGGATAAGCAGAAAAGGACAAATTTAAATGTCATCCTGGCAGGGCACAGTGGCTCATGGTGTTCAGACCAGCCTGGGCATCCCAGGGAGACTCTATTGCTACAAAAAATAAAAAATTAGCCAGGCATGGTAGTTTGTGCCTGTGGTCCCAGCTGCCTGGGAGACTGATACAGCAGGATGACCTGAGCCTGGGAAGTCAAGGCGGCAGACAGCTGTGATCACACCACTTTCTGGGTGACTGAGACCCTGACTCTAAAAAATAGATATGTATCATGTCATATTTTCTTGAATCCGTCTCAGTCCTGAGACTAGATCAGTTCAGTTAAACAGCTGTATCCTATTCCAAGAAGTGGCATTGCAGATGGGCTGGGACTCGTATATAATTCACACAGACAGATCTTCAACGAGATACAATTCTGCGGAAACAGAAGGAAAAAAGCGGTGAATGTCTGGCGTCATCCATAGACTAGCTTTTGTAGCTCTCCTCAGTCCGAGGCATCTGGAGCATCTTCAGACTGCAATGGCAGTTTGACAGATTTTTCTGGATTGTAGTTCTAATTGGGCGTTCAAGTGAACTTCCCGAATAGTCCATATATCAACAGGCACAAAGGCTGTTTATATGTAAGTCGCTGTGATGATTTCTCCTGAAGTTTATAAGTCATTTAGCTTCAGTTGCAGGGCTTCAAGAAAAGCCATTTTAATTTCCAGTGACTTTAAATTAGAAAAATGGGAGAAAAACTGGAAAGCATTAGTTTAGAGACTTGGAGCTAGGAAACAATGCAGGATTCAGTTCAAACTATAGGCAAACGATAACAACTCAAAAACAACAGTCAGTCCGGACTCTAATAACGGGTGTACTATAGTTTTCTTCTAAAACATATTTTTCTCTCTCCAGTCTCCCTTTTGTACAAAAGACAAATCACAGTAAGAACAACTGATTAATAAAATAAGTTTTAGTCTTATTATAATTGGCCTGATTATTTGCATAAAGAACAGTAATAATACTGACTGGACATTCAACCTCTTAAAGTTGGCTTTGCCAGAATTTTTCATAAGGAATCTCAGATTAGACTTTTTTTTTTTTTTTGAGACGGAGTCTTTCTCTGTCCCCCAGGCTGGAGTGCAGTGGCACAATCTCGGCTCACTGCAAGCTCCGCCTCCCGGGTTCACGCCATTCTCCTGCCTCAGCCTCCAGAGTAGCTGGGACTACAGGCGCCCGCCACCTCGCCTGGCTAATTTTTTGTATTTTTAGTAGAGACGGGGTTTCACCGTGTTAGCCAGGATGGTCTTGATCTCCTGACCTCGTGATCCACCCGCCTCGGCCTCCCAAAGTGCTGGGATTACAGGCTTGAGCCACTGCGCCCGGCCTTCAGATTAGACTTTTAAAAGCATCTTGAGGCCAGGCACGGTGGCTCACGCCTGTAATCCCAGCACTTTGGGAGGCCGAGGCGGGTGGATCATGAGCTTAGGAGATCAAGACTATCCTGGCTAACACGGTGAAACCCCATCTCTACTAAAAATACAAAGAAAATTAGCCAGGCGTGGTGGCGGGTGCCTGTAGTCCCAGCTACTCAGGGGGCTAAGGCAGGAGAAAGGTGTGAACCCGGGAGGTGGAGCTTGCAGAGAGCTGAGATCGCACCACTGCACTCCAGCCTGGGAGACAGAATGAGACTCCATCTCAAAAAAAAGCATCTTGAGTCTAGGAAGGCAACCCAAATATTTGCCATCAGACTATCCCTGAGTACCAGTATGAATTGGGTGAATTCTTCTTTCAGGTTCCAGCATATCTTGTGGTTCCTAGGCCTGTCATAAAGTGACATTTTTTACTTACTGCAAGGGCAGGAACCTTGTAAGGGAACCATGTATACAAGGTACCAGGCCAGCCTTTCCAAGGGGCGTTTTATTGGCTCTATGAATCAACCTCAATTCTTCAAAGCAGTCTAATCACATCCAGTCAAAGCATTTGTAAAATAACCAGTGTCTCCAATTGTGTCCTGTTAAAGAAGAACATGGATTTCTTCTTTCATTTTAAAAAATATAGATGGGGTCTCACTATGTTGCCCAGGCTGGTCTTGAACTCCTATGCTCAAGCAATCCTCTCACCTCAGCCTCCCAAAGTGCTAGTATTACAGGCATGAACCCCCACATCTAGCCAGAAAACAGATCCTTTTTGAACTTATGAAAATAACTATATTGCCACAAAATAGAAAAACTCACAAATAGTTCTTGAATTTGGAGAAATCAAGTAAAGGGAAAGGTAAATGTTTCCATTTTGCTCACAAAAGTATACTTTACTCAATTGCTGTAAGCTATAACAGCTTAAGAGAAAAAACGTTTTCTTGACTCTGGAAAGTAAAACATAAAAAGAATCAACAGGCCAGGCACAGTGGCTCATGCCTGTAATCCCAACACTTTGGGAGGCCCAGGCAGGTGGATCACGAGGTCAGGAGTTCGAGACCAGCCTGGCCAACATAGTGAAACCCCGTCTCTACTAAAAATACAAAAATTAGCCGGGTGTGGTGGCGGGCGCCTATAGTCCCAGCTACTCAGGAGGCTGAGGCAGGAGAATGGCATGAACCCGGGAGACGGAGCTTGCAGTGAGCCGAGACCGTGCCACCACACTCCAGCCTGGGTGACACAGCCAGATCCACCTCAAAACAAAACAAAACAAAACAAAAAAGTACTTGTCAGGGTACTTTACATGAGTTTCCTTGAGGAAGAAGTGAGTCTTGAACTGTAGCTAATTATAAGCTGCTTTTTAAAAAGAATCAAAGTAAAACAGTAATTGACTGTGGATGACAGATGACTTCGACTAATGATGGTTAAAGATGCAGTTCACAAGGAGATTTGTTTTTTTGTGTGACATACAACAATTTAACATAATAATTATAATTTTGGGCCAGGCGCGCTGGCTCACACTTGTAATCCCTGTACTTTGGGAGACAAAGGCAGGAGGGCTGCTTGAGCTCAGGAGTTCGAGACGAGCCTGGGTGACACAGCAAGATCCTGTCTCCAAAATAATAAATAAATAAATGAAGACAGCATGAGGCAAACTCTCTGCTCCTCCTTTTTTTGTGTGAGACAGAGTCTCACTCTTGTTGCCCAGGCTGGAGTGCAGTGGCACAATCTCAGCTCACTGCAACCTCCGCCTCCCTGGTTCAAGTGATTCTCCTGCCCCGGCCTCCTGAGTAGCTGGGACTACAGGCACGCGCCACCACGCCCGGCTAATTTTTGTATTTTTAGTGGAGACGGGGTTTCACCATGTTGGCCAGGCTCGTCTCAAACTCCTGACCTCAGGTGATCCACCCACCTCGGCCTCCCAAAGTGCTGGGATTACAGGCGTGAACCACCGCACCCGGCCTACTCCTCCTTTTTTTGCAGTTTACTCAAAAGGTAAACAAAAATCTTTTACTATCTCTTATTAATACTACATGAAAATCTTATTCAAAAATGAAAACCAAATTCTACCTTTACATTAGCATATTATTAATACTAAAGCTAATGTTAATAAAAACCTAAAAACAGATCCATTCAATCTCAATCAGCTTTCCTTTACATTAGCATATTATTAATACTAAAGCTAATTTTAATAAAAACTTAAAAACAGATCCATTCAATCTCAATCAGCTTTCCTTTACATTAGCATATTATTAATACTAAAGCTAATTTTAATAAAAACTTAAAAACAGATCCATTCAATCTCAATCAGCTTTGACCATATAAGAGTTCCATAAACCTTTAATAACCTCTTAAAATTTGTCCCATTCTTTGTTTCTCAAACTTTATATACATATTCAGTTTTATCTATCATTCTTTTTATTCCTTCAATTTAAAACAACCTTTAAAAACATCAAAACTAGACAAAATTACTTTTCCTTTAACAAAAACCTCATTCTCATGTCTTCTTTATAACCTTCCTTACCAAAAACACATCCTACTTTCCTTATAAACTTTGCATATAGAAGTGTTTCTCTTATATCTAGTAGTTTTAAATACATATATTAATTACAATGTTAACTCTTAGGAAGCCTAATTTTCAGTGAAAAACATAGGAAGTAAGCAATTTTAATTGTTATTAAAGATGCAAAGCCCAGGACAAAGGACAGAGCTTTAAAGACTGACATGGTTTGGCTGTATCCCCACCCAAATCTCATCTTGAACTGCAGTTCCCCAAATCCCCAGGTGTTGTGGGAGGGACCCAGTGGGAGGTGATTAGATGAAGGGGCGGTTCCCCCATCTTGTTCTTGTGCTAGTGAGTGAGTTCTCACCAGGTCTCATGGTTTCGTGAGGGGCCTTCCCCGCTTCGCTCTGCACGTCTCCTTCCTGACCTCATGTGAAGAACGCATTTGCTTCCCCTTCCGCCATGATTGTAAGTTTCCTGAGGCTTCCCAGCCACGCTGAACTGTGAGTCAATTAAACCTCTTTCCTTTACAAATTACCCAGTCTCAGGTATGTCTTTATTAGCAGTGTGAGAACAGACTAATACAAAGACAATGCCTGGAGGACTCAACCCCTCCCAGCATGGCCAGGGGGCACAGCTGGACCAGGGAGGATGGGGCTCGGGCACTGCAGGGGGCACAGCTGGGCCAGGGAGGACAGGGCTCGGGCACTGCAGACACACAGATGTCTCCAGGCCACATCATGTCCACTTGTTTTGACCCTAGAATGTAAAGGCTCAAAGCCAAAGACATAAGTCCACAGACAAATTAAGCAAGTATCAAAAATATGACAGAAGCAAATTTTATGACCTTAAAGCATCTAACAGAGACTGTATAAACCTGTCTGACCAATTGGCCCAGGCAAAGATGTCTCAATTATATTTAAGATTGACGACTTTGAAGATATTCTAATTTTAACATCAATTTTTTTTTTTTTTTTGAGATGGAGTCTCACTCTGTCACCCAGGCTGGAGTGCAGTAGTGCAGTCTTGGCTCATTGCAACCTCCACCTCCCAGGTTCAAGCAATTCTTCTGCCTCAGCCTCCTGAGTAGCTAGGACTACAGGCGCACGCCACCATGCCCAGCTAATTTTTGTATTTTTAGTAGAGATGGGGTTTCACCATGTTGGCCAGGATGGTCTCGATCTCTTGAACTAGACCACTGGGCTCAGGACAGAGCTCATTAATGAACATGGCCAAAAAAGCATTTGCAGTTTGGAGTACCTAATATTTAAATATGTGAAAAGCAGGTGCAGCTGGAAAGCAGAGCATCTAGACCTTCTAAAATCAAGGATCCCACATTTAACACTGAATGCTGAGTTCCCTCTAAAAAGAGATCTATATGAGACAAAGCCATACAATGTTTCCACAGTGTACCTCACTATGAAGACATTCCCCTGTGACTGCCCACAGCAATCAGCCCATGGAGTCTCAGCCCTTGACGCCAAGTGCTTCCATAGCCTCCAAGTGTTCAGACTGTGCCTTTCTCATCTAAACATGCAGATAAACAAGCAGCCACTGCAGGAACAACCATTCACTACAACTGCTTTCAGCCACCTTCAACAGTGTGAGGCAGCCCTCGCCAGTGACCTGCCGGCCATCACACACACTCAGGTCACGCACTGTCTCACAGTGCCACGTAATCCCTGGTATCCCCAAAGTCAAAGAGATCCAGTGACACAGTGCCAAAGACAGCCGAGCTTTAGACCCGAGAGGAAGCTACCCACGACTCCTCAGGCCCCATAAGGAAGACAAAAGGGGGGTGCGGGGCACCTTTCTTTGCGTTCCCCAAGGGGTCTCTAAGTCATCAGAAGTCTCTTGTAGATCCCTTCATTAGGTACCAAAGACGGCAAAGGGGATGGAAGAGTATGGAGGGGTAGAAGTAAACGGGACTGCAATCCTTAGAGGGGCCAATTTGGAAAAATTTTAAGGTTCTAAAAGGCCAATACAATTTTACATTTTTCTCATCAAAATTATACCAACAAAGGAACCAAACAGAAAGACCAAACATACAATTTAAAGGAGTTTCAGTCAACTGAAAAAAAATTCCCAGAAACAGGGTCCAAAAGCAGAAAAGCCTATAGATACATGGCTTGAAGATCAGCTCACCTGTTTTTAATTAAGCCAACTTCTGACCACAGAGCTCTTTTTTAAAATCCTTTCAAATATCTTATTATCAGATTTTAGCTGAGACAAACAGCTGATAGCCATGGCTTTGAGCCCTTTTTTTTTTTTTAAACCAAAGGTACTTCCCAAGTGACTCGCCAAAACCAATAAGCCTTAACCAAAGCTATGGACTTAACCAAGGACACACAAGCCATCTCCACAGAGGTGCAAAGCAGTCCTGACAACATCCAGAGACACCCCAAAGACAGCTCAAAGAAAGGGAATCAAAAGCTGCCTGTGGAGGGGGAAGGTCAACAACAAGTGAGTTCTCCACAAAGTCAAAAGTTGGCCGGGTGCGTGGCTCTGGTAATCCCAGCACTTTGGGAGGCCGAGGCAGCCGGATCAGAAGGTCAGGAGTTCGAGACCAGCCTGGCCAACATGGTGAAACCCCATCTCTACTAAAAATACAAAACAAAAAAATCAGCCAGCCATGGTGGCTCACACCTGTAATCCCAGCTACTCCAGAGGCTGAGGCAGGAAAATTGCTTAAACCCAGGAGGCAAAGGTTGCAGTGAGCCAAGATCATGCCACTGCACTCCAGCCTGGGCGACACAGCAAGACTCCGTCTCGAAAAAAAAAAAAAGAAAGAATTTAAAAGTCACACAAATATCAAACCAAAAGGGACTGGTTCCTCTACTGGGAACTGAACCCAGGCCATGGCAGTGAAAGTACAGAATTTTAAGTAGTTTCCAAGATGCAGCAGTTTTGTGAATTCTGCAGGGATCCAAAGCAATGGTTTGAGCGCACAAAGGATTTTAACTTGTTACAGGTCAGATTTTTGCTCTTTAATTTTGTGAAGAGGATTTCTAAGGCTAGCCACAACATTATTATGTGTCTTTCCTTTAATCTCCCCACAAATACAAATAAGGCAATTGTTTAGAATGAGAGACCTCTAAAATCTTTTTTTTTTTTTTTTTTAGGGATCTTTCTAATGTAAAGGATTCACCTTTTGGCTATTGACAATCAGAATTTCCAATGATGTATTTATTCCAACAGCAACTCAATCCAATAAGCCCCTTCATGGAAAGCCCAAAAGATTATTTTCCAGGTTTAGAGACGGCATAGAAGAGGAGGTTCCAATGATGCCCCCAAAATTCACTCCCAGGAACAGGCAAAGACAGCAAAAGACTCTTGTTGCCAGAGACAGTTAAGGATGGTGTTTGTACATACAGTGCCTCCAGTAACACACAAATCTGTCAGGGGCTGCCAGTCACAGACCCATTAACCTGTAACACAGGGTAGGCCTGTTGGGATTGGGCTTTCTGAGGACTGACCAGGCAACAAGGATTGGGATGACAAAAGCCCCTTATGGATGGGCCTGAGGAGAGCAAAAACCACCTGGTGACCATCGAACAGGCCCCAGAGACAAAAGCTCCTTATCTGAGGAATTGAGAAGGGAGCAAAGACCACCTCGCGACTGTCAAACATCAAACAGGCCCTCCGAGGCAAAATTCCTTATCTGGGGAAAATTAGAACTAAACTTCCCTATTATCTAAAGCAGGCATCTGGTTCCAGATTTCTTCCCCAAAAAATTTTATAAGTAACTAGAATTTCTATATGTCTCCAGAATGCCATGCCGAAACTCACTGTACAACCCTTGCTGACATTAAGGCACCAAAATTACTATAAATGTAATCATTTATCATGACCTACATGGCTAATATGGTCCAAATTACTGTTAAGCCCCCACTTTAAGGCCTATAAATGCCCTTAAGGAGAAATGCACCCGGCGTACTCAGTCCTCTTGCTGAGGCACCCCATTGCACTCTTCCGCAGCATTCTAATAAACTTTCTTTCTTTTCTTTTCTTTCTTTTTTTTTTTTTTTTTTTTTTTTTTTGAGATGGAGTTTCACTCTTGTTGCCTAGGCTAGAGTGCAATGGTATGATCTCAGCTCACTACGACCTCCATCTCCCAGGTTCAAGCGATTCTCCTGCCTCAGCCTCCCAAGTAGCTGGGAATATAGGCTCCCGCCATCATGCCCGGCTAATTTTTTGTATTTTTAGTAGAGATGGGGTTTCGTCATGTTGGCCAGGCTGGTCTCGAACTCCTGACCTCAGGTGATCCACCCGCCTTGGACTTCCAAAGTGCCGACCGTACAAGCATGAGCCACTAAGCCCGGCCAAACTTTCGTTTTCCAAACCTATTGTTGGTAAATTCTTTTTACCAACCCGCAAGTTGACCACCACTCCCCAGTGCCGGGGCTCTGACACCTCGCCTGGCAGGGACTTCTTAAGACAAACTGAAAGCTTGACACATTCAGAACAAAAACAGTGCTGCTTAAAATCTTACATGTCTTGGGTTCCCAACCATTTTCAAACTGACCACAAAATGTGACCTGCGAGTCACTACCTCTGATTGGCAGAGGCCAAGAGAGTGCTCCTGAGGTAGGAGGTGGGACTTAGACAGTTGACCAGGTTGAGGATTGGCTAAAACAGGGTTGGGGCAATAGCAGCTTTCAGTCAGATATGCCCGCCACTGTGCCATGTCAGTTTACCATTGCCATGGCAACACCCAGGAGTTGCCACCCCTTTCCATGGCAATGACCCAGTGATGACTACTCCTTCCCTAGAAACTTCTGCATAAACCATCCTTTAATCTGCATGCAATCAAAAGTGTGTGTCACAAATGTGACTGCAAAACTGCCCTGAGCTGCTACACTCAGCCTACGGGGTGGCCCTGCTCTGCAGAAGCAGTCACAGAGCTGTAACGCCACCTGTTCAATAAAGCTGTTTTCTTCTACCTCTGGCTTGTCTTTGAATTCTTTCCTGGGCAAAGCCAAAACCCTCACTGGCCAAGCTCCACTTTGGGGTTTGCCTGACCTGCATCATTCCCACTTGCTCACAACTCAAGCTTTCAAGGACATCAGAAAAGAGGAGACTCTCATCCAGTTTTCATTTCAGGGACCCACAGCAAAGTTTGTCTAACTAGACACATCTGATCAGAGCTGCAGAACTGACTAGCCTGCAGGGTTGCCCCAACACGGGGCTTACAGGGGTTTTAGGCCTGTGTTTTACCCCATGATACCCCTCTTTATGATAGAAAAACACAGAAGGACAAGAATGAAAGATGACTATTTCTGGGGAAAAAAGCAATCAAACAATATGAATACAAAACTAATCACATAAATACATTTCTCTCATTAAGACTTTGAAGAGGAAAACAAGGTAAACAGTGATTTTTACCGTCAGCTTGACAAGATTCCACAGAGAGGCCGGGAGGCTGGCTGCTAAGACCTTCTTACCCTTCTTTCTGCCAGCTTGTCGGCTCCTGGGTTCCCCTGATGGAGGCTCCCAGGAGAGTGATTTTAGTTATCCTACTGACTGCACCAAAACTGTAGGAGCCTAGAGAAAAACCTTCTGCGCTCTGAGTTCACAGAAAATCAACCCACAAAAGCCAGGTTAGTAAGAGAAAAGGCATACAGATTTATTCATGCACACAGGGAGAACCAGAGTGATGACCCCAACCTCCCAGTGGGGTTCAGAAGCTTATATACCATCTTGAGGTTACAGAAAGAACAGGGGCTCAAAGCATGGCCACAAACAGTTTACGGTGGAAAATCAGGTGACAGAGGCAAGACCGGTTACGGGAGGGAGAGCAGAGGAGGCCTGGCTAGCAAAGGTGGCCTTGTTCTATAGATGAAACCTCACAGGTAGCAGCCCGGAGAGAGAACAGATGGTGAATGTTCCCTTCAGACCTTTGAAGGCGTCAGACTCTGTTACTCTTCCCAGACCAGGCAAGGGAGGGCCTCAGAGAAGGCCTGGCCACATCAGTGTAGATTCTCTCCACAGATGCAAATCTCCCCCACAAAAGACAGCTTTTCAGCTATTCTTCTATTTCCAGTCCTTCTGAGTAACCGTCTTGAACCATGTCAAGGAAATATATTTGGAGGTGACATATTTTGTTTTCCTTCAAGATCAAAAAGGTTAAGTCCAAGGCTGCCCAACGAGGGAGCCAGGATCCAATCACGTTGTCCTCAGATGAGTTTTTCCCCAGGAGCGTAACCCTGCGACAGGCCAGACTGGACCCAGACACACATTCCACACCACACCATGCCTCCACCACACACGCAACAGACACACCCCACCTTAAACACTAGACACACACACACCTCAACCACCGCAGACACACATACACCACACACCCCTCAAACACCACACACCCCTCAAACACCACACACCCCTCAAACACCAAACACCCCTCAAACACCTCAAACACCACACACCCCAACCACACACACACCCCTCAAACACCACAAACACCACACACCCCAACCACACACACACCCCTCAAACACCAAACACCCCTCACACACCACACACCCCTCAAACACCACACACCCCTCAAACACCACACACCCCTCAAACGCCACACACCCCTCAAACGCCACACACCCCTCAAACGCCACACACCCCTCAAACACCACACACCCCTCAAACACCACACACCCCTCAAACACCACACACCCCTCAAACGCCACACACCCCTCAAACGCCACACACCCCTCAAACCCACACACCCCTCAAACACCACACACCCCTCAAACGCCACACACCCCTCACACACCTCAAACACCACACACAAACCTCAACCACACACCCCTCAAACACCACACACACCTCAAACACACACACCCCAACCACACACACACCCCTCAAACACCAAACACCCCTCACACACCACACACCCCTCAAACACCACACACCCCTCAAACGCCACACACCCCTCAAACGCCACACACCCCTCACACACCTCAAACACCACACACCCCAACCACACACACACCCCTCAAACACCACACACCCCTCAAACGCCACACACCCCTCAAACGCCACACACCCCTCAAACCCACACACCCCTCAAACACCACACACCCCTCAAACCCACACACCCCTCAAACGCCACACACCCCTCAAACCCACACACCCCTCAAACCCACACACCCCTCACACCACACCCCTCAAACCCACACACCCCCACACACACCCTCAAACACCACACACCCCAACCACACACACCCCTCAAACGCCACACACCCCTCAAACCCACACACCCCTCAAACCCACACACCCCTCAAACGCCACACACCCTCAAACCACACACACCCCCAAACACCCACACACCCCTCAAACCCACACACACATATCCCTCAAACACTACAAAAAACACACACACACACCCCAACCACACACACCCCTCAAACACCACACACCTACCCCAACCACTCCACACCCGCCACACACAGACACGTACACAGCCCCCCGCACCCAGCCACAGCTTACACGCACACAGACACACGTACGCAGGAGAAAGGGTGTCAAAGCCTTTGCTAGTCGTGAAGGAAAAGCCCGCAGTCCATGGGGCTGCACGGTTTTCCCTGCGATTTGCTCGTTCACCGGGTCTCTTAAAGGAGGGCCCACGTCTCCCAGCACCGGAGGTCTGGGGGACGCACGAGCCGCTCCTCCTCTGGAGAAGCTCCGGACCGAGAGGGCCCCGGACATCGCGCAGCGCCGAGCCCCGCGCGCAGCCCGGGACGCCTCAGCCGGGGCCGACCGCGCAGAAGCAGCTCCCACAGCGGGTTTCAAGACCGCAGCCAACAGCCTCAGGCGCAAACTGCGGCCTCGGAGCGAGCACGCGCAGCAACGCCCCTCGCCCCGGCCCGCCCTGGCCCCGCCTCGCAAGGGTCACAGGTCACGGGGCGGGGCCGAGGCGGAAACGCCCGCAGCCCGGTACTGGCCCCATCTGGGCTCGGTCCGGCGCCTTCCCCCTGGCCCGACACTCCGCCGGTCAGCGTCAAGTGACTTATGCCCCCGACCCTGAGCCCGGACCGCTAGGCGAAGAGGATCCGATCTCCGATCTCCGATCTCCGCTGGAGAGTCTGAAGGTGCCCCGGTCCTGGAGGAGTTCCGTCCCGGCCCACGGTCTCCCGGTACTGTCGGGCCCCGGTCCTCGGGAGCTTCAGGAGGCGGCCGTCAGGGTCGGGGAGTATTTGGGTCTGGGGTCTCAGGGAAGGGCGGCGCCTGGGTCTGTGGTCTCGGAACAAGCCTGCTGGAGCGAAGTAGCCCCCTCCCTCTCTTGGGACAGACCCCTCGGTCCCATGTCCATGGGGGCACCGCGGTCCCTCCTCCTGGCCCTGGCTGCTGGCCTGGCCGTTGCCCGTCCGCCCAACATCGTGCTGATCTTTGCTGACGACCTCGGCTATGGGGACCTGGGCTGCTATGGGCACCCCAGCTCTACCACCCCCAACCTGGACCGGCTGGCAGCAGGAGGGCTGCGGTTCACAGACTTCTACGTGCCTGTGTCTCTGTGCACACCCTCTAGGTAAGGAGGGGGCCGCGCCTCTTTCCCGCCGCGACCCTCCACCCCTTTCCTCCCAGTGGATTGCAGGAGGGCGGGATAAACGTCTCTCTCTCTCTAGGGAAGGCCACATTTCTGTCTGTCTCAGGGACTCTGTGACTTGTCCTGCAGGGCCGCCCTCCTGACCGGCCGGCTCCCGGTTCGGATGGGCATGTACCCTGGCGTCCTGGTGCCCAGCTCCCGGGGGGGCCTGCCCCTGGAGGAGGTGACCGTGGCCGAAGTCCTGGCTGCCCGAGGCTACCTCACAGGAATGGCCGGCAAGTGGCACCTGGGGGTGGGGCCTGAGGGGGCCTTCCTGCCCCCCCATCAGGGCTTCCATCGATTCCTAGGCATCCCGTACTCCCACGACCAGGTAGGAACCAACGGGGCCCTCAGCCACCCTCCCACCTCTCAGAGTCCCCCAGCCCTTGATGCCCCCGCAGCCCCGCCTGCCAGCCCAGCCCTCACGGGAGCTGCCCGCCTCAGGGCCCCTGCCAGAACCTGACCTGCTTCCCGCCGGCCACACCCTGCGACGGTGGCTGTGACCAGGGCCTGGTCCCCATCCCACTGTTGGCCAACCTGTCCGTGGAGGCGCAGCCCCCCTGGCTGCCCGGACTAGAGGCCCGCTACGTGGCTTTCGCCCGTGACCTCATGGCCGACGCCCAGCGCCAGGATCGCCCCTTCTTCCTGTACTACGCCTCTCATGTGAGTGATCTTGGCCCGACCCCCTGGCTGCCCATGACCCCTACCCAGTGCTAACTCCAGTCTTTGCCCCCAGCACACCCACTACCCTCAGTTCAGTGGGCAGAGCTTTGCAGAGCGTTCAGGCCGCGGGCCATTTGGGGACTCCCTGATGGAGCTGGATGCAGCTGTGGGGACCCTGATGACAGCCATACGGGACCTGGGGCTGCTTGAAGAGACGCTGGTCATCTTCACTGCAGACAATGGGTATGCCAGCAGGGCAGCGGGGTGCTCCGGCCCTGTCACAGGCCAGGGCCGTGGGGGCCTTGCAGTTCGGCTGCTTGCCAAGAACATAGTGGGTGAGGGGGTGTCAGGAGATGCTGGCCACATTGCAGGCACCCAAGGTGTAGTCAGGAGACACAGGTGCACAGAGAGCTGGTCTTGGTAGGCCTGGGCGGTGCCGGGCTCATGCTGGACACCTCCAGGCAAGCTGTGTGACTTAGAGGTGTGGGGCCACTGGTCACTCTGTGGCTCAGGGGCCGTGGCTCCATGGCTCATGAGCTCCTCCTGTGTCCCAGACCTGAGACCATGCGTATGTCCCGAGGCGGCTGCTCTGGCCTCTTGCGGTGTGGAAAGGGAACGACCTACGAGGGCGGTGTCCGAGAACCGGCCTTGGCCTTCTGGCCAGGTCATATCGCTCCCGGTCAGTCCGCAGGCCTTCTCCTTGGAACCCTGGCCCCACCACCCCAACCTTGATGGCGAACTGAGTGACTGAACAGCCTCCTGCCCCCAGGCGTGACCCATGAGCTGGCCAGCTCCCTGGACCTGCTGCCTACCGTGGCAGCCCTGGCTGGGGCCCCACTGCCCAATGTCACCTTGGATGGCTTTGACCTCAGCCCCCTGCTGCTGGGCACAGGCAAGGTAGGGCCGGTGACCCCTGATCCCAGATCCTTGGCCCCTGTCCTGGCCCTCCCCTGGGGTGAGTGTGGGCAGTGCCTGAGAGTCTGTGCCTCAGTGCCTCCTGCGTTGAGTGGCATCCAAGTGGTGCCACCTCTGAGGTTCCTGGGTGGGCAAGAAGCGGTGCACGTCCAGGGCCTCACACCAGGGCTGGCAGCCCCAGGTATGTGCAGTGCTTGGGGCCTGTCCCACCCCGTGACCCCTGACTCTGCCCCCAGAGCCCTCGGCAGTCTCTCTTCTTCTACCCGTCCTACCCAGACGAGGTCCGTGGGGTTTTTGCTGTGCGGAGTGGAAAGTACAAGGCTCACTTCTTCACCCAGGGTAACCCCTCCCCGTGGATCCCTCCCCCTGACCTGCTGACCCCTCCCCGGAGCCCCAGATCCCTGGCCCCTCCTCTCGCTCTTGCCCTGTGCACAGAATTGGCCCCCTCCCCAGGCTCTGCCCACAGCGACACCACTGCAGACCCTGCCTGCCACGCCTCCAGCTCTCTGACTGCTCATGAGCCCCCGCTGCTCTACGACCTGTCCAAGGACCCTGGTGAGAACTACAACCTGCTGGGGGGTGTGGCCGGGGCCACCCCAGAGGTGCTGCAAGCCCTGAAACAGCTTCAGCTGATCAAGGCCCAGTTAGATGCGGCTGTGACCTTCGGCCCCAGCCAGGTGGCCCGGGGCGAGGACCCCGCCCTGCAGATCTGCTGCCATCCTGGCTGCACCCCCCACCCAGCTTGCTGCCATTGCCCAGATCCCCATGCCTGAGGGCCCCTCGGCTTGCCTGGGCATGTGATGGCTCATCACTGGGAGCCTGTGGGGGAGGCTCGGGTGTCTGGAGGGAGTTTGTACCTGATAACGTAATAACACCAGTGGAGACTTGCAGGTGTGACAGTTCGTCCAGTCCTGGGGTAGTGCTGGTGCTGGTGCTGGTCCCCTGTGGTACAAATGAGGAAACTGAGGTGCAGAGAGGTTCAGGACTTGTACAAGATCACCCAGCCAGAAAGAGGTTGGGCTGGGATTTGAACCCTGGTGTCGTGGCTCTGGAAGCTGCCCTGGCGCCTTGGTGATCTGCGTGGGTCAGTGCACACAGGCACACGTCAGCCATGAGGACACGGGCACATCCGTTCACAGGAGCAGCGCCACGTGCCTTTGAGTGCCAGGAACAGGGTGGGAGGGTGTGGGCGCGGTGGCCAGAAGTCTCAGAAGATGCAAAGTACCTGAGAGACGGGATTTTCCCCAGAAGAAGCGTTCTTAGAGGCACAGGCACTGGACCTCCTTGGTTCTTACCAGAAACCTGTCTGAAGCCAGGTGATGAGTTGCACACTCCAGGTGGGGTAAGGGGCCTGGAGCCCCTGCTGGCTCCTGGGAAGGCACAGCAGCAGACCCTGAGACAGCCCTCCTGGGGCCCCTCCACCCTCCCAGGCCTCTGCATTTCACCTGTGCCCACACTTCTGTCTCCTGCCTTTACCTTTTGACCCACTACTAATGATTCTCCACCCAGCAGACAAAGTGATCTCTTAAAAACATCTGTTGGCTGGGTGCAGTGGCTCATGCCTGTAATCCCAGGACTTTAGGAAGCCAAGGCAGGTGGATCACCTGAGGTCAGGAGTTCGAGACCAGCCTGACCAACATGGAAAAACCCCATTTCTACTAAAAATACAAAATTAGCCAGGTGTGATGGTGCATCCCTGTAATCCCAGCTACTTGGGAGTCTGAGGCTGGAGAATCACTTGAACCTGGGAGGCAGTGGTTGCGGTGAGCCGAGATTGCGCCATTGCACTCCAGCCTGGGCAACAAGAGAAAAACTCTGTCTCAAAAAAAAAATCTGTTAGGCTGCACACGGTGGTTCGCTCCTGTAATCCCAGGGCTTTAGGAGGCTGAGGTGAGAGGATTGCCTGAGGCCAGGAATTCAGGCCAGCCTGGGCAACACAGTGAGACCCCAGCTCTAAAGATTTGTTTTTCTTTTTTGAGACGGAGTCTCGCTCCGTCGCCCAGGCTAGAGTGCAGTGGTGCCATCTCCGCTCACTGCAACCTCCACCTCCCAGGTTCCAGGGATTCTCCTGCCTCAGCCTCCCTAGTAGCTGGAACTACAGGTGCATGCTGCCATGCCCAGCTAATTTTTTTTATTATTTAGTAGAGACAAGATTTCACCATGTTGGCCAGGCTGGTCTCAAACTCCTAACCTCAGGGGATCCACCCGCCTCAGCCTCCCAAAGTGCTGGGATTACAGGCATGAGCCACCACGCCTGGCCAACAATATTTGTTTTAATTGGCCAGGCATGGTGCCATTTGTCCTAGCAATTTGGGAGGCTGAGGTGGGAGGATCACTTGAGCCCAGTAGGTCAAGGCTGTGGTGAGTGATAATTGTGCCACTGCACTCCAGCCTTGGGGACAGAGTGAGACCCTGTCTGCAAATAAACAAATAAAACATCAGGCTGGGCTTGAGCATCTATTCCTGCTCTAAATTTCACAGGCTTCTCAGAAGAAAATCCAAACCCCTTACAATGACCTAGTTTGCCCTTGAGGCCTCCACCCACACCCGCTTCCCCCCAGTCTTAGGGGGTGGCCTGGCTGTTCCCTTCAACAGCAATGCTCTGCCTCCATTGTTGGCCTCCTCTGCAGGGAGGGACCATCTAAGCACCTGCCCGTGTCTGTGCGGCATGGCACACTGACGCCAGGCCCACGTGCATGCCCAGGTGGCCAGTCACGCACCAGGTGCTCCCTCAGTGTTGGCCAAGTGAGAGGAGCACACCATCCGGGTGTTCAGACACCTCCCCGTGGCAAACACCATTCGTTGCTACCAAACAGCCACCTCCTTCCTTATGGGCTCCTATTTTTCAGTGCTGGGCAAAGGTCCCTTGATCTTGGAGTTGCAGCCTCTTTCTCTCCAAGGAGGGCGGTGACCAGCCTGAGCCAGTCAATCCAGTGATTGGTTCAGGAGTAGCCTGTGACCAGGAGTCCTGGTAGTGAACGACTGGGGCAGCCCTGGGCGTGAGCACCTTGCGTAGCAGTCACAGGCCCTGATTGGACACTGGGCAGCTGCTAACCCAGCGTCTCCAGCTGCCTACCTGGAGAGCTCCAAGCATAAGAAAATAAACCCTGCCTGTTGAAGCCACTGCTAGTGAGGGTTCCGTTACTTGCAGCCAAGAGCCTTGCTGGAATGTGGCCTATGAATGGTTTGTGTGGCGGGCACGTGTGCCTGTGTGAGCCTGTGGTGTCAGACTGTGCTGAGGACCCTCCACACAACTGTTTCATCCCTTTTCATCTGGTTTGAGGGCTGCATTGACCACACCCCAAATCCTGCTGTGTTTGGAATCACCCCCATAAGGTGGTTTCCTTGGGGTGCCCAGCAGCCCCTGATGCTGGCACAAGGGGGGCCCTCATGCACTTGTGGTCCGAGTGGAGGTGTTGGCCCCAGGTGGCGCTGTAAAAAGTGAAGTAGAGGTTCCTCTTCAGACTTTCCTCCCCATCTAGGAGTAAATAGTAACTTCTCTTAAAAGCAAAATTTATTCAAAGACCTGTACTAACATTCTTAAATAACTGCTAGCCGTAATAAAGAATTCAATGTCCTTTATGTTCTTAGCTCCCACAATTTAGCCTAAATATTTGCCCTGGCATGCTTATACTGGCCCAAGCAAGCATTAGGCTCATAGCCTGTTCCTCTTCCTTATTTGAAGGTGTTTTTACCTTTCTCAGCATTTCCACCAGTTACTTCCTCCTTCCTTTGTTCCCCTCTCTCTTTGCCTCTTTTAAAATGTTCTAAGTTGCTAACCAATCGGGACAAATACAGAACGTGAGGTCCCGTTCCAGCCAGTGGAAACCGGACACAGCAGGAGGGTGGACGCATCAGGTTATAAATGACGCTGTCTCCTTTGTTCGGTGCACTCTCGTGGCAAAACTGCTGGCAAGTCTACCCTTTCTGCAGAAACTATAAAAGAAAATTAAATTTGTGTTCAAGTGCTGTTTCTTTATGGCACCGAGGAACAAGCATTTCAAACAGCGCTGTGGTTCAAGATGAGGGCAGAGAGGAACTGAACTGGAGGCATGATTCCAGTATCACATGGAAAGACCAAACCCTCTAGCAAGAACTAAATGAGTACTAACACCCAACCACAGTCTTCAGGCACCTCCTCCAGCTCTGCTGCTCCACTTCCTCTCACTTGGGTAGTGTTCATAAGTGAGTTAATCCCACCCGTGTTTAGGCATCAGCACCGTGCAGTGCTGGGCATGGGGTTGTCAGAGGAGACCCACCCTGCACTCACCAGGCTTACAGTCTAGCAAAGGAGATGAGCTTAATCCCGGGATGTCAGATGCACCTGAGATTTCAGTGTGATTGAAGTCACTGCCTCTGGTAGGGGGTGGGGTGTGTGGAGTTGCCTGACCGGGGACACCAGAGAACCTGTGGGTGCTACAAATGTTCCAAATCTTAAGGGGTCATAAAATGATGCATGCATATGTATAAAGCAATCAACCCACACACGTAAGATGTGCATACTTTATGACGTCATTGCGTATTTTCTATTTCAGTAACAATCTAACCATGATAAATGCTACAAACGAAGGGCACCTGGTATTACGAGAACATAACCAAGAGGTGGGGGTGGAACGATAAATGAGCTCTGAGGAGGGTATTCAAATGCACTCTTCACCCAAGGTGGGAAAGAGAAGCAGATTTTTCCACTCCCCCATTCCGCTTTTGGTTTTGCTCTGATTTGTTTGTGTTCAGAAATGCTTTTCGTCAGTTAGCTGTTTGAGCCGGATGCACCCTCCTCACACAGGCATGTACACGTATGCGTATGTGCACATGTGTATGCATACAGAAATACGCACACATGCACGCTCACGTTCATGTGCACGCAGGCACATACACACGCATCTGGGGATACATGCCCCCCGGGGACGTACACACGTGAACACACAAGGACTCACACGTGCACACAAGCATGCATAGACATGCATATTTGCAGTGACATACACACTGTTACTGTGGCCCCCAAAAGCCACAGTTCCCTGCGCTGCCCTTTCTTCACTGCTACTGTTGATTTACAAAACAGCCCCTTTCCTGTGAGCCTAAGATAATCCATTCACCAGGCTGGCAGCCATCCATTCCCACAGAGCAGCTTCCTCAGGGAGCTCAGTGTCCTCTCCAAGGGGCTAAGTGTGTTTTGAAATGGACGGAACAAACAAACAAGTTGATTCTGTGGTTTCCCCTCAGGTGCGTTAGGAAGGAAGAGGGGATATCCGGAGCCCAAGTGATCGCATGAACGACAGGGTAAGAGGGGCCCCTGCAGAGAAACTTCTCCCCTCCCCGCCCTGGGGCCCCTCCTTGGCTGTGTGCTCGTCCGTCCCCCAAGTGACCAGAAGGGGGAGCCCAGGGAACGTTTCAATGGAACAATGTTTAAATTCACCTCTGAATTTTTTTTTTTTTTTTTTTTTTTTGAGACGGACTTTCACTCTTGTTTCCCAGGTTGGAGTGCAATGGCGCGATCTCGGCTCACCGCAACCTCCACCTCCCGGGTTCAAGTGATTCTCCTGCCTCAGCCTCCCGAGTAGCTGGGATTACAGGCATGTGCCGCCACACCCGGCTAATTTTGTATTTTTTGTAGAGACGGGGTTTCACCATGTTGGCCAGGCAGGACTTGAACTCCCGACCTCAAGTGATCTGCCTGCCTCCGCCTCTCAAAGTGCTGGGATTACAGGCATGAGCCACCGCGCTCGGCACCATCTATGACTTTCATAGCTAGAGAGAAGTCAATGCCGGGTTTTAAAGCTTCAAAGGACAGTCTGACTCTCTTGTTAGGGGATAATGCAGCTGGTGGCTTTAAGTTGAATGCTCATTTACCATTCTGAAAATCCCAGGGCCCTTAAGAAAGATGCTAGGTTGGGCATAGTGGCTCACGCCTATAATCCCAGCACTTTGGGAGGCCGAGGCGGGCAGATCACCTGAGGTCAGGAGCTCGAGACCAGCCTGACCAACGTGGAGAAACCCCATCTTTACTAAAAATACAAAATTAGCCGGGCATGGTGGTGGGCGCCTGTAATCCCAGCTACTCAGGAGACTGAGGCAGGGAAGATTGCTTGAACCCGGGAGGCGGAGGTTGCGGTGAGCCGAGATCACGCCGCTGCACTCCAGCCTGGGCAGCAAGAGCAAAACTCTGTCTCAAAAACAAAAAAAAAAAAAGAAAAGAAAGATGCTAAATCCACTTTGCCTGTGCGCTCTAAATCGAACAGCAAAGCCTGGAAGAGAGCACATCTATTTATGGCCTGATTTACTGAATAGTTTAAGCACACTGTTGAGACCTACTGCTCGGAAAAAAAATATTCCTTTCAAAATATTGCTGCTCACTGACAATGTTCCTGGTACCCAAGAGCTCCGATGGAGCTGTACGAGGAGATCAACGTCTTCATGCTGCTAACACAACGTCCGTCCTGCAGCCCATGTTTCAAGGAGCCATTTCTACTTTCAACTCATATCATTTAAGACATACATTTCATCACCGGGCATGGTGGCTCACACCTGTAATCCCAGCGCTCTGGGAAGCCGAGGCGGGCGGATCGCCTGAGGTCAGGAGTTCGAGACCAGCCTGGCCAACATGATGAAACCTTGTCTCTACTAAAAATACAAAAATAATTAGGCGTGGTGACGTGCGCCTGTAATCCCAGCTATTTGGGAGGCTGAGGCAGGAGAATTGCTTGAACCTGGGAGGCAGAGAGAGTGCAGTGAGCGAGACCATGCCACATTGCCCTCTAGCCTGGGCAACAAGAACAAAACTCCATCTCAAAAAAAATTCCAGGCTGGGCATGGTGGCACATGCCTGTAATCCCAGCACTTTGGGAGGCTGGGGCGGGCGGATCACCTGAGGTCAGGAGTTAGAGATCAGCCTGGCCAACATGGCAAAACACCTTCTCTACTAAAAATACAAAAACTAGCCAGGAGTGGTGGTGGGCGCCTGTAATCCCAGCTACTCAGGAGGCTGAGGCAGGAGAATCGCTTGAACCTGGTAGGAGGAGGTTGGAGTGAGCCAAGATTGCACCGCTGCACTCCAGCCTGGGCAACATAGTGAGACTCTGTTTCAAAAAATATATATACATTTCATAAAGCCATAGCAGTGATAGTGATTCCTCTAATGGATCTGTGCAAAGTCCATTGAAAACCTTCTGGAAGGCATTCACCATTCTAGATGCCATTAAGAATATTCATGACGGCCGGGCACGGTGGCTCACGCCTGTAATCCCAGCACTTTGGGAGGCCGAGGTGGGCGGATCACGAGGTCAGGAGACAGAGACCATCCTGGCTAACACGGTGAAACCCCGTCTCTACTAAAATTACAAAAAATTAGCCAGGCGTGGTGGCAGGCATTTGTAGTCCCAGCTACTCGGGAGGCTGAGGCAGGAGAATCACTTGAACCCAGGAGTCAGAGCTTGCAGTGAGCCGAGATCGCGCCACTGCACTCCAGTCTGGGCAACAGAGCGAGACTCCGTCTCAAAAAAAAAAAAAAAAAGAATATTCATGATTCACAGGAAGAGGTCAAAATATCATCGTTAAAATCATTAACAGGGCTTGAAAGAAGTTGATTCCAACCCTCATGGATGACTTTGAGGTGACAGGTCCAAGTGGAGGAAGTAACTGCAAATGTGTTGAAAGTATTATAATAGCAAGAGAATTAGAGTTAAACATGGAGCCTGAAGATGTGACTGAATTGCTGCCATCTCAGGATAAAACTTGAGCAGATGAAGAATTGTTTCTTATGGACAAAGTTTTTTTTAATTTCTTGTTTATTTATTTATTTATTTAGGTAGAGACAGGGTCTCACCATGTTGCACGGGCTGGTCTTGAGCTCCTGGGCTCAAGTGATTCTCCTGCCCCGGCCTCCCAAATCACTGGGATTACAGGCATGAGCCACCACTCCTGGCCAACATAACTTTTATATACACTGGAAAACAGAAAATTTGTGTGGCTCACTTTATTGCAATCTTAGTTTTATTGTGGTGCTCTAGAACCAAACCTGCAAAATCTCCAAGGTGTGCCTGCAACAACCTCCCCTATTTTGCCTTTATCTTTTGCTTTAAATTCTTCTTGATTACCCTAACCTCCCTCTGCCTTCAACCCTAATGTAGAAGGGAGACTGGAAAAAATACACCAAAATATTAGAAACAGTTATCTCTGGGTTGTAAAAATACAGTTGATTTTAGCCTTTCTTCTATCATCTGCAGTCTCCAAAATATCTATAATGATATGTGTTACTCTTTATAGGGAAAGTAATTTTTTTTTTCTTTTCGACGGAGTCTCACTCTGTCGCCCAGGCTGGAGTGCAGTGGTGCAGTCTCCGCTCACTGCAAGCTCTGCCTCCCGGGTTCCTGCCACTCTCCTGCCTCAGGTTCCCGAGTAGCCGGGACCACAGGCGCCCGCCACCATGCCCGGCGAATTTTGTTTTTGTATCTTTAGTAGAGACAGGGTTTCACCGTGTTAGCCAGGGTGGTCTCGATCTCCTGACCTTGTGACCCACCCACCTCGTCCTCCCAAAGTGCCGAGATTACAGGTGCGAGCCATCACGCCCGGCCAGGGAAAGTAATATTTTTAAAAATAGGGAAATCTTACTTTTTTTTTTTTTTTGAGATGGAGTCTCGCTCTGTTGCCCAGGCTGGAGTGCGGTGGCGCGATCTCGGCTCACTGCAAGCTCCGCCTCCCGGGTTCACGCCATTCTCCTGCCTCAGCCTCTCCGAGTAGCTAGGACTACAGGCGCCCCCCACCACGCCCGGCTAATTTTTTTTTTTTTTTGTATTTTTTTTAGTAGAAACGGGGTTTCACCGTGGTCTCGATCTCCTGACCTCATGATCCACCCGCCTCGGCCTCCCAAAGTGCTGGGATTACAAGCATGAGCCGCCGTGCCCGGCCGGGAAATCCTACTTTTATAGTGTTTATAAAAATAATAACTTACTCAAGCACTACCCTTGGCCTGTCTGAGTGGCAGATTCATTTAAGCCTTATGATAACCTTATGGGGTGGTATTTTTATTGTAGCCAAAATAACTTTTTTGTTTGAGGTTGATTAATTTATCTTAACTTTTTTATCTTTAGTTTTTTCTGTGGATATTTCTATTTGCACTTGGAGGTCTCTAATAAGTAGCAAATAACACTTCAAAAAATTAAGACATATTTGCTGCAGGAAAAAAAGGCAGAGAAACACCCTCAGCTCAACTTCAGCAAAAATGAGGTTTTTGTTGTTTTTTTTTTGAGACGGAGTCTTGCTCTGTCCCCCAGGCTGGAGTGCAGTGGCACATCTCAGCTCACTGCAAGCTCCGCCTCCCAGGTTCACGCCATTCTCCTGCCTCAGCCTCCCGAGTAGCTGGGACTACAAGCGCCCACCACCACACCCGGCTAATTTTTTGTATTTTTAGTAGAGATGGGGTTTCACCGTGTTAGCCAGGATGGTCTTGATCTCCTGACCTCGTGATCCGCCCGCCTCGGCCTCCCAAAGTGCTGGGATCACAGGCGTGAGCCACCGCGCCCGGCCAAAAATGACTTTTAACATTTTTTGTGTTTCCTTTCAGCATTTTTCAACATATAGTTTCTAGCATGCTACGTATGACCCTGCCTATTTTCTTTCTTCTCTCTTTCTTTTTCTTTTCTTTCTTTCCTTTCTTTCGTCTCTCTCTTTCTCTCTTTTTCTCTCTCTCTCTCATTTCCTTTTCTTTTCTTTCATTGTGGTTACAGTGTCTTGCTCTTTCCAGCCAGAGTGCGGTGGCATGATCATGGCTCACTGCAGCCTCAACCTCCTCCCTTACCCACCCAAGTAGCTGGGACTACAGTGTGTGTCACCACACCTAGATAATTTTTTTTTTTTTGTAGAGACAGGGGTTTCGCTATGTTCTCAGGCTGGTCTCGAACTCCCAGACTCAAGGGATCTGCCCACCTTGGCCTCCCAAATTGCTAAGATTACACAGTAGCATGAGCTACTGTGCCCAGAAATTTATTTTCACTTAATAGCGTAACAGAAATTTTCTGTGTAATTACAAACATTGGCACTTTTTTTCACATCTGCCCAATATTTCAATTAGGTAAATATACCCTAATCAATTAACCCTATTGGTCAATATTCAGATTACTTTTTTGCTTACATTATTTCAAAGAAGAATGCAATAAACACTTTTCTGTAGAACATGTTTTATTTAGGATGCCATCCTTGGGCTAGATTGGCGGAAGTTGGAGGCATCATGCAGCGCCTCCTGCCTGTGAGCCAGGCGATCCGCCAGGTTCTGGGAGGACCTAAGGTCAACAGCCACGCCTGCACTCTGGGCTCACAGCCAGCAGCCGCTACCAGGAGAGCAGCCAGGAGCAAGTCCTCAGAAGGCCCGAGACCAGGGCCCGGGAGCGCCCAGAAGGACGGGAGGTCACCCAGTGGCAAACAGGGAAGGGCAGCAGGTGCGCCCAGGAACCCAGAGGCTCCCAGAGCAGAAGTGGGATGCAGGGGTGGGGGCGGGTCATGCTGAGGTTCAACAGGGACCTGCTTCGGAGCTGGCCAGAGAGAGGGATCTGCTGAGGCTTCTGTTTAAAAACCCTGGCCTGGGTGTGGGTGCAGGTGGATTTGCAGGTGCAGTGAGGCAGCGGCCGGAGCAGGCTGTTGCACGAAGATCCAGGAAAGTCAGGGTGGTTTGGTCCAGGCAGAGGAGGGGGAAATGGAGCCAGGGGCAGAGGTAAAGGTGCTGGGGTGAGGATAAGGGTGACAGGAGGGAGGAGTCTGGGGTGACCAAGGCCTGCAGCTCAGGTGACTGGCAAAAAACATAGAATACAGATGAATGCAGGGGTGGGGGCGAAGGCTCCTGTGAGTCTGAAGTGACTGTGAGTGGCACCCTCTGGCCAGCCACAGTGGCTCTCACCGCTCATTCTGCAGAGCACCGGCCCAGTGATGAGCCGAGGAAGTGCCCCTGGAGGTCAGCTGGATCTGCCCAGTGGTCTGCACAGGGGGCGACCGCCAGGGGCCTGAGCACAGGGAAACCCTCGAAACTGTGGGAGGGATGAAGCCAGAGCGGTAGACCCCAGAACCGACCAAGCCCGGGATGGGGCGTGGAGGGCGGCCAAGCTCAAGAAGACCATGAGATTGCAGAAGTAGCTGCAGAGAGGTGGAGGGCAGACAGGTGAAGGGCTCACGAGCACGTCCAACAGCCGTCCTAAGGGCCGGCTGGAGGGAAAGAGACCTGAAGACACGTCGGGGGGCGGGGCCAGGCCGGGCAGGGGCGGGGCCAAGCGGGGCAGGGGCGGGGCCAGGCCGGGCAGGGGCGGGGCCAGGCCGGGCAGGGGCGGGACGGGGCGCCGGAGTGCGGGGCTTGGAGAATTCTCACCTGAGTGGAAGAGCAGAGGGAGGAGGTGGGTGGGTGGCAACGGTTTCCAGGCAGCAGCTACAGGGGACTGAGGGCCACACCCCGAATGCCCTAGCACAGGGGGCAAAAGTTTCAAACGTACACACCCAGTGGGGCTATCTGCCTCTTTACAGCTTTATCTCAATTAGTAGGAAAGTTTTCTCATAAACGTTCTGCGTTTCCGTCGTGCCACTGGTCTGCGTCCTCGGTCCCTCTGGGGCCTCAGGTCTGTGCGCTGCACACGGGCTAAACCTCTGGATCATGATGCGCTTCCTAACACTGGGCAGCTATTTCTCTGCTTGTTGGCTCTGTAGGGACGTGTTTTTTACGGACAGCGCTTTCTAATGTTTATGTAGTAAGTTTGTGTATACTTCCCTTAGCTCACTAAGGAACCTTCAACTGTTGTCTTCCTGGTGTCGCACGAATCCTGGGCTCAGACAGAGGGACCCAGGCCATGCTGACCTCTGCCTGGGAGGCGGGCTCACCCAGGAGGGCCGGGGAGGGAACACTGCTGGGCGTCTACAATCATCTAAGCACATAGTGAAAAAGTCACCTATTTTCTTCTGGCTTTCTCTGGAGAATTTTTTAAATATCAATTTTAAGATCTCAGTAGACTGTTTTTCTTTTCCTTTTTCTGAGACGGAGTCTCCCTCTGTCGCCCAGGCTGGAGTACAGTGGTGCGATCTCGGCTCACTGCACCCTCCGCCTCCCAGGTTCAAGCGATTTTCGTGCCTTAGCCTCCTGAGTAGCTGGGATTACAGGTGTGCGCCAGGATACCTGGCTAATTTTTGTATTTTTTGTGGAGACGGGGTTTCACCATGTTGGCCAAGCTGGTCTCAAACTCCTGACCTCAGGTGATCCGCCTGGCTCGGCCTCCCAAAGTGTTGGGATTACAAGCGTGAGCCACTGCCCGGCCAGATTGTTCTTCAAGGAGTTCATGCCCCCACTACACACTGACCTGAGCCGTGCTGGCCCCCAGTCCGTGCACGTGGAAAGGACACCCCATTGCACAGCCTCGGATGCCTTTGTGGCCAATCGAGTGTACCTGGGGAGAATTCCCAAGGGTGCTTCTAGATACGGCACCTCAGATGAGGCCCCAGAGCAGCACCGCAGGGACCCCCGGCACAATTTCGGGAAGAACTAAAAGGGTGAGATTCCCACAACACCCCCGCCACGGGGGACTCTGTCCCTACCACAATGGGCAGCCCCTAGGCGCCTGGCCCCGTGTCTCAGCACCCCCTAGAAACAGCCAATGTCACACCAAGCAGAGAGTTTATTGAGGCCATGGGCAGGGCCCAGAAACACAGCACAGGGCGTGCGTGGGGCGGATGCACGCTGGACTGCAGGGGTGCGCTAGCAGCGGCAAGCGGAGGAGTATTGGGGGCCCAGGAGGGGCCCCCTCCTCCTAGCAGCGTCTAGGGGCTTCAGGTGAGCATCAAGAACCACTCCTAGCCTCCGCAGGGCTCTTTTGGGAACCCCTCCCTGCTTCCCCCTGAGCTCCATGTGGGGTGGGGCTGGGGCGAGGGGGCCCCTCTTGTCCCTGTGGTCAAGGAAGGGATGATCCCTTGAGATTCACTATAAAAATTAAAATTCCCTTATAAATCGCAGGGGAGTGGCAGGAGGGCATCACTTGGAACCCGACATTACCCGTCCCTAGAGCCGCACCTCCTCCACACCCCCGAAGTTCTGACCCCAAAGTGAAGAATAGAGGAAAAGGTTTGCAGGCACAGAGAGGGGCAGAGACACCAGGAGAGAGA
Organism: Nomascus leucogenys; assembly: GCF_006542625.1. Classification (NCBI taxonomy): domain Eukaryota; kingdom Metazoa; phylum Chordata; class Mammalia; order Primates; family Hylobatidae; genus Nomascus; species Nomascus leucogenys. The sequence goes on from NC_044387.1 coordinate 175,583, forward strand.
AAAGGGAGACTGGGGAGGGAAGGAGGAGGACAACACAGAGAAAGAACGGATCTGAGGAAAAGCAGGGGCGCGGGGTCTCCACTCCCCCGCAGCCCCCACAGCTGCGCCCTGGGGACCGAGGACGAGAGTTCCTCCACAAGCAGACCCCCACAAGCGTAAGGTCCCACGTCCCCCCAGCACAGTCCTTGCCAAAGCCATGGCGGCCTCTCGAGACGTCCTCAGCCCCAGCTGCGCCTGGAGCAGACGGCCAGGAGACAGCGGTGGGTGGGCTACTCCAGGTAGATGTCCTCGGTGGGGCAGGCGTATGCCAGGTGCTCTTGGTAGTACTCCAGGAAGGCGCGGCTGGGGAAAGACGGTCCTCCACCAGCCACTCAGGGCCTGTCCTCAACCCCCAAACCGCCTTCCACAGCGCCTCTGAGCTCTCCTTCCTTCCTCCCTCCGCAGGCATCCATAACCCCCCACCCAGGCATGGCCACTTCACCCCCAAGTGTGACCCTCAGCGCTCCTGGCCCAGCAATTCTACCCCTGCCAGAGTGCCTGGGCCATGTGTCTGTGCCTGTTCCCACCCCATGCCCAGGACCCCAAACTGTCACCCGCCACTGCCCTCTCTACACAGCACATCTGGTTCTCCTTCCCCAGACCTCCCCTGCCAGGCTCCTGCCCCCACCTGCTCACCTCCGCACCCCACCTCCGTACCCCCGCACCCATTCTGCACCCCACACCCTGGGGCCCCACTCACCCCACACTCTGCGCCACCGGCCTCATGGACTCCTGGGAGACAAAGACGTGGCAGGCGAAGCGGCTCAGCAGGGGGTGTTTGGTGATGAAGCCGAAATAGCTGCGGGCAAGTCAGTGTGGAGGGCTCGTCAGAGCCCTGGCCCAGCCTTGGCCACCCCACAAATGATGTAGAGAGAAGAGGCAGGAACAAAGGGCTTGGGGAGAGGGTAAGGGACAGGAGTGTGGGGGTCGCACAATTTCAAGATCTGAAATTGTCTTTTTTTGGTTTCAGCCCAAGCACAGGGCTGGGCACCTACCGAGAGTTCGTGCTCTGAGTTAATTCCGTGATGACCAGGGGCGTCTGGCCCACGCTGAGGACACATCTCCCTTCTCTGAGCTGGCGCTGCCGCCCTCTGTGGCCCTATTCAGGGCCTGCCCCAGGACCACAGAGCAAGGCCTCTGCCCGGCTACTGGAGACCATGTCTCCTGCCAACTCAGGCCTCCTCCTGCGGGCCTAGCAGACTGACAGCCCTTGCCCAGCTCCGAGGTGGGGCTGGACGTTATCCCTGGTCTGTAAAACCCTCTTCTGGTCTATCCCTCACTCCCAGTGGAAAGCAGCTCCTTGCGGGGCCTTACTCACAGAGTCACTGCCCAGCTCCTCCACCTGTGCTGTCTTCCCATCCCAGACATTAGCAAAAATCAAAAAATCATCATCCAGAGCCGGGCGCGGTGGCTCACGCCTGTAATCCCAGCACTTTGGGAGGCCGAGGCAGGTGGATCACGAGGTCAGGAGATCGAGACCAGGGTGAAACCCCGTCTCTACTTAAAATACAAAAAATTAGCCAGGCGCGGTGGCGGGCGCCTGTAGTCCCAGCTACTCCGGAGGCTGAGGCAGGAGAATGGTATGAACCTGGGAGGCGGAGCTTGCAGTGAGCCGAGATCGTGCCACTGCACTCCAGCCTGGGCAACAGAGCGAGACTCCGACTCAAAAAAAAAAAAAAAAAAATCGTCCAGAGGAAGAGGCAGTCACAGTTCTGCAGCAGGACGCTGCCCCACCCCCACCCCTGAAACTGGCCGACCCGTCCATTCCCCCGTGGCTTCGGGGCTTTGCGATTCCACCAGATGGGAAGCCACATGATGGTCTGCTCGCCAGGACTGTGTGTGCACGCTGTCCACAGACAGAGCACAGGGCCCGCCTCAAATGCCGCGTTCACATCATCACGGTCATGAGCGCCGACCCGCAGGTCTGGCTTCCGGCATTACTCAGGTACCATCCTCAGCCCTTTCGATTAACTCACAGAAGCCTCACAACAGCCCTCTGAGGTAGGGCCCTGATGGAGAGCTAGGCACAGAGGTTCAGGAGCTTGCCCAGGAACACAGGCAGGCTGGGCAGCCCTGGGAGAAAAGGCTACAGTCTGTGATCCCAACACCAGACATCCTAATACCAGATCCCAACACAGCACATCCCACGCTCTCCTGACCTACCACCACTGCCACGACGAAACGAGTTTACCGTTCACCTCACACGGTTTCCTCCGTGCCTCCTCATGGCGAGGGACCGGGGACGGGGGGTCTGGAGTGACAAATATTAGGAAGGTCTGGGCCAGGGCAGCAGCTCCTCTGCCTCCTCCCACACTCATGCCACATCTTGACCCCAAACCCTAAACTCGACTGACCACCTTCCTCTCACGGAATTCTAGCTGGGGCCGTGTCCAGCCTGAGGCCTGAGCTTCACCCAGTTTCCTTCTGACGAGACATTTGGGTCATTCTTCTTCTCCTGGCAGTGTCCGCTGTCCCAGTGACCCCAGAGCTGTCCCCGCTGTCTGGTCTGTGCCGCTGCACGCTGTCCCACCTCTCCACCCCAGAGCTGGCCCCACTGTCTGGTCTGCGCCCTGCACTGTCCCACCTCCCACCCCAGAGCTGTCCCGCTGTCTGGTCTGTGCCGCTGCACGCGTCCCACCTCTCCACCCCAGAGCTGGCCCCGCTGTCTGGTCTGCCCCCCCCCCCCCCCCCCCGCCCCGCTGTCTGGTCTGTGCCGCTGCACGCTGTCCCACCTCTCCACCCCAGAGCTGGCCCCACTGTCTGGTCTGCGCCCCTGCCTTTCCCACCTCTCCACCCCAGAGCTGGCCCCGCTGTCTGGTCTGCGCCCCTGCACTTTGTCCCACCTCTCCACCCCAGAGCTGGCCCTGCTGTCTGGTCTGCGCCCCTGCACACTGTCCCACCTCTCCACTCCAGAGCTGGCCCTGCTGTCTGGTCTGCGCCCCTGCACTTTGTCCCACCTCTCCACCCCACTGAGCAGCGTCTCTGCACGGATCCCATCAGACCATCTCCGCACTCGACGGGGATGACACAAAAGGGCTCTGCATCTTCCAGCAGGCAGCACCCTCACTCTCAACCACAGGGAGGGTCCACAAGGCCCCCAAGATGCACTGACGTCTGTCCCACGCCTCAGTCCTGGCAGCACCGTGCCCTGCTGCGTCCTGCCTGCCTGTGAGCCTGCTTCCTCCAACTCCCCGCAAGTCCTTTCCAGCCTCTGGCTGGCTCTGCCTCTCTGGTTCCTCTCTGATCTCCTTCCTCTAGGGTGCTGGGACACAGAGGGCAGGGGCCTGTGCCTGGAGGGAAGCTGGCAGCCCCCTTGGCCTGCTGCTCCTGTGCCAGCACCTCCTCCTCCCCTCACCCTGCCTGGCCATTCCCCTCTTGCCTCAGTGATCTACCTGCTCTGACCTGGTAACTTCCCTCCAGGTCTCCCTCCTAAACTCCAGACCCATGGGACCAACGGCCGCTTCAGTCTCACCGTGTTTGTCATTGATCCCGCATCCCCTCTCGGTGTGTGGGCTGCAGTACAACCATCCCCCAGGGAGACGTCATCCTGGTCTCTTCCAGGTCACCCTCTACAGCTGGTCAACCTAGGTCCTGCCTGTACTACCTCTTCAATGCCTCTTGCATCTGCACACTTGGTCTCAGGACATGGCACCTGTATAACCTCAGCAGCCACCAGGTCCCCTACCAGCAGCAAGCACCTGCATCAATGCAGTCGGCACAGCAGCCAGAGCCAGCACGTCAACCTGACTGTGTCACCTCCTTCCATTAGGAGCCTCCTATGGCCTCATTACCAGCAAGATTAAGTACAGCTCCTTGGCTCAGTCAAAAGGGTCCAGGTCTCCCCCGGCATTTCTAGCTGCTCCCCTTACACGCAGGCCCCAGAGCCTACAGCTCCCCACCAGTGCATCCCACACCCTTGGCTCAGCTGGACCCCACCAGGAAGATCCACTTCTCCACCCCTGTCACCTGCTGTCTTTCCAGGCTGGCCATCCTGAGCCCCAGGCCCACTCGGGCGTCCTCCGCACCCACACAGGCTTCTCACATCCTTCGCCCGTGTGCCTCTCTCCACCCAGACCAGATGCAAGCCTGTCTGACCCGCACCTCCTGAGTCCAGCTCAGAGCAGGCACCACTGCAGGCTCAGCTCACAGAGCCAAGTGGGTGCAGGTGGAGCTCTCAGGGCTGGGCGCGGGCAGCTCTCAGGGTTTGTGGGGGCTCAGAGTCTGTGGGGACTCGGGGGGCGGCTGGGGGACTCGGGGATGGTCAGACTCTCACCAGCTGTTGCGGGGATGGCAGCCACAGAAGGAGATGTTCTTCATCTGGAAGAAATGGCTGCAGCGCTGGAACTAGAGCAGAGGTGGGCAGAAGCCCGTGTCAAAGGAGGCACCACCCCTGCCTCCCGCCTCCCAGACGCCCCGAGGCCTGGCGCCACCCCTGCCTCCCGCCTGCCGGATGCCCCTGAGGCCCGGCCCCGTCGGACTCCGTGGCCTAACCCTACCCCCCCAGTCCCCGGTCCCCAGTCCCCCACACTCCCACCTCGGGTCCTCCTCCGCTCAGACTCAGCTTGACCCCCCGAAGAGAGATCTCGAGGTCACAGGAGGCAGGAGGACGCAGGTGGACAGTCAGTTTCCGGGCAGTGGCAATCTACAGAAGAAGTTGGGGGAGAAGAGGGTCTTGAGGGGCCCACAAGGGCCTTTCTTTCCCTTGGCGGGACTACGCCTCTGCCCCTTTTAGCTTATGTTTGAGGACACACATGCTGAGGACCCCGAGGCGCAATTCTGGAAGACATAAGGGGCGTGGCCTTGGCCACTCCTCAGGCTCAGGAGGGGCACTCGCCTCTCTGCAGTCAGCCTGCTTCATCTTCCTTCTGCTCCTCCAGGCAGGCTGCTGCGCTTGGCTCAGGAGCCAGGAACACAGACCCCACCCACCCTGGCCTCTTCACTGCCTGGCCCCATAAGCTTGAGGGAGCTCTCAGATGCAGGGCTGCTCTGCTCTGCTCCCTCCTGCCCCCCAGCCTCAGTCTCAGTACTGGTGCCTGGGCAGGTGCTCACTAAATGTCCACTGAGTGAGTGGATGAGTAGAGGGCTCCCAGGGAAGAGGCTGGGAGGGCTGGTCTTGATTCCAGACAGGAAGAGGAAGGGCTGATGGCAGTCAGGGCCAACTGGAAGATCTGTGGCCCAGAGACCCCGAGGTGATGAGGGACAGCTGCTGTGCTCTGCCCTAGACTCACCTGCTCAGGCCTCTGAACCAGGGCCTGGGCTACCCCTGCAGCATCCCCCAGACCCTCCCTGGAGGAAATCAGACCTCAGGCCTTGGAGCCTCAAGGCCCTGTGCTAGCCTGCAGTGCTGGTGTGGCCGCCATGCGGACCCTCAGCCTGCACTTGCCTGGCCTCCACACTGACCTTCTGCATGGCTGCACACAGGATGCCATTGCCCTGGTGGCAGGGCACCTCCACAGAGCCCAGGAACTGCACATCAAAGCGCTCCACCCAGCAGGGGCTCCGCTTGCTCCCTGGGGAGGGGGGCACAGAGGGCCCAGGTCAGGCGGGGGCAGAGGGGAGGATCTGGGGTGAAAAGCCTCCCCTCGGGGTTGGGACCTCACCCAGCAGGTCCTTGGCAGGGCCGGGCACCGCATGGGCGTAGAAGGCGGGGAACACACCGCGCTCCCCCGTACGCATGTTGAAGCCACGGAACCAGAAGTCGTCCTCCTCGGCCTCCACCAACACAGGGTCATCCACATCCAGCTCCAGCTCGTCTGGATGCCGCGGGATGAACCTGCCGTTGGGGGAGAGGTCACTGGGGAGGGGGGCGGGACTGACGGTCGTGTCCACTGGCATCCTGTGATGGCACGGACTGAGGCCGGGGCCACCGCCAGCAAGGAGGGAGGCTGTACCTGAACACAGCCCGGTGAGTCTGCTCTCGCTCCTCGCCGTTGACCAGACAGGAGAAAAGGCCAAAGGACTCGGTGCCTGAGAGACCCGGCAGGACAGAGGCGGGGGAAACAGGGAGACAGAGAGTCAGAGAGTCAGAGTAGTGCTTAGAGGCCTGGCCTTGGGCAGAGGCCAAGTCCCCTCCGCAGTCCGGTGTCGGTGTCCTACGAGCGGGAAGGAGCTGAGGCAGAGCAGGCCACCTCATGCCATGTCCTGAGTGGGAGAGGGCACCCAGCCCTGACCACAGCCAGACCCTCAGGGGGCCCTGAGCACTGTGGGGGACCCTGGGACTGGGGCCAGGGAGTCTGCACATTCCTCTGGGCCATCCCCCTTTTCCCCACCTCTCACTCACTGGAGGACCGAGATGTACTGTTGACGAAGACATTGAGGAACTTCTTGGAGAAAGTGAGGTCAGGGCTGTCCGGCGAGGTGTCCCCCTGGACCTGACCGCCGCCTAGCAGCGACGCGCCCGCCTCCTCCTCGCTGGCCTCCCCGCTGCTGTCCTCTTCGCTGTCGTGGCCCAGCCCAGCACAGCGCCGCAGGCTCACCAGCTCCAGCTGCGTGTGCTCATCCACCACCAGCGTGTACTTGACCGCGTCGTACACCAGCGAGGCGTCCCGCGGCGCCGAGGGGCCCGTGCCCCTGCCCCCGGGGGGCCCCGCACTGTCCTCGGCATCCTCCTCTTCCTCGTCGTCCTCTTCGTCCTCCTCCTCGGAGCAGGCGGCGGAGCAGGCTCGTCCCGGGCGGGCGGCGCGGCCGGGAGCGGCCCACAGCGGCGTGATGGTGTCACGCGTGGGGTTGCTGAGGAACAGGCAGGGCGCGGGCTGCGCGGGGCCGGGTCGAGGCGCGGCGGGCGCGGGCGGCGGCGGCGCGCACAGCGTCTCCATGTCCACCAGCTCCACGCCGCCGGGCTCCGCGGCCGCCTCGGGGTCCTGGGAGTCCTGGGCGGCCCCGCCGGCCGGCGACACGGGCTCCCCGGGCGGGCGCGGCGCAGGAGACAGGCACTGGCCGGGGCAGCGGATGGGCGAGGAGCCCTCGGAGATCATGCGGCTCACCAGGTTGCTGAGCAGCCAGGGCGAGTCCGCGTCCTCGCTGAGGTCCGCCTCCGACTCCGACCCCGACTCGTACTCGCTGTTGGTGTCGTCGGGGCCCACGGGCAGGAAGGCGGGGCGGCGCGGGGGTTCGCGCGGGGGCTCCGGCTCCGAGGCGGGCGACGAGGCCTCCTCGATGGAGTTGGTGAGGTGCGAGGAGCGGCCGCTGCTGCTGCTTCCTCCATCGCTGCTCAGCTCCAGCTCCGTCTCCGAGATGGACGAGATCATGCGCCCCAGGCGCGCGCCGCCCGCGTCCTCCGAGTCGGAGCCGGGCGAGGACAGCTCCTGGCTGCTGCGACGTCCCCCGCGGCCGCCGCTCGAGCGGCTTCTCAGGTCAGCCTCGATGCCGGGATCTGAGGAGGGCGAAGTCCCCCCTGGCGCCGGAGGTTCCGCAGGCCGGTTCCCTTCGCAGTCGCAACCCAGGTGCACTGGCGACTGCGCCCCGCCGGGCCCTGCGTCCGTGGCAGGGAGGGGGCCCGGGAGCTCTGCTGGGCAGGGAGGTGGGGTCACCCTCTGCACCACCCAGACCTCTTCCAGCAGCCAGTCCGTCCTCCCTCCCCTCCTCCCCGGCTTCCCCGTGCCCCGCGGGCCCACCGCCCCTCACCTCTGAGGGCCTCCGGGGCGGGTGAGCATAGCGCTGTCTCCTGCCAGGAGGCCGGACGCACCAGGTCAAAACCTCCGTTGTTGTTCAGGGAGTCCTGGGGTGGAGACACATGACGGCGTCCTGAGGAGGGGGCCTCCAGCTCCCAAGGGGTGAGCAGGGCTGGCTGCAGTCCCAGGTGCTATGAACCCAGGCTCAGCTCCAGGGAGCTGTGGGTCCCGGCACTCACCTGGGCCCCCAGTGTGGTCAGACGGAGCGTGGTGGGCCGGTGCTTATGGGGCTCCTCCAGGGAAGGGGAGGGGATAAGGGGCCCGGGGGCAGGTGCCTCTGAGCCAGGGTCTCCTCCCTCCTGGCCTTCCCCATCTCCCTCCTCCTCCTCCTCCTCCTCCTCTTCCTCGTCCTCATCGTCCTCCTCTTCATTGTCATCGATCATCTCAAACTCCTGGAAGTCATCCTGGAAGGAGCAGATGGGGTGCGGCTGCTCCGAGCGCCCCAGGGAGAGGCTGTCCTGCAGGACGGAGGGAGATAGCAGGGCTGGGCCAGAGGGCAGCAGTAGCCCAGGGGCCCAGGTGCTAGGAGAAGGGAAATCGAGGAGCATCAGTCAAAGGAGAGCCCCTTCCAGCTCACTCTGCCCCTCTGTCTACAGGGCGATGTTTTAAAAATCTGCCTAACACACATCGGGATCACTCCAGTTCTTGGGAAGGGCCCAAACTCTACAGCTGAATGACAGGGATTCTCAGAGCAGCCCCAGCCCCACTTTTAGACTCATCTAACTGCAGAACCCCGTCACATTTGACACCAGCACCGTGTTCCCTTCAAAGCGTTTTAACACAACTTACAGTTACTGGACATGGTTTTTGGTCTGTTGCAAACAACTTACAGTTACTGGACATGGTTTTTGGTCTGTTGCAAGCCCCACCAGGGCAGGGTCATGTCCATGTTGTGCACCGTTGTACCCACCCCCAAGAACAAGACCTGGGGCTCAGCGGATGTTCAGTAAACACCAAACAAATGCATAAATGGAGAGGCAGCCTGCACTCTGAGGATTCACCAACTTTGCACCAACCCCAGGGCCATTGGCACAGTTAATCCCCATGCTGGCACTTCCTCTCCTCCATTCCCTCCTACCTACCCCATCTGCCTGGCTCTGCTAACCTCAGGGCATGGCTGACATTTCCTCTGGAAATTCTCCCTGATTCCTTCAGTGTGGATTGGGTTCCCTTCCCCCTCGTGGAACTTATGTCCCTGTTGGAATGCAGCCCTTGACACGTGGGCAGCCATTGTCCCTTACAAGTCTTTCTCCTCTACTAAGTTGCAGCTCCGGAGAGCAGCTGTCCTGTTCCACTCCCAGCAGCCAGAAGCCCCCAGTACTTGCCACATGGCAGTTGCTCAGAAATGTTCTTCAATAAATGAAAGCAGAAATGTGGAGAGACAGGGAGGAGGAGAAGCAGGAGACGGGCGAGAAAAGATTTCAGCAGGGGGAGACATGAAACAGACAGATGGGAGCTGCAGACGAGGGCACAGGGCTGCGGAGGGGACAAGGTTGTGATGGCAGCTGCCAGGGATTAGATCTTTCTGGGAGTGATCTGAGGACAGAGGGCACCCAAAGCAAAGGAGCACCTCCTGCCCCGGGCTGGCCACCGATGGGGTGGGGGAGAATGCTGGGGAAGGCCCTGCGTGGAGGCCTGCAATGTGTTGGAATAAGAGAGAGTTGATACCTAGGAAACCTCAAGGGTTAAGTGGGGAGGAGCTATCAGAGGAGTCCCCGGTTCAAGGCTGAGCTCACACCCACCCTCAAACCCCAAGTGAACGCTAAGAAGAGCCTAATGAGGCCCTCCCTTGAGCTGGATCTGTGTCCCCAACTCTTCCCCCACCTTCTCACAGTGGTCTGAGTCGTAGCTGAGGCCCAGGCCACAGTCATCAGTGATCTCAGACAGATCTTCGTCGTCAAATTCTTCCAGGCTTATGTCCTGGGGAGGCCTGGAAAGGAGACCAGGGTCAGAGAGCCACCAACCCTGGACTCCCTGCCTGGCAACTGGCCCTGAGGAGGGGCAGAAGGAGGCCTCAGCTCCTACGCCCCGTGGTTTCCACAGCCCCCAGCTCTCGGAACACATCCTGCCATCATCTTGACCCCCAAGCTCTGCTCTCCTGTGGATCCCCTCCCCCATCTGAGCCAGGCCTGCCCCGGAGGAGCCAACCCTGCCCCCACCCCTCCCACCCCGCCTCCCTGGAGAGCCAGCAGCCTCTCCTCCCTCCACGCGCAGCTCCAGGCCCCTGGGGTCAGGTCTTGCAGAGCGGGGAGGGGGAGCTGCAACGGCGGCAGCGGCAGATGGGGAGGGGTCGCGCCTGCTGTGGGAGGAGAGTCTGGCCTGTTTGTCTCCCCCTCTCCGGCGGAGTGAGGCCTAAACCCAGAGGCCCAGCGTCCTCCCCACCCCAGTCCCTTCCCGCAGGGCTCCGGGCTTGATTTCCACTCTCTCCCGGCCAGGCCCTATCTGCCAGGTCTGGCGTCCACTGAAAGAGGCCAAGGCCACCGGGACACGCCGCGCTGGGAGGGTGTGCCCGCATCCCGCCCGCATCCTCCGCCGCAGAGGGTCGGCACAGGGCCTCCACCCTTGACAGGTCAGCCGTCCAGGCCGGGCGCGGCTCAGAATCCCGGCGGGGCCCAGGGGTCACTGAGGCTGGGGACGCGCGGTGAAGATGGAGGGAGTGGGAGCGGGGTGGGGGTGGGGCGCCCGAGCCGAGGCTCAAGGACCGCAGGGGGCTGGGGCCGGGTCCGCGCCGGCGGCGGGGCTGGAGCGGCGGGGACGGGGGTCCGGGCCGGTAGGGGTCGGGGGGCGCGCAGGGAGCGGAGGGTCAGCCCGGCCCGGGCGCCGAGGGGGTACCTGCAGCCCGGCGGCGACAGCGAGTGGAAGGTGGAGAGAGAAAACATCTCCGCGCGATCCGCCATCTTCTCCGGGAGAGGCCCGCGACTGCGGCGGGGGGTGCGGGAGCCTCGCCGCGCCCCGCGCCCGCGCTCGGCCCGCCCCGCTCACCTCGTGACACGCCCTGCGGCGCCCGCCCCGCGCACTTCGCCTTCGCCCGGACTCCGCGGCGGCGCGGGGAGGGCGGCGGGGGAGGCGGGGGAGCGACGCGGCCGGGGACGCTGGTTGGAGGAGAGGCGGCGGCTTCACTGCCGGGCGCTGGTTGGGGAAGGGCCGAGCGTGCGATGAGGATTTTTCCCGTGAAGGGGCGGGCGGGTGGGCGTCGGGCCCCGCCCTGGAGGACCCGCGCGGGGCGGGAGGCCGGAGAGGCAGCGCCGGGGTCCGGGGCCTCGGGTTCACCGTGGGCTGTTTCCTCTGGGCGAGAGGCCGGGGCGGTCCCAGGAGCTGCGCCGCCGCCCCCAGGATCCCCCCAGGAACCCTAACCCGGGTGCGGCCCGGAGCGGGGTGGCGGGCGAGGCGGGAGGTGCGGGAGGAGCTGTCCGCCGTCGGGTGCTGACCGGAGCTGTCCCCACGGGGTGCTGACCGGGGCTGCACGGGGACGTCTGCACAAGGGTCGCCGAGCAGGGCTGGATTCAGAATCGAGCACAAGGTACTCAGAGGATGCTGGCTGGGACTAAAAGTGGACTTTGAGCACTCAGTAGAGACGGCACAGCCAGACAGAGGTACCGACGGGCACCGGGAGAAGTTAGCACCCACGGAGGCGATGTGCGTCCCACTGGAAACACTTTTTCTTGGGCACCGTGTTGCTGGGCCCTGTGTAGGGAACTGACCCGCTCTGGCTTGGGATGGAGCCCTGTGGGGAGGACGATGGTTGAAGCTGAGCTCGAGAGGGTGGCTGTGGGAGGAGGCGGGAGATCAGGGTTGAGGGCGCAGAACTAGGGAGGTTGCAGAACACTTTTTTCTTTCTAAAATAGAGACCGGTGGCCGGGCGCGGTGGCTCACCCTGTAATCCCACCACTTTGGGAGGCCAAGGCGGGTGGATCACGACGTCAAGAGATCAAGACCATCCTGGCCAACATGGTGAAACCCCGTCTTTACTAAAAATACAAAAAAATTAGCCAGGCGTGGTGGCGGGCGCCTGTAGTCCCAGCGACTCGGGAGGCTGAGGCAGGAGAATCACTTGAACCTGGGAGGCGGAGGTTGCAATGAGACGAGATTGCGCCACTGCACTCCAGCCTGGCAAGAGCAAGACTCCGTCTCAAAAAAAAAAAAAAAAAAAAAGAGAGAGAGAGAGAGAGAGAGAGACTGACTCTTTCTGTATTGCCCAGGTTGGTCTCAAACTCCTGGGCTCAGCTATCCTCTGCCCTCAGCCTCCCAAAGTTCTGGGATTACAGGTGTGAACCACAGCACCTGGCTAAATATTGGCTAAAGAAGGAGGCTGGCGTTTCAACAAGAGTGCGATCCCTCTTCCCCCTTGATGAAAGTTATGTGCCCTAAGATTTCTTTATGTCTTAGTTCTGTGGAAAAAAAATTTTTTTTTTTTGAGACAGAACTTGCTCTGTTGCCCAGGCTGGAGTGCAGTGGCACGATCTCAGCTCACTGTAACCTCCACCTCCCGGGTTCAAACGATTCTCGTGCCTCAGCCTCCCGAGTAGCTGGGATTACAGGCAATCACCACCATGTCCGGCTAGTTTTTGTTTTTAGTAGAGATGGGTTTTCGCCATGTTGGCCAGGCTGGTCCCAAACTCCTGACCTCAGGTGATCTGCCCTCCTTGGCCTCCCAAAGTGCTGGGATTACAGGTGTGAGCCACTGCCCCTGGCCTGGAAAATTATTCCTTAGGAAAAGACGAGGCACTTGAGTGACAAACACCAGAAACGACATGGCAGAAGGAGCTCATGCAAGTTGGGAAGGGTGGGTATCGCCATTCCAGCTCAGAGAGAGGCCTGTGGCCAGGGCCTGATTGAACCTGCACTCTTTGGTGTCCCATCACAATTTATATTTTATGCCAATTACAGTATTTTTCTAAGAATGGCATTTACTTGGCTGGGCACAGTGACTCACACCTATAACCCCAGTACTTTGGGAGGCCAAGGTGGCTGGGTCACTTGAGCTCAAGGGTTTGAAACCAGCTTGGAAACATGTCTCTACCAAAAGTAAAAAAAATTGGCCAAGCCCAGAAGGCAAAGGTTGCAGTGAGCTGAGATCACACCACTGCAGCCAACCTGGGGGGTAGAGTGAGATCCCATCTCAAAAAAAAACACAAAAAACAAAGCCATTTACTAGTTTATGCTTGCCTTCTTGACTTGGCTGGAGAGAAGAGAGGCTGTCATCTCTCTGTGAAGGCCCTAGGCTCCAAGCATGGTGCCCGGCAAACAGTAGGTGCTTAGCAGACGTGAATGAATGCATGAGAGAGCTTATGGTCTCTAACCCAGTCCGGGGCATCAGGTCTTTGCCATAACAGTCTTTTCCATTTTAGAAGCACTAAGAACATTCCCCATTTCTGAAGTTCAAGGAGTCTGGGCCTATTAACCACTCCCTGCCTTTCCCAGAAAATCCAGATCTCTTCCCAGATTTCACAGAGAGTTTGACCTCAACTTTCTAGATCTCCTTTTGATCCCGAGTCTTTTCGCCAAACTGGTTCATCTGGACATCCACATAAATGACCTGTCCAATACCGTGGTCAGTCAGTTCCTTGATTTCTGATCTGTCAACAGTCTTTAATACTCAAGTGTGGTGACCTCTTCCACAAAGTGCTTCCAGGATCTACCTTCATCTGGAATTGCAGCAAGCTTAAAATCTTTTTTTTTTTTTGAGACAGGGTCTCCCGCTGTCACCCAGGCTGGAGTGCAGTGGTGTGTCCCTAGCTCACTGTAGCCTCAAACTCCTGGGCTCAAGGAATCCCCCTGCCTCAGCCTTCTGAGTAGCTAGGACCACAGGCGCGCATGACCATACCTGGCATTTTGTTTGTTTGTTTTTGTAAAAACAGGGTCTCACTATGTTACCCAGGTTGGTCTTAAACTCCTGGGCCCAAGTCCAAGCGATGGCCTCCCAGAGTGCTGAGATGACAGGCATGAGCCACAGCATCCGATCTGAAATCTTATAGTCTCAAATTTCATCTCAGATCCTAACCCCCAAAACCTTCCTCAAGCCTCTCCCCTTCCTTCCCTCCCTCTGAAAAGATGGTCACTCCCACGTCCCATGAGCGTAAAGACCGTGAGATGAGGGATACCACCCGCAATTTTATCTGTGGACCTCCCGTCTTGCCCCCAGAGCACAGATGGAAGATCGTCGGCCTTCAGGTCTGAAAGGGGAGCCACTCTTCATTGCGCACCAACTTGTTGAATGTGGGCAAATTACTCAATCCCTCCAGATCTTGGTTTCTTCCTCTGAGCAATGGTGCTGTGAGGACCACGTGTCATGTGTAAGCCCCAGACACGGGCCCTGTTGTTTGTTGGTGATCATTTAAGGCTCACCTTTCCCCTGCTCCTCACACTGGGACCATGGCCTCCCAGTCCCCCAGGGCTGCTCTGTGCAGCTCAGGGATACATTAGTGGAAAGGCAGCATCTCTTTCCTGAGGGGGTTTATGCTCCTTACATCATGCACATTTTATCAAATTTGCACCTTCCTTGTGTGCTCCTCAGAGCATCATTGTATGGATGAACAAATGGGGGTCCACAGGGAGTTGAATATCCCTCCTTGAAGTTCTCTCCTCCTCCGGCCTGTGGGCCACGGGCACTGGGTTTTCCTTCCTGACCACCACCCGTTGTCAGCGACCTTCCAGACTCCTTCTCCTTCTCCTTCAATGACAAATCAAGATGTTGTGACATGACCATTTTAACGCTTTCTTCCCTCTGTGGTGCACGAATGGCACAGACATTACAAAGCACAAAATTGACTGGACTTGGAAGGGACAGTTGGAATCGCAACAGTTTCCACAATCCTGACCACAGCAATTCTAAAAAGTCAGAGAACATTTTCTGACAACAGTCTGAGAGATTAGAAAACAAATGCAAACTATCCGTCTTTATTGTACTCATATTTCACAGAAATCACAAACACAAAATAAATATGCCAATGGTTAAAACTGCAAACAGACATTTAATAAAGATGAAAATTAAGAGTTCTACCTTCACCATGGTGAAGTCCTAACGCCACCATTTCCCGAATCTTGATTTTTACGCAGCCAGGTCTCTGATCACTACCTCCTACTTTTCTTGGTCTCTTGCTGCATTACTACAATACCCACTTTTTTTTTTTTTTTTTTTTTTTTTTTTTTTTTTTTTTTTGAGGCAGGGTCTTGCTCTATCACCCAGGCAAGAATGTAGTGGTGCGATCTCAGCTCACTGCAACCTCTGCCTCCTAGGTTCAAGCAATTCTCCCACTTCATTCCTCAGAGTAGTTGGACTATAGGTGTGTGCCACCACACCTGGCTAATGTTTTTATTTTTTGTAGAGACAGGGTTTCATCATGTTGCTCAGCCTGGTCTCAAACTCCTGAGCTCAAGCGATCCACTCACCTCAGCCTCCCAAAGCGCTGGGATTACAGGTGTGAGCCACTGTGTCGAGCCTGTTTTTTTTTTTTTTTTAACTCCATAAGAAATGTGCTTCAATTACTATTACTGTGTAACAAATTATCCTCAAACTTAGTGGATTAAAACAATTCAGTTGTTATTTACAATTGTTTGTTTTGGGGGTGGAAATTCAGGAAGGACTCCAGTGGGAAGTTCTTGCCTGGGTCTCTTTTGAGGTTTGGCTGCAGCTGGAGGTGAGCCTGGCTCGAGGTCTGAGACGGTTCATTCAGAAGGCTGGCAGTGGATGCTGAGTGTGAGCTGGGGGCTCTGCCGCGGCTGTCAGCAGCACATCCACTGGGCTCTCCTGCATGGTGGTCTCAGGGTAGTTTCTTTTCTTTCTTTTTTTTTTTTTTTGGAGACAAGAGTCTCGCTCTGTCACCCAGGTTGGAGTGCAGTGGTGTGATCTTGGCTCACTGCAACCTCCGCCTCCCGGGTTCAAGTGATTCTCCTACCTCAGCCTCCCGAGTAGCTGGGATTATAGGTGCCTGCCAGCACGCCCAGCTCATTTTTTTTTTTTTTTTTTTTTTGCATTTTTAGTAGAGACGGGTTTTCGCCATGTTGGCCAGGCTGGTCTCGAACTCCTGACCTCAGGTGATCCGCCCACCTCAGCCTCCCAAAGTGCTGGGACTACAGGCGTGAGTCACCGCACCCAGCCAAGGGTAGAGTTTCTTACATGATGGCTGGTTCCCATCAGAGTGAGGATCCTTGGAGGGCATGCCCTTTTCTGGTCTAACCTTGGAAGTCCTACAGCATCACTGCTGCTGTGCCTATTGGTCAAAGCAGTTGCAAGCCTACCCAGCTTCAAGAGGGAGGTCACAGACCCTACCCCTCCATGGGAAGAGTGCCAAAGAACTTAGGAGCTGTGTCATAAAACCACTACAAATCTCCAGTCCATGTGTCATGAAACCACCACAAACCTCCAGTCCACTGAACCTCACTCTTTCCTCAACGTCCACTCAAGTTTCTTGCCTGACATTAACCCTCTCAACCGTCAACTTGTCCTTCTCTTCTGGATCATTTCCATCAGCAAACAAGCACGACCCATGTTAAAGAAAATGGTAATTCTCACCTGATGGTACAGGACATCCAAAATCATGGCCATGGCATTTACGACGTTGTTATGCCTTAAAGAAAGTGACAGTAGGCCGGGCGCGGTGGCTCACGCCTGTAATCCCAGCACTTTGGGAGGCCGAGGCGGGCGGATCACAAGGTCAGGAGATCGAGCACAATGGCTAACACGGTGAAACCCCATCTCTACTAAAAATACAAAAAATTAGCCGGGCGTGGTGGCAGGTGCCTGTGGTCCCAGCTACTCAGGAGGCTGAGGCAGGAGAATGGCATGAACCTGGGAGGTGGAGCTTGCAGTGAGCCAAGATTGCGCCACTGCACTCCAGCCTGGGTGACAGAGAGAGACTCCATCTCAAAAAAAAAAAAAAAAAAATCCTTCTGGTTTAAGAAAGAAATCTCACACATAATTATACCTTTCAGAAAACAGATTTCTACCAGTGCAGAAGATGATTATAACATGCATCAGTTGAAGTTTTTAAATAGATTGCTACTATCGGGAATTTTTTTTTTTTTTTTTTTTGAGACACGATTTTGCTCTGTCGTGCAGGCTGGAGTGCAGTGGTGCAATCATAGTTCACTGCAACAACCACCTCCCAGGCTTAAGCCATTCTCCCTGCTTCAGCCTTCCAAGTAGCTGGGACTACAGGTATGCACCACCACACCCAACTCATTTTTGTATTTTAGTAGAGATGGGGTCTCACCATGTTGGCCAGGCTGGTCTCGAACTCCTAAACTCAAGTGATCCGCCTGCCTCGGCCTCCCAGAGTGCTGAGATTACAAGCATGAGCCACCACGCCTGGCCAGGAAATCTTTTAAATCTCTGAAATCTGAAAGGTGCTCAAAGACACCTTTATAATAACTGAATAAACAACAGGATTATACACTTTCATCAAAGTCTTCGCACTGCAGCAGGATCATAGCCCCAACGAGGACAGCACTGCAGCCTCGACAAATCTCTCTCTGACATACAAATTTTGGAGAGTTTTCCATTTACTGCGATGAGCGCAAAGGGAACAGGCCCAGCAAAGCATGCCAGGAGCTATCAAGCTGGAGAATGTTTGGTGAGCGCTTCTCAGATTTCCCCAATTCCTCCCAAAGACGCACTAAAGTTGGTGATGACAGGGCTCTGCCTGACAGGGAGAGTCCCTGATAGGTTGCTGGAGACCCTGAACAGAGATTTACGAGGCCTTTTTTTTTTTTTTTGCGGGGAGGACGGAGGCTTGCTCTGTCGCCCAGGCTGGAGTGCAGTGGCACGATCTCGGCTCACTGCAAACTCCGCCTCCCGGGTTCCCGCCATTCTCCTGCCTCGTCCTTCCGAGTAGCTGGGACTACAGGCGCCCGCCACCACGCCCGGCTAATTTTTTGTATTTTTTAGTAGAGATGGGGTTTCACCGTGTCAGCCAGGATGGTCTCGATCTTCTGACCTTGTGATCCGCCCACCTCGGCCTCCCAAAGTGCTGGGATTACAGGCGTGAGCCACTGCGCCCGGCCGGCTATCAGGCCTCTTACACCCACAAACTTGTCATCCTGGAACTCCCAGCATAATTACCTAATTTGATTAACAAAAACTTTTTTTTTTTTTTTGAGATAGGGTCTCACTGTCACCCAGGCTGAAGTGCAGTGACGTGATCTTGGCTCACTGCAACCTCTGCCTCCTAAGCTCAAGCAAATCTCTCACCTCAGCCTCCCAAGTAGCTAGGACTACAGGCACCTGCCACCATGCCTGGCTAATTTTTGTATTTTTTTTTTTTTTTTTTTTTGGTAGAGACAAGGTTTAACCATGTTTTCCAGGCTGGTCTCCAACTCCTGGGCTCAAGTGATCCACCCGCTTCGTCCTCCCAATGTGCTGGGATTACAGGCGTGAGCCACCATGTGCAGCCCCAAAAACTGTCTTTATCCTCTGGATCTAACAGCTAAGTTATAAGTACAATCTTGCTACACAGGCCACAGGATAAGGGACCAGGCAGCCGGGAGGATGGCACTTCTTCCCTCCCCTGCCTCACTTTCTCACCCACCCACCTTATTTCCTGCAGCTTCAAACAAACTACTTGCATGTGAATCCTCGTTTCAGCTACTTCTTCTGAAGGAATCCAATCTAAGGCATGCTGTTAATTGTGACACTCACACTTAAACTATCAAATCCTAAAGCTGATCAACAGTTTTACCCTTTTCCTGAACAATACAAGGACCCGAGAAGTATTTAACTCTGTTTACTCCAGTCCCAACTTAAATTTTATTATTATGCATTTTAATATTCTTTGTTTTTCCTTTTTCTTCTGGTTTTTTAGACAGAGTCTCACTGTCACGCAGGCTGGAGTGCAGTGGCATGATCTTGGCTCACTGCAGCCTCAACCTCCCAGGCTCAAGCAATCCTCCTGCCTCAGCCTCCCAAAGAACTGGGATTACAGGTGTGAGCCACTGTGCCTGGCTATTATTTTTCTTTTCAAGACCCATAGGAATTGTTATTGTTGCTTTAAGCCATCAATGTTTACTTAGATTCACCCAAATGTTACCTCTTTCTGTATTCTTCATTCCTTTTTCCTTGTCAGATCATCCTGTGATACCAGTTCTTTTTGCCTGAAGTACACCTTTTAAATGTTTCTTTAATGAGAATCTTCGGTAGTAAACTCAATTTGTCTGAAAATGTCTTCATTTTGTCCTGGTTCCTGAAAGATATTTTTACAGGATACAGAATTCTGCGTCATTAGTTTCCATTATCACCTCGAAGTTCTCGTCCATTGCCCTCCTCTGGCTTTCCTTGTTGCTACAAAACTTCAGCTCTCAGTCACTCCCTTGAAGGTCATTTTCCACGCATCTCCAGCTGCACTTAGGACTTTTTTTGTCTTTGGTGTTCTGAAGTTTCAATGTGGTGTATCTACGTGTGGGTTTATTTTGTATTTTTTTCTGCATGAGGTTCTCAATTATATAAATTTATATGAATTTCCCAATTATGTGACTTTCATTAGTTTAGAAATTTCATAGCCATTATCTCTTCAAATATTTCCTCTGCTCCATTCCATCTTTTCTCCTTCTGGCACTCTAATTAGGCTCATGTTGGATTTTCCTATTCTAGCCTTTATGTCTCTTAACCCTTTTTCCAGGTTTTCCATATCTATGTCTTTCCAGGCAGCATTCTGTATACTTTATTCATATTTATCTTTTAGCTCATGAAGTCTCTCTCTTTGGTTATTTATAATCTTCTGGTAAAGCTGCATACTAAGTTTTTAATTTAGTTGAAATTAAAATTCAACTAAAATTTGAACTAAATTAAAACTTTCCTTTTAGAACTTCCATTTGGTTCTTTTCAAACTGCTTGACTATTCTTTATAGTTTTGTGGGTTTTGCACATATTTTCTTTCTTTTTCTTCAGAGACAGGGTCTCACTGTGTTGCCCAGGCTGGAGTGCAGTGGCATGATCACGGCTCACTGTAGCCTCAACCTCCCATGCTCACATGATTCTCCCACCTCCCGAGCAGCTGGGACGACAGGTGCATACCACCATTTCTGGCTAATTTTTTATTTTTTTGTAGAGACAGGGTCTCACTATGTTGCCTAGGCTGGTCTTGAATGCCTGGGCTCAAGAATCCTCCAGCCTTGGCTTCTCAAAGTGCTGGGATGACAGGCATGAGCCACCATGCCCAGCCCTAAAACATAACAACAGCAATACAGAGGATGGGAGGGAGAAAGGAAAACACACTGCTGTAAGGAGGCTCTTACATTATATGTGAGATGCTATAACATTATGTGAGGGTAGACTATGAGAAGTTAAAAATGTATATTATAAATCCTAGAGAAAACATTTTAAAAATTACAAAAAAACACAATTCATAAGCTAAGAGTGGCAATAAAACAGAATACTAAAACACTTGATCAATCCATCAGAAAGCAGAAAAGAAGTGGAAATGGAACAAAGGTAAGATGGGACAAATAAAACAAATAGCAAGACGGTAGATTTAAATCCAATAATATCAATGATTACATTAAATAGAAATGATCTAAACTCAGATTGAAAGGCAGAGATTATCAGAATGTATTTAAAAAGTGAGACACAAACTATAAGCTACCTCAAGAAATGAAATGTTAAATATAAACACCAAGATAGGCTAAAAGTAATAGACTGGAAAGAAAGAAAAATAAATGAGCCAGGTGTGGTGGCTCATGCCTGTAATCCCAGCAGGGAGGCCAGGGTGGGAGGACAGCATGAGCCCAGGAGTTCGAGACCAGCCAGGGCAACATAGTGGGACCCCCATCTACACACACACACACACACACACACAGTAGCCAGGTAGTGGCACACACCTGTAGTCTCAGCCACTCAGGAGGCTGAAGGATCGCCTGAGCCCAGGAGGTCAAGGCTGCAGTAAGCTGTGATAGTGCTACTGGACTCCAGCCTGGGCAACAGAGTGAGACTGTCAGAAAGAAAGAAAAGAAGAAAGAGAGAGAGGAAGAGGAAGAGGGAGAGAAAGAAAGAAAGAAAGAAAGAAAAGAAAAAGAAAGAAAGAAAGAAAGAAAGAAAGAAAGAAAGAAAGAGAGAGGGAAAAGTGAATTAGAGGGAAAGATCAGAATCAATGGAATAAAAAATATATACACAATTGAGGGTAATCAATGAAACCAAAACTGGTTCTTTAAAAAACTCAATAAAATTGATAAACCTCTAGCTAGACTAATCAAGAAAAACGAAGACAAAAATAACCTTATCAGGAATGAAAGCACAAATATCATTATCGATTCAGCAGATATTAAAAGAATTATAAAACTATGAACAACTTTATGCCAATAAACTTGACAATGTAAATTAAATGAACAAATTTCTTGAAAGACACAAATTACCAAAGCTGGAACAAAAAGAAATAGAAAAATCTGAATGGCCTCATAATTACTAAAGACATTGAATTACCAATTAAAAACCTTTCCACAAAGAAAACTCCAGATCCAGATTGCCTTACTGGTGAATTCTAGCAAACACTTAAGGAAGAAATAATACTAACCCTACATAACCATTTCAGGAAACAGGAGGCAGAAACCTTCCCAACTCATGTTATGAAGCTAGAATGTCACTACTGAAAATGTGGAGAAATCGTATCACCAAAGAAACTACAATCTCAAACCCTCTGACAGTTCAGCTCCTAAAGTAACCCTTACAAAAGCCAGGAGGCATTTGATCCCATAGAAGAAACTATGCAGCCTCCAGGAAGGTTCCTCTCCAGCGTCCTCCTAGATGTGGACACGAAGTGTAACAGACAAGGAGAAACATTCCGGAAAACTGAGCCGGCGCTGCTAGGAAAGGGGACTTCACTATTTATGCTCAACAGAATTTGGCAAGTGCCACAGACTAGAGATTGGGTCTAAATATGGGGTCTTTGTTGTATTTACCCAATTCTTACTCTTGTTTTGTTTTTTGTTTTGTTTTTTTGAGATGGAGTTTCACTCTTTTTGCCCAGGCTGGAGTGCAATGGCGCGATCTCGGCTCACTGAAACTTCCGCCCGCTGGGTTCAAGCGATTCTCCTGCCTCAGCCTCCCGAGTAGCTGGGATTACAGGCATGCGCCACTACGCCGGCTAATTTTGTATTTTTAGTAGAGATGAGGTTTCTCCATGTGGGTCAGGCTGGTCTCTAACTCCCAACCTCAGGTGAACTGCCCACCTCAGCCTCCCGAAGTGCAGGGATTATAGGCATGAGCCACTGCGCCCGGCCCTTAATCTTTCTTTGTATGTTTGGGACACATAAAATATGTTTTAGTTTATACGTCATTGGATTAAACTAGTGTACACTGAGTTTGTTGGAGGATGAATGACAAATCTTTTATAAGTCACTGGACCACAAGGATCTACCTCTGGACCTGAAGGAGCAAATTGCATAGAAGTCAGAGAACCTAAATTTTGAGCTGGATGCTGCAACTAGTTAGAACTTTTACAGTGGTCTCCCTTAAGGATAAGGTGAGTGAGTTTTGTATACAGGAAGTAGAGAGGGCATGGCCAAAGGGGCAGATGGTCCCCTAATATCAATTTTCCAGTTTTCCCATAATTTTAGAATCCCTAGCCAGCACCCACACCTGGCCTTTATCCATTCGCCTGCCAATGCACACTCAGGTTGCTTCCTAATTTGGCTATTGTGAATAATGCTGCAATGAACATGCTGGTACTGATATCCTCCAAGATATTGATTTCATTTCCTCTGGATATACATCCACAAGTGGGATTGCTGGATTGCATGGTAGTTCTGTTTTAATTTTTTACTGTATTCCATAATGGTTGTACCAATCTACCTTTTCACCAACAGTATACAAGGGTTCTCTTTTCTCCACATCCTCACCAACACTAGTTATCTCTTGCCTTTATATATATATATATATATATATATATATATATATATATATATATATATATAAAATAGCCAACCTAACAGGTGCGAGGTGGATCGCGTTGTCATATCTCGTTGTGGTGTTTGCATCTCCCTGATTAGTGATGTTGGGCCCCTTTCATATACTTGTTGGTCATTTGCATGTCTTCTTTGGAGAAATGTCTATTCAGGTCCTTTTCACATTTTTAAATTGGGTTATTTGGTGTTTTGCTATTGAGTTTTGTAAGTTCCTTATACATTTTGGATATTAACTCCTTATCAGATATATGATTTGCAAATACTTTCTCCCGTTCCATGGGCTGCCTTTTCATTTTGTTGAATGTACCCCTTTACTATCTTGAAAAGAAATTTATAACCTATTTTTTTTAATTACACAACAGTCTAATGAAGGGATAGAGAGAGGAGAGTGGCAGCCAGGTCATGTCACATACTCACAAATCCACTCCACATTCTCATCTTCCCATCAGTGTAAACCACCAAGGAGTCCAGGCTTCATTCAGCCAACCAGGCACAGTCATAACTACTCCCAGGCATTGAGCCAAAATATGGAATCAAAGATTCTCTTTGAAGTGCACCCATGTTGATAAATTTGCACTAATCTACAATTCATTCTTGGCTTTGTATCCTCACAGTCCATTCCTGTATGTATTCCCCTCGCCCTTTTTTTTTTTTTGAGACGGAGTTTAGCTCTGTTGCCCAGGCTGGAGTGCAGTGGCACGATCTCGGCACAGGCTCAGGGGTTGCCATGGTATCAGAGAAGGCCTGGAGCAGGAAGTGCAAAGACACACGGCAGAGATGCAGCTCTGTGTCCACTGCAGTTAAAGGTGGGCTGAGGGCATCAGTGAAGACACCATCTCCTGCACCCCTCAGATCTACTCAACTACAACACTGAGTCTACTCTGTCACGATTCTTCAAAGTAAAGGCTAGTTACAACTCCTATGAAAGCCTTAATACAAGAGGCTTAGCAGAACAAATACAATCCCCACTGCTACAGCTTCTCCCAAGTAACAGATATTCAGCAGCCACCTCCTCCTTGGCCTCACCCTCACCAGTATTCCAGCTTGTCTCCATGGCTTGCCTGGTGACGTCGCCCAGACCTTCACCCTAAGGCATCTGAGCTCTTAGAGGCTATGGCTGCTGAAAAGACCTTTTCATTGTCATTACTTGGCATGGAAGCACTAAGACAGACCTAGATGAATCCTCTAAGTGCCAGACCAATGCCTGCTTGCCCCATTATGCAGCAGCCACGCTACCTCCTCACCATTTATCAGGATCAAGTATCCCCTCCTTTGTGGCCTGCTGGTCCACCAGTATGAGGAGCTGAGAGTAACCTGGTGGTCTTTGCAGATTCAGGCTCAGCGGAGGTATCCTTCCTGCAACCAGTGGGAGTGCCCTCGTGGAAGCGTTCCTACCTGGGAAACAGGCTCTAATCCAGCAGATCCTAAGGCTGTGGAGACAGAATGTACAAATTCTACGTGTGAGTCACTGGGAATGATGGTGAGAAGTAGCTAATCCTAACTCTTGGGTTCCTGGACCTGTGTCTGTTCTCGGATCCACATGATGTATCTACTGGGGGCAGAGACCATATATTAGACTCTGATTCAGTGTAAATATCCCATCTCCTCAGGATACTGTCCGAGAACCAGGACCTCAGCTAAGCCCTTAAAAAGTCAGCCCATCTTTCCAGTAGCCTAGCTGCTTTTACATAACACAGGATATTAGAGAAGCAGTGGATCTCATGGTAATCCACACACTACCATAGCTCTTTCATTATAAAATGGCTTTCTTGGCATGAGGCAACGTGACCCATGATCCCATGTTGGTACACGGAGCATGCTTGAAGCTCCTGGATAGTGATGCTGGCCTGGGACCCTGTGGATACAGAAAACAAACCCTTATCCAGAGCAGATGTCAACTCCAGCAAGGATGAAGGGCTGTAACCGACTTGCCACTAAGTAACTAGTTGGGGTGCCCTAGGGATGGTATCTCAGGAGGGGCTCAGCACTGATCACTTTCAGCAGGAGTAATCATGAGACAAGCCTTGATAAAAGAAGGCCTGTGCTGGCGGACACTAACCTGTGCCCTTCTGCATGACGCCTCCACTCACAATCCACTGTTCAAGCACATGGGTAGCCAGGGGCACAGCTGACTGACATCCCATCCATCCTGCTGTTCAGCGACTCCTCTGCAGTATTAACACGAGGGAGAAAGATGCACATATTGCGTGGCCACTCCTGTAGGCCCATCTTCCCCTCTTGCTCTTTTCAGGCCCCTGACCAGCCAGCAGGACGTCACAACCCAGAAGTCCATATGCGTCCCTCCCTCAGGCCACTACTCTGTCCACTCCCTCCACACAAAGTGGATATCCACATGAACTGCTGGAAGCTCAGCCCCATGGAGGATTTCCTATTATCGTCCTTTAGGGTCACCCTGAGTGGGACTGTAGTGTACCTGTGGTTCATTTTCAGTTCATATCAACACATCAAACTGACCCGTATACGAACCAGACCAGAATGCTTGTCTGCTAAGGGAGAAATATCAGTGCAAAGCAGATGTGGGGCCACACTGCCACCTCTTCCTGTAAATGACTGTTACCCACTAGACACGCTTGGGTCCAAGCCCAAGGCTACCTTTTTCATTGCACCATCAACTGCTACTGAGCCTCTGACCTACTGACTTGGAGGATCTGACAATACGTCTCTTGGGCAGACCCTGTCGCATGGTCACTGATGTCCCACTAGCAGGTGCTCGGTTTCTACCTGGGTCTGGCAGCGTACCTGGTACTGCTCTCACTTGGTGAGTAGTTCTCTGCGGCAGAAGGCATGGTCTTGTCCAAGAACTCTAGGACAGTGCACTACAACTCTTCCACTGGAGTTTGCCAGAGATGCCATATAGGGTCCTTCCTACCCCAAATAAGCCCCCCGGTAACCCATTGGATCTATGCAGCAGGGAAGCCCATCTCCCAATCCAAATCTTTTTTTTTTTTTTGAGACGGAGTCTTGCTCTGTCGCCCAGGCTGGAGTGCAGTGGCGCAGTCTCGGCTCACTGCAAGCTCCACCTCCCGGGTTCACGCCATTCTCCTGCCTCAGCCTCTCCAAGTAGCTGGGACTACAGGCATCCACCACCACCCCCAGCTAATTTTTTTTTTTTTTTTTTTTTTGTATTTTTAGTAGAGACAGGGTTTCACCGTGGTCTCAATCCCCTGACCTCGTGATCCACCTGCCTCGGCCTCCCAAAGTGCTGGGATTACAAGCATGAGCCACCGCGCCCGGCCCCAATCCAAATCTTTAACAGAGCCCTCTTTTTCTCTGGGCCCCACTCAAAGCTGGCAGTTTTCCCGTTACCCAATAAAGGGGTCAGAGAGGTATCCTCTAGTGTGGTGCATGCTGACTCCAAAACACAGAGGTGCATCAATGCTGTGCCTCTTTCTTCCTTGTAAGGATGCAGGATGCAATAACTTGTCCCTGGCTTGCCCTCAAACGCTGCACCCCTGAGAACGTCACTGATATGGCAGGCTCCAGAACTGCTGAGGGCTTCTCGCTCATCCTCTGACATGCATGGCCTTAACAAGGCCAGAGCGCTTCCTTCTTCACCATGTCCAACTAGTATGACGTCATCAATGTTACATGGAACATAGATGACAAGCTACCTAAGGACTATTGTGACAGAGAACAGGAGAGTTCAAATAGCAAGAAGCAAGACCATTTACAGAGCTGTCCTTCCCATATAAATGTGAACTGCTTTTAATCCTCTTTACCACTGGGAATTGAAAAGAATGTTCACCAAGTCAATAATTGCATTATCAAGTGCCAGAGGTGCATTTATGGGTTCCAGTAAAGACACCACACCTAGCACAGCGGTGTGATCGGGGACACGACTTGGCTAAGTTTGTGCAGGACATCACCATTTACTTGAATCCACTGAGATTTAGCAGGAGCCATTCAGGTTAACCGAAGGGATGAAAGGGTAACCACTGCTTTATAAGTCTTTGAGGGTGAAATACCTCTGCAATTACAGCTGGAATGCAGCATTGTTTCTGACTTACTGTCTTGGAAAGGTTTCAGTAGGGTGAGGAGTCTCAAAGGCTTCTACTTTGCTCTTCCTTACATATGGTACCAAAGGCCTAGGATCAATGTACAAGCTCCGTGCTCTGCTAGGTACAAACATCCCAAGTATGCATTGAGACCAAAGAAGTAACCACAGGACTTGGGTTGGGAATTCTGCTTATCATCTGATTTCCATAAGCCTGCACCCTAATGAGAGGGCCATGATGCTTCAGGGCTCCTGGGAACAGTGTCAGCTCAGATCCTGCATCAGCCCTTCAAAGACCTAGATAGTCCCTTTTCCGAAGTAAACTAGTTTTTTTGGTGTGTTTTTGTTGTTGTTCAGATGGTCTTGCTGTGTTGCTCAGGCTGGAGTTCAGTGGCGTGAACACAGGTCACTGCAGCCTTGACCTCCTGGGCTTAAGTGATTCTCTCACCTCAGCATCCAGAGTAGCTGGAACCACAGGCGCCTGTCACCACACCCAGCTAATCTTTTAATTTTTGTAAAGACAGTTTCTTGCTGTTGCCCAGGCTGGTCCCAAACTCCTGGGCTCAAACGATCCTCCTACCTCGGCTTCCCAAAGTGCAGGGATTACAAGCGTGACCCACCGACCCCAGCCAGAATCTTTTCTTTTTTTCTTTTTTTTTTTTGAGACAGAGTCTGGCTCTGTCGCTCAGGCTGGAGTGCAGTGGCTCGCTGCAACAAGGCCTGGGTTCAAGAGATTCTCATGCCTCAGCCTCCCGTGTAGCTGGGATTACAGGTACAAGCCACCACACCCGGCTAATTTTTGTATTTTTAGTAGCGACGGGGTTTCCCTATGTTGGCCAGACTGGTCTCAAACTCCTGTCCTCAAGTGATCCGCCCGCCCCGGCCCTCCCAAAATGCTGGGAGTACAGGCGTGAGCCACTGCGCCCGGCCCAGTTACTTTTTAAAGTGGCTCTAGGTCCCTTTAGGGAAGGACTGGAGGAATATTTCTTGGTACATGCTCAGATGCTGGTATTGTAAGATCCTTCCCGAAAGGAACCAAGCCTCCTTGTCAATTAATGGGCTCTAGGTCTCAAAACTGACTCAGATTTAAACAGAATGATCATGATTTTCCACTGCAGCAAGTGACATTAGCCTTGTGATCACCAATTGTTGATTTCTTTCTGGTTATCAAACAATACTCTAGTCAGATGCCCCAAAGAACACCATGGTTCGACAGACATTGCCACAGATCTCTGTGGGTCCAGCGTTCCTGGTCGCCGCTCTAGCCTGCGGCAGAAGCAGAAATGCAGGAGGCACGCGTTTAAATCGGGACGCCCTCAATGTGAGGTGCGCAGGCCGAGGAAGAGTCTTCACTTTCTGCTCTTGGGTTTGACTCTGTAATTGGTTCTAGGCCTGGAGGAGACGAGGAGGATAGGGGGAGAGGGGAATGAATGAAGACGCGCATCTCAAGCAGGGCAGCAAAAGCCTCCTCATTCAGAGGTGCGGCTCTACCGGCCAGGGAGTCCCCGTGTGACTGGCATGTATGCAACTAGAGTCATCGGAACTGTCCCAAGGGTCACATTCCTTCAGCAAATGTTTACTGCGTACCCACCGGGTGCCCGTATCCCGCACTCTGCCCGCGCTGTGGGGCCCTGCCTAGCGCGCGCGCGCCTCCTCCAGGCCTCACCCACGCTCAGGACGGACGCGCGCTGGGCGGCTCTTCCTTGTCGGAGCGCCCCAGGGGTCGGGGAAGAGGACCGGGCAAGGGAGCCCTCGCGCCGGAGCTGCAACTGCAGCCGCCGCCCCGCCGCCCCTCCGGCTCCCACGGAGCAGAGACTCAGCTCCTTCTCTCCGGTCTTCCGGGACGCTACAGCGCCCAGGCCGTTCCTCGCCCGCGCACGCGCCGTTCCGCCACCTGACTGGCCCCCGGCGCCCCGGATTGGCCCAGGCCGTCCAACAGCGGCCCCGCCCAGAGAGAGGCCATTGCTCTTTGTCCATAGGGGCGGGGCACGGCGGAGATCTGCGGTATTCGGCCTTCGGAAAGAGCCCCCGGGCCGCAGCACGGACAGAGCCGAGCGCCGCAGCCATGAGCCGAATAGAGCCGGAGAGACCCGAGTATGACCGGAGAAGTCCAGGCCGGCCGGAAGAGGAGCCGAGCGCGGCCGGAAGGAACCGAGCCCGTCCGAAGGGAGCGGAGCGCAGCTGGGCGTGGGGCCCGGTCGACCCCGCGCCATGGCGGCCGAGGGGGCAGCTGTGGCCGGAGGCGGGGCTGTTGGCGGCTGCCTGGCCAAAGACGGCTTGCAGCAGTCTAAGTGCCCGGACGCTACCCCAAAACGGCGGCGCGCCTCGTCGCTGTCGCGTGACGCCGAGCGCCGAGCCTACCAATGGTGCCGGGAGTACTTGGGCGGGGCCTGGCGCCGAGTGCAGCCCGAGGAGCTGAGGGTTTACCCCGTGAGGTGGGAGGTCAGGGGTCAGCCTCTCCGGTGCGCGGATCGGGGTCAGGGGTCAGCCGCGGGGCCCTCAGGATGCTCCATGTTTTCGCCCCCCTCTTGCGCCCGCGCCTGGGGCGGGGCGGGGCCGACCTGGCCGGGAGGGGGCCGGGGCCGCGGCAGGTAGGGCCGGCCGCCGGCTGAGCGCGCCTGGTGTGGGTCTGCAGCGGAGGCCTCAGCAACCTGCTCTTCCGCTGCTCGCTCCCGGATCACCTGCCCAGCGTTGGCGAGGAGCCCCGGGAGGTGCTGCTGCGGCTGTACGGAGCCATCCTGCAGGTGAGGGGGGTGTGAGCGCCGCAGCGCCAGTGGCTTTAGGGCCTGTCGCTTACGCGATGCGGGTAGTAGTGTTCCCACTGCGCAGTTGAGGACACCGAGGCTTACGGTCTCAGTAACACTTACCTCATTACACCGAAGCCTGGGCCTGTATTCCCAGCGCTTTGGGAGGCTGAGGCGAGAGGATCACTTGAGCACAGGAGTTCGAGACCAGCCTGGACAACATAGTGAGACCCCCATCTCTAAATAAAAATAGACCAACGCTAAAGCCTGTGCTCCAGAGCCTCCAGGCAATTGGACCAGAAGTCCCAGCTCTGGTGGAAGGAAGGCGAGCCCTGATGTGTGTCCCTGTGCCACTTTGCCTTGGCCCCTTTGCTATCCATCGTTTTTCAGGGCGTGGACTCCCTGGTGCTGGAAAGCGTGATGTTCGCCATCCTTGCAGAGCGGTCGCTGGGGCCCCAGCTGTACGGAGTCTTTCCGGAGGGCCGGCTGGAACAGTACATCCCAGTACGAGCCCAGTCCTACCCTCTCCTCCCCAAGGCACCTCCACTCCCTAACCCTACCCCAGTGCCCAATGTCTGCCTTCACATCCCTCACCCCAAGTAGGGAATTTCCCCCAAAACCCTGACCTCCCCCCACTGCCCCAGCCCTTCCCCCTCCTGCCCCAGCCCCATCACCACCCTGATAGCTTCCTGGGTGCAGAGCCGGCCATTGAAAACTCAAGAGCTTCGAGAGCCAGTGTTGTCAGCAGCCATTGCCACGAAGATGGCGCAATTTCATGGCATGGAGATGCCTTTCACCAAGGAGCCCCACTGGCTGTTTGGGACCATGGAGCGGTGAGTCAGGAGCCTCCTCAGGGCTCCTGTACACCTGAGCTGAACCTCCGTGCCAGTGGGTGTGTCCGGGGCTCTATCCAGCCCTCCATTTGAGTGGATTTGATGTCATGGGCTGTCACAGAACAGGCTTTGAAATGCTTGCCAGAGGCCACATGCAGTGCCTCATGCCTGTAATCCCAGAACTTTGGGAGCTGAGGTGGGTGAGGTGGGAGGATCACTTGAGCCCAGGAGGCGGAGGTTGCAGTGAGCTGAGATCATGCCATTGCACTTCAGCCTGGGTGAAAGAGCAAGACTCTGTCTCAAAAAAACAAACAAAAAAAAAAAAAAAAAAAGAAATGATTGCCAAGGCCAGGCACGGTGGCTCATGCCTGTAATCCTAGCACTTTGGGAGGCTGAGGTGAGCAGATTGCCTGAGCTCAGGAGTTCAAGACCAGCCTGGACAACACGGTGAAACCCTGTCTCTATTAAAATACAAAAAATTAGCCAGGCATGGCAGCATGCACCTGTAGTACCAGCTACTCGGGAGGCTGAGGCAGGAGAATTGCTTGAACCCAGGAGGCAGAGGTTGCAGTGAACCGAGATCACGCCACTGCACTCCAGCCTGGGTGACAGAGCAAGACTCCATTTCAAAAGAAAAAAGAAATGATTGCCAGACAAGTCACACAGTGATAGGAGCAGGGGTGCAGTAGTCTGGCCTGAGGGGTAGATAGGAGAGGGGTGGGAAAGAATAGCAGAGCCAGTGTATCCTATTCTTTGGGCTTCAGGTACCTAAAACAGATCCAGGACCTGCCCCCAACTGGCCTCCCTGAGATGAACCTGCTGGAGATGTACAGCCTGAAGGATGAGATGGGCAACCTCAGGTGAGGGCGGGCAGGACGAGTATTTACTGAGGGCTGGTGTCAGGGCCTGGCCTGTTAGGTTGGCTCTGATCTTCTAGTCACTCCTGCTCAGGACCCATGCTCCCATACCCCCGCAGGAAGTTACTAGAGTCTACCCCATCGCCAGTCGTCTTCTGCCACAATGACATCCAGGAAGGTAGGAGAAGGCATCTGAGTCTCCCAACCCAAGATAGAAGAGCCAGAGGGCTCTGGAGTGAGCAGAACCTCACCCCATTCCCCCAGGGAACATCTTGCTGCTCTCAGAGCCAGAAAATGCTGACAGCCTCATGCTGGTGGACTTCGAGTACAGCAGCTATAACTATAGGTGAGGCTGGAAAGATGGCTTCCCGTAGATCTGTTCCCGTAAGGCGCTTGAAAACAGGCCAGCTGCCCAGGGCATTTGGGGACTGAATGTCCACCTTATTCTCCCAGGGGCTTTGACATTGGGAACCATTTTTGTGAGTGGGTTTATGATTATACTCACGAGGAATGGCCTTTCTACAAAGCAAGGCCCACAGACTACCCCACTCAAGGACAGCAGGTATGTGGGCCAGAGGCTGGGGAGCAGGACCCATCCTGTGAGGAAGGAGGGAGGTGGAGTCTGGAAGGAATGGCCGGAAAGGATGTTACCTGGGAAATACTCCACAGTCTCCCCAATTCCTGACTCTTGGCCATTGATCGTAGCTGCATTTTATTCGCCATTACCTGGCAGAGGCAAAGAAAGGTGAGACCCTCTCCCAAGAGGAGCAGAGAAAACTGGAAGAAGATTTGCTGGTAGAAGTCAGTCGGTGAGGAAGGAGGGGAGGGGCAGGGCGGGGTAGGGCAGAGCAGAGGAAAGAGGGATTGGGGAAGAGGCAGATTTATCAAGCTGCAGGGAAAGTGGCTGTGGAGAGTGGAGTTAGGACAGTGGGGGAGAAGTTAAAACTGTAGGGATTGGCCAACCTGGTCTAGCGGTGCTAGACATGCTCTTGAATGCTCCTACTTTTCCTGCCCTCCCCCCAGGTATGCTCTGGCATCCCATTTCTTCTGGGGTCTGTGGTCCATCCTCCAGGCATCCATGTCCACCATAGAATTTGGTTACTTGGTAAGTGACCCTGGGGATGGGAATGCTAGCTGGGGGGCTGGGGAGCAGCAGCAGCCACACTCTTCTGGGAGGCCCGGGGAGTCCCGGGTGGCTGTGGGCAGCCTGAGGTGGATGTAGAATACTGGTCCCACGTCTTCTCACCACTGTGTGGGGTGGGTTTCCTTCCCTAGGACTATGCCCAGTCTCGGTTCCAGTTCTACTTCCAGCAGAAGGGGCAGCTGACCAGTGTCCACTCCTCATCCTGACTCTGCACCCTCCCACTCCTTGGATTTCTCCTGGAGCCTCCAGGGCAGGACCTTGGAGGGAGGAACAACGAGCAGAAGGCCCTGGGGACTGGGCTGAGCCCCCACGTGAAACTGAAGTTCAGGAGACCGGCCTCTCCCTGAGTTTGAGTAGGGCCCCATGGCTGGCAGGCCAGAGCCCCGTGCTGTGTATGTAACACAATAAACAAGCTTCTTCTTCGCACCCTGTGCTGGCCCTGCTGAGCAGCAGCAGAAAGTACCCAGCGGAGCGGTACACACAAAGGGACTCTTCAGTACTCTGAGATTGAAAGTGGTTAGGGTTCATGCTGCCAATTGGGGTCCGCCATCCCTCCCCACTCCCCTGGCTCCAGCTTAGAATAATAAATACTAGGACTTGGGGAGGAGAAGGAGAGTGATGGGGGTATGAAGACGACCCTGAGGCGGGGGTGCCGCCTGGAGCACCAGCGATCCCAGAACAGGCAGCATATGACACATCGGTGACCTTTTCCCTACATTTGGCTATTTTTAGCTCTAATGCCACCATCCTCACGAGACTGGGGCCCCCCAAGCTCCCAGACCTTTGAGCAACCTTCACCGCGCAGAAACCCAGCGCGCCCTGCAATTCCCACCGCGGAAGGTGGGTGGGTTCTGATTCCCGCCCCACGTTTTTCCCGACCGGGATTTGGGAGTAGGTGTCAGGTTCCTGGTGAGGGCGGGGCGGGGGTGGCTGGGCCTGAAGGACGTGGGGACACGGGCCAGAGTGGCTGGCCCCACGCACGGACAGGAGCGAACCCGAGCTGTGAGTAGGGGCCGGCGCAGGACGGCCCGCGGGGGTCTGGGCCCCCAGCCCTGCACGGGGGCAAGGACGGCGCTGGGTCCCGCGCGGTCGGGTGGGGAGGGGCGGGCTCCAGAACCCTGCCTCTGTCCAGGCCGGCTCTTCCGGGACTCCTCTCTCCCCTGCCCGCTCCCTCGCTGACGCCCCCCAACTCCAGGCTGCCCTTCACCGTCCTTGGGGCTCCCGGAGCTTTCAAGGCCCAGACCCCCTGCACCACAGTGGCTGTGCCCACTCGAAAGGCTGGCGCGAGGATTTGGCGGCGGTTGGCCTGGCGGGGGGCGCGGGCCGGGGGCAGCCGCTAGTCGCGGGGTGGGGGGCGCGTGGGGTCGCGGACTGGCTGGGGGCGTCTCGGCGCGGCTGGCGACGGGGCCGGCCTAAGCGCGCCCGCGCACCCATCTGCCCCCATCCTAGGTGCCGACCAACCCCCAGGATGGCGGAAGCTCACCAGGCCGTGGCCTTCCAGTTCACGGTGACCCCAGATGGGGTCGACTTCCGGCTCAGTCGGGAGGCCCTGAAACACGTCTACCTGTCTGGGATCAACTCCTGGAAGAAACGCCTGATCCGCATCAAGGTGCGCACAGGTGCTTCTCCCAGCAGGTGCAGAACGGAGCTCTCAGAGCCGCTGTCAGCTGTTAACCGCTTTGTTAGGGTCCCTCACTGCCTCCTTGGCTGGCACTTCTGCCCGGTGCAGGTTGTGGAAGTACAGACACCAGAGGGGTGCACAGGATGTGGTCTGACACAGGGAGCTGTGGGTGTGGAGGAGGAGCACAGCAGGGCGTCAGGAAAGCCTTACAGGCCAAGACCAGGAGCCAGTTCCCAAGACTTCACAGGCAGGCTAACCTCACGCCCTCCGGCTCCATAAGGGCGCCTGTTTCTGCCCACAGAATGGCATCCTCAGGGGCGTGTACCCTGGCAGCCCCACCAGCTGGCTGGTTGTCATCATGGCAACAGTGGGTTCCTCCTTCTGCGACGTGGATGTCTCCTTGGGGCTGGTCAGTTGCATCCAGAGATGCCTCCCTCAGGGGTAAGGAGTGAAACTGGAGGGGCACAGGTGTCACCAGGGAGGGCTGGGCCCAGCTCCCAAGGCTGAGGTTCCTGAGCTGGGCAGATACAGGACAGTAGCCATTGGCAGTCACGGAGCAGCCCTCCCCTATGACAACCATTGTCTTAGCCCTATGTCAGCTCTTATTTGATTCAGTCAGACATGAGTGTGCCCAGGGAGGTTCTTCCCCTTGGTGTCTTCCCCAGAGACAGTTCACAGCCACCCAAGGCTGGCCTCAAGAGGACCCCCTGCAGCCCTTGCCCCCTCTCCAATAGGTGTGGCCCCTACCAGACCCCGCAGACCCGGGCACTTCTCAGCATGACCATCTTCTCCACGGGCGTCTGGGTGACGGGCATCTTCTTCTTCCGCCAAACCCTGAAGCTGCTTCTCTCCTACCATGGGTGGATGTTCGAGATGCATGGCAAGACCAGCAACTTGACCAGGATCTGGGCTGTGAGCAGCAGCCAGTGGAGGGGTTCAGGCACCTGGGTTGAGACTCTTTGGACTCCTTTGGGGTTCTGAGCTAGAGGGGAGAGGCAGACAGGGCACTGTGCCTGGTGTGTGGTTTGTCCTGGAGGGGCTGGGATGGCTCAAGGTCTCAGGGAGTGGCTGGTTGGTTTCCATTCTTTCCACTGGCTCCCACCCCAGCACTCTGCTTTGTACCCCCAGATGTGTATCCGCCTTCTATCCAGCCGGCACCCTATGCTCTACAGCTTCCAGACATCTCTGCCCAAGCTTCCTGTGCCCAGGGTGTCAGCCACAATTCAGCGGGTGAGGGCCTCACTTGGGCATCCCAGTGGGCAGGGGAGGCTGGATTCAGGAGATGTTTCCAAATATAAGGTCTGTGCAAAGAGTGGCCTTTAGGGCTTGAGAATGGGCTGGGTGAGGAGGGAGAGGTGGGAAGAGGATTAAGACAGAGGCAGCCCTCGCCATCTGGACCCACGGTGATGATAACTGGCTGGACAGTACTTAGAGTCTGTGCGCCCTTTGTTGGATGATGAGGAGTATTACCGCATGGAGATGCTGGCCAAAGAATTCCAGGACAAGACTGCCCCCAGGCTGCAGAAATACCTGGTGCTCAAGTCATGGTGGGCAAGTAACTATGTAAGTTTGTGCCCATGGGCTCATTGTCACCTGCTGTGTGTCCTGGCTGCCCCTGCCCCAGCTCTAAGCTTCCACCTGCCCACAGGTGAGTGACTGGTGGGAAGAGTACGTCTACCTTCGAGGCAGGAGCCCTCTCATGGTGAACAGCAACTATTATGTCATGGTATGAACTGGAGCCCCCAGGCCCCCGCGTGTGCTCAGCTCTGTCCCAGCTCCAAGGCAAAGGACCTGGAGGACAGCCCGGGGCTCTAGTAGCAGCTTCCGTGGGCAAGTGGGGGTTATGGAGTGAGGCCTGAGGGAAAGGGAAGAGGGAGAGGAGATCCTAGAAGAGTCCAGAAGCAGCTTAGGGGCAGTGAGGATCCTGAGGATGAGGAGAGTGGAGACCCCCAGCCTGCCACCGCCTCTCTGAGTCCCGGGGTCACCGCCCCTGCCCAGCTCAGGCACTGTCACCTCTTTCCTTGGTTTCCTCACTGGCCTCCTGGCCATGGGTTCCCAGCTGTCCTGACACCATGACCAGGGAGTTGTCTAGAACATGTCTTGCTTTGTGTCCCTCTGCAGAGCCGGACAGCAGAATGAAGGCAGTCTGCCTCTGCCCCATGTAACTGGCCCTTCTGAGTCTCTGAGTCTCCCAGCCACCTGGGCTGTATAGCACGCCTCTTCTCTCCTTTCCCACTGTCCAAAGCACACTTGACCTGCCAGAGTCTACTGGGATTCTCCTGCATAAGCTGTCCTTCCAGGAACTTACACACAGCTTGTCCATACCAGAGGTTTTAAACTGCTTTTTAGTGGTAGAACCCCTTTATCAAAGCCAAAGAAGTAGAATACAAGCACATAAAATAGCTTATAAAAAGGCAGCTCAGGCCAGGTGCAGTGGCTCATGCCTGTAATCCCAGCACTTTGAGAGGCCGAGGCAGGTGGATCACAAGGTCAGGAGATCGAGACCATCCTAACATGGTGAAACTCCGTCTCTACCAAAAATACAAAAAATTAGCTGGGCGTGGTGGCAGGTGCCTGTAGTCCCAGCTACTCCGAAGGCTGAGGCAGGAGAATGGTGTGAACCCGGGAGGCGGAGCTTGCAGTGAGCCAAGATCGCACCACTGCACTCCAGCCTGGGCGACAGAGTGAGACTCTGTCTCAAAAAAATAAATAAAAAATAAAAATAAATAAATAAATAAAAAGCTCAGAGCCAGGCGTGGTGGTGCATGACTCTAATCCCTGCAACTCAGGAGGCTGAGGCAGAAGGATCACTTAGGGCCAGGAATTTGAGGCTGCAGTGAGCCAGGCTTGTCCTGCTGCACTCCAGCCTGGGCAACAGAGCAAGACCCTAACTCTAAAAAATAAAGAATAAAGCAGCTCAGGCTGAAGCTGGAGCAGAGGGTTACTGTGATCAGTCGTACATTTCTGGAGGTTCACCCCGGCAGCACGTGCAGGATGTACTGGAAGAGGGAGACAGAACACCTCAGGCCCCCGAATAGATTGGTCCTTGGGTCAGCAAGACCCAGGTGACACCCAGACAGAGGCCCCCACCCCGCGGGCTCTGTTTCTCTGTAGGACCTTGTGCTCATCAAGAATACAGACGTGCAGGCAGCCCGCCTGGGAAACATCATCCACGCCATGATCATGTATCGCCGTAAACTGGACCGTGAAGAAATCAAGCCTGTGAGTTGCCTCAGGGTTGAAGGTGGGATGGGAGAGGAGACCTGAGTCTGAGCCATGCTGGGCCTTCCCTCAGGTGATGGCACTGGGCATAGTGCCCATGTGCTCCTACCAGATGGAGAGGATGTTCAACACCACTCGGATCCCGGGCAAGGACACAGGTAACTGAGCCCCCTCCCTACTAGCTGTGGGCCATCTGGCTGGCTCGCTGCCCTCCTGCCTGCTCATCACCAAGCGTCCCCAGTGTCTCAGGGTCCTGAAACTGAACAGTAGTCAGTTGTGACAGATACTAGACATCTATTATTTACAGGCGTGATGCTGGTGCAGGGACCCCACGGGGCCCAGAGCAGAGCCCCTCCCCTCCGGGGCTCACTGTGCGTGGTGAAGGGAGTCCTGCTGCAGCCCAAAGCGTAGGACAGACCCGGCGCCGCCATGGAGCCGGCAGAGGAGGGGAGGGGCGCACCCAGGGGTCTGGCAGAGGCAGCAGCCTTCCCTGCTTCTGACACTGTATCCTTAGGCGGTTTGCACAACCTCCTAGTGTGTGGTTTCCTCTTCTGTGAAATACTTTATAGGATTGTTGTTGGTGTTACACGAGAGATAGCGGAAGCACCCAGCACAGGGCCTGGTTTAGGACACACAGATCCCATCCAGGGGGCAGGAAGGCCCAGGCAGAGGCCGAGCAAAGCAGGGTCTGCAGGGGTCACCTAGTTCACGGGAGGTGGGCCCTTCCCAGGATGTAGCTGGGGGCCCTGCCTCAGCTTGCCCGCGGCCTCTGTCACAGATGTGCTACAGCACCTCTCGGACAGCCGGCACGTGGCTGTCTACCACAAGGGACGCTTCTTCAAGCTGTGGCTCTATGAGGGCTCCCGTCTGCTCAAGCCTCAGGATCTGGAGATGCAGTTCCAGAGGATCCTGGATGACCCCTCCCCACCTCAGCCTGGGGAGGAGAAGCTGGCAGCCCTCACTGCAGGAGGAAGGTATTGGCCTGTGGGGAGGGACTGTCCTCACCCTGAGTTCAGGGCTCCGTGAGGAGAGGAGCATGGCCCTGCCTGCCACCCTGGAACTGGAGGCTGGAGGCACAACTAGGGGAGGAGCACTGGTGGTCATGGCAGCAGGACGGCCAGCATAACCTACCTCTGATGGGTGGCAGCCAGGTGAAGTGTGCAGAGGGTGGGGACACCCTCCAAAATAGCCTGGCAACCCCACCTCCAGGCCCAGCCTGGCACACACCCCCCCACCTCCAGGCCCAGCCTGGCACACACCCCCACCTCCAGGCCCAGCCTGGCACACACCCCCACCTCCAGGCCCAGCCTGGCACGCACACCCCCACCTCCAGGCCCAGCCTGGCACGCACACCCCCACCTCCAGGCCCAGCCTGGCACCACACCCCCACCTCCAGGCCCAGCCTGGCACACACCCCCACCTCCAGGCCCAGCCTGGCACACACCCCCACCTCCAGGCCCAGCCTGGCACGCACACCCCCACCTCCAGGCCCAGCCTGGCACGCACACCCCCACCTCCAGGCCCAGCCTGGCACGCACACCCCCACCTCCAGGCCCAGCCTGGCACCACCCCCACCTCCAGGCCCAGCCTGGCACACACCCCCACCTCCAGGCCCAGCCTGGCACACACCCCCACCTCCAGGCCCAGCCTGGCACACACCCCCACCTCCAGACCCAGCCTGGCACACACCCCCACCTCCAGGCCCAGCCTGGCACACACCCCCACCTCCAGGCCCAGCCTGGCACGCACACCCCCACCTCCAGGCCCAGCCTGGCACGCACACCCCCACCTCCAGGCCCAGCCTGGCACACACCCCCACCTCCAGGCCCAGCCTGGCACCCCCACATCTCCAGGTCTAGCGTGGTACCCCCCAATCTCCAGGTCCCGCCTGGCACCCCACCCCCATCTCCAGGTCCAGCCAGGCCCTCAGAGGCACCCTTATCCCAAGTCCACGTGCCCACTGCTTACCCTGCCCCGTGCTGCAGGGTGGAGTGGGCGCAGGCACGCCAGGCCTTCTTTAGCTCTGGAAAGAATAAGGCTGCCTTGGAGGCCATCGAGCGTGCTGCTTTCTTCGTGGCCCTGGATGAGGAATCCTACTGCTATGACCCCGAAGATGAGGCCAGCCTCAGCCTCTATGGCAAGGCTCTGCTACATGGCAACTGCTACAACAGGTACGGCAGCCCCAGCCCCACAGGTCATCGCTGAAGGTTAAAAGTTAGGGTTATGGTTAGAGGATTAAAGACAAAAGAAGGTAGGGTTATGAGCTGGGTGGGGTGGCACACACCTGTGATCCTAGCACTCTGGGAGGCCAAGGCAGGTGGATCACTTGAGTGCAGGAGCTCAAGACTAGCCTGGGCAACGTAGCGAGACCCCTTCTTGAAAGTAGTTAGGATTGTGATTAGTGGTTAGGTAGGGATAGTGGCTAGGGTTAAAGGCTAGGGTTTGGGTTAGGGAATAGGGTTAGAAGCCGGGCATGGTGGCAGGCACCTGTAATCTCAGCTAGTCAGAAGGCTGAGGCAGGAGAATCCCTTGAATCCAGGAGGTTACAGGAAGCCAAGATCACACCACTGCACTCCAGCCTGGGCAACAGAGCAAGACTCCATCTCAATTTAAAAAAAGAGAGAAAAAGAGAAAGAGAATAGGGTTAGTAATTAGGATTAAAGGTTGGGGTTGCAGGTCAGGCTCCTCTGGACATTCCCAGCTTTGGTTCTTCATGTGTCTACTCTTTCTGCAGGTGGTTTGACAAATCCTTCACTCTCATTTCCTTCAAGAATGGCCAGTTGGGTCTCAATGCAGAGCATGCGTGGGCAGACGCTCCCATCATTGGGCACCTCTGGGAGGTAATAGCCCTGCAGAGGGAACCTGCAGGGCAGGCTGTAGGGGATGAGGCCGGCCTCTCAGTCTCATCCTCTCCCTGTAGTTTGCCCTGGGCACAGACAGCTTCCACCTGGGCTACACGGAGACTGGGCACTGCCTGGGCAAACCGAACCCTGCGCTCACACCTCCTACGCGGCTGCAGTGGGACATTCCAAAACAGGTGGGTTGGAAGCTCCCAGAGCAGGTGTGAGACCACAAAGCAGCAGGTGGGTACAACCCCAAGGCCTGAGCCTCCTCCCCTGCTGGCCCCACTGCCTGGCCCAGCCCTCAGGAAGGCACAGGGCCCATCTCAGGATACCCGTAGAGTCCAAACTGGCTTCAGGGAGGACAGAGACCACCCACCGCCCCTGGGGCCATCTGTGTTTAGAGAAAGCCATGAGATGGAGGAGGCACTCACAGGCCCCTGGAGCATTTTCAGCACTTCCCTCTTCCCCCCAAAGCTCAGCCCGGCCTCTGGGGGCTGATTCTCCCTCGGATTGTCTTTTGCGTACCCTCCTCCTGAAGATGTCTTGGCCGGCTGTGCCCTTTCTCCACCAGCTAAACGTCATGCCTCCTAGACGTGACCCAGAGTCCTGCTTGGAGAGCCCTACCCTCAGCTGACCCTTCCCATGTCTTGGCAGTGCCAGGCGGTCATCGAGAGTTCCTACCAGGTGGCCAAGGCACTGGCAGACGACGTGGAGTTGTACTGCTTCCAGTTCCTGCCCTTTGGCAAAGGCCTCATCAAGAAGTGCCGGACCAGCCCTGATGCCTTTGTGCAGATTGCGCTGCAGCTGGCTCACTTCCGGGTAGGAGCCCCGCCTCCCGCTGCTGAGAGGGCAGGGTGGTTCCGGGGTCCACCTGCCAGATTCACCCCTCTGTATATCCCAGGACAGGGGTAAGTTCTGCCTGACCTATGAGGCCTCAATGACCAGAATGTTCCGGGAGGGACGGACTGAGACTGTGCGTTCCTGTACCAGCGAGTCCACAGCCTTTGTGCAGGCCATGATGGAGGGGTCCCACACGGTGAGTGTCCTCTGCCCATGTGGGGGTCACAGTTGTCGGGTGAGGTGCCCCCTCTGCCTCCTGTCTGCCTGGAGGGCCA
This sequence comes from Nomascus leucogenys, assembly GCF_006542625.1. NCBI lineage: Eukaryota > Metazoa > Chordata > Mammalia > Primates > Hylobatidae > Nomascus > Nomascus leucogenys. Next base: position 216,575 of record NC_044387.1, read on the forward strand.
GGGCTACCCTTCACCCCTTTACTTCTGCCCCGCAGAAAGCAGACCTGCGAGATCTCTTCCAGAAAGCTGCTAAGAAGCACCAGAATATGTACCGCCTGGCCATGACCGGGGCGGGGATCGACAGGCACCTCTTCTGCCTTTACTTGGTCTCCAAGTACTTAGGAGTCAGCTCTCCTTTCCTCGCTGAGGTCAGCAGTGTTGTTGGGTGTGTCCTTTGTCCCACTGCCCTCCTACACGCAGGGCTTGGGCCATCTCATGATGGGGCACGGCCTGTTTTCTGTCTCGCTCGCTCCCCTGAAGCTCCCTGGAGGGCTGGGCCAGCTTTCCCGCCCACACCCCACCTGGGCCTGAGGTCCTGGGACTGAGCAGGAGCAACATCCTCTTCGTGGCGTTGGTGTTCTTGTGACAGGGAACAGACAAATATCTGTTCTGTCAGGTGGTGACAGCACTACTGAGACTAGTGAGGCTACGTGGGGGAGAGGCAGAGCAGAGGGAGGGCTGGGCAGTTCACACAAGCCTTATGTGGCATGATGCGTAGGGGACCACGGGGTGGTGGCCAGGGAGCTCCTGCACCCTCAGCAGAACCGTGCCTGGCTCAGAGCAGGTCGCAGGCACCATGTGTCGGACAGGTGCTTTGGGTGTGTGGCCTCTGACCAGCTGCGGCCTCCGTTGCAGGTGCTCTCGGAACCCTGGCGTCTCTCCACCAGCCAGATCCCCCAATCCCAGATCCGCATGTTCGACCCAGAGCAGCACCCCAATCACCTGGGCGCTGGAGGTGGCTTTGGCCCTGTGAGTGCTCCTGAAGGGGGTGGGTGGGCAGCACCAGGGCCCTGAGGGTTTCAGTGGCGAGTGCAGGCCCTGAGGTCAGACGAGAGGCAGGAGCACCTTGCTTAGAGGAGCACATAACCCCAGACCTGCATGGAAGCAGAATGTTAGCTATGGACTCAGGCAGCCAAGCACCTGGGACCCACCCATCCCAAATACCTCCCTGCTGGAGCATGACCGTGCCTGGGGCTGGTTTCCAGGGAACTGGGCAGTGCACCGGGTACTTCTGAAGTCTGCTTATCCAAGAGAGTGCAGCTGTCTCCCACAGAAACCTTCACGTGGGCTAGCTTGTCAGAAGGCTGGAGAACCCTCTGGAGAGAGACGGAGTGATCTAGAGGATAAGGCCCCTGAGGGAAACTGGGAGGTCCTAGATCCCTTGGCGGGGTCTGGGCAGCATTCTTTGGTTTTCACGGTTTCCTGGGTGTGGTCCTCAGGAAGAATGCAGTGTCTAGGGCTGGGGCCCTTCCTGCAACTCTTGTGGGAAGATCAAGTACAATATCAGCTTGGCTTTCAGATCTTCAGGGTTTGATTTATGCCTTCTTCACCCTTCGTGTTGCCCTCAGGTAGCAGATGATGGCTATGGGGTTTCCTACATGATCGCGGGCGAGAACACGATCTTCTTCCACATCTCCAGCAAGTTCTCAAGCTCAGAGACGGTGAGTCTCCTGCCACAGCTCAGGAAGGGGTGCCACCTGGGGCTGCCCAGGAACACAGGTGTCTTTGGCCGGGGAGGCACCCTTGCTTGTGGGAACAGAGGGGTGGGTGCATATCTGAAGGTGCATCTGAACTCGGCTCCCACAGAACGCCCAGCGCTTTGGAAATCACATCCGCCAAGCCCTGCTGGACATCGCTGATCTTTTCCAAGTTCCCAAGGCCGACAGCTGAAGGTTGGAGAAATGCCAGCTGCCCTTTCGTCCCCACACTGTGGAGGAAGGGACCTGTGGCAGCTCACAGGCATGAGGGGTGGCCGTGCACAGGTGCCCAGGCTCCAAGGACAGCTCTGGCAGCAGGTCCTCACTGGGCAGATGCTGCTCCCTGAGGGCCCAGGTGGTGGAGGTGGGGTTGGAGCAGGAAGGGAATTTTGTGTTTTTTTTCTTGATAGATACTAATAAAAATAAGGCTGTGTAATTTTCTCTCAGCCCTTAGGTACCTGTGTTTTGTTTGGGAACTAGGAGGCCCTTCCCCTCCCCCAGCTCAGACCACAGAGGTGGCAAGAGAAGGGCTGAAGCTGGAAGACTGTTCATGAGGGACTTGTGTGACCTGCTTTGAAATGTGTGACTCTGCTGAGTGACGTAGGCTCTGAGATAGCTGTCCACGCCCACTTGTTTGCTTGGAATAAATTCTTGCCTCAGAACTTTCACCTGTTCCCTGGGGCCATTTCTGTTTGTCTGTCTGCTGGAGAGTGAGCCCACCTCCTCCCATGCAGGGGCATGTGTGAGGTACCCCTCCTGGCTGAGGCACAATCCTGCAGGGGCCCCGCAGCTTCTTCTCAGCATGGAAAGGGGCTGCAGGCCCAGGCCTGAAGTCTTGGGGTGCCAGTTGGTCATGTCTGTGAGAGGACACACAGGATGATCTGTAGCAACAGATACTCCTTCATTGAGGTTGGCTCGGCTGCTAAACTCATGTTAAGAGTAAATACAAAATAATTATTCTTTTTTTTTTTTGAGGTGGAGTTTCGCTCTTGTTGCCCAGGCTGGAGTGCGGTGGCATGATCTCAACTCACTACAACCTCTGCCTCCTGGGTTCAAGCGATTCTCGTGCCTCAGCTTCGTGAGTAGCTGGGACTACAGGCGCCTGCCACCATGCCCGGCTAATTTTTGTATTTTTAGTAGAGGCAGGGTTTCACCATGTTGGCCAGGCTGGTCTCGAACTCCTGACCTCAGGTGATCCACCTGCCTCAGCCTCCCAACGTGCAGGGATTATAGGTGTGAGCCACCACGCCCGGCCATAAAAAATAATTTTCACGAAAAGTATAACTAGGCCCTCAATTACTGCTGCATGCTTGAATGAATCTAGATCTTGGGTGCTAAGAACCCAGAAGTGAATTAGATTCAGTTCTGGACCTTCATTTAGGAACCAGTGTCTTCATCTGTTTGTGTTTTTTTCTTTTTTTTTTCCATGAGATGGGGTCTCACTATGTTGCCCAAGCTGGTCTCGAACTCCTGAGCTTAAGTGATCCTCCCACCTCGACTTTCCAAAGTGCCAGGATTTCAGGCATGAGCCACCGTGCCCAGCCAGGAACTAGTGTCTGTTGAACCCCCACCATAGACTTGGCCCTGTGCTGGGGATTCAGTGGTAAACAAGGTCCTATTCCTGCTCATGTCAAATTCACTGCTGGGTGAGGCAGGTGTGATCAGGGGACAGAGCAGCTAGCAGGAAACCAGGAGGCTTTTGGAATAATCCACTTACCAAGTACAGGCATGGGTTCCTTAATGAAGGGGATACATTCTGAGAAGTGCATTGTTAGGCGATTTTGTTGTGCAAACATTCTAGAGTGCATTTACACAAACGTAGATGGTGCAGCCTACCACAGACCTGGGGATGCGCTTGCCCTGTTGCATTACACAAACGTAGATGGTGCAGCCTACTACAGACCTGGGGATGCCGCTTGCCCTGTTGCATTTACACAAACGTAGATGGTGCAGCCTACCACAGACCTGGGCTATGCCGCTTGCCCTGCTGCATTTACACAAACGTAGATGGTGCAGCCTACCACAGACCTGGGCTATGCCGCTTGCCCTGCTGCATTTACACAAACGTAGATGGTGCAGCCTACCACAGACCTGGGCTATGCCGCTTGCCCTGTTGCATTTACACAAACGCAGATGGTGCAGCCTACCACAGACCTGGGCTATGCCGCTTACCCTGTTGCATTTACACAAACGTAGATGGTGCAGCCTACCACAGACCTGGGCTATGCCGCTTACCCTGTTGCATTTACACAAACGTAGATGGTGCAGCCTACCACAGACCTGGGCTATGCCGCTTACCCTGTTGCATTTACACAAACGTAGATGGTGCAGCCTACACAGACCTGGGCTATGCCGCTTACCCTGTTGCATTTACACAAACGTAGATGGTGCAGCCTACTACAGACCTGGGCTATGCTGCTTACCCTGTTGCATTTACACAAACGTAGATGGTGCAGCCTACTACAGACCTGGGCTATGCCGCTTAACCTGTTGCATTTACACAAACGTAGATGGTGCAGCCTACCACAGACCTGGGCTATGCCGCTTACCCTGTTGCATTTAACACAAACGTAGATGGTGCAGCCTACCACAGACCTGGGCTATGCCGCTTACCCTGTTGTTCCTAGGCCACATGCCATTCCAACATGTTACCATACTGAATACTGTAGGCAACTGTAATACAATAGGAAGTCTTTGTGTATCTAAACTTGTCTAAACATAGAAAAGGTACAGTAAAAATGTTACATAAAAGATTAAAAATGGTACCCTTATGACCAGGTACAGTGGCTCACGCCTGTAATCCCAGCACCTTGGGAGGCCGAGGCAGGCGGATAACGAGGTCAGGAGATCGAGATCATCCTGGCTAACACGGTGAAACCCCGTCTCTACTAAACAAAATACAAAAAAATTAGCCGGGCACGGTGGCGGGTGCCTGTCCTCCCAGCTTCTGGGGAGGCTGAGGCAGGAGAACCGTGTGAAGCCGGGAGGCAGAGCTTGCAGTGAGCTGAGATCGCGCCACTGCACTCCAGCCTGGGCGACAGAGTGAGACTCCATCTCAAAAAAAAAGAGGAAAAGTAAGTGGAGAGACAAAAGGAGAGGTGGGTGGCAATTTCAGACAGTGGCAAAAGCAAGCCTTCCTGATTGGGGTCCTTTGACCACAGGCCTGAAGGAGATGAGGAGCAAGTCATGTCCCTCATGTTCCATACCTAAGGGCAGAGTCTTCCTGGCTGAAGGAACAGCAAAAGCCAAAGCTTTGCAGGCGGTGTCTGCTGTGATGAAGGATGTGGCTAGTGTGGAGTCAGGGATGGGAAGAGCAAGGGGGACAGCTAGATCGGGGTGACAAGGGCCTCGTAGGCCAGATTCTGGATTTTCTGAATGACGGGGGAAGCTGTTGGGCTTTGAACAGAGGGTGACATAATCTGTCCTAATTTTAAGGGATCACTGGCTAACCAGGGTGGTGTTAGAACAAAGTAGGACGCAGTAACAGTGGAAGCAAGGAGACCTGTTGGAGAAGTACTCGTGGTGGTGGTGGAGCTGGAAGAAATGAGTGGCTTAAACTAAGGCAGTGCCACAGGAAAGTAGAATTAAGGAGCTTGGAATGTCAAACGTAGGACTGACAAGTCTAATCAGGAGGAATCAAAGATAACTCGTATTTTCTATACTGGGTGATTGGGTGATTAAATTAGATCTTTAAATGTTGAATTTGACTTGCCTATAAGAAACAGCTGTGAAAATGTCTCAGACTCTTGAAAATATAAATGAAAAGCTAAGGAGAGATCTAGGCTCCTTCTAACAGTTTTGAAGACAGTTAAAACCTTGAAAGCACATGAGAGGATTCCCAGGGCAGAGGCTCCTCACCTCCTTCAAGTCTTCATGAGCTTATAAGAGTATGCCTCTCGGGGCCAGGCATGGTGGCTCACACCTGTAATCCCAGCACTTTCGGAGGCCGAGGCGGGCGGATCACGAGGTCAGGAGATCGAGACCATCCTAGCTAACACAGTGAAACACTGCCTCTACTAAAAATACAAAAATTAGCAGGGCGTGGTGGCACGTGCCTGTAGTCCCAGCTACTCGGGAGGCTGAGGCAGGAGAATCGCTTGAACCCAGGAGACAGAGGTTGCAGTGAGCTAAGATGGTGCCACTGTACTCCAGCCTGGCAGACCGAGAATCTGTCTCAAAAAAAAAAAAAAAAAGAGTACACCTCTGCCTGCAAAATGTTACATTCCATATCAGAGCGTTCTTCAGCTTCCAAAAGTATTTCCAGAGACCTCTACCTGTTGGGGTGCCAGTAAGCCTCCCCCTGGGAAAGTGTCTGCGTTTCGGTAGGCTTCTGGGGACATCAGCTCACCCAGTCCTGAGATAGCAGTGAACAGAATTTCCAACAAACTAACTTTTAATTAACATCAGAATTCAGCATTAAAGTCGACCTTGGAATGGCTTTGACCCTGTCCACCACTCAGCCAAACAACAGCAACGGCCGGCTCCGTCGCCACCCGCCTCGGCAGCCAGAGACCTTTTAACTCTGCCACTCGCCTACTTACCACCCTTCTAGGGTGCCCATGTCCCTCTGAAAAAAAAGGCTGAGCTCAGACTGGCCTCTGGTCAGCCTCCTCCCAGCCAGGGCTTTCGGTCACTGCCCCTCTAGGTGCTGAGTGGCTCCGCTTCCAGTTCTTTCCTGGAGACCAGGATAGCCCAGGAGACCCCAGCACTTTCCAGCCCACATAGACCTGCGTGCACCTCTGCCTCGTCTCCCCGAGCCTGGGCTGCCTCCTCTGTAAGATACATGCCACATAATGTCCGCCACACATGATCTCTGTGACAGTGGAAATAGCTGGGCGTTCAGCGACTCATTCGACAAACGTTTACCAGCACGTTTGGTACCGGGCGCTGTCCTGGACACTGGGGACACAGCAGGCAAACGGGGCCCTGCGTATAAATCCTTAAGCTCAAGAAGGAGGTGGGGGCAAAACTGTCAGGCCGGGAAGCTCTTCACCTCCGCAGGATTCTCCCTCAACCTCAGGACGTCCCCAGCACCGCACCTGCCAGTCCCAGACTCCGACGCCGCAGACTTGTGGGAGCAGCGCGGAATGCCCCGCCCCTTTCCCCGAGGACACCCAATGAGGGCGAGAGGCCACTTCCGGGGCGGGTTCGCTAACGGAAAGGGCGGGGCATCCCTCTGGAGGAGAGACCTGTTCCTCAAGCGGCCGCTGGGGGCGCCAGAGCAGCACCGGAGCGCGGGCCAAGCTGGAGGTGAGCGAGGCCCCGCCGCCCTGGGCCCCGGCCCTCCCAACGCGCCCTGAGGGCTGAGCTCCGCCTGACCCTGTCCTAGCGTTCGCGGTGGCACCAACCTCAAACCAGACCCTTGACTTCGACCCGACTCCACTCACTCCACACCCCATGCCCCTCCCCCAACGCCCCTCACCCGCCTCGCCCCTCACCCCTCACCCCCTCACCCCTCACCCGCCTCGCCCCTCACCTGCCTCGCCCCTCACCCTTACCCCACCTCACCCCTCACCCCTCGCCCCTCACCCCTTACCCCACCTCACCCGTCACCCCTCACCCCGCCTCACCCCTCACCCCTCACCCCTCACCCCGCCTCACCCCTCACCCCTCACCCCGCCTCACCCCTCACCCCTCACCCGCCTCGCCCCTCACCCCTCACCCCGCCTCACCCCTCACCCCTCACCCCGCCTCACCCCTCCCCTGCTCCCCTCACTGCACACCCCATAGCCCACTCTCCCCACCTTACATCCCTCACCTCAGTCCTTCACCCCCTTACACCTAATCTCCATGTCCTCACACCATACACTCCTGATCCTGAAGTCTGCACACCCTGAGCTTCTCGTTCCATGCAACCTGCCCCTCTTACCCTTACACCTGCCACACCTGGGACCCCGAGTCCACACACCACCTCACACCCCAAGTTCCCACACGCACCTCTGGCTTCCTCCCACCTGCACTTCAGGACCCGCCCAGACTCTTCATAGCCCAACTCCAAGACTTCTCTCCCCACATCACAGGTGCATTCCCTTCCTATGCTGCTCTCATCCCGTACGAAAGAGCACATCTCTGCACCAGGCGTCCCTCTTATCCCCTCACATTCCTTGTTCTGAGAGGGATCCCAGACTCTGTCAGAGACTCTTGGTATCAGCAAGACACTCAGACCACAAACCAGACTCTAGGCTCTGACTCCCTCAACCCCCGTCCTTCACACCCAAAGTGATACCCAAGCCAGACCCTACACTCCCGCCCCACACTCCCGCCACCCATCCTAAGCCCCGTTCCATTGTGCTTTGGTGCGGGCTCAGGCCTCTTTCTCCACCCATTCCCAGTCATCCCAGGCAACCTCATCAGGCAAGAAATGCCGTGAATTCTAATCCTGTGGCTACTTCCTCCACATCAGCTCTCACACCCTCTCCCTGGATCTCCTTTTCAGATCCATCCCTCTTCTGAGATCCAGTGCCACTCCGGCCACAGCCTCCATCCTTCTAGCAGTCTCATGCTCTATCCCCAAATCTACCTGCGGCCACCCCAACACCCCACTTATAGAAACTACATGTCTTTTCTATGCCTGTGCTTCACCCCAACCATCAGCCACCCCTTAAGCCACTCTCATACTTGTGCCCTCAGTGTCCTTACCTTGTCCATCCACTGCATGTATGTTTACGTTCCCAGGCCTTCTACACTCCATCCATTGCCTCTGTGCCGTCTTGGGGTCCTGAGGACACTGTGGCCATGTGGCCTCAGCCACATGCCTAAGCGCCCCTAGGGAGGCATGCAGCTTTGATAAAGCTTTATCGTTCTCCTCAAACCAAGAATGTCTGTTGTTACAAGAAGAAACTTTTCATTGCCATTTATTAGAGAGTTAGAGACCATGGGGCCTGAAATCCCCCCCCTTGCCATCCTACCTTGCCCTCTACCTACCTTATTCTATCCCTACCTCCTTACCTTCCCTTACCTTCATAGGGTGAAACGACCCTTCACTTGGCTGAGACCAGTCCCTGCACCATCAGTTACCCTTTCATCTGATTCTTCAGGCTTTTCTGTCCAGCTAGCTCTTTCCACACAGCCTAGAAACATGAAGAATTCAAAAAACAAAAAACCTTGACTCTGTATTACCTTCTAGTTACCTCCTGTTTTGTCCTCCCCTTCCCATCTAAATCTGTACACACAATCCATTTTGTCTAATGATCCATTAATTATTTAATTCACGAAAATATTTTTACTTTTATGGCTCTCCAGAAACATCTCACCAAGTTGACCAGTGACACCCAAATCAAATGTCTTGAATTTACTGAGCCCTTTTTTTTCTTTTGCAGAGGGGATCTTCCAGATCTTCCTCTGTAGCCTAGTCTAGAGTGCTATGGCACAATTGTCCCACCTCAGCCTTCTGAGTAACTAGGACTGCAGGTGTGCACCACTACATCCAGCTATTTTTAAATTTTTTTGTAGAGACTGTTGCCCAGGCTAGTCTGAAACTCCTGCCTTCAAGCATTTCTCCTGCTTTAGCCTCCCAAAGCACTGGGATTCCAGGCATGAGCTACCGTGCCTGGGCCTGCCATGCCCAAATACTGTTTTGACACTAGTGTAATATCTCCCAACTTAAAACAAAATACCCCTGTGACTCTACATTACATTCCAGGTACTGGCATGTTTCTCTGCTTCTCTTTGAAGTAAAACTCACCAGTTTCTACTTCTCCTTCCCTCTCTTTAGAAACATTTCAATTGGGCTCTTGTTCCAGCCACTCGATGGAAACAGCTCCTGTCAAGATTGCCAGTGTGACCTCCAGACTGTCAAATCCAGTGGTCACTTTTTATTTATTTTTGTTTTTGTTTTTTTGAAACAGAGTGTTGCTCTGTCACCCAGGCTGGAGTGCAGTGGCACGATCTCGGCTCACTGCAACCTCCACCTTCTGGGTTCAAGGGCTTCTTCTGCCTCAGCCTCCTGAGTAGCTGTGACTACAGGCGCCCGCCACCATGCCCAGCTAATTTTTGTATTTTTAGTAGAGATGGGGTTTTGCCATATTGGCCAGGTGGATCTCGAACTCCTGACCTTGTGATCCCCCGCCTCTGCCTTCCAAAGTGCTGGGATTACAGGCGTGAGTGACTAAGCCTGCCCACTACCTCCACTTCTAACACTCTGGTCCAAGCCTCATCATTCCTTACCTGGAGTTTTGCAGCTGCCTCCTAAATGATGTCCCTATTCCACGCTTTCCACCCCTAAGTCTATTCTCTTTTTTTTTTTTTTTTTTTTTGAGACGGAGTCTCGCTCTGTCGCCCAGGCTGGAGTGCAGTGGCACGATCTCGGCTCACTGCAAGCTCCGCCTCCCGGGTTCACGCCATTCTCCTGCCTCAGCCCCTCCGAGTATCTGGGACTACAGGCGCCTGCCACCACGCCCGGCTAATTTTTTGTATTTTTTTAGTAGAGACGGGGTTTTACCGTGGTCTCGATCCCCTGACTTCGTGATCCGCCTGCCTCAGCCTCCCAAAGTGCTGGGATTACAAGCGTGAGCCACCGCGCCCGGCCTCCCTAAGTCTATTCTCAACATAGAAGCCAGAGTGATTCTTTTAAGTCATTATTCAAATCACATCACCTTTGTCAGATTTTTCCAATGTTTCCTCATCTCATTCAGAATAAAAATTGAAGTCCTGGCCAGGCATAGTGGCTCACACCTGTAATCCCAGGACTTTGGGAGGCCGAAGCAGGCGGATCAGCTGAGGTTCAGGAGTTTGAGACCAGCCTGGCCAACATGGCGAAACCCCGTCTCTACTAAAAATACAAAAATTATCCGGGCATGGTGGCGGGTACCTGTAATCCCAGCTACTTGGAAGGCTGAGGCAGGAGAATTGCTTGAACCTGGGAGGCGGAGGTTGCGGTGAGCTGAGATCACGCCACTGCACTCCAGCCTGGGCGACAGAGTGAGACTCCCTCTCAAGAAAAAAAAAAAAAAGAGTGTGTAGTGAGAAGAGAAGGCGCTGAAAGGACCTTCCTTGACCCGTTAGAGCCAGCAAAGGAGAGAGCCAAGAAAGAGCAGGCAGGGAACTACCAGAGGTGGACAGAGTTTGGAGAGAACAAGGTTAAAACATCAAGAGAAGAGAATTTTGAGCAGGAGAAAATGGCCAAATGTCAGTGCTGCAGAGATGTTAAATAAAAGAAAGACAGAAAGTGCCCTGGGTGTGCCAGTTATGACTTTAGCAAGAGCATTGTCAGTGGATGTCAGAGACAGATGCCAGATGACAGTGGAGTGAGGAGGACAGGCAAACGTGTGAGGCCTGGCTGCGAAAGGAAGGAGAGGGAATAGCTATAGGAGAGGGTTAAGGAAGGTGTTCCAGACATTTCTTCCTCCCATCACCCACTATTAGCCCCCTGCCCTGCCACCTGCCTGTACCTCCCCACTCACTCTTAGCAAACTATTCCTACTTACCAAAAAGCGGGACGGGGTCCCTGCACGTGGAACGGCTCCACGCCCACAGAAGTAGCTCCTTTACAGATCCTGAAAGACCATACACCCTGACCCTGCACCCTCCTTCTCAGATCTGCCTGTCAGGCCTCCTGGAGGGCCCTTTGCTCCTCCCTCAGAATCTCTACCCTTAACAGGGAGGACGGCAAGAGGGGAAAGATAATAATTTTCTTTCTTTTTTTTTTTTTTTGAGATGAAGTTTCGCTCTTGTCACCCAGACTGGAGTGCAATGGCACAATCTCGGCCCACTGCAACCTCCGCCTCCCGGGTTCAAGCGATTCTCCTGCCTCAGCCTCCCCAGTAATCCCAGTAGCTGGGATTAGGCACCTACCGCCACACCTGGCTAATTTTTATATTTTTAGTAGAGACGGGGTTTCGCCATGTTGGCCAGGCTGGTCCCAAACTCCTGACCTCAGGTGATCCGCCCACCTCGGCCTCCCAAACTGCTGGGATTACAGGCATGAGCCTCCACGCTTGGCCACGATCATGATTTTCTTTCATAATTAGAGCTTTACAATGGTCAACTCCTTTATTCAGTCAACATTTATTAAGCACTTGCTGTTTTCCTAGCTCTGAGCTGAACACTAGGAATAGTTCGTTGGAAAGATGGCCTCTGCCCTCCAGGACCCCACAGTCTAGTTGGGGAGGTAGAGGAATCCACAATCACAGTACCAGCTAAGAGGCACCGTGATGAGGGAGGCCCAGGAAGTCACAGAACTGAGTGGAGGCCTTTAACTCTGAAGTAAAGACCAGGAAGGCCTTCCCCACATGTATAGTGGGAACAATACCACAGCGTCTGTGGCCCATCCCTCCCTGTCTTATGTTTACTGGGCTCATTCCTTCACCTTCATGAGGTTACAAGTTCCCTGGCAGGTCTTACAACATTATTAATCTATTTCTCTCGTTTCTTACTAGTGCCTTGTAGGTAAATAGGTGAGCATCAAATATTAACAGAATGAATTAATGTATATTAATAAAGGTGAGGAGAGGATCTGGAGTGATGTAATTACTGCTCAACATTTTAAATAACAACAGATATGATTTATTAAGTGCTCATTATGGTAGGTACTGTGCTGAACAGTATATAATTTATTTCAATTAATCCTCACAAAACTCCACAAGATATAGTTACTACTAATAATTCCCGTTTAAAAAATACAAAACTTGGCTGGGTGTGATGGCTCACACCTGTAATCTCAGCACTTTGGGAGGCTGAGGCGGGCAGATCACCTGAGGTCCGGAGTTCTTCGAGACCAGCCTGGCCAACATGGAGAAATCCCATCTCTACTAAAAATACAAAATTAGCCGGGCGTGGTGGCATTTGCCTGTAATCCCAGCTACTTGGGAGGCTGAGGCAGGAGAATCACCTGAACCCAGGAGGCAGAGGTTGTAGTGAGCCGAGACCGCGCCATTGTGCTCCAGCCTGGGCAACAAGAGCAAAACTTCGTCTCAAAACAAAAACAAACAAAAAAAAAACCTTAAAAAAGTTACCAAAAATTTGTTGCGAAGATGTGTAAGTTGCCAAAGGTAACACTGCTGATATGTGGTGGAGCCAAGATTTGAACCCAGGAAGCTCAATTCCAGAACCAGGACAGTCTCTATGGGGCACTGCCTCTAATGCCCAGGAGAATTCTTCTGGAAAGTTAAGTTGATTATAATTTTTTTAAATGTATGAATCATTTCATATTTTAAAATTAAATGTACCCTCCTCCAGGCTCCCATCGCTTGATGTCTGTAATTATTACATTAACTGCTTTGACATCTGTCACATCCTGGTTTGTCATATGGTGTGTGTGACTTACTCCCATATTGCACTAGAAATTCCTTAGGAAGAGGAATTGTATCTTTGTAACATATCAGCACAATAGCTTGCATCTTAGTGGGTACTCAATATGGTTTTGCCAGAAAAAATTCCATGTCACCATTATGACAGACTTTATTCATTATGGTGAAGATGTTTTCTGTGTTAGTCACTCCAGCCTTCAGCTACATTTGTGTGGCAAGGATGGAAGAAAGGGGAAGGGCAACTTATATGTGCCAAATGCTATGCTGGGGCCTTTAGACATGTTCCCATTTAACCTTCACAGCCCTGTGGAGTACGTGGTATTGTCTGAATCTGAGAGACGGGAAAGAATTCCCTGGAGAAATCACTGAGTTATAACCAGTGGAGCTGGAATTGAAATGTAGGTCTGTCTCACTTCAGCTTCTTTCTGTGCATTGCCTAGATGGCTGATGCTGACCCTGAGGAAAGAAACTATGACAACATGCTGAAAATGCTGTCGGATCTGAATAAGGACTTGGAAAAGCTATTAGAAGAGATGGAGAAAATCTCAGGTAGGATGTGTGAACCCAAAAGTATCTGAGACAGGCCTCAATCAATTTAGAAAGTTTATTTTGCCAAAGTTAAAGATGCACCTGTGACACAGCCTCAGGAGGTCCTCAGGACATATGCTCAAGGTTGCAGGGTACAGCTTGCTTTTATACGTTTTAGGGAGAGAGAATACATCAGTCAGTACCTGTAAGATGTACATTGGTTTGGCCGGGCATGGTGGCTCACGCCTGTAATCCCAGCACTTTGGGAGGCCGAGACGGGCGGATCACGAGGTCAGGAGATCGAGATCATCCTGGCTAACACGGTGAAACCCCGTCTCTACTAAAAATACAAAAAATTAGCCGGGCATGGTGGCGGGCGCCTGTAGTTCCAGCTACTCGGGAGGCTGAGGCAGGAGAATGGTGTGAACCCGGGAGGTGGAGCTTGCAGTGAGCTGAGATGGTGCCACTGCACTCCAGCCTGGGCGACAGAGCGAGACTCTGTCTCAAAAGAAAAAAAAAAAAAAAGATGTACATTGATTCGATCTGGAAAGGTGGGACAACTCAAAGGGGGATGACTCCAGGTTATAGATAGATTTAAATTTTTTCTGATTGGCAATTGGTTGAAAGAGTTATTGTCTAAAGACCTTGAATCAATAGAAAAGAATGTCTGGGTTATGATGATAAGGGGTTGTGGAGACCAAAGTTGTATCATGCAGTGAAGCCTCCAGGTAGCAGGCTTCAGAGGGAATAGAAGGTTTCTTATCAAACTTCAGGTCTGTGTTCATGTTAATGCTGGTCACCTTTTCCTGAATTCCAAAAGAGAGGCAGGTATAATGAGGCACACCCAATTTCTCCTTCTCCTCATGGCTTGAACCAACTTTGGCCAAGCAATACACCCACCTTGGCCTCCCAAAGGGTTGAGATTACAGGTGTGAGCCAGGGTGCCTGGCCAAATAGTTTTTATTCACTAGAGCAGACTTTAGAAAATTTCTCCTTAGAAATGTTTGCAATTTTTTGCCTATGTACTTGTGCCTAACTATGAATAGCTGAGACACGTATCAGTTAATTTAGAAAGTTTATTTTGCCAAGTTTGGGGACGCTTATCCGTGACACAGCCTCAGGGGGTCCTAAAGACATGTGCCCAAGGTGGTCAGAGCACAGCTTGGTTTTATTTATTTGTTTATTTTTTAAGTTTTATTTATTTATTTATTTTGAGACAGAGTCTCGCTCTATAGCCCAGGCTGGAGTACAATGGCGCGATCTTGGCTCAGTGCAAGCTCCGCCTCCCGGGTTCACTCCATTCTCCTGCCTCAGCCTCCTGAGTAGCTGGGACTACAGGCGCCCACCACCACGCCCAGCTAATTTTTTGTATTTTTAGTAGAGACGGGGTTTCACCGTGTTAGCCAGGATGGTCTTGATCTCCTGACCTCGTGATCCGCCCGTCTCGGCCTCCCAAAGTGCTGGGATTACAGGCGTGAGCCACTGCGCCTGGCCTTGTATTTTTAATAGAGATAGGGTTTCACCGTGTTGGCCAGGATGGTCTCGATCTCCTGACCTTGTGATCTGCCCACCTCAGCCTCCCAAACTCCTGGGATTACAGGCGTGAGCCACCACGCCTGGCCTTTTTTTTTTTTTTTTTTTTTTTTTTTTTTAGACTGAGTCTCGCTCTGTTGCCCAGGCTTGAGTGCAATGATGCAATCTCAGCTCATTGCAACCTCCACCTCTCGGGTTCAAGTGATTCCCCTGCCTCAGCCTCCCAGGTAGGTGGAATTACAGGCGCCTGCCACCATGCCCAGCTAATTTTTGTATTTTTAGTAGAGACGAGGTTTCACCATTTTGGCCAGTCTGGTCTCAAATTCCTAATCTCAGGTGATCCACCTGCCTTGGCCTCCCGAAGTGCTGGGATTACACGTGTGAGCCACCATGCCCAGCCAGCAAACAGTTTTATGTAGTGAAAAATCTATCAATATTTTCCTTTCTGATTTATTCCCATTATTTTGACACCTAGAAAGTCTTTCCTCAATCTGAGATCAGTGAAATATTTAGTCGTATTTTCTTCTACTTTTCTCCATATTCCTTTTTAACATTTAATCCTAAACCATCTGGCATGCCAAAGGACCTACACTGCGTATTGCCTTTTTTTTTTTTTTTTGCTTTTTTTTTTTTTTTTTTGCGACGGAGTCTCCCTCTGTTGCCCAGGCTGGAGTGCAGTGGTGCAATCTCGGCTCACTGCAACCTCCACCTCCCAGGCTCAAGGGATCCTTTTTTTCACCTCAGCCTCCTGGGTAGTTGCAACTACAGGTGCACACCACCATGCCCAGCTAAATTTTGTATTTTCTGTAAAGACAGGGTTTCAACATGTTGCCCAGCCTGATCTCAAACTTCTGAGCTCAAGTGATCCACCCACCTCAGCCTCCCAAAGTGCTGGGATTATAGGTACGAGCCACCTTGCCTGGCCAGCCACCTTCTTGTATCCTCACATAGAGCCTCACATATCCTTGCATAGAGTGAGAGTAAGCTCTTGTGTCTCTTCTTTAAGGCGTGCTAATCCCATTCAGGAGGGTCTACCCTTAGGACCTAATCATCTCCAAAAACCCAACCTCCTAATACCATCACGTCGGGGGTTAGGATTTCAACAGGTGAATCTGGGAGGGACACATTCGGTCCGTAACGTGTGCCAGGCAGTTTACGTATATCACCCATTTAACTCTCACAGTAAGCCATGAGGTTGGTAGGGTCTCCAAAGATGAGGAGACTGAGATTTATATATATATCACCTCCACCTTCTGGGTTCAAGCGATTCTCCTGCCTCAGCCTCTCTAGTAGCTGGGACTACAGTCACCCACCACCACACCCGGCTAATTTTTATATTTTTAGTAGAGATGGGCCAGGAACACTGGCCATGTTGGCCAGGATGGTCTCAATCTCTTGACCTTGTGATCCACCCCCCTTGGCCTCCCAAAGTGCTGGGATTACAGGCATGAGCCACTGCGCCCGGCTGAGATTGACATATTTAAGCCACTTGTTCCAGGTCACATAGTTGGCAGGTGGAGACCTGGGAGGCATATCTGTTCTGGCTCCCAGGTCCCTGCTGCACCTGCTGTCCAGGTGGTCTGCAGCCTCCCTGCACTGGAACGATCTGGGATGCTTGTTAGGATTCCACAAAGAGGAATTTTAAGGGGATGTGTTTGCTATGTACAGTTGGTTGTCATGCAGAGGGGAGGTGACCTTTGTTCTGTATAGTTGCAGAGGGCTGAACCACACCAGCTGGTGGATTATGCAGAGAAAAGGCTGGAGGTGGGATTTCTGCACACACTTGCTTTGAGTTCACACAAGAAGCATGTGTTCACCTATAGGCCCAGGGAATGCTACCTTCAAGTTGCTGTCAGAAGGAAAGAGCAAGAGAGTCCGTCAGTGCATTTGTAGATGGTCAAGGCCACCTTCCCAAGAGGAGAAGCCCCAGCCTGGGCCTCAGCGAAAGCATAGAGGTGCCCAGGTGGAGGTGGGCAGGCCACTGAACATAAGGTGACGTGAGGCTTGGGCCTTGCAGGGCTGGGAACAATCAGTTCTACCTGAGTGTGTGAGCTTGGGTAGATGACTCCTAGGGCCACCTGCAGCCACTGGCTGTGAACTGCATGGAGGTAAGGAGCTGTGGTTTGCTCTGATTCTCCTCACATTTCATATCAGACCGGCCTCTAGCTTTTTAACATCACGTCTGGTGTATCCAGAAGTTATGCCTTGCATGAGACTAGGAAGTGTCACTATGGATGTTTGTAGGGAGTTTTTATGAGCCTGTAACAAGTAGCCTACCAGCTGTCTCTCCCCAGAGTAACTGGGTGCCTCAGCAGGATCTGGGCCTCCAGATGCTGAGCCCAGCTGGAGGCATCTGACCCTTCTGGGGTACCCCAGAGCTGCAGCCCCTCCCTGTGGCCTGACCAGTCCTGTCTGCTTGTCGCAGTGCAGGCAACCTGGATGGCCTATGACATGGTGGTGATGCGTACCAACCCTACGCTGGCCGAGTCCATGCGTCGGCTGGAGGATGCCTTCGTCACCTGCAAGGAGGAGATGGAGAAGAACTGGCAAGAGCTGCTGCATGAGACCAAGCAGAGGCCGTAGGCACCACTGGCCCACCACAGCTGCCATGCCACCCTCTGCCCGTATGAAGAGGTCACTGGGGGATGGAGCTGGCACCCACATGAATAGCTGTATGCACTGTACTTGTTTCTTAATAAACTTATTTTTAAGCACAGCCCAAGGACCTCTTCTCTCCTGTGCCATGGTCCACCCAGCTGCATATCAAACCTTGTGAACAAAACACGACAAGTGCAAGCTGCAGGTGCTTTCGGTGAATTAAAATGTATTTGGTGCCAGTGGTGCTGAACATAGAATAAAAAAACAGAAAAAGGGCCCAGACAGGGACATCCAGGCTGGAGGTTGGAGTGGGCCACAGTCAGATGTATTCACCTTTCTAGCATGGGTTTCAAAGTGCATAAGGGGAGAAAACACATCATGGACTGTGCTGTGCATCCTGGACACCATGCGAGGTGCTCACAGCTGCAATCTTGTCTCCCACAACTCTCTTGGGTGACAGATGTCCACCGTCCACATTTTACAGACAAGGAGAAAGGGAAGTCAAATGTCTTGTCCGAGTCTACACAGCTAAAAACGGGCAGAACTAGAGTGACGCTCAGGCCTCATTTAGAGATGGGGGGTTGGTGAGAAGTGGGGTGGGCTTCTGGAGGGGCTGGGAAAGCCCCACAAGGCTGCAGAGGGTGGTGAGCCCGGAGTGGGCCTGGCCTGGTGTGGGCTGGGGGTATGGGCAGGCGCTGCAGACAGCAGGGCAGCACCAGCAGCCCAGCTTCAGAGGCAGGGGTTCTAGGCCCTTGAGAATCCACAGTGCCAAACAGACCCAGATGGCTACGGGGTTGGTACCTGGGGAGGCCTTAGGACAGGCAGAAAGTCCCAGAGGTGAGGGCCTTGCCTGGGGACGTTTTTGTTCCCTGTCCTGCTGACAGAGCATAGGAAGCGTGAATGTTTTCTACCCCCTCCTCTCTCCGCTCAGCAGAGTTCCAGCCAGCCAAGTCCTTGTCTGTGGGGACGCATAAGTCCCTAGCTCTAGGGAATGGGGAGTCCCACAGACGGGGGTGTGAGCAAGCTGAGTGGGTCTGTAAGCAGGTACGGAATTGAGTCAGGAAACAGTTTGGGTGCGGAGTGAGGGGCAGAAAGAGGCTGAGGGAGTCTGGGCTTCAAAATAATCGACAACCTTTAAAGAAGAAGGGGAAAGTTGTCCAGAAACAAGAGCAGGAAGTTCTGATCCCAGCCCCCTCCCTGAGCCCCGGCCTCTCAGGCCCATCCCAGGAGGGTCTCCCTGGAGAGCAGCGAAGCAGCTTTGGTTCTCTGCCTGCCACTCAGAGTGAGGTCTGCAGCCGGTCCTCAGGGGGCAGAGTCAGGATGAATGGACTGAGGACCCCCGTGCTCCCCAAGGGGAAGGGCTGCAGCTCCTTGGCCTGGAACTGGGCAGTCCCCCCAGAGACCGTGAAGGTGGCAGTGACCTGGGGGTTGAGGCAGTAAATGGTGTTGCCCAGGGTGGTGCAGCGCAGTGGGGCAGGGGCGGGCAGGGGCAGGGAGGCAGCCCTGCTCCAGGAGCCGGTCACCGTGTTGTAGCGCATCACAGCGGCACCGACACCCCGCAGCAGGTCGAAGCGGTACAAGAAGCCCCCCAGCGCCACGATGTCGCTGGAACGCCGGTGGCTGGCACTGTACGGGCACTCGTCCCAAGCATCCTTCACGGGGCTGTACCTGAGCAGGCGGTAGAAGAGGTGACCCCCCGTAACGTAGATGTCCCCACGGCAAGCCACAGCCTCGTGGGCCACAGGGAAGGTGCCTGCGGGGAGTGGCGCGCGTGGGGTCCAGGCGTCTGTACGCGGGTCGTAGCACTCCATGCTGTACAGGCACTCGCCACCGATGGCATAGAGCAGCCCATCCAGGGCCACCAGCTTGAGCTGGGCTCGGGCCTGCTGCATGGGCCGAACCTGGCTCCAGATGTTGGTCAGAGGGTTGTAGCAGAAGACCTCGTTGGAGCAGACGGCTTTGGCACCGGAGCCACGGATGCCCCCCGCCAGAAACAGGTAGTTGTGCATGGTGCAGAGACCGCAGCCCCGGAGCGGAGCCTCCTCCGGCACCTGGGTCAGGGGCCGCCAGGTGTTCTCCCGGGGGTTGAACACATGCAGGTGCGCAGGTAGAGGCAGGGACACAGGGGCCGCCACAGGAGCCTCCTCGCCACGAGGGCCCCTGGGGAGCCCTGAGCGGCCCCCCTGGTAGAGGCTGGGCAGTACGAGGACGCCCAGCACCGCCTGGCCCCGGCCGGTCCGCAGGCTGAGGATGCGCTCGCGGTCGGCCGCGCTCAGCCGGCGGTAGAGGCGCGGGTCTCCCAGCACTCGCAGCAGGTTGTTGCTCATCAGCGCGTAGGTCTCCTGCGCCAGGCCGGGCTCCCCGTGCTGCTGGGCAAAGGCCAGCACGTCCAGGCAACTGCCCAGGTCCAGCCGCCGCCGCAAGGCCGCCGCCGTGGTGGGCTCCAGGGCCCGGGAGCTGGGCTTCCGGGGCCCCTCCACCACCCCCCAACTCCCGGGCCTCTGCAGAAACACCATAAGTTTCCGGGCCTCCTTCTGCTTCTCTGTGAGCGCCCCGCTGCGGCCGGCAGGGCTGCCCCCCTCCCCCGGCGCCTCCCCTTGAGGGTCCCCTGAGGCGGCCGGCCTGACCTCCTGCTCCGAGGTCGGGGCGACTTCGCACCTGCTGCGTTTCCATAGCTGCGGTACCGGCTGTGAGCGCCTCACAGAGGAGGAGGCCGCGGGGCCAGACGGCCTCTGCGCGGGGGGCTGTGCGGGGCCCCTGGGCATCGCGGCTTGGGGCAGCGAGTCTAGACTTTTCTCCCTGGTTCCCTCTCCTCTTAGGCCTGGGGGAGGGTCTGGGCTGGGCGCTCCGTTGGTCTCAGGGCTTCTTGTCTGTGGCTGACCTGCAGCCTCAACCAGGCCCCCTGTACCTGTCCCCATGACTGTCCCCACTGAAGAAAAGGGGCCGTGTCTGTCCTCAGAGTGTGTGGAAGTGCTGGGATCCACGGGGCTCCCAGGAACCGCCCTCGGGACACTCCCTTGGGGCCTCTCTTGCCTGGGGAAGGGGTGGCTTCTAAGAACCATGGCAATAAGGTTTCCCCAGCTGGCTGAGACCTGCCCCTCCTGGTAGCGCCTGGGGACAGCCACGCTCTCCTGAGGCTTTGACCCGCCAGCTGGGGCAGGGGATGTGGCTGGGGTTGGAGCTGGGGGTGGGGGGGCTGAGGTGGGGGCTGGGGCAAGGGATGGGGCTGGGGCTGGATTCGGAGCTGGGGTTGGAGCTGGGGTTGGGGCCGTGGGGGTTGGAGCTGGGGTGGGGCGTGAGGGTTGGGGCGGGGCAGGGGATGGGGCTGGGGTTGAAGTTGGAGCTGAGGTTGGAGCTGGGGTTGGAGCTGAGGTTGGAGCTGGGGTTGGAGCTGGGGTTGGGGCTGAGGTGGGGGATGAGGTTGGAGCTGGGGTTGGGCTGAGGTTGGAGCTGGGGTTGGGGCTGGGGTTGGAGCTGAGGTTGGAGCTGAGGTTGGAGTGGGTTGGAGCTGGGTGGGGGCTGAGGTTGGAGCTGGGGGGGGGTTGGAGCTGGGGTTGGGGCTGAGGTGGGGGATGAGGTTGAGGTGGTGGCTGAGGTTGGTGCTGATGTTGGGGATGAGGCCAGGGCTGGGGCTAGGACTGAGGTTGGAGCTGAAGTTAAGACGTGGGCTGAGGCTGAACTTGGGGCTGGCGCCGCTCTGAGATTTTCGCCCACAGAAGGACCCTCGGGAACCCCCAGGGGCAAAGAATCTGAAGGAGAGGGGAGAGTCAGGGCTTCAGGTGGGAATGCCAGGCCGGGAGCTGCGGGCGGGGAGGCGGAGCGCGGGCGAGGCTCACGGCTCCGGGAGGGGGCGCGGCTGTGGCGGGCTGCGGCGGGCTTTGCTTGCTCCGGGGGCCGGGTGGGCCCCAGGTCAGCGGCGGGACTGTTATCTCGGGAGCTGTCAGCCCCGGCCTCGCCCGCATCGTGGGCCCCTGTGGCGCCCGGCCCTTGGGGCGAGAGTGGGCGACCTTGAGGCGGACTCTGTAGCCAGGGGCGCGTGAAGCCTGGGGCTGGGCCAAAGCTCCGGGTGCCCGGGACCTCCCTGCTGGCCCAGGGCCAGCCTCCTCCGGGGACAGGGACCCCCGAAGCCCCCCTGCTCCAGCCACCCTCGGCCCCAGAGCCCCCCGTCTGAGACCCAGGCTGCGGGGCGCGGGGCGCTGGCAGCGCCGGGGGTGCGGGCTCCCGGGCGAGTGGGGGTCCTGTGGGGAGGCCGCGCGCGTGGGCATCCAGGGCTGCGGCCTCATCCACCGCGTCCCACACGCTCCCCGCGGCGCCCAGGCGGAGCGGGTCCAGTTTCCGGGGGCGCCGGGCTCTGTCTCCCGAGCCAGCGTCCATCCGCCGCCGCCGGCCGCGGCCTCTCCCCATCGAGCCCGAGGGCGCCGCGCCCGCCTGCCAGGGGCCAGTGTCCTGCTGCCCCGCGGGGCCCGCGGCCTGGCGAGAGGACGCCCTGACACCACCTGTCTCCGCCTGCGCCTCCGCTTCGCTGCCAGGGCTCCGAGGAGTGAAGTGGATCAGGAGGGGGGCGGACATCCCGCCTGCTTCGCTCCTGCCCAGGAGGGCAGTGCCTGGCCTGGGAGGCTCCTTTCCTTCCGCTCGGGGGGCCGCGGGGGTGGCACTGCCCCGTTGCTGTCCTAATGCCCCTCTGCGGGCCTCCTCGACAGCTGTCTTGAGTGGAAGCCGGGCCATGGCGGCCAGGCCCCCGCCCGGCGCTGCAGCAGGGACAGGGCTCTGCTGGCCGCGTCCTGGGGGCTCTGGTTTCCCCTGCCCTGGGCTCTGCCCCTCGCTGCCATCACTGACCTTGGACTTCGGTTGCAGGGCCAGCTCAGCTCCTCCTGCCTGATGAGGTTGAGCCCCAAGGGCTGTGGACACCGGTTCTGCCGCCTCTTGGTCGTGCCCGGAGCCAAACCAGTGTAAGGCCAGCGCTGTGGCAGCCACCACAGCCAGCGCCAGGAGGGCCAGCACAGCACTATCCCAGTCATTGTCACTGTCCCAGTCCCAGCCCCAGAGGGGACCATCTAGCTCCAAGGTGCCCTGGATCATGGTTCAGGGCTGCAACCCACTGCAAGGGGCCCGATGGCAGGCTGGCAACCCACTGCAAGGGGCCTGATGGCAGGCTGGCAACCCACTGCAAGGGGCCTGATGGCAGGCTGGCAACCCACTGCAAGGGGCCTGATGGCAGGCTGGCAATGCATGCAGAGCACAGAGGCCTGGGCTGGGGCACTGGCCAGCGCCCGTCCCAAGGGCTGCCCAGTTAAGGTGGACCAGTCCTCCAGGGCCTGAGAAGGGTGGGGTCTCTGCTTGCATCCAGGCCTAGGGATGTCAGTAGGGCCTGGCTGCAGATATCAGGAGACAGCGAGGCTTATGGCAGGATAGGAGCCCAGGGTCTCTGCAAGCACCCCACCGGCTCCTACCCTCTTCTCCTCCTCGTAGGCCCCAGGGTCCTCAGGCAGCGTTCCTGAGCTCTGTGCTGTCATCACAGCCAACCTGCTTCTGCCTGGTAGACCCTCACACCCCTAAATTCATTCCACACCCCAGAGTCCCTCCTCTCAGCCTGGGTCCAGCTTCAGGGGGCTTGGCAGGGAAGGGTTACCCACAGGGAGATATTATCTCTAGCTCTAGCAATGTGATGCGGCCCTGATGAGATCACCAGAAACCAGAGAGGCTGATTCCACTGTGGGCCAGCATGGGAGGGGTGGGGGCCGTGCACGGGAGGGGTGGAGGCTGTGCCTGATGGTGGTCTCTCGGGCTGAAGAGGGAGACCCTGGGCATGGGTCCTGGCAGTGAGCACTATCATTGCAGGGGTGCTGTGGAGGTTTGCACTGGGGCACAGGGAGGGGGCGTAGAGGGGAGGCTGAGGCTCCCACAACTCCTCGTCTAGCAGCTTCTGGACTCCTTACTCTGGGTTCACCAGACGTGGGATAGGGTTTTCAAGTCAAGAGAAAAAAAAAAGGATAAATAAAATCCAAACATATTTCTCTCTTTAAGGCCAGGCTTCTTTCAGCCCACCTAGACCTTCTCGGATCTCCTGGGCCCCCTGCACCCATCGAGAGTGTCTTGACTGCCCAGATGAGACTCTCACTGTGCCCCTGGAGAGCCCTGAGCCCAGCCGGCCCCCTACTCCCGTTACCGCATCAGTCAGCACCTGGATCCCTTCGAAACCACCCGCTCTGGCCCCAGGTGCTCTAATAGCCAGACTTGGGTGTCTCCATCTCAGTCCTCAGCCTTCCCTTATCTGAGCTGAGGACTCGCCCTCGAGACCACATCCTGGCTGGTACCTCCTAGCCCTGGCTCAGGCCGGCATGTGGGTGCTTCTGTTGGATGTGAGCACTTGCTTCCTGAGGGAGGAGCCTTGGCTCCTCCACCTGCTCCTTACTTAATCCCACCTCAGGAGTGCGTCTTGGGACAGGTGCCAGGTGAGGCTCAGACATGAAAAAGAGCCTGGAGTCCCTGGGACAAAGGCAGGGCTCCCTGGAAAGTACCGTGTGTATTTTTCCTTCCTCTGGGACACAGTAGGCCTGGGGATTTCTCCCTTACTCAAGCAGCAAGGAGATGGCCTAGGAGTGTCCCTGGCACCCAGCCTGAACTCTACTGAGCCTCAGGTAACTCACCTCCCAGCTCCCCCGGGACTATTAGATGACAGTGAGAGGGTGAGGGTGGGCCCCATACCTTAAGGTGGACCTCAAGTTGAGGGAAGGCTTTCTAGACCCTGCCCTTATTCTCTGTCCCAGTCTCAGGCTCGGCCTCTTGGTTAAGTTTGGGGTCCACAAAACTTCAGAGGATGGAGATGACACCCATAAATATTAGAGACCGAGTTAAGGGGTGGGAAGCGGCGGGGGGGCAGCGCGGCCCCCGGGGTGCAACTGCCCTGGAACTCCAAGCGGTGGCTTCAAAACTGGATTAAAATTTGTTTCCGCGAAACCCTGGAGTCGTGGTCCCGCGCCGACTGGCGTTTTCTGCCGTAAACGGAGAACGTGTCGGGGATGGCTTCGTCTGCAGCGCGCGCGAGCGCCCCGGGCCGCGCCTGGAGGGTTAACAGCGACTCGCGGGTGAAACGTGAACCCGCAGCTCCTGGGCTCCCAGCGCAAAGCTGGAGACTGGGAGGACCCGGGGAGCGGGTGAGCCAGCGCCAGCCCCGCCGGCCCCAGGAGCGCGAATTTCTCTGCATTTCCGGCTGTGGCCGCAGTTGGAGGCTGGGATCTAAAATGGGCAAAAAAGTGCGACCCCGGGGCCGAGGTGTCGGATCGCCTCGAGGTGGGAGGCTGAGGTGTCGGATCGCCTGAGGTCAGCAGTTCGAGACCAGCCTGGCCAACATGGAGAAACCCTGTCTCTACCAAAAATACAAAAATTAGCCGGGTGTGGTGGCGGGCGCCTGTAATCCCAGCTACTCCAGAGGCTGAGGCAGGAGAATCGCTTGAACCCGGGAAGTTGCAGTGAGCTGAGATCGCGCCACTGCACTCCAGCCTGGGTGACAGAGTGAGACTGTCTTAAAAAATAAAATAAATAAAATAAAGTCTTTTATATTACAAAATCTGAAGACAAATCACTGTAGTTCAGATAAAACGTTCATATCATTTTATTATTTTAACGTGTTTCATATTATTTTAACGTGTGACATTAAACAATTTCGGGAAGTTGTATTAGGTATTGCACTTGTATCTTCTTAGGCGTCCTCATCCCTTTTCACCTCAGGAGCTCAGCGTCTTCCTCAGCAGCACTTCCATGTCATCTGCCCCATGAAATCAGCCTAACGCCGTTTCTCAATAACATGAATCGCCGTAGACCACCGCAACCTTCTGGAAGCTCTCTCAGCTCAGTTCCCATTCTCCCACCGTCTCTTGGTTCTCCTGCTACCTCACCGTTTGCTATTCCTCCGCTTCACAGCTGAAAACGTGCCCGGGGCCTACCGTTGGCCTAGCCAGGCCTGCTTACGCAGTGCAGTTTCCCACGAATAATGCCCAGTCATTACCATGTAACCTGTGGTAAGCCAGCAAGATGGCCTGGTGACAGAAAAAGAAACTGCACTAGGACCTGGATGTAGATCTAAGTCATGTTCCTACCTAACAGCATGTTTTACAACCATGCATTAAAGAAACATCTGACTCACAACAAAATTTTAAAGGGTTTATCTGAGTAAAAAGCAATTGATGAATTGGGGAACACCTGACTGAAAGAGGTTTCCAGAGACAAAATATCAAATGCAAGTTTTTATTGGGAAAATGTAGAAGCACAATAAAGAAATTATTTGATTGGTTACAGTTATAGAGTTGCTTTCTTTGGCTTATCCTGTTGGAAAGTCAGTAGTTATATAATCATGATAGTTGGTTACTTATGATTGGGTAGATTAAAATTTATCTCCGTCTAATGGAAGCATTTATCAGAAACAACTCAACTAGGCATGGTGGCTCACGCCTATAATCCCAGCACTTTGGGTGGGAGGCCGAAGTGGGCAGATCACCTGAGGTCAGGAGTTCAAGACCAGCCTGGTCAACACAGTGAAACCCCATCTTTACAAAAATACAAAAATTACCTGGGCATGATGGCACATGCCTGTAATCCCAGCTACTCGGGAGGATGAGGTGGGAGAATTGCTTGAACCCGGTAGGCAAAAGTTGCAGTGAGCCAAGATTGTGCCATTGCACTCCAGCCTGGGCAACAGAGAAGACTCTGTCTCAAAAAAGAAAAAAAAAGGCCGGGCGCGGTGGCTCACACTTGTAATCCCAGCACTTTAGGAGACCGAGGCGGGTGGATCACGAGGTCAGGAGATCCAGACAGCGGTGAAACCCCGTCTCTACTAAAAATACAAAAAATTAGCCGGGCGTAGTGGCGGGCGCCTGTAGTCCCAGCTACTCGGAGAGGCTGAGGCAGGAGAATGGAGTGAACCCAGGAGGCAGAGCTTGCGGTGAGCCGAGATTGCGCCACTGCACTCCAGCCTGGGCGACAGAGCAAGACTCCGTCCAAAAAAAAAAAGAAAAAAAAGAAATGACTCATGCCTGTAATCCCAGCACTTTGGGTGTGAGGCCGAGGCAGGGCAGATGACTAGTCTTTGGGACCAGCCTGGGCAACATAGTAAGACCTTGTCTCTACTGAAAAACAAACAAACAAAAAAATGGCTCAAGTTAAGTTTCACTTACGTTTTCAATTTAAGCAAGGCTGAAGTCACTTACGAGACCTAACTTGTTTTGTCTGCTTAGGGATTCTTCAGGCCTGGTCTCCATTTTAATTTACTTAAACAGGCCGGGTGCAATGGCTCACACCTGTAATCCCAGCACTTTGGGAGGCCAAAGCGGGTGGATCACCTGAGGTCAGGAGTTAGAGACCAGCCTGGCCAACATGGTGAAACCCCGTCTCCACTAAAAATACAAAAAAATTAGCCGGGCGTGGTGGTACTCCCCTGTAATCCCAGCTACTCGGGAAGCTCAGGCAGGAGAATTGCTGAACCCAGGAGGCAGAGGTTGCAGTGAGCTGAGATCGTACCACTGCACTCCAGCCTGGGTAACAGAGTGAGACTCCGTCTCAAAAAAAAAAAAAAATTTAATTCAACAAATCCCCACTGGGCAAGCTGAGAGGATGACCAGATGGTGGAGCTTTGCTCTCTATTACCACTGAGTGGTGTAGTCATCAGAGCAAAGAGTCGTGTACAGGTGATCACCATCAGACCTGGGTGGGGGGTCTTGAATTCTGTAAATTGTTTAATCCTGATGGCAATCATTTGATGTGAGAGTGGCTGCTGGAAAGTGTTGGAACCCTGAGAGGATACAGTGCAGGAATTAGGTAAACGCAATGACTGTGAGAATAACCGCCAAGGACGAAACAGCTCCCTGCAGCTGAGATCCCAGGAGCCAAGATTTAACCCATTAAATCAACCAACGGCGTCGTCTGTCTCATGAGAGACTTATGTTTGTTTCTTAAGAGTCTTTAAATTTTGGAAAACAATTTCTAACGTATTGATAAGGAAATTTTCTTATCAAGAACACAAGCTCTTATTTGTTTTGATTTTTGTTTTGTTTTGAGATGGAGTCTTGTTCTGTCGCCCAGGCTGGAGTGCAGTGGCCCGATCTCAGCTCACTGCAAGCTCCGCCTCCCGGGTTCATGCCATTCTCCTGCCTCAGCCTCTCCGAGTAGCTGGGACTACAGGCGCCCGCCACCACGCCCTGCTAATTTTTTATATTTTTAGTAGAGACGGGGTTTCACCGTGGTCTCGATCTCCTGACCTCGTGATCCGCCCGCCTCGGCCTCCCAAAGTGCTGGGATTACAAGCGTGAGCCACCGCACCCAGCCAGCAAGCTCTTATTTGTTAAGCTCCTAAGGTATCAAAAGCTTCTAGTTTGGAACGTTGTTGAGGCTGAGTTGTTCATTTCAGATTGCATTGCATGATGGGAATTCGAAGTATTGTTCTACGGAAAGAAAATAATTTAACAAAGGTTAACCTTTGGAGTAAATTATGAACTTAGCCTTGCTCATTTTTTTTTTTTCTTTGACTACCAGTGACTATGATCTTAGTTTTTGAGCCCAGAGGTTGGAGCCTCTTCAGATGATGGAATGAAGATGTCAGTTAAATGTCCCTGGTGATGACCGGGCACAGTGGCTCACGTCTGTAATCCTAGCACTTTGGGAGGTGGAGGCGGGCGGATCACCTGAGGTCAGGAGTTTGAGACCAGCCTGGCCAAAATGGAGAAACCCCATCTTTACTAAAAAAAAATATATATATATATATACACAAAAATTAGCTGGGTGTGGTGGCGCGCACCTGTAATCCCAGCTATTTGAGAGGCTGAGGCAGGAGAATTGCTTGAACCTGGAAGGTGGAGGTTGCAGTGAGCCAAGATTTCACCATTGCACTCCAGCCTGGGCAACAAGAGCGAAACTCGGTCTCAAAAAATAATAATAAAGGCCGGGCGCGGTGGCTCACGCTTGTAATCCCAGCACTTTGGGAGGCCGAGGCGGGTGGATCATGAGGTCAGGAGATCGAGACCACGGTGAAACCCCATCTCTACTAAAAATACAAAAAATTGGCCGGGCGTGGTGGCGGGCACCTGTAGTCCCAGCTACTCGGAGAGGCTGAGGCAGGAGAATGGCGTGAACCCGGGAGGCAGAGCTTGCAGTGAGCCGAGATCGCGCCACTGCACTCCAGCCTGGGTGAGAGAGCGAGACTACATCTCAAAAAAAAAATAATAATAATAATAATAAAATAAAAAATAAAAAAGTCCCTAGTGATGTCATCAGGAGGTATTCTGATGCACTCTCCAAGTGGCCCACCTGGCAGCAGGCACAAAGGCCGTCCAGACGTGATCTGCTGTAGTGATTATTCTGAAATTTAAAGTCATCTACTTTCAGTGTGCAGGGCTTTGGAAACGGGAAGTTGTAGTTTTTAGTGAAACTAGGGAGGCCAGGCGCGGTGGCTCACGCTTGTAAGCCCAGCACTTTGGGAGGCCGAGGCGGGCGGATCACGAGGTCAGGAGATCGGGACCACGATGAAACCCCGTCTCTACTAAAAATACAAAAAATTAGCCGGGCGTGGTGGCGGGCGCCTGTAGTCCCAGCTACTCGGAGAGGCTGAGGCAGGAGAATGGCGTGAACCCGGGAGGTGGAGCTTGCAGTGAGCCAAGATTGCGCCGCTGCACTCCAGCCTGGGTGAGAGAGCAAGACTCCGTCTCAAAAAAAAAAAAAAAAAAAACTAGGGAAAGTCGGGATTCAATCCAGTTTACAGGGAGAAAACAAAACCTCAAAGAAAATGAACAGGACCAGAATGTGATAATGCATGCACTGTAGTTTTCTACTGAAATACAATCTCTTTTATAGTCACTCCCATTCTTTTTATTTTTATTTTTTTTGAGACGGAGTCTCGCTCTGTCGCCCAGGCTGGAGTGCAGTGGCGTGATCTCGGCTCACCGCAAGCTCCGCCTCCCGGGTTCATGCCATTCTCCTGCCTCAGCCTCCCGAGTAGCTGGGACTACAGGCACCTGCCACCACACCCAGCTCTGGAACTACAGGCGCCCACCACCACGCCCGGCTAATTTTTTTGTATTTTTCTTAGTAGAGACAGGGTCTCACCGTGTTAGCCAGGATGGTCTCAATCTCCGGACCTCGTGATCCGCCCGCCTCGGCCTACCAAAGTGCTGGGATTACAGGCGTGAGCCACTGCGCCCAGCTAGTCACTCCCATTCTTACCAAAAATAATCGCAGTTAACTTTTTACAAAATAAATCTAGTTTCATTCAACCTGACCTAATCATATAAACAAAACAAAAATAGTAATTATATATATATCTCTAAATATGATATTTTAGTCAGAGCTTTGGTAATATCCAAGGGCTTCATTGACTTTTTATCAGTGAACCTGTTTTTTGTTCATTTGTTTTTTGACATGGAGTCTCGCTCTGTCGCCCAGGCTGGAGTGCAATGGCATGATCTCGGCTCACTGCAACCTCCACCTCCCGGGTTCAAGCAATTCTCCTGCCTCAGCCTCCCGAGCAGCCGGGATTACAGGTGCCCGCCACCACACCCAGCTAATTTTTTGTATTTTTAGTAGGAACAGGGTTTCACCATGTTGGCCAGGTTGGTCTCGAACTCCTGACCTCGTGATTCGCCCACCTTGGCCTCTCAAAGTGTTGGGATTACAGGCGTGAGCCACCGCGTCGAGCCCTGTTTGTTTCTTTCTTTCTGAGACCGAGTCTCGCTCTGTCGCCCAGGCTGGAGTGCAATGGCGTGATCTCGGCTCACTGCAACCTCCGCCTCCCAGGTTCAAGTGATTCTCCTGCCTCAGCCTCCCGAGTAGCTGGGATTACAGGTGCAATTTTGTATTATGCAACTGCCAAGGAAATTTGACTGTTTTAATAAAACGTTTTAAGATAACAATTAGAATTATGACTGATACCAGAACATATCAGATTTTTAGGTATTTTAATATAATTTGGGGGCATTTATATTAATAATACATATCTATATAAGTGTAACCTAACAAAGTTAAACATCATCTGTATTTGACAATGCTTACCATGCAATTTAACATATCAAATAAGCCAAATTAGTTTAGCATCTCTCTCTTTATTTATTTATTTATTTAGGGACGGAGTCTTGCACTGTCATCAGGCTGGAGTGCAATGGTGCAGCCTCGGCTCACTGCAACCTCTGCCTCCTGGGTTCAAGCGATTCTCCTGCCTCAGCCTCCTGAGTAGCTGAAACTACAGGAACACGCCACCACGCCCAGCTAATTTTTTGTATTTTTTAGTAAAGACGGGGTTTCACCGCGTTAGCCAGGATGGTCTCCATCTCCTGACCTCGTGATCCACACACCTTGACCTCCCAAAGTGCTGGGATTACAGGCGTGAGCCACCGCACCAGGCCTTTTATTTTATTTTATTTTTTTCCTGAGACAGACTATCTCTCCTGTTGCCCAGGCTGGAATGCAATGGTGTGATCTTGGCTCACTGCAACCTCTGCCTCCCAGGTTCAAGCGATTCTCCTGCTTCAGCCTCCGGAGTAGCTGGGATTACAGGCACGTGCCACCACGCCTGGGTAATTTTGTATTTTTAGTAGAGATGGGTTTTTTTTTTTTTTTTTTTTTTTTTTTTTTGAGACGGAGTCTTGCTCTCTCACCCAGGCTGGAGTGCAGTGGCGCGATCTCGGCTCACTGCAAGCTCCGCCTCCCAGGTTCACGCCATTCTCCTGCCTCAGCCTCTCCGAGTAGCTGGGACTACAGGCGCCCGCCACCACGCCCGGCTAATTTTTGTATTTTTAGTAGAGACGGGGTTTCACCGTGGTCTCGATCTCCTGACCTCGTGATCCACCCGCCTCAGCCTCCCAAAGTGCTGGGATTACAAGCGTGAGCCACCGCGCCCGGCCGATGGGGTTTTGCCATGTTGTTCAGGCTGGCCTCGAACTCCTCACCTCAGGTGATCCACCCACCTTGGCCTCCTAAAGTGCTGGGATTACAGGCGTGAGCCACCGCACCCGTGCCTGGCCAATCTCTCCTTTTAGAAGGAGAGAAAATAAATTCATTTGAGATATTCCAAGGACCCTTCTGGAGCCTCTCCAGAGGCTGTTGGTTGGTTCAAGGAAGCTGTCAAAAATGTCAAAAGGTTTAAAACACGTGACTAAATAGGATCACAGGCCACTGTGAAACAATGCCAAAGGGACAGAAGACTTTAAAGGCAAATGCAGAAAGTTACCTAGCTGGAAAAAAAAAAAAAAAAAACTTTTTAATGTTGAAAAGATTCACATTTTGAAAAATAACCAAAGATCTAATAAAAGATAACAAAAAGCATAAGAAATTATCTTGATAAAACATGCAATCTTTGTCTTCTAGGCCAACTACTTAAAAGATAACAAAAAAAAAACCTTTCATAATCAAGAGCAGACTAAGATTCCAAGAAAGCTTTGTCCTTTTTACAGAAAGAAAAGTGAATTCTAAGCTAGGTGGGAGGGTGAGTGCCTGT
This sequence comes from Nomascus leucogenys, assembly GCF_006542625.1. NCBI lineage: Eukaryota > Metazoa > Chordata > Mammalia > Primates > Hylobatidae > Nomascus > Nomascus leucogenys. The sequence continues at coordinate 248,470 of NC_044387.1, forward strand.
ACTCCCAGGTATTCAGGAGGCTGAGGCAGAAGGATCACCTGAGCCTAGGTGCTCACAGCTGCAGCGTGCTATGATTTATGATTACGGCTGTAAACAGCCACTGCACTCCAGCCTGGGCTACACAGCAAGACCCCATCTCTCAAAAAAGAAAATCGAGGCCGGGCGCGGTGGCTCACGCCTGTAGTCCCAGCACTTTGGAAGGCCGAGGAGAGCAGATCACGAGGTCAGGAGATCGAGACCATCCTGGCTAACATGGTGAAACCCTGTCTCTACTAATAATACAAAAAGAAATTAGCCGGGCATGGTGGCGGGCGCCTGTAGTCCCAGCTACTGGGGAGGCTGAGGCAGGAGAATGGAGTGAACCCAGGAGGCGGAGCTTGCAGTGAGCCAAGATCACGCCACTGCACTCCAGCCTGGGCAACAGAGCAAGACTCTGTCTCAAAAAAAAAAAAAAAGAAAAGAAAATTGAATTTTAACTTTGCATTAATACATTACTGAGCTTATTTTTTAATGCTATGAATAAAATATATAATCTTAGTAGTTTGACCTCACACAAAATTCTCACAGATCTATGACTTTCTGTATCTGTTGAGTTTTTGTCTTACTCATTTTCCTCTTTTTTATTCTAGAACAGTCAGTCATCTTGCTCTAAGACAAAGTTACTTATTAACCTAAGTGAATCAGCACAGGAACAGAAAACCAAATACCTCATGCTCTCACTTATAAGTGGAAAGCAAACCTGGAGTAACTCGTGGACATAAAGATGGCAACAGTAAAAACTGGGGGCTACTGGCCGGGCACAGTGGCTCACATCTGTAATCCCAGCACTTTAGGAGGTCGAGGCAGGCGGATCACAAGATCAGGAGTTCGAGACCAGCCTGAGCAACATGGAGAAACCCTGTCTCTACTAAAAATGCAAAAATTAGCCGGGCGTGGTGGCGGGCACCTGTAATCTCAGCTACTCAAGAGGCTGAGGCAAGAGAATCGCTTGAACCCGGGAGGCGGAGGTTGCAGTGAGCCAAGATCGCGCCACTGCACTGCAGCCTGGGGGACAGAGCGAGACTCCGTCTCAAAAAAAAAAAAAAAAAAAACTGGGGACTACCGGAGGAGGGAGGGAGAGAGGCTCAAGTTTTTCAAACCGTGCTCAGTACCTGAGGGATCGAATCATTCTTACCCCAAACCTCAGCATCATGCAATATACCTAAGAAACAAACCTGCACGTGTACCTCTTGTATCTAAAACAAAAGTTGAAAAAAAAGACAAAATTTTTTTCTTAATGAAAACATACACCTTGTATACTTTTCCCTATTAAAAACACATCTTACTTTCTCTGTATATCTTTCATATTTATATTCATTTTCATAGACAGTTGTCGCCTTTTACCCTTGCTACTTGTAGTAGTTTTAATTACATACATTAATTAAATGTCTCAACCCTTAGGAACCTAATATCTAGTGAAAATTAGGAAGTACATGATTTTGTAATATTTAAATACCATGTTTCCTCACAGCACAGACATCCTTACCAGCAGACTCGAATACCACCCGTTCCTCTTTCATAAGAAGTCAAAAATACATAAGCTTAAACTTATGTTCAGCAATTGATGTTTTGGTAGTTTATCTTGTTTGGAAATGATCTAGATATTTAGTGGATATCTATCATTTAATATAATTTAATATAATTTTTTTTTTTTTGAGATGGGGTCTCGTTCTGTCACCAGGCTGGAGCAAAGTGGCAGAATATCTGCTCACTGCAACCTCCGCCTCCCAGGTTTAAGCAATTCTCCTGCCTCAGCCTCCCAAGTAGCTGGGACTACGGGCATGTGCCACCATGCCCAGCTAATTTTTTGTGTGTTTTTAGTAGAGACAGGGTTTCACCATGTTGGCCAGGATGGTCTCCAACTGCTGACCTCAGGTGATCTGCCCACCTCAGCCTCCCAAAGTGCTGGGATTACAGGTGTGAGCCACTGTGCCCTGACAATTTAGTATAATTTGAATGTTTCAAGTTACCAGAAATATTTTGGAAATTGTCTTCAGGCAGACATATTATAACATTCAACAAAACTGTTTGTCAGCCGGGCGCAGTAGCTCACGCCTGTAATCCCAGCACTTTGAGAGGCCGAGGTGGGCAGATCACAACGTCAAGAGATCAAGACCATCCTGGCCAACATGGTGAAACCGTGTCTGTACTAATGTGGGGAAAAGAAAGAGAGATCAGATTGTTACTGTGTCTGTGTAGAAAGGAGTAGACATAGGAGACTATTTTGTTCTGTACTAAGAAAAATTCTTCTGCCTTGAGATGCTGTTAATCTGTAACCCTACCCCCCAACCCCGTGCTCTCTGAAACATGTGCTGTGTCAACTCAGGGTTAAATGGATTAAGAGCTGTGCAAGATGTGCTTAGTTAAACAAATGCTTGAAGGCAGCATGCTCGTTAAGAGTCATCACCACACCCTAATCTCAAGTACCCAGGGACACAGACACTGCGGAAGGCCGCAGGGACCTCTGCCTAGGAAAGCCAGGTATTGTCCAAGGTTTCTCCCCATGTGATAGTCTGAAATATGGCCTCGTGGGAAGGGAAAGACCTGACCGTCCCCCAGCCCGACACCCGTAAAGGGTCTGTGCTGAGGAGGATTAGTAAAAGAGGAAGGAACGCCTCTTTGCAGTTGAGACAAGAGGAAGGCATCTGTCTCCTGCCCGTCCCTGGGCAATGGAATGTCTCGGTATAAAACCCGATTGTATGTTCCATCTACTGAGATAGGGGAAAACCGCCTTAGGGCTGGAGGTGGGACATGCGGGCAGCAATACTGCTCTGTAAGGCATTGAGATGTTTATGTGTATGCATATCTAAAGCACAGCACTTGATTCTTCACCTTGTCTATGATGCAGAGACCTTTGTTCACGTGTTTATCTGCTGACCTTCTCCCTACTATTATCCTATGACCCTGACACATCTCCCTCTCCGAGAAACACCCAAGAATGATCAATAAATACTAAGGGAACTCAGAGGCCGGCGGGATCCTGCATATGCTGAACGCTGGTCCCCTGGGCCCCCTTATTTCTTTCTCTATACTTTGTCTCTGTGTCTTTTTCTTTTCCAAGTCTCTCGTTCCACCTAGCAAGAAACACCCACAGGGTGTTTCTGGGAGGGGCAACCCACCCCTTCATACTACAAACACAAAAATTAGCTCGGCGTGGTGGCAAGCACCTGTAGTGCCAGCTACTTGGGAGGCTGAGACAGGAGAATTGCTTGAACCCAGGAGGCAGAGGTTGCGGTGGGCTGAGATTGCACCACAGCACTCCAGCCTGGCAACAGAGCGAGACTGTCTCTAAATAAATAAATAAACAAACAAATAAATAAATAAATAAATAAAACTGTCATCTCAGTTTATTTTTCTTGTTGACAAAGTTTGTAACAGAGATAATATGAGTTTGATTAACAAAGCTAGGTAGAATATCCATTCTTACTAAATCACCAATATTCTTTTTTTTTTTTTTTTTTTGAGACGGAGTCTCACTCTGTCGCCCAGGCTGGAGTGCAGTGGCACAATCTCGGCTCACTGCAAGCTCCGCCTCCCGGGTTCACGCCATTCTCCTGCCTCAGCCTCTCCGAGTAGCTGGGACTACAGGCGCCCGCCACCACGCCCGGCTAATTTTTTGTATTTTTAGTAGAGACAGGGTTTCACTGTGGTCTCGATCTCCTGACCTCGTGATCCGCCCGCCTCGGCCTCCCAAAATGCTGGGATTACAAGCGTGAGCCACCGCGCTCGGCCCAATATTCTTATTTATTAAAGATTAATCAAGCCACATGGACTTGAAAAGTATTTGGGTTAGTTACTCTTTTTCTGAGAAAATACTTCATATAAACACTTGTTTTTCTTTTTTTTTTTTTTTTTTTTTTTGAGACAGAGTCTTGCTCTGTACCCCAGGCTGGGGGGTGCAATGGCGTGGTCTTGGCTCACTGCAACTTCTGCCTCCTGGGCTCAAGCGATTCTCCTGCCTCAGCCTCCCGAGTAGCTGGGATTACAGGTACGTGCCATCACACCCAGCTGATTTTTGTATTTTTTGTATTTTTAGTAAAGATGGGCTTTCTCCATGTTGGCCAGGCTGGTCTTGAACTCCTAGTAATCCACCCGCCTCAGCCTCCCAAAGTGCTGGGATTACAGGTGTAAGCCCGGCCATAAACACTTTTTTTCTCAGGCCAGTGACAAAAATGTCAGAGATAAGTATTTGTCTGTCTATTTGAGAAAACCAGGAGGCACATTGAAGAACTCACTTGAATGGTTACAGTTACGCAACTTCCTTATTTGGTCGGTCTAGCTGGGAAGTCCCTAGTTACACAATCCAGCGTTAGCTGGCTGCTTAGGATTGGCTGGGGTTGAGTTTTACTTCTGCCTAATGTAACCATTTATCAGAAATGACTCCAGTTAAGTTTCACTTATGTTTTCCATTTAGGCAAGGTTGAGTTCAGTTACAACGCCTAACTGGTTTTGTCTGCTCAGGGATTCTTCAGGCCTGGGCTCTATTTTAATATTTAGCTCATGTAAGGTAATTATGCTGGGGTTTCACAGTAATCTATTATAGTTGGGAAAATCAAGTCTTCCTGGAATCCAATAGGACCTCACCGCAGATGTCAAATACGAGTTCACCGGCTTAAGGGTCCCGGGTGAGGACGACAGAAACTCGAGAAGCTGCACTCATCAAACATCCCACAACCTAACTCGTGAAAGTTGGCTGAGAGAGGCCGGAGTGCTGAGCCTCAGAGGCTGTCGCTTGTTTATGATCCACGTATCAGAGTGCTTGTTTCTGCCATGTCTCCAGCCCGGGAGTGCTGCAGGGCCCTGGAGCCCTTTACCCACGTGCACACCCTCAGTCAGGGGCAGCAAAGTTTTCATGCAAAGAGCTGGATTGTGGCTATTTTTGCCTTTGCAGGTCATACAGTCTCTTGCAACTACTCAAGTCTGCACAAAACCAACCTTAAAAAATAAAAGGATGTGGCTGTGTTCCAATAAAATTTTGTTTTATTTATTTATTTATTTATTTATTTATTTATTTTTTGAGACGGAGTCTGGCTCTGTCGCCCAGGCTGGAGTGCAGTGGTGCGATCTCGGCTCACTGCAAGCTCCGCCTCCTGGGTTCACGCCATTCTCCTACCTCAGCCTCCCGAGTAGCTGGGACTACAGGCACCCGCCACCACGCCCGGCTAATTTTTTGTATTATTAGTAGAGACAGGGTTTCACCATGTTAGCCAGGATGGTCCCGATCTCCTGACCTCGTGATCCGCCTGCCTCGGCCTCCCAAAATGCTGGGATTACAGGCATGAGCCACCGCGCCCGGCCCCCATAAAATTTTATTTACAGAAACAGGAGGTGGCTGGACTTGGTGACCCCTGCGCTAAGCGGCCCCATCCATTCCCACGGCTTGTGTACGCCTCCCAGTTCAGCATCTCCATCCTGGACCTCTCCACTGCGTCTGCCATGAACATCACTGGGTGGCAGATGACATCTCAAGCCTGCTGTGCTCACATCAGGACTCTTGATTTTCCACTGTGCTGGATGTGGTCCATGGTGTTCAGCTTCCATTCTCACCTCCTTTTGTTTATTTTCCTGTATTTTAGAACCTAAAATACAAATGCGGCAATACTGTGTTTTACAGATTCCCTTGCAGCCAGAGTTCTGGGGCGAGGCTGTTGGATTCAGTGCAACTGTGTAAGATGTGAAAGGCAGAAATGACTCGGAGGCCTCCGCCCTGCGCTGACTCTGCTGGCAGGCAGGGCTGTGGAGACTCAGCCGTTGCTGAGGGAGGCCTGGGCAGCAGGGGTGCGGCGTCAGGATTCCCAGCAGGTTCCTGATCTCAGAATGACAGCTACCAGATCTTCTCTTAAGCTCAGTAGTCCCAAAGGCCACCTCTCAGCTATTATACCACCAACTCATTCAGCGATTCTATAATATTCCCCATAATAAATCCATTTCTACCCCTGCCTGATATACTCACCAAACCTCTCTCATCTTCACCTCCGAAAATCTCTATCATAACTGAGTTATTTCCAAACAGAAGGGAACAGCCACACCACGAATGTGAACAGGAAAAACATTAACATAGAGAATCGTTACCTAGTAAGATGATGTTAACAGCGGAAGTCAAGAAAAGAGGACGCAAAGGGATTCAGAAGCAACAAATGCAGAAAGATGCCACGATGGCTGGGCTTCAGGAGCAAGGAAGGGGCCAGGAATGCACAGAGCTGCCACCAGCCAGTGGCCCAGCCAAGCTGGTGCATCAAATTAACCCTCCCATATGGTTAGTATCTAAGAACCCTTTTATTCTTTTCCTGTTTTAGAATTGTTTTGACAATTGAACACATTTTTGCATATGAACTTTAAATTTGTGTTTTCCTATTTTTAACATTGGAAATCTAACTGAAATTAAATATTTATATTCATTTGAGGAGATGTTTGTTTGTTTGTGACAGAGTCTCGCTCTGTCCCCCGGGCTGGAGTGCAGTGGTGCAATCTTGGCTCACTGCAACCTCCACCTCCCGGGTTGAAGCGATTCTCCTGCCTCAGCCTCCCTGAGTAGCTGGGATTACAGATGCCTGACACCATGCCCAGTTAATTTTGTATTTTTAGTAGAGATGGGTTTTCACCATGTTGGCCAGGCTGGTTTCCAACTCCTGACCGCAAGTGATCTACCTGCCTCGGCTGCCCAAAGTGCTGTGATTACAGGCATGAGCCACCACGCCCGGTCTCGTCTTCCCATCTTGTTCAGAGGATTACCGGTAGGGTAATGAAAACCGTAAAGCTTTAGCCATCTGAACAGGTAACCTTAACTTGTTCTGTTTTATCAAAAACATAATGTAAATCCAACCGTCCTTTTACACACCCGTGAATTTATATTATTATGTTTTACTGTTTTTGTTTTGCTTTTGTTTTTGTTTTGAGACAGAGTTTTGCTCTTGTTGCCCAGGCTGAAGTGAAATGGCGCAATCTCGGCTCACTGAAACCTCCACCTCCCGGATTCAAGCGATTCTCCTGCTTTAGCCTCCCGAGTAGCTGGGATTACAGGCATGCACCACCACGTCTGGCTAATTTTTGTATTTTTAGCAGAGACAGGGTTTCTCCATGTTGGTCAATTTGGTCTCGAACTCCTGACCTCAAGTGATCTGCCCACCTCGGCCTCCCAAAATGCTGGGATTACAGGCATGGGCCACCATGCCTGGCCTACTGTTTTATAACTAAGATTTTCAAGTGAAAAGCCACAAGATCTTTGTGTTGTCTATGTTTTTGTGTCTTTATGTCTATATGTGATTTTAATTTACAAAGAGCTCTATTTAATTGACATAAAGAAAAATGCACTTAAATCAAGTAATTTAAGAGCATACAGTGTATACTATTTTTATACTATATTTAAGAAATATAGGGACAACCACAGTGGCTCACGCCTATAATCCCTGAACTTTGGGAGGCCAATGCAGGAGGATTGTTTGAAGTCAGTTTGATACCAGCCTGGGCAACAAAGTAAGACCTCTTCTTTACAACAAAAACAAAAATAGCTGAGTGTCTCTATTAAAATATAGATAGATAGATAGATAGATAGATAGATAGATAGATAATCATATTACTTTACTCTGTGTGATTCTTTTAAAACCCTGCACCTGCCCAACCTCTGCAAAAGTACAACTGCTAACAAGTAATGCTTGTGCAGCACTTTGATACGATAGAGAACACCTGTGAGACTGATAAAATGAAAGGCCAACTTAACCCAATAGCTACTCCTTCCAGATTTCCTTCCAGCTGCTCAAATGTGGTTCACATGGTTTTGACACTGACTTAAAATTGCTGGCCATTCTCCCAACATGGCACCAAGTCAACCTGGACAGGAAGGGATAATCAAAACCTAACCACAGGATAATTGATCAGTGATGTCTTCAGAGATTTTTTTTTTTTTTTTTTTGAGACTGAGTCTCACTTTGTCACCCAGGCTGGAGTGCAATGGCGTAGTCTCAGCTCACTGTAACCTCCGCCTCCCGGGTTCAAGTGATTCTCCTGCCTCAGCCTTCCAAGTAGCTGGGATTACAGATGCTTGCCACCATGCCCAGCTAATTTTTGTGTTTTTAGAGGAAACGTAAAAATTGTCAGTATCAAGATGGAGTCACTTGTGTCAAACCCAAACAAAATAAGAGGTTAAGAAGGGGAGGGGGCCAGGCCGGGCGTGGTGGCTCACGCTTGTAATCCCAGCACTTTGGGAGGCCGAGGCGGGCGGATCACGAGGTCAGGAGATCGAGACCACGGTGAAACCCTGTCTCTACTAAAAATACAAAAAATTAGCCGGGCGTGGTGGCGGGCGCCTGTAGTCCCAGCTACTTGGAGAGGCTGAGGCAGGAGAATGGCGTGAACCCGGGAGGCGGAGCTTGCAGTGAGCCGAGATCGCGCCACTGCACTCCAGCCTGGGCGACAGAGCGAGACTCCGTCTCAAAAAAAAAAAAAAAAAAAGAAGGGGAGGGGGCCTTCATGCACACATGCCTATGAAAAGAACCATTACAAAACTCTCTGAGTGGCTGGGCACAGTGGCTCATGCCTATAATCCCAGCACTTTGGGAGGCCAAGGCGGGCAGATCGCAAGGTCAAGAGATCGAGACCATCCTGGCCAACACGATGAAACCCCATCTCTACTAAAAATACAAAAATTAGCTGGGCATGGTGGCGGGCGCCTGTAATCCCAGCTACTCGGGAGGCTAAGGTAGAAGAATCGCTTGAACCTGGGAGGCGGAGGTTGCAGTGAGCCAAGATTATGCCACTGCACTCCAGCCTGGCGACAGAGCGAGACTCTGTCTCAAAAATATACACATATAGTTATTATATTTTATCTAGTACTTTGTGTTAATTCCTGTTTCATTCCTTTAGGTTACTTATTTTTTTTTTCCATTTGTAAGATATAGACTAAGTTTCTTGAATCGTTTCTTCATTAATAATGTAGTCACGAGGCCGGGTGGCTCACTTCTGTAATCCCAGCACTTTAGGAAGCCAAGGCCAGTGGATCTTTTGAACCCAGGTGTTCAAGGCTGGCCTGGGCAACATGGTGAAACCCCGTCTCTCCCAAAAACACAAAACAATTAGCCGAGTGTGGTGGTGCATGTCTGTGGTCCCAGCTACTTGGGAGGCTGACAAGGGAAGATCGTTTGAGCCTGGGAGGCAGAGGTTGAGGTGAGCGGAGATCGCGCCACTGCACTCCAGCCTGGGTGACAGAGTGAGACTCTGTCTAAAATAATAATAATGAAGTCATGTTTTTTTTCTGAGACGGAGTCTCGCTCTGTCGCCCAGGCTGGAGTGCAGTGGTGTGATCTCCGCTCACTGCAAGCTCCGCCTCCTGAGTTCACGCCATTCTCCTGCCTCAGCCTCCCGAGTAGCTGGGACTACAGGCGCCCGCCACTATGCTCGGCTAATTTTTTTTGTATTTTTAGTAGAGACGGGGTTTCACCGTGTTAGCCAGGATGGTCTCGATCTCCTGACCTCGTGATCCACCCGCCTCGGCCTCCCAAAGTGCTGGGATTACAGGCTTGAGCCACCGCGCCCGGCCATAATGAAGTCATTTTAAAATGACTATAAATTTTCCTCAGAACACGTAGGGTCCAGCAAGAGATTGTAATAAATAAAGACACAGGACAAAGAGATAAAGAGAAAACAGCTGGGCCCCCAGGACCCCTACCATCAAGAGGAGGAGACCGGTAGTGGCCCCGAACGGCTGATATTTATTGCATACAAGACAAGGGGGCAGGGTAAGGAGGGTGAATCTTCTAAGTGATTGACAAGGCGAAGCAAGTCATGTGATCACAGGACAGGGGCCCCTTCCCTTTTAGGTAGCCGAAGCAGAGAGGGAAGGCAGCAAACATCAGCGTTTTCTTCTATGCATTTATAAGAAAGATCAAATACTTTAAGACTTTTAACTATTTCTTCTACCGCTATCTAATACGAACTTCAAAGAGGAACCAGGAGTACGGGAGGAGCATGAAAAGGGACAAGGAGTGTGACCACTGAAGCACCACAGGGAGGAGTTTAGGCCTCCGGATGACTGCGGGCCGGCCTGGAGAATATCCAGCCTCCCACAAGAAGCTGGTGGAGCAGAGTGTTCCCTGACTCCTGCAAGGAAAGGAGACTCCCTTTCACAGTCTGCTAAGTAACGGGTGCCTTCCCAGGCACTGGCATTACCACTTGACCAAGGAGCCCTCGAGCGGCCCTTATGCAGGCGTGACAGAGGGCTCACCTCCTGCCTTCTAGGTCACTTCTCACAATGTCCCTTCAGCACCTGACCCTATATCCGCAGGTTATTCCTAGGTTATGTTAGTAATGCAACAAAGAGTAATATTAAAAGCTAATGACTAATGTCTATACTAATGATTGATAATGTCCATGATCATCTCTATATCTAATTTGTATTATAACTATTTTTATTCTAACTATTTTCTTTATTATACTGAAACAGTTTGTGCCTTCAGTCTCTTGCCTCGGCACCTGGGTAACCCTCCGCCCACAAGAACACAGCTTTAGCTGCCTCCTATAGGAGTTCGGTAGGAAAGGAATCCACCTTTGTAGTGTTCGATATGTAGTTTTAAGGGAGGAGACCACCCCTCATATTGTCTTATGCCCAATTTCTGCCTCCAAAGAAAGAAAAAGTAAAAACTAAAAGACAGAAATAAAATCCACAGGCAGACAGCCCAGTGCCGCGCCCTGGGCCTGGTAGTTAAAGATCGACCCCTGACCTAACTGGTTACGTTACCTATAGATTCCAGACATTGTATGGAAAAGCGCTGTGAAAATCCCTATCCTGTTCTGTTCCGTTCTGATTACCGGTGCATGCAGCCCCCAGTCACATACCCCCTGCTTGCTCAATTGATCACGACCCTCTCACGCGGACCCCCTTAGAGTTGTGAGCCCTTAAAAGGGACAGGAATTGCTCACTCAGGGAGCTCAGCTCTTGAGACAGGAGTCTTGCCGATGCCCCCGGCCGAATAAACCCCTTCCTTCTTTAACTTGGTGTCTGAGGAGTTTTGTCTGCGGCTCTTCCTGCTACAGTTTGTAACTTCAGATTATTTCTGACGAGTTTTTTCTTTTTTTTTAATCCAGGGTTTTTTTTTTAAAGATTTGTCAATTTCAAAATATTTGTTTGCTTCTGCTTCCTGTTCTTTTTTTTTTTTTTTGAGACAAGGTCTCACTCTGTCACCCAGGCTGGAGTCTAGTGGTGGGGTCACTGCTCACTGCAGGATCCAACTCCCAGACTGGACAGACCCTCCCCGCTCAGCCACCGACCCCATAGCTGGGACTACAAGTTTTTTTTTTTTTTTTTTTTTTTTTTTTTTTTTTTTTTTTTTTTGAAGCTCGTGACTGATCAGTGGCTCACTGCAACTCCGTCTACATTCTCTCATTGTCTTACACAGCTTTTTTGTTTTTTTTTTTTTTTTTTTTTTTTTTAAAGTTTTTTTTTTTGTCGAGATGGGTCTCACTGTATTGCCCAGGCTGAGTTTTCTTCTTCTTCTTTTTTTACATTGTTTGCCTTGAATTGTATTCGATTGTAATCAAATCATGTGTCACATCTTTTTTTTCAATTTGTGTGATTTTGTGACCCAATACATGATTTTTTCCGAATATTTCATGGACTTAAATAGATAAGAAATCCTCTCCCTACACATAATTAAATGGAGTGTGTGCTTTCCATTATTCTTTTATTCCCATCCTTGCTTTTGTCCGCAGATTTGTCCTATTCCAGAATGGGTATACTGCAACTTGGGTAAGGGTGAAGCCAGCGTTCTGGGTGGCCCAGCCTACTATCCCACCCGTGCCACAGAATCCACAGAGAGGCCCAGCGGCGGCACTGGGTGGTGGGGAGGGGGGCGGCGGAGCCAGGTTTTGGGGGGGGTAGGCAGTGAGTGCGGTTGCCAGGAAGCGGGAAAGGGCCACAATGGGGTCTGGGAGGTGGGCGGGGCGGAGCGGGGGTGTCCAGCCACGTCGCTTTGTTTTCCCACGCCAGGAGCTACCACAACAGGTCAGTGCACCCCGGGGCCTCCCCTCGGGGCACCGGGTCCCCCACGCAGGCCCTTCCCGGGGCACCCCTTCCCAACAGCACGAAAATCTCCTGCCCCCACCCCACCCCCAGGTGATTCCCTTCACCTAAGTCTGGGTCTAAACTTGGCCCCCGCGAGTTCACGTCCCTGCCTAACCCGCCTGGAGTCCGGCTGATGGCCCTGGATCCGCTCCCGGCCCCACGCTCCACAGAGCCGGGAAGGAAGCTCGCGTTTGTTTTGCTGGCGCCGGGGATACGGACCAGGCCCCGCCCCGCCCCGCGCTAATCCCAGGGTACTGGGAAAGTGCGCTCCCCAAGAATTTGGGGTGCGGGGGCCGCGGCCACCGCCTTCTGTCCGCAGGTGCTGCGAGCCGTAAGCGCCCCCCACCCGCGCTATGGGCTCGGACGCCTGGGTGGGCCTTTGGCGGCCACACCGGCCCCGCGGCCCCATCGCGGCGCACTACGGAGGCCCCGGGCCCAAATACAAGCTGCCGCCCAACACCGGTAGAAGGGGCGGGCCCCGGGATTGAGGGGTGGGACGGCGCCTGGGGGAGGGAACGGGAAGAGACCAGGGAGGTCTGCGCTCGGGGCTGAACCGTGCCTGCTAGAGGGGAGAGGGGGGTCTATGCCGGGGAAGGGTCTGTGTTCCAGACGGGGCTGGGGGCTGGGCCCGGCCAGACGCTGACTCGGATGCTCCCAGGCTACGTCCTGCATGACCCGTCGCGGCCCCGCGCCCCCGCCTTCACCTTCGGCGCGCGCCTCCCCACGCAGCAGACGACTTGCAGCCCCGGGCCCGGCCACTTGGTGCCCGCCCGCATGACCGTGCGCGGCCCCGACGGCGCCCCCGCCTACTCCATCTACGGCCGCCCGCGCCGCTCTGCGCCCGTCCTCACTCCGGGACCTGGTCAGGATCCCCGGGCCCCTGGCCACCCCAACGCCGAACTCCCTCCAGGGAGGCCCACCTGGGAACCCCCCAGCTAACCCCGAGTCCCCCTCGGATACCCTAACACCGCATATTCGGTACCCCCATATCCGGATCTCAAATCCCAAACCCCGAACCCCGCGGGGCTTTGACAAATCGTGGCTCAGACTCCCTCCTAGTCCCAGGACCCCATCTCGGGTACCCACAAGGCCCCCACGCAGTTCCAGCCCCCCACACCCTTGATCCGCCCCTCAGGCACGTACTTCCCGGAGCGAGCGGGGAACGCGACGTACCCCAGTGCGCCTCGGCACACCATTGCTTCCCGAAACTGGGGTGTCCAGGGGGAGCAACAGAGCCCAGGTGAGGCCAGAACGGCCCATCCCAGAACTGTGGGCCTTCCCACTCGAGACCAGGGACCGCCCTCCGGGAACTGGGACCACCCTGCGCCTGTCCGCGGAGACCCACTACCCCCGAGCCCTGCCTCCTCCCCAGGTCCCGCGGCCTATACTGTGCCCTCGCTCTTGGGTCCGCGCGTCATCGGCAAAGTCTCCGCCCCAACTTACTCCATCTATGGCCGCAGAGCGGCTGGCAGTTTCTTCGAGGACCTCAGCAAGGTGGGGGAGGGGCCGGGGCGGACGCAGGGGGGTCCCTGGTCCGCGGCAGTGGAGGCGGCAGCCAGCACCCTCTGCCCTCCCGCAGACCCCGGGCCCCTGCGCCTACCACGTCGTGAGTCCAGGGGTCTACAAGTCCCGGGCCCCCCAGTTCACGATGCTGGCGCGGACTTCGGTCCCCCAAGACAACACTCGGAAGCCAGGGCCCGCGGCCTACAACGTGGATCAGGTGGCCTGGAGCCAAGGGTCAAGGGTCAGAGTCAGGGGAATGGGGAGGGCCTGAGGTCGGAGTGATGGGATCAGGGTCCCCGGGGGTCCAGGGGTCTCGGAGAGGACGCCGGCCCCGCGAGGTCAGCGGCGTCCTCCGGGTCCGCAGCACCGGAAGCCCCGCGGCTGGAGTTTCGGGATCCGGCACTCGGACTACCTGGCCCCGCTGGTGACCGACGCGGACAACTGACCCGCCAGGCGGGAGCGGCCCCACACTTGTTTGCTTAAAGTCTGCGAGTCCGCATCTTGTCCGCCTCTCTCTCTGCGCGTCCTGGCGCGAGGCCGGGGGTGGAGCCAGGACTGGGGCCGTGTCCCAACTCCGAACCCAGCGGGGCGGGGCCCGAGCGTCGGGCGAGGCCGGGACCCCAGCGCTGCGCCGCGTCCGAACATCGAGACCCCACCGAGGGCGGGAGGGGGACTCTCGGGAGCCACAGACGCCCGAGACTCACGCCGGGCGGGACCGGCCAGTGATCACCCCCGCCGACGGCCCCGGGCCCCGACGGCCCGGAAGTCCCGCGTGTCCGCGGGCACCGGGGGATCGGCCGGGGCGCGGCGTGCAAGGCTTCCCGGGGGCGGCGACTGCCGAGCCCCGCCCTCCAGGCGGCCCCACCCGCCTGCTGTCCTGGGGTGCCGCCGCCCCGCCGCCCGCAGTGGACCGCTGTGTGCGAACCCTACGGTCCCGACCCGCGGGCGAGGCCGGGTACCTGGGCTGGGATTCGGAGCAGGCGGGCGAGGGCAGCCGCCCTGAGCAGGTACGGGCGGGGCTCAAGTCGCGAGGCGGGGAAGCGGGAGCCAGACACGGACAAGGGCGACACAGACACGGGACCGAGGGGCGGACACTGGAGACACGGGAAAGGGGTCGGGACAGGAGCACGTGGCTCAGACACCGACGCCGGGAGGCCGCAGACCCCGGACGTGTCAGGCATCCCCGCAGGCCCGGAACGATGGCGGCCTCGATGACCCCGGGAACCGGGGCCCCACCCGCGCCTGGTGACTTCTCCGGGGAAGGGAGCCAGGGACTTCCCGACCCTTCGCCAAAGCCCAAGCAGCTCCCGGAGCTGATCCGCATGAAGCGAGACGGAGGCCGCCTGAGCGAAGCGGACATCAGGAGCTTCGTGGCCGCTGTGGTGAACGGGAGCGCGCAGGGCGCACAGATCGGTGCGTGGGGAGGGTTGGGCGTTCCTGACGCCGACTGGGAGGTCAGCCCGAGAGACTTTGGGTCCCTGGGGGTGCGACGGTGCCCCACTATCAGCACCGGCCCCAGCGTGCCCCGCCGCTGTGGGCTGCCACCCTCACGCGAACCCCCACATACCAGGGGCCATGCTGATGGCCATCCGACTTCGGGGCATGGATCTGCAGGAGACCTCGGTGCTGACCCAGGCCCTGGCCCAGTCGGGGCAGCAGCTGGAGTGGCCAGAGGCCTGGCGCCAGCAGCTTGTGGACAAGCATTCCACAGGGGGTGTGGGTGACAAGGTCAGCCTGGTCCTCGCACCTGCCCTGGCGGCGTGTGGCTGCAAGGTTAGAAACCACCTCCTTTCCGGACGGGAGCCTATGACCGCACATGCAGCAACTAGTCCATCCACAGGCAGCTCCCAAGCTCAAGCCTGGCCCAACGCCTCCAAGACTGTACCCAGGCTTCTCCCCACCCCGCTCCCCAGCACAGAGCTTGGGGCCCCTCCGGCTCCAGAGCAGGCCCCTTGGAGCAGGAAAAAGATCCACTGATGGAATTCAGATCCCTTTCCCCTTGGGTCTCCAGACAGATCCCCCAAGGGAGGAGCGGTGGACTTCTCTCCCTCTGCCCCAAGCCTTGTTTCCCCAGGGATGGGTACGAACCTCCTCCCCTACTGACACTTCCTTTCCCTTCCCTCACCAGCTGGGCGCCCCTATAGCTGCTTAAATACTTTCTAAAACCAACTGCACTCCTAGCCAGGGAAGGTGAAGGGATGCATGGAGGTGGGGAGAGGGCTACTGTGCAGGGTACTCAGCATCCCTGACCACCAGGTGCCAATGATCAGCGGACGTGGTCTGGGGCACACAGGAGGCACCTTGGATAAGCTGGAGTCTATTCCTGGATTCAATGTCATCCAGAGCCCAGAGCAGGTACGGGGGGCCATGGATCAGTCATTGATCCGGGTTGATGGAGACCCTGGCCAGAATCACTAAAGGATCACTGGTGGATCATTAGGGTCACTAATGAGGATACTGGTCAAGGTTACTCATGAGTCATTGGGCCTGGGCCAAAATCATCAGTGGAACATTGATCAGGATCATAAAACGGGAAGTTGGTCAAAATCACAGATGGCTGGCGGGGCATGGTGGCTCACACCTGTAGTCCTAGCACTTGGGGAGGCCGAGGAGGGCAGATCCCTTGAACCCAGGAGTTCAAAACCAGCCTGGATAACATGGCAAAACCCCGTCTGTACAAAATAATTAGCTGCACGTGGTGGTGCACGCATGTGGTTCCAGCTACTCAGGAGGCTGAGGCAGGAGGATCACCTGAGCCTGGGAGGTCTAGGCTGCAGTGAGCCATGACGATGCCACTGCACTCTAGCCTGGGCAATAGAGTGAGACCCTGTCCCAGCACTCTGGAAGGCAGAGGAGGGAGGATCGCTTGAGCCCAGTTGGAGATCAGCCTGGGTAATAGTAGTGAAACTTGATCTCTACAAAAAAATAAAAAAAAAGCCACGTGTGGTGGTGCGCACCTGTAGTCCCAGCTACTGGGAAGCTGAGGTGGGAGGATCACTTAAGCCCAGGAGGCAGAGGTCGCAATGAGCCGAAATTGTGCCAACTGCACTCCAGCCTGGGTAACAGAGCAAGACTCTTCTCAGAAAAAAAAAAAAAAAAAAAAAAAAAAAAAGCTGCTAAGTCATTTACCAGAAGTCACTGAGGATAGGGGATGTCTGACCAGATGCAAGTGCTGCTGGAGCAGGCGGGCTGCTGTATCGTGGGTCAGAGTGAGCAGCTGGTCCCTGCAGACGGAATCCTATATGCAGCCAGAGACGTGACAGCCACCGTGGACAGCCTGCCACTCATCACAGGTGACCTGACTCCATGGCCTGCTTCTGCATGTTACAGGCCCCTGACCTCCAAACTCAGTCAGGGGCCTCTCGTTAGGAGTTACCTGTCACCTGACCGTGTGCCCCCCTACCCCCATCACAAGATGCCTGACCACCACCATGTGGGGTGGCCTGATACTCAACCCACCAGGTGCTGCCACCCCCCTAATAAGGGACTTGACCCTTAATGATCAGGGCCCCTGACCCCAAAGTCGGCATCCCCCAAGTCTCCTAGGAAGCTCCAGGTTCTCCAGTGTCTCCAACCTCCTCTGCCTCCCCCAAAGCCTCCATCCTCAGTAAGAAGCTCGTGGAGGGGCTGTCCGCTCTGGTGGTGGACGTTAAGTTCGGAGGGGCCGCCGTCTTCCCCAACCAGGAGCAGGCCCGGGAGCTGGCAAAGACGCTGGTGAGCGGTGTGGCCTCTCCCTGGGCAAGCGTCTTGATGCGGGCCCAGCCTACCCTTCACCTCTCCCGTCCCCACTGCCTCCCTCCACTCAGCAGTCCTGCCTAACCCAGTCCCACCCTCTTCTGCCCGAAGTCCCTCCCTCCTTCACGGCTCCCCAACCTGCTGTGACTTCAGAGGTCCAGGCTGGCCCGGCCTGGACAAGCCCTCTGGGGCGTCCCTCCCCCAGACCAAGTACAAGTTCCTCCTGGCCCCATGGCGAGGTGTCGCACTTCACTCGTTTCTGTTCCCCACCCCAATCCTTCCCTGACTTCATCCTGGGGGGCTGGCAACCCAGGGTGCAGCAGAGGCTGGAGTTCGACAAAGAACCGGCTGCAGGAGGCTCCGCCATGGGGGATCCACGCTGAGCCTCCTCTCCGCAGGTTGGTGTGGGAGCCAGCCTAGGACTTCGGGTCGCGGCAGCGCTGACCGCCATGGACAAGCCCCTGGGCCGCTGCGTGGGCCACGCCCTGGAGGTGGAGGAGGCGCTGCTCTGCATGGACGGCGCAGGCCCGCCAGACTTAAGGGACCTGGTCACCACGCTCGGTGAGGGGGACGGGGTGCAGGGGAGTGGAGGCGGCGGGGGGGGGGGGGCGCTTCCCGCTGGGACCGCCCCGACCCGGCCGCGCCTAAGCCCCGTCCCCGCCCGCAGGGGGCGCCCTGCTCTGGCTCAGCGGACACGCGGGGACTCAGGCCCAGGGCGCTGCCCGGGTGGCGGCGGCGCTAGACGACGGCTCGGCCCTTGGCCGCTTCGAGCGGATGCTGGCGGCGCAGGGCGTGGATCCCGGTCTGGCCCGAGCCCTGTGCTCCGGAAGCCCCGCAGAGCGCCGGCAGCTGCTGCCTCGCGCCCGGGAGCAGGAGGAGCTGCTGGCGCCTGCGGATGGTGAGGGTCGGGGGAGTCCCCATCATTCCGCCTCCGCCATCCCCTTCCCTTCCCGATGCCCCGCCCCTTCCCGAGCCCGCGCCTCTCAGCCCCTCTCCCCGCAGGCACCGTGGAGCTGGTCCGGGCGCTGCCGCTGGCGCTGGTGCTGCACGAGCTCGGGGCCGGGCGCAGCCGCGCTGGGGAGCCGCTCCGCCTGGGGGTGGGCGCCGAGCTGCTGGTCGACGTGGGTCAGAGGCTGCGCAGTGGTGAGCGCCGCCCCCGCCCCGCTGGCCCCGCACCCTCGCCCAGCTCCGGCCGCGCGGCCTCTGACCGCTCCTCGCTCCGCAGGGACGCCCTGGCTCCGCGTGCACCGGGACGGCCCCGCGCTCAGCGGCCCGCAGCGTCGCGCCCTGCAGGAGGCGCTCGTACTCTCCGACCGCGCGCCATTCGCCGCCCCCTCGCCCTTTGCAGAGCTTGTTCTGCCGCCGCAGCAATAAAGCTACTTTGCCGCGAAACCTTGTCAGTGCCTGGCGCGCGGGGGCGGGAGCGGAGGGATAGAGGGTCGCGGAGGCGGGGCCGTCTCGGCGAACACGTGACCTCCGGCGGGCTCCGCCTTCCGCGCACGCGCTGAGAGCCTGTCAGCGGCTGCGCCCGTCTGCGCATGCGCAGCTCCGGGGACGCCTGCGCCCTGGCTGCGAGCGTGTGGCGCCCGCGCTTTCCCTGAGCCGGCGAGGCGGAGTGCAGGGAGCTGGAGGTCGGCGCTTCCTCTCGGGCCTGGTCCACTGACGCGCGGCCCCGCCGCGAGGTGCGGACGCCGAGGCCGGGAGGGGAGGAGGTAGCCCTGGGGACTCGCTGGACTCCGGGGTAGTTTCCCAGCTCCGGCTACTGCGCAGGCCTGGCGGGGTACACCCCAGGGCGCGCTGGAGGCCGGAGCGAGGCTGGGGCGCCCGGGAGCGGCTCCCAGCAGGCACCGGTGTTCTCGCGGCCAAGCACAGTTATAACGCGCTCGCACGGCGCTTCGAGTGGTCCTGGGACCTTTCTGGCCACGAGGGCGCTGGATTTGGTTGGGAGGGGACAAACCCAGAACTGCCCGGGCCAGGGGTGCAGTGAGTCCTCGGGAGGGTGCCCTCAGCAGGAGAGGGGCAGTGACGGGGAGTCCTGAGACCTCCACCTAGCAAACCTTCTGGGGGGGCCCGTGGGAAAGGCGCAAAGGTCACCAACGCAAAGGCTGGGCGTCGGCTGTGAGCCCGGAGGAGCTGCTGGCAAGCCTGGATGTGAGGAGGGTGGGGTTTTGTGGCGGGTAGAAGTGTCGTGAGTTGGCCGGGCGCGGTGGTTCACGCTTGTAATCCCAGAACTTTGAGAGGCCGAGGCGGGCGGATCACAAGGTCAGGAGATCGAGACCACGGTGAAACCCCGTCTCTACTAAAAATACAAAAAAAAAATTAGCCGGGCGTGGTGGCGGGCGCCTGTAGTCCCAGCTACTCGGAGAGGCTGAGGCAGGAGAATGGCGTGAACCCGGGAGGCGGAGCTTGCAGTGAGCCGACATCGTGCCACTGCACTCCAGCCTGGGTGACAGAGCAAGACTCCGTCTCAAAAAAAAAAAAAAAAAAAAGGTGTGAGTCTCTGCCAGGAGAGGTTAAATACAGCCGGCGGGCAGAGTCCGAGCTCCGGGGGTAGGTCGTGCAGGTTTTCTGCTGGGAGTGTGGAGGAAGGCCACGGTTGGTAGAAATGGCTTGAGGTAACAGGAAAGTGTTGGAATCGGTTGCTCTCGGGGATTGCAAGCCAGAGAGTTACCCACCTCCTTTCAAGAAATGGGTTTATTGCAAATAGATAACGTGGTTAGGAGTCCAGGCAAGGCATGCACTTGGAATGCTTTCAGTCAGCAAGAGGTTCACCTTGCTGAGGTGCAGGTGCAGGGCAGGGTCTGGTGACAGGCTGGCGATCCCAGGTAGAGGACAGAAGTGATAGGTGTGGTTGCCCAGGTGTGGATGTTTGGTGGAGGTGGAGTTCTGCACTCAGGTGAGCAGCTGCAAACGCTTTAAGCCTGAACGTGGGCTGGGTCCTTCGGATGGGTGGCTGGTCTCTCCAGAGTCGCAGGGGCAGCCCGGGCACTGTCCTGGGCCTTCCCTTCTGGCTCCTGACGCCTGTGCTTGTTTCCAGGAGCATCAGATCCATGCTGCTGCTGACTCGGAGCCCCACGGCTTGGCACAGGCTCTCTCAGCTCAAGCCCCCAGTCCTCCCTGGGACCCTGGGAGGCCAGGCCCTGCATCTGAGGTCTTGGCTTTTGTCAAGGCAGGGCCCTGCAGAGACAGGCGGGCAGGGCCAGCCCCAGGGCCCTGGGCTCCGAACCCGGCTGCTGATCACAGCCCTGGTTGGGGCTGGACTCGGTGGGGCCTGGCTGGCCCTGAGGGCGGAGAAGGAGAGGCTGCAGCAGCAAAAGCGAACAGAAGCTCTGCGCCAGGCAGCTGTGGGCCAGGGTGACTTCCACCTGCTGGACCACAGAGGCCAGGCTCGTAGCAAGGCTGACTTCCGGGGCCAGTGGGTGCTGATGTACTTTGGCTTCACTCACTGCCCTGACATCTGCCCAGACGAGCTGGAGAAGCTGGTGCAGGTGGTGCGGCAGCTGGAAGCAGAGCCTGGTTTGCCTCCAGTGCAGCCCGTCTTCATCACTGTGGACCCCGAGCGGGACGACGTTGAAGCCATGGCCCGCTACGTCCAGGACTTCCACCCGAGACTGTTGGGTCTGACCGGCTCCACCGAACAGGTTGCCCAGGCTAGTCACAGTTACCGCGTGTACTACAGTGCCGGCCCCAAGGATGAGGACCAGGACTATATCGTGGACCACTCCATTGCCATCTACCTGCTCAACCCTGACGGCCTCTTCACGGATTACTATGGCCGGAGCAGGTCAGCTGAGCAGATCTCAGACAGTGTGCGGCAGCACATGGCGGCTTTCCGCAGTGTCCTGTCCTGAGCCGCTGCAGCCTGGGCCCCATCATTAAACGAGGTGTGTTTAATCTGCGTGTGTGATCTGTACCAGCAGCCCAGGGAGGCCAGGCAGCCCTCTTCTCTGCACAGATGTACATAAAAGGGTCTTTAGGGGGAAGATGAGATGGCAACACTGCTTTATTAGGCCGGGCCAGCCAGAAGCAGACACGCGGCTCCTCAGTACACATTCCCCACCCCTGCCTTGGTGCTCCCCACTCAGGGCTGGGCCATGGAGGGGGCAGCGTAGGTCTGGAAGCGCTTGTGGGCCCGCTGGTGCGTGAGCAGTCTCAGGGACACGGTGTCCACGGCCGTCTCCAGCCCAGGCTGCTGGGTGATCTCCACTGTGTAGTCATTGGCCTGCAGGGGGGGGGCATCAGCAGGGTCGAGGGACCGTCACCCCCTCCCACGTATCCCAGGCTACTCACCAGCTGCAGGGAGGCCAGCATGGAGCGACACACCTCGAAGGCCGGCTGCCCAGCCACCAGCTCCGCAAAGGAACACCACTCATTGAGCTGGGGGAACCGTGAGACCAGCTGGTCCCCGTAGGTGTGGATGTCGAAGGGCACATGCTGCTCCTGCACAGGGGAGGGGCATGTTGGCTGCAGAGAGAGACAAGGCCCCGACAGACCCGCGGCACACAGCTCTGCTTCCCAGCGGCCCCGCCTCACCTGCTCCTGGAGCAGAGGCTGCACTGTGTCCTCCCAGTCCCTGATGCGCTGGCTCAGCTCTGTCTCCTGGACAAACTTC
The DNA here is from genome assembly GCF_006542625.1 of Nomascus leucogenys. Lineage (NCBI taxonomy): Eukaryota > Metazoa > Chordata > Mammalia > Primates > Hylobatidae > Nomascus > Nomascus leucogenys. Next base: position 270,411 of record NC_044387.1, read on the forward strand.
TGGGAGGTGGCGATGAAGAGCTCCTAGGGGAGGATGAGCAGGAGCTGCTGCCTCCCAGGCAGGGGCCTGGGCACCTCTCACCTATCCCCTCCCCTCCCCGTCCCCCTCTAATCCAGGCCTACCACATTCCTTCGGACCAGCTCCTCGTAGCTCAGGGACATCGGCACTGTGTCTGGGAAGGGGTAGCTGTGAGCTGGGCAGCTGAGGGGCCACACTCTCCCCTGCCCCCAGCTCCAGTGGCCCCTCAGCACTCCTAGCTCGCTGCCCACCTACCAAGGTCAGCAACTTCCCTGGGGTCTGCTCCCTCAGGCTCCACATACTCCTCAGGCTCTAGAAAGTCATCTGCTGGGAGGTGGGAGAGTGAACAGCACATAGGCAGCTAGTCAGCAGGTGCCAAGCCCCACCCCACCCCCTGGCAGGCACCTACCTGCTGCCCCCAGGTCTTCCAGGGAATCCTCCAGGTGGTCCTCCTCTGCAGGCTGCAGCCACTGCTCAGCCACCTGTCCAGAGAAAGCATCTGTGAGGGGCACTGTCACCTCCCATCAGGGCCGCCACGGGGTCCTAGATCACAGCTGACCAGCTGGGACTTACCTCCCTCCTCTGCAGCTTCCGGAGAGTTTCCAACTGCTCCTTCACGTGTGTCCAGTACAGGACCTCCATGTCTGCAGACAAAGGCCTTGTGAGGGCTCCCTCGTCCTTCCCAGGCCCCGTGCCAGTCCACCCAAGGCTTTGGGTGACACCAGGTGGGGGTAGAGGTAGGGGAAGGAGAGTGAAACTGTCTTCCCTCAGGACTTCAGCCTCACCTGCAAAGGACGGACCCTTTTGCCGAAGCCTCCTGCTGTCAGCATGGTCAGCATCTGTGAAAGAACAGGCTCAGCACCAGCCAGGCCAAGAGCTGCCCACAACATTGGGAAAAAGGCACTGATCCTCCTCCACGGGCCCTGGCCCAGCCCCCAGCTCCCAGGGGTCTGGAGTGCACACCACACCCACTCACAGGCAGCCAGGTACCACTGGTGGAAGTCCTGCAGCTTGGCAGCACCCTTCCTCTTGCGCTTCTGTCCCAGAGCCTCCTCCACACAGGGGGGCACAGAGTAAGGCCTACCTGGGGGCAGACAGAGACTGTCTTAGCGCCACTGGGGGATCAGGGTGCAAAGCCCACTCCCACCCCCCTACCTCATGCCCCAGGAAACCCAGCCAAGGGTACCTGGGTGGAGGTACCTTCCGCCCAATTACCTTTCTTGAAGGGCTTAGACTCCAGGGAGTCAAAGGGGTCCAGGCTCTGCCAGGGGTCTGGAGTCTCCTGGGCACAGAGCACAAGAAGGCGCTGGAGAAGTAGGGGGTACAGAGCCGTCCCTCCCAAAGAAGTAGGGGGTGCACAGCCGCCTTCCCAGGGGAGGAGTAGGGGGTGCACAGCCACCCTCCCAAAGGAGTAGGGGGTACACAGCCGCCTTCCCAAAGGAGGAGTAGGGGGTGCACAGCTGCCTTCCCAAAGCCCAGGCAACAAGTGCAGTGACAGCCTGGGGCAGAGCCGACCACACTCAAATCCTGGATCACAGAGGGGAACACTAGAGGGAGGGTGGGAGCCCAGAGTCGCATGAGGGGGTCTTTAAGAGAGCAAGTGCAACGGGCCACAGGCTAGGAACACCACAGGCCAGCAGGAGCAAGAGCATGATGGGGAGGCAGCCAGTCCTCGGATCCGCCCATCCCTCCCTGCCGGGGGTCAGGGCCCTAACACTCCTACCTTCACACAGGATGCAGGCTCTGGGGCCCCCTCTCGCTCCCGCAGCATGTACCTCCTGGGCAGGGCAGCACTCTGCAAAGACAGTCACAGGGTCCCCACTTCTCCCCTTTCTCCACTCAAGGCTCTGGGTACCCCAGGAACTCCACCTTGGGTCAACATCAAGAACCCTACAAGGGCCGGGCGTGGTGGCTCACGCCTGTAATCCCAACGCTTTGGGAGGCCAAGGCGGGCAGATCACCTGAGGTCAAGAGTTTGAGACCAGCCTGGCCAAAATGGTGAAATCCCGCCTCTACTAAAAATACAAAAAAAATCAGCCGGGTGTGGTGGCGCACACCTGTAATCCCACCTACTCGGGAGGCTGAGGCATGAGAATCACTTGAACCCAGGAGGCAGAGGTTGCAGTGAGCCAAGATCACACCACTGTACTCCAGCCTGGGCAAAAGAACAAGACTCTGTACAAAAAAAAAAAAAAAAAAAAAAAAAAAAACCTACAGGGGCCAGACACAATGGCTCATGCCTGTAATCCCAGCGCTTTGGGAGGCTGAGACGGGCAGATCACGAGGTCAGGAGATCGAGACCATCCTGGCCAACACGGTGAAACCCCGTCTCTACTAAAAATACAAAAAACTAGCCGGGCATGGTGGTGGGCGCCTGTAGTCCCAGCTACTCGGGAGGCCGCGGCAGGAGAATGGCATGAACCTGGGAGGCAGAGCTTGCAGTGAACCAAGATAGCGCCACTGCACTCCAGCCTGGGTGACAGGGCAAGACTCCATCTCAAAAAACAAACAAAAAACACAAACAGTGGTCACGGGGTACTCTTCTTCAAAACTAGGAAAAATGAATAGAATATGACAAACATCCCTGTCATCTACCAACTAGAGTGAAGAAACGTTAACATTTCCTCTGTATGCATCTGGTTGATTTTGTTTTAATGAATAAAAAGGAAGGATTTCTTGGCTCTAGGCTGGGTACAGTTGACCCTGGGGGTTGAGGGAGGCAGCAATGGGCTCGACACCCCCTCCTACCAGCCCGACTGCAGAGAGGTGCCTTGGCGACCAGCGGCCCTCCCAGGTCGCTGTGAGCTCGACGGGGCTCAAACCCTTGGACGCCAGCCCACTACTCTGAGGGCATCAGTTCTGCTCAGAGAGGGGAGGAACACAGAAGCTGCTGTTCAAAAGGGCTGGTTGCAGGACGGGCTGCAAGACGGGTGGGCTTCTGCCCCAGACCAATGGTCTGGGGCCAAGGCCATACCACTGTCCTCCTGTGCAAGGTGACTCAGCCCCAGAGCCAGGGTTGCCAGTTCACAGCTCGGGCTCTGCAGGCCTCCATGTGGGTCCCACCTGCTGCAGGCTCCTGAGCTCCTTGGGCTCCAGAGCGGCCTTGGGGGCCGAGGCCTCAGGAAGCTCTACTGCCTCCTCTGCATCCTCGTCCTCACCCCCGCCCAGGGGCATCGGGCTTTCTGGAGAGGGGCCTGGGCAGGGAGCAAGAGAGTGATCAGCTCCAAGGAGTGTCGAGACCAGACGGCACCAAAGGGACCCTGACGGCTACTTCCTCCCTCAGCTTTGGTCACGGAGCCCAGAGGATTCGGCGGGTGCCTTGCGCCGTCCTCGTCGTGCTCCTGTGCTCTGTGCTCTGCTTGCTTCATTTTATTTCTTAGTAAATGTTCCTCTTGAAATGCAGCCATCCACATCTCCCCAGAGAGGAGACCCAGGAGGGCAGTCAGTGAACCAAGACGGGCTGAGGCTCAGGTAAGGACAGGGGCTGTGGCTGCTTCCCCGGGGCGAGGCCTCACTCCCACGGGCCACAGAAGGGGCACGAGGCTGGCAGCTGAGAGCAGCCCCTTGGAGCCCTGTCCACTGAGTGCTGCCTCCCTGGTCCCCTCTTTAGCTGCCTTGCCAGTCCCACCGGGGAGCTCTCTTCTCACCTGGCTCCTGGGAGGAGCCGAGTGCTGGGACAGGGCTCCTGCACACAGAAACTTCCATTGGCTGCTCCTCAGTCCTCCCGGCATCTGGGAGAGACACGGATTGGACAAGATCAGCCCAGCCCCTCTCCAAGATGGTCCCTGCCCAGTGTTCAACAAGCCTCTCCAAGGGGCCAGCAGAAGGGCAGAGCCAAGCAGACTCCAGGCCTTGGGCTGGGGGCAGACAGCAGGGCCCTGAGCCAGGCACCAGGTCTCTGGCACTGAGACCATGTTAACTTGTAATCAAGGCACAGCAGACGGGTGGGACAAGCACCAGCCAACCTGTCTAGACTAGAGCGGGCACCCAGAGAGAGGGAGCTCCCAAGACCAGAGGTGGCAAGCACAGGGCACCCCACGAGAGTCCAACCAGAAGACCCTCCCTTCCTTCCTTCCCACCAAGCCCCCCGCATCCAAGCCCTCACCCTTCTGGGTCCCTGGCATGGGGGAAACGCCCGCTGGCTCCATGGGGGACATGCCCTCTGGCTCCAACATGAAGGCCCCTCTGGGGTGGGGAACGCACGTGTTCATCCTGAAATCCTTCCGGCTGGCCAGGACCTCACCCTGACGGCTGTGCTGGCGAAAACACGCCTGCTGTAGAGACCCTTCCCAGGCAGGCCTCCCTCCCCATCGCTGGGCTCAGATCCCTACCTGTACAGGGGATTGTTGTTCTTCTCCATTTCGTCAGGGGCCACCAGGGCCATGGGCAGGAGGGGGATGATGAGGACCTCCTGCGTGGAGGCCGAGGGTGGGTGAGCCAGGCATCCTTCCACTCCAGTGGAGAACAGAACCCACATGGGGCAGTGACACCTCCCCACACCCCATCAGCTCAACACAGCCCCAGGGAAAGTGCTGACCTCACCCCAACCTAAGAGGGGCCAGGCCAGGACTCACGCTGGGCGCCTGATCACTCTTGAGATCCACGTTAGCCCGGGAGTCAGGGAAGTCATCCAGTGACAGGAACTGGAGAGAGACAGAGCTCGTGGCGGCGGAGCCCAGGCAAACACACAGTGGGCGGCGGCCACATGCCCAAGAAACTCACCTCATTCTCTGCCTCCTGGGAGACCCCAGAGCTGGCAACCCCATTGGCCCTGTCCTCCTGCACCGAAGAGAGCTGCTTGGCCCGCCTGAGAGAGAAGCACATCCCATGGGCATCCCAGGAGCTGCAGGGGCCTCCCTGGCCACACGCAGGGCAGCACAGTGAGTGGCTGCAGAACTCACCTCTTTCCAGAGATGAAATCAAGGGCCTGGTAGACGAGTGAGTAGAGGTATTCCACCTGGTGACCAGATGCAGGCAGTGAGGACCCAGAAAGGAGGGGCCCACCCCCAAGGCCTTCCCAGCTATCCATCGGTGCCCTCCACAAGGCCTGGCCACCACCAAACCTCCAGTACAAGAAACCACCAATTTTGGTTCCAAAAATAATTCTCAAATCAAACCAGGAATCTCATGAGAATTACTTTACCAGCTGAGGCCACCCACATCTCTGCCCGCCATGGTCCACGCGGCCGCGAGCGTGGCCTTCTCAACATGTGACCTTGACGGCACTGTGGTACCCACAGTGTACCTCACACGGCCCTTGGTGGCGAGGCCCCTCGTGCTTGGCACCCACTCTGCCGATGGCCTGCAGCCCTGCTGCTCCTCCGCCCATGTGCTCCCACAAGAATCACCCCAAGCCCCTCCTCCTGTCCTGGCCCCGCCCTGTCCCAGCTCCTGCCGCCACAGGGCCTGCAGGACAGAGCCCTTCACTCACTTCCTGTCCTTCTCCTCCACAGAACAGAGGCCCCACCGTGAGGGTGGTGGTTGTGGATTTTCTAGGTGCTGACAATGAAGCACCCACAAGTAGGGAGGGGAAGGTGGGTGCATGTGGCACTCTGGGCTGTGCCCAAGTGCACACAGCAGCTGTCATTCCCCCGAGACAACAAAGCCCAACAGCACACAAGACCCTCCCTGCCTGGCTGTGCGATTTTAAATTAAAAATTGTTCTTGGTGTTGGAAGGTGCTGAGGAATTGGCTGAGACCTGAGGAGAGAGGGAGGTAGGTCACAGACGGGACGACCACTGCGCCTGCCCCAGAAGGAAAGCTGACTGCGGTCCCACTGGCCACCAAAATGCCAAGACCAGCGTCAAGCAGGGCCCACCTTCTTACTGTAGACGCAGGCAGAGCCCTGGATCAACAATGCTGCCTCAATGAAGTTCATTGTGGTCTTGCCTTCGTCAAAAGAAATGCAGATCTGATCCAGCTGCAAGAAACAACACAAGGGCAGGGGGAATCCAAGGCTCAGTCTGCACTGGCTTCTTCCAGGGCAGCCCCACCCATCTTTGGTCTCTGCCCAGCACCTCCTGAGACGGGCAGCTCTAGCTCTGCTGTGGGCTCGCCGGTTGTCCCTGGTATTTCGGGGGAGACAGGTCTCTGTTTCCCCCTACTTCCTATAACAAAAACCTGTTTGGAAGTGGAAGGCCCCCAGGGCACACTGTCTACAAACAACCAGGGAAGCACAGCGGCTCCCTCCACAAGGCGCCAGAGGCTGACAGACTCCAGCAGGAAGACCCCTGATGCAGAGAAGAAAAGGGAACCTCAGGGGTAGGAAAGGCAGAGACAAAATGCTGAGGTATACATCCTCTGAGCAGAGAACTCAGGAATCGGTTACGGGTGAGTCGTCACCGTTCCTCTGCCCCCTCAGCCTCCTGGAGCCCCGGCTCCTGTCACCCATTAAACGTCAGTGTACCAGGCACTCCACCCTCAGCCTCTCTTCTTCCCACGCGCCCCCTGCCATGCACATTCCTTCATCCCATGCCCAAGCTGCCAACCATGAGCCAATGAGCCCCAAACCCATCCCGACCAGCTCTCTCTCCTTAGCTCTGGGGCTGCATTCATAGCTGTCCACAGAGTACATTCAAATGTCCCCAAACACTTTACTTCTATACTTAACCCAAGATCTTCCCCAACGCTGGCTCATCTCCTGTATTCCTTCTCAGCAAATGACACTTTAAAAAAAAAAAAAAAAAAAGGCCGGGCGCAGTGGCTCACACCTGTAATCCCAGCACTTTGGGAGGCTGAGACGGCCGGATCACGAGGTCAGGAGATCGAGACCATCCTGGCTAACACGGTGAAACCCCGTCTCTACTAAAAATACAAAAAATTAGCCGGGTGTGGTGGCAGGTGCCCGTAGTCCCAGCTACTCAGGAGGCTGAGGCAGGAAAATGGCGTGAACCCAGGAGGCAGAGCTTGCAGTGAGCTGAGATCGCGCCACTGCACTCCAGCCTGGGCGACAGAGTGAGACTCCGTCTAAAAAGAAAAAAAAAAATTTTTTTTAAATGGCTTATGATAAACATTCTAAAGTATATAAAATGCTGAGATGGAGAGGACTAATTTAGATAGGGTGGTCAGCTGACATTTACACTAAGACCTTAAGAATGAAAAGGACTCAGTCAGCCAGGTGTGGTGGCTCATGTCTGTAATCTCAGCACTCTGGAAAGAGGCAGAGCTGGGTGGATCACCTGAGGTCAGGAGTTTGAGACCAGCCTGGCCAATGTGGCGAAACCCATCTCTACTAAAAATACAAAAATTAGCTGGACGTGGTGGTGCATGCCTGTAATCCCAGCTACCTGGGAGGCTGAGGCAGGAGGATTGCTTGAACCTGGGAGGCAGAAGTTGCTGTGAGCCAAGATTCTGCCACTGTACTCCAGCCTAGGCAACAGAGCAAGACTCCATCTCAAAAACAAAAGAAAACAAAACAGACTCAGTCATTAAAAGAATATTCCCAGCCAGGTGTGGTGGTGCACAGCTATAGTCCCAGCTACCTGAGAAGCTGAGGCAGGAGGACTGCTTGAGCACAGCAGTTTGAGACCAGCCTGGGCAACATAGTAAGATCCTCCTCTCTCTTTTTTTTTCTCCTTTTCCTTACCACATGAAGTCCCTCGTTATTTAAAAACAAAAAAGAGGCCGGGCGCAGTGGCTCACGCCTGTAATCCCAGCACTTTGGGAGGCCGAGGCGGGCGGATCACGAGGTCAGGAGATCGAGACCATCCTGGCTAACACGGTGAAACCCTGTCTCTACTAAAAATACAAAAAAATTAGCTGGGCGTGGTGGTGGGCACCTGTAGTCCCAGCTACTCCAGAGGCTGAGGCAGAATGGCGTGAACCCGGGAGGCGGAGCTTGCAGTGAGCCGAGATTGCACTACTGCACTTCCGTCTCAGAGCGAGACTCCGTCTCAAAATAAATAAATAAATAAATAAACACAAAAAGAACATTCCCAAGTAGGGGCAGAAAGCACGAAGACCTTCCACCAAGAAAAAGTTTGGGGGGCCATAGGTTGACTGGTTCAAAAGAACAAGATACAAAACAGCCCAAAATGAGGCTAAAATGGGGAGCAGAGCCAGGTTCAGAGGAGGAAATTTGGGTTTTATTCTGAGCATAATGGAAAGCCACTGAGGGGTTTTAGGCAGAAAACAGTGCTGTGGCCAGATTTTAATTTTTAAGGGTCACACTTGCTGCTGGTTGGAGCACGAATTGGGCGGGACAAAAACGGGGATAAGGGAACCCAAATAGGAAGGTTTTACACAAATCCTGGCCAGAGACAATGGTGGCCTAGACCAAATAAAATGGAGAACAGATGAATTCACGTGATATTCTGGTGGTATAACTGATGGAATTCATGGGTGAACTGGGTGTTAAGCGTGGGGCTTCACTATAGCCACATTTAGCTTTTGCCTTTGGTTGAGCAGTGGTGCCATGTTCCGAGATGGGAAAGGCTGGGGTTTAAGCAGAAAAATGAAGAGTTCCACTTTAAATATGTTAAATGAGATGTTTACGTGACACCCAGTGGATGTCAAGAGAGCAGCTGGATATGTACAGTAGATTTGGAGAAAAGATCTGGGATGGAGCTGCAGATCTGGTAGTTGTCTTAATACAGGCAATATTTAAAATCATAGAAATAAATGATACTGTTCAGGGGAAATGCATCAGAAGATGACCCAGGCCCTGTCCTGAGGAACTCAACACTTAGAGACTGGATAGAAAAGAAAAAGCAGGCAATGAAATAGGGAAAAAAAATCCTACCACCATGTTTCAAAAAGGAAGGAGTGGCCAGTTCAGCAAATGCTGATTTGAGTATGTCCCTTGGATTTGGTAGGATGGAGATCACTGTTGATCAAGACAAGAAACATTTAAGTGTCGGGGACGCCAGACTGAGCTGGGCTAAGGAGTAACAATGAAGTGCAGATATGGAGCAGACAGCTTAATAGAGGTCTAGACAGGGCTGTCAAACATGGAAGAAGCGCTAATCGCCAACAGGATGGAGCATGGCAATAGCTTGAAATTGGTTTGAAAATCCAAGATAAAAAATCCCCCTGACATCGTGATCCAGACCTCTCAAACACACACGCATGCTCGCAATAACTGCAACAAAAGCAATAATGCTTTCTAGTCTATTCCACTACTTTAGAGAAACGGCTGGTCACCACCCACTCAATCATTCACGGCTCGCTGACGGGTAGAGACCTGCAATGACAGATCCACGCTAATCCAACAAGGGATGATTTGGGGAGGCAGAGATGGAGTTTGAAAAGAAGCAGGGAGCCCGAGGACCAGCGCGGCCAGAGCGCCAGATGGCCATAGGCGTGGAGGCGGTGGGGCGCCCACAGCCCCAGGCCCGGAGCCCCCGCCCCGCAGCCCCACCCGCCGGGCCATCCCGCGTCACTGCCCCGCCGCCCTCACCTCTTCCAGATACTCGCCCAGCTGGGCCGCCACGTCCACCTCCCAGTTCTTGGTGAGGTCGCGGATGGGCTGCAAGAGGTGGGCGAAGCGCGCCTCCACGTCCTCCATGTCCGGGAGGGAACGGGCGGCAAAGGGACCGCAGGGCTGCCTTCCGAGGAGTTCGGCGTCCTCAGCCCGCCACTAGTTCTGGCGCCATTTTGCTGTTCCCGCCCAGGAAAATGCGTAGGTGCGGCGTCGCGCGCATGTCTATGACGTACCGTGGGCCAAAGCCAGAGAGGCGAACCCCCGCGCCGCGCGGCAGGAGCGCACCGGAAGAGTCGCAGGGCGGGGTCCGGCGCCGGGGCCGAAGCCTGCGGGCGGTGGGCGGAGCTTTGGGCTGCCCCCGGTTTGGACGAGCGGGCTTTTGGGGCCGCCGTGGGTCGGGCGGGGCGGGGCCTGGGGCTGCGGACCTGGGACGTGGGGCCGCGGGTCCGGCGGGCGGGGGCGGTGAGGAGGCGGACCTGGAGCTGCCGCCGGCGGGGCGGGGCGGGGCGGGGCGGGGCCTGGGGCTGCCGCGGGTTGGGTGGGCGGGGCTGTGGAGGAGGCGGGGCCTGGGGCTGCCGCGGGCGGGGAGGGGCGGAGCTCCCGCGGGCGGGCGGACGCGGAGGGCGGTCCCTGCTCTAGCGGGCCGCGTAGCGGACATGGCGGTCTCCCGGATCCCGCGGCGGCTCTTCCTCCAGGGCGTGGCGGCCGTCTTCATGTTTGCCTTCGCTTCCCTCTACACGCAGATCCCAGGTGAAGGCACCCAGGGTGGGACACCCCCAGCCTCGGCGCGGGACCCTATGTCCTCTTTTCTCTGTGCCTGGCACTCACGCAGTCTGGGGTTGGGAGTGAGGGCCAGGCCTTGGCGTGGGGTAGAGGGCGGCGGTTCGTGTCCTGCAGGCCTCTGTGGGAGTAGGAAGATGTGCGGTGATCCGTTTTCCGTAAGGCTCTGGACTCTGACCTGGGGTGGGGGACAGAACTCTGAGAGAGGTGGGAGAGAGGCTTCCTCCCAGACCTGGTGGGGCAGGTAGGAGATGGGGCTGAGACCTGGAAGAGGGCAATGGGCTCTGCTGGTTGGGAGACCCTGACCCAGTTAATTGAGCAGGCCTCTATCCCTAGGACGGGATTTTGACAGGTCCTGACCTGGGGGACGGTCTCTGGAGGGACTGCGGACCCTGACCTAAGGTTGGAGGTATCTGCATGCTCTGACCTAGGCTGGGGGATCTGCAGGCCCTGACTCAGAGGTAGTCTAGTCTGCAAGGGCTGTCCAGGGCCTGGTCCTGACGTGCCCTCCCGCAGGCCTGTATGGCCCCGAGGGCATCCTACCTGCAAGGAGGACGCTGCGGCCGCAGGGAAAGGGGCGCTGGCAGCAGCTGTGGGAGACCCCGACGCTGCTGTGGGAAGCGCCGAGACTGGGGCTGGACACGGCCCAGGGCCTGGAGCTGCTGAGCCTGCTGGGCGCACTACTGGCCCTGGGGGCCCTGCTGCTGAGCCCACTGCGCCACCCCATCATCTACCTGCTGCTTTGGGCCGCCTACCTGTCGGCCTGCCAGGCAAGTGGGACCCCTGTGACCAGCTCACTCCATCCCCACCCCCCGCCACCCACCCCCGCCTCTGCCTTACCTGAGTCCACAGGCACACTCTGACAGCCCCTCTCTCTGCAGGTGGGCCAGGTGTTCCTTTATTTCCAGTGGTGAGTGACCGCTGGGCCTGGGGCTGTGGGAGGCTGGGTGGGGGGTGGGGGAGGGCTCTGCCCCTCCTGGGAGGACTCGCTGAGGGAAGCAGCTGTGTGGGGAGGGGCTCTTGGTGCCATTTGCTCTCCCCATAGGGACTCCCTACTGCTAGAGACTGGCTTCCTGGCCGTGCTGGTGGCCCCGCTGAGGCCAGCCTCCCACCGCAAGCAGGCCCCCCAGGGCGGGCAGGCAGGGGCCCTGCCCCACGAAGACCTTCCCTTCTGGTTGGTGCGCTGGCTGCTGTTCCGCCTCATGTTCGCCTCAGGCGTGGTCAAGCTGACCAGCCGCTGCCCCACGTGGTGGGGGCTCACTGGTGAGGGGCCCAGCCTGGACCTGGGGTAGTCTGGGGGCTTGGCCAGCCCTGACTCCTGCCCTCGCCTGCAGCCCTCACCTACCACTACGAGACCCAGTGCCTGCCCACGCCCGCCGCCTGGTTCGCACACCACCTGCCCGTCTGGCTGCACAAGCTCAGCGTGGTGGCCACCTTCCTAATTGAGATCGCCGTGCCGCCCCTGTTCTTCGCCCCCATTCGACGCCTGCGCTTGGCTGCCTTCTACTCGCAGGTGGGTGAGGGCCGCAGCTGTCAGAGGCAGAGAGGGCTCGGCCTTCAGCGCTGCTCATCGTGCCTTGTTGGGGACAGGGTGGCTCCCGGGGACAGCTGGCAACCGCTGTTGGGAAGGCCTTGTAGCAGAGGGTTGCACCCCGCAGGGTGGAGGTGGGTGCCTGCCACGGGGCCAGGCGTCAGCCTCAGGGAGCACTGAGAGCGGGCCGCCCCCAGGTGCTGCTGCAGGTCCTGATTATCATCACTGGCAACTACAACTTCTTCAACCTGATGACGCTGGTGCTTACTACTGCGCTGCTGGACGACCAGCACCTGGCTGCTGAGCCTGGCCACGGCAGCCGCAAGAAGACGGCCACCTGTGCGTGTCACTTGTCCTGGGCCCGCTGTCCCCAGCCCCCTGCCCTCCCAGGGGTTCTCCCCTCCAACACCCCCACGGGACTCCCACTCTAGCTGCACCCCAGCCCCCTGGTTGGGGACCCTCTGCTGACCCATGACTGTCCTGCCCCACAGCCTGGCCCAAGGCCCTGCTGGCCACCCTGTCGCTGCTGCTGGAACTAGCCGTCTACGGGCTTCTGGCCTATGGCACCGTGCACTATTTTGGCCTGGAGGTTGACTGGCAGCAGCGCACCATCCACTCCAGAACCAGTGAGTGCCGATTTGGGGGGGCCAGAGGGCAGGGGCGGACCAGTCCTCACACCCCCCTCCTCCACCAGCTTTCACCTTCCACCAGTTTTCTCAGTGGCTGAAGACACTGACGCTGCCCACCGTGTGGCTGGGTGTGGCCTCCCTGGTCTGGGAGCTGCTGAGTGCCCTCTGGAGGTACATGGCCCAGGAAGCAGGGAGGGGGCACAGGTGTGCAGGGCTGGCCTGATGACCTTGGGTCCCTGCCCACAGGTGGACCCAGGTACGGGGCTGGCTACGGAAGCTCAGCGCTGCAGTCCAACTGTCCCTTGTGGGCACTGCGACTGTGGTCTTGTTCCTGATCAGCCTGGTGGGTAGCGCTGCAGGGCTGGGGGGCGGGCCAGGGGCAGGGCAGCCCTGAGAACCTCCCACCTGCCTCCAGGTGCCGTACTCCTACGTGGAGCCCGGGACCCACGGGCGCCTCTGGACTGGGGCTCACCGCCTGTTTGGCGCCGTGGAGCACCTGCAGCTGGCCAACTCCTACGGCCTCTTCCGCCGCATGACCGGGCTTGGTGGGCGGCCTGAGGTGGTGCTGGAGGGCAGCTACGATGGCCACCACTGGACGGTGAGCCCTCCCAGGGCGGGCGGGGTGGGGCCCAGGTCAGCTGGCCCAGCTGACCTCGGCCTGCCTGGCAGGAGATCGAGTTCATGTACAAGCCTGGGAACCTGAGCCGGCCGCCCCCAGTTGTGGTGCCCCACCAGCCACGCCTGGACTGGCAAATGTGGTTTGCAGCCCTGGGCCCGCACACGCACAGCCCATGGTTCACGAGCCTGGTCTTGCGCCTGCTGCAGGGCAAGGAGCCAGGTGCGGAGCGGGCTGGGGAGGGGTGGAGCGGGGTGGGGAGGGGAAGGGAGGGTACTGCGGGGGCCACGCTGACCCCTCTCGCTGCAGTGATCCGCCTCGTCCAGAGCCAAGTGGCCAGGTATCCCTTCCACAAGCAGCCGCCCACCTACGTCCGAGCCCAGCGCTACAAGTACTGGTTCTCCCAGCCTGGGGAGCAGGGGTAAGGCCAGGCACCTGGTAGGGCGTGGAGCCCGGGGAGCAGGGGTAAGGCCGGGCACCTGGTAGGGCGTGGAGCCCGGGGAGCAGGGGTAAGGCCGGGCACCGGCGGGGGAGTGTGGAGCCCAGGGTGCCGCCAGCCTCTGAACATCAGGTCCCGCTGCAGCCAGTGGTGGCGGCGCCAGTGGGTGGAGGAGTTCTTCCCATCCGTGTCCCTGGGGGACCCCACGCTGGAGATGCTGCTCAGGCAGTTTGGGCTACAGGTAAGGGGGTGTCAGCCAGGCTGGGGGAGGTGGCAGGGGTGACCCCAGCCTCCCGGGGTGAACCCAGTAAGCACTTCCCCAACCTCCCTCCCACAGGACAAAAGCCCACCTCGCACCCGCAGCGCCAACAGCACCCTGGCCCAGGCCCTCCACTGGACTCGCACTCAGCTGTCTCCCCTGGAGGCCCCTGCCTTGCTCTGGGGGCTCCTTATGGCAGTGGGGGCTGTCAGAGTTGTGCAGGCCCTGCTAGCACCCTGTTCTCTCCGGTCCTCCCCCCTGGCATCAGCCAGCGGGGAGAAGCGAAGGCCAGCCCCCCAGAAAGACTCTGGAGCTGCCTCCAAACAGGCCACCCCAGCCCCCAACCCCTGCTCCAGCAGTTCTCGGACCGCCCGGCGGAAGAAGTAGCTGTGTTCTCCCAGCCGCACGTCCTGAGAGGGCCAGGTCCCCGGGACTGCTCTGGCCTCCGGCAGGACAGGACCCAGCCACTGTGCCTTAGCTGACCCTGCAGGGCCGGGCACAGGTTCGGGGGCTGCCCCTGGGGTTTGCAGGGTGCTGCATTGAGGGCTCCAGGCCCCACCCCCACGCCAGCCACGCCTCTCCCCAGGACTCCCACTGTTGCCTCTGTGATTGGCCCAGGAGGGAAACACGACCCAGCTCAAGACCCTTCCCCTGCCCTGGGCTGTGGGGGTCTGAGTCTAGAGCCCCCCATCCTAGGCCCCGTGCTGGAGGGGAAGAGGCTGACTCCCAGGGGAAGAGGGGAAGCACCATCATCTTCCACGTCATCTTCACACCAGCCCATCCTGCCCTTTAGATCTGGGCACCAATAAAGGCATCTTTTGTGCTTGGCTGTGTGCCTGGTGCTGCTTTCCCAGGAGGCCTGAGGATGGGGTTGTCTCCCTTGCCCCAGGCAGTAGGCCGCCCAGAGCACCGTCGGGCTCCCCTCTGGCGTGGCTCCCCGGGCACCCTCCTGCCCCGTCCTCGGCATTCTCTGTAAAGAGGCCTGGCTTGGTGTTGCCCACTGCCTGACCACAAAGGAGCCTCAGGCCTGGCACAGCTCGGTGGACCTGTCAGCTCCACACTCCAAGGTCGGTGGTGGAGCCTCCCTCACTTCCCTCCTGCTCCCACTTCCTGGCCTCCGGAAAGGACGGAAGGGCCAGAGTGGGCAAGGGGTGAAGGAGAGATGAGGTGGATGGGTTATTAGAGGCTCCTCTGCAGAGTGAGGCCAGGGGGACGGTAGCTGGAGGCCCTGGGTTGGGACGGAGGAGGGAAGGTGCATCTGATGCCCCCGGCCTCCATCCTAGGAAGAGGACAGCAGCAGAGACAGCAGTCAGGGCACCATCCAGGTTTCTGTTTGGGGTCAGGTTATCAATCAGAGGTCACCGCCCACCCTGGGAACTCGCAGTACAGCTTCCTCTGCCTCTGGCCCGTCCTTGGTACAGCCCCTGCCTCTTGCCCTCCCGCCAGACCTCTGGGCAGCTCCCAGTGTACCCAGCTCCCTCACGTTGCTGACCTCCATCTGGCCCACCCAGACAGAGCCCTGTGCTCAAACACAGCCTGTGGTGTAAACTCTCAGATGCCTTCAAGGGGCTCCTATACGTGGAATAAACAATCGAGAAGTCAGCCTTGGCTTAATAATAGGCTGGGTGCTGTGGCTCACGCCTGTAATCCCAGCACTTTGAGTGGCCGAGGTGGGTGGATCACCTGAGGTCAGGAGTTCGAGACCAGCCTGACCAACATGGTGAAACCCGATCTCTACTAAAAATACAAAAATTAGCCGGGCGTGGTGGCAGGTGCCCGTAAGGCCAGCTACTCCACAGGCTGAGGCAGGAAAATCGCTCGAACCTGGGGGGCAGAGGTTGCAGGGAGCTGAGATCGTGCCACTGCACTTCAGCCTAGACAACAGAGTGAGGCTCCGTCTCAAAAAAAAAAAAAAAAAAAAAAAAAAGTAATATGTTTAAAAAACCTGTTCCTAGGCTTCTTGGCTTTCTAGACAGGGTCTGACTCTTGCCCAGGCTGGAGCACAGTGGTACAGTTGTGGCTCACTGCAGCCTCAGACTCCTGAGCTCAAATGATCCTCCTGCCTCAGGCTGCCATCACCACCCACACTCCCCATGTTGCCCAGGCTGATGTTCCTAACCTTGTTTTTTTTTTTTTGAGACGGAGTCTCGCTCTGTCACCCAGGCTGGAGTTCAGTGGCACGATCTTGGCTCACTGCAAGCTCCGCCTCCCGGGTTCACGCCGTTCTTCTGCTTCAGCCTCCCGAGTAGCTGGGACTACAGGCGCCCGCCACCACACCTGGCTGTTTTTTTGTATTTTTTTGGTAGAGACGGGGTTTCACCATGTTAGCCAGGATGGTCTCGATCTGACCTCGTGATCTGGCCTCCCAAAGTGCTGGGATTACAGGTGTGAGCCACCACGCCCGGCCTGATGTTCCTAAGCTTTTAAGCTCACTTTATGAATGTCTTCTCTGTTTTGTTTTGTGTAACAGCTTTCTTGGTAAGTCACATGCTGTACAATTCACCCATTTCAAGTGCACAATTCAGTGGCTTTCAGTATATTCACAGAGTTGCACATCCGTCACCAGAGTCCATTTTATTTATTTATTTAGAGACAGAGTCTCACTCTGTCACCCAGGTTGGAGTGCAGTGGCATAATCTCGGCTCACTGCAACTTCCACCTCTTGGGTTCAAGCAATTCTCCTGCCTCAACCTCGCAAGTAGCTGGGATTACAGTTGTGCACCACCACACCTGGCTAACTTGTAGTTTTAGTAGAGATGGGGTCTCGCTATGTTGGCCAGGCTGGTCTCGAACTCCTGATCTCAGGAGATCTGCCCACTTCGGCCTCCCAAAATGCTGGGATTATAGGCGTGAGCCACGGCGCCTGGCCCAGAGGCCATTTTAGAAGCTTTCATCTCCTCCAGAAGAAACCCCGAACGCTTTAGCCATTGCCCTCTGACCCCTCCCTGCCAAGCCCTAAGCAAGTATTCATCTACCTTCTGTCTCTGTAGATTTGCCTACTCTGGACGTTTCCTGTAAATTGGATCAGTAACGTGGGACCTTTGTGTCTGGCTTCTTTCACTCAGCACGATGTTTTCAAGGCACGTCCACATCATAGCACATACGAGCGCTGTGTTCCTTTAGGGCTGAGTCAGTCCAGTGTACAGAGGGACCACGTTTTCCCTGTCCTTATTCCCTGTCCTTATTCATTCGTGTATCGATGGACGCTTACGTGGCTTCTGCCTTTCCTATGTGAATAGTGCTGCTGTGAACATTGGATATGCAAGCTTTTGTGTGGGATTACAGGTGCACGCTACCACACCCGGCTAATGTTTGTATTTTTAGTAGAAACAGGGTTCACCATGTTGGCCAGGCTGGTCTTGAACTCCTGACCTCAAGTGATCCACCCGCCTCATCCTGCCAAAGTGCTGGGATTACAGGTATGAGCCACCACGCCCAGCCTATATAGAACTGATTTGATGAGAAGCTGAGTCTCTAACAGATGCAGCGACTAAGACACCATTTGGTCAAAGAACCATATAGGCTGCTGCGCACTGGGAGGAAACACACACAGGCTGGGACTAGTAAAATGCAAAAAAAAAGAATAAAACCACTTGCATTTGTCAAAAATAAATTTTTAGGCCGGGCGTGGTGGCTCACACCTGTAATCCCAGCACTTTGGGAGGCCGAGGCGGGTGGATCACCCAAGGTCAGGAGTTCAAGACCAGCCCGGCCAACATGGCGAGACCGTGTCTCTACTTAAAATACAAAAATTAGCCGGGCGTGATGGCAGGCTCCTGTAATCCCAGCTACTCGGGAGGCTGAGGCAGGAGAATCACTTGAACCCAGGAGGCGGAGGTTGCAGTGAGCCGAGATCATGCCATTGCACTCCAGCCTGGGCAACAAGAGTGAAACTCCGTCTAAAAAAGAAAAAAAAAATTGGGTAGAGACATTTGTGGCTGCTCTATATACTACAGTCGTTAGCTGGAAACTGTGTATGAGGTGATAGCTAAGTAGGGGTCCATTAGGGGAATGAGCTACTGCCTTCATGTATAACAACTATTGAGAACAAATAGTTATGTGATACAATCATAATTTTAAAAAGAGAATCTGGGCCAGGCGCAGTGGCTCACGCCTGTAATCCCAGCACTTTGGGAGGCTGAAGTGGGCAAGTCACCTGAGGTCAGGAGTTCAAGACCAGCCTGGCCAACATGGCAAGACACCATCTCTACTAAAAGTAGAAAAAAATTAGCCGGGCATGGTGGTGTGTGCCTATAATCCTAGCTACTCGGGAGGCTAAGGCAGGAAAATCGCTTGAACCTGGGAGGTGAAGGTTGCAGTGAGCTGAGATCGTGCCACACCACTCCAGCCTGGGCAACAGAGCAAGACTCTGTCTCAAGAAAAAATAAAAATAGGCCAGGTGCGGTGACTCATGCCTGTAATCCCAGCACTTTGGGTGGCCGAGGCGGGTGGATCACCTGAGGTCAGGAGATCGAGACCATCCTGGCTAACATGGTGAAACCCCGTCTCTACCAAAAAAAAAAATAGAAAAAATTAGCCAGGTGTGGCGGCAGGCGCCTGTAGTCCCAGCTACTTGGGAGGCTGAGGCAGGAGAATGGCGTGAACCCGGGAGGCGGAGTTTGCAGTGAGCCAAGATGCGCCACTGCACTCCAGCCTGGGCGACTGAGCGAGACTCCGTCTCAAAAAAAAAAATAAAAAAAAAAACGGGAAGTAGGTCCAGAATTCGTCAATAGTGATTTTGGAGATGGGATTTTTTTTTAGTTATTTTGTGCTGATTCATATATGCACATTTCTACTTTAGTTATTATCCATTATATAACATACATGCTTGAATATTTACTTCAAGGAAACACACCTCTATAAGTGATATTCAAGAGTAACTACTGGGCTTGAGAATGAATGTGTCAGAACAAATGAGATCCTGCGAGGGAGGAGGCAGGAGCCAGGGAGGAGGATCCCAGGGCTCGGCAGGGAGGCGGGGTCATCAGAGGAGGGTGGCCAACCAAGGAACCACCCCACGGAGGTTTGCAGAGGTCAGGGTCCCCGCAGGTGATTGGACTGTTGTGTAGTGTCCAGAAGACAGGGAAAATCTCTTGAGTTCACCAGATAACCCAGACCAGCTGGAAACCCAGTGGTGGTTCTACAGAACCAACTAGCATAGGATTGGCTGCGTAAGGGTGGGGTTGGCATCTGTCTTCACTGCAGCTCTGTCTGCAGAGCTAGCACCGTAATAGCTCATAGTGGCTGCTCAGTATGTGTCTGGAAGTGAATTAATGTTTAGGAAGGGATGAAGACAGGTACAGCTCTGCGAGACTTTCCGCCTGAAATGCCATAGCTCCAGACATTGGAGCTGTCCAAAACCTTGGCTTGTAGACAATTTCCAGAAGGGGGCACTGTGGACACGGTTCAGCATCTGCCTCCCAAGGCTGGGGCTCCACGTCAGAAGAAGGTGAGACAACCGGGCGCAGCGGTCACTCCTGTAATCCTAGCGCTTTGGGAAGGCACAAAAGGATCACTTGAGGCCAGGAGTTCAAGACCACCTGGGCAACATGGCAAGAGCTTCTCTCTACAAAAAAAATTTAAAAATGTAGCCAGATGTGGTGGCTGAACCTGTAGTCCCAGCTACACAGGAGTCTGAGGCAGGAGGATCACTTGAGCCAGGAGTTAGAGGCTGCAGTGAGCTCTAATTGCACCACAGCACTCCTAGTGTGGCAACAGAGCAAGACCTGGTTTCATAAAAGAAACAAAGAGATGAGATTGGGGTGTCCTGCTTCCATGCACGTGGAGGGGAGAACTGGGAACTGTGGACTGTGGGGGATCGCACACCTTTGGACGGGAAGAGCAGCTCTCCAGAGCTGCACAGGAACCACGGGCAGAGGCCCTGGCTGGTGAAATGATTCTAGCCATGTGGCCCGCCCAGCGGGAAAAGCAGGAACAGAGACCAGAAATGAGGCTGGGCGCGGTGGCTCACGCCTGTAATCCCAGCACTTTGGAAGGCTGAGGTGGGTGGATCACATGAGGTCAGGAGTTTGAGACCAGCCTGGCCAACATGATGAAACCCCGTCTCTACTAAAAATACAACAATTAGCTGGGCGTGGTGGCGCATGTCTGTAATCCCAGCTACTCAGGAGGCTGAGGCGGGAGAATCGCTTGAACCCAGGAGGCGGAGGTTGCAGTGAGCTGAGATCGCACCTCTGCACTCCAGCCCGGGTGACAGAGCGAGACGCCGTCTCAAAAAAATAATAATAATAAAAATAAATAAAAATGGCAAGAGTGGCCCAATCTACAGAAAATGTAATTTGGGAGGGAGTAACTCTCCCTTTACTGTAATCTTATTGTTATGGTATCTACAAAGCACTGTCATGTTATAAATCTGCAGAGATAAAATTTTAAGGGGCAAAAGTCCAAGGCGGAAGTCCAAAGTTTTTCAAGGAAATCAATGAGGTTGGTGATCTGAGCTGGGCGAGGTTGGAC
Organism: Nomascus leucogenys; assembly: GCF_006542625.1. NCBI lineage: Eukaryota > Metazoa > Chordata > Mammalia > Primates > Hylobatidae > Nomascus > Nomascus leucogenys. The sequence goes on from NC_044387.1 coordinate 290,578, forward strand.
AGGTGGGTGCCACGGTCCAGGTGTCTGTCTCTGTCTGGCAGGTAAGCAGAGATCTAGAGCCATCCTGTGAATTAAGTGGGAGATTGGACAGGGGGGCAGACTTGTGTATTGAGGAGAAAGTCGTGGACGAGCTGGGGCAGAGAGCTGGCAGAGAGAATGCCCAGGAAGTTTTTGTTTTTTGGTTTTTTTTTTTGAGACGGAGTCTTGTTCTGTCGCCCAGGCTGGAGTGCAGTGGTGCAATCTCCACTCACTGCAACCTCTGTCTCCTGGGTTCAACCTATTCTCCTGCCTCAGCCTCTGGAGTATTGAGATTACAGGCCGTGCCCCCATGACCAGCTAATTTATTTATTTTTTTAGTAAAGATGGGGTTTCACCATGTTGGCCAGGCTGTTCTCTAACTCCTGACCTCACATGATCCCCTCACCTCGGCCTCCCACAGTGCTGGGATTACAGGCGTGAGCCACCGCACCTGGCCCAGGAAGTTTTTGTTTTTTGGTTTTTTTTGAGACAGTCTTGTTCTGTTGCCCAGCCTAGAATGCAGTGGTGCGATCTCGGCTGACTGCAACCTCCGCCTCCCAGGTTCAAGCGATTCTCCTGCCTCAGCCTCCTGAGTAGCTGGGACCACAGGTGTGCACCACCATGCCCAGCTAACTTTTGTGTTCTGTTTGTTTGTTTTTGGGACGGAGTTTCGCTCTTGTTGCCCAGGCTGGAGTGCAATGGTGTGATCTTGGCTCACTGCAACCTCCGCCTCCCGGGTTCAAGTGATTCTCCTGCCTCAGCCTCCCGAGTAGCTGGAATTACAGGCATGTGCCACCACGCCCGGCTAATTTTGTATTTTTAGTAGAGACAGGGTTTCTTCATGTTGGTCAGGCTGGTTTCGAATTCCTGACCTCAGGTGATCCACCCGCCTCAGCCTCCCAAAGTGCTGGGATTACAGGCATGAGCCACTGTGCCCAGCCAATTTTTGTATTTTTAGTAGAGACGGGGTTTCACCATGTTGGCCAAGATGGTCTCGATCTCTTGACCTCATAATCTGCCCGCCTTGGCCCCCAAAGTGTTAGGATTATAGGTGTGAGCCACCACGCCCGGCCAAAGATGTTTTTAGCAGGAGAAAGATAAGCTTAGATGCAGGCTTGGGAAAATAGGTAACTTGACCAAAGGGAGCAACATGAGATTCCACACCTCAATTTTGTATACAGTTTATCCAATGGTTTGGGATAGGAGCAAAAACAGATTTTCTAGGAACTACGGACTCCTGTGATTGGTGGGGTAGACAAAATACAGCAGCATCAGACAAGCCCTTGCTGAGGTGCTGGGCGAGAAATCTCAGAGGTCAGGTAGAAGAAGGCCCCTGTATGAAGAGGGAAGGTTTGGGAGGGCAACCTGATTTGTCTTCAGAAAAAGCTGGAACTAGTCAGCTTAGTGGTCAAGAGAGACTGGGTTGAAAATGAGGAATCAGCCGGGCGCGGTGGCTCATGCCTGTAATCCCAGCACTTTGGGAGGCCGAGGCAGGCGGATCACGAGGTCAGGAGATCGAGACCAGCCTGGCTAACACGGTGAAACCCCGTCTCTACTAAAAATACAAAAAATTAGCCATACATGGTGGCACGTGCCTGTAGTCCCAGCTGCTGGGGAGGCTGAGGCAGGAGAGCAGTGTGAACCCGAGAGACGGAGCTTGCAGTGAGCCGAGATCACACCATTGCAGTCTGGCCTGGGAGAAACAGCGAGAGTCCATCTCAAAAAAACAGAAAATGAGGAATCAGGGCTCTGGTGCCTTGTCACGGGTGCCAGCCCAGCCCATTTCTCTAAGTTGCCATGGGGTATAGCAAATGTGCTGTAAACCCTTCCATTCCTTTGGCTATGAATTATGTATCTTGCTTGTTTTTTTGTTTTTTTTTTTTTGTATGTTTGTTTGTTTGTTTTTGAGACTGAGTCTCCCTCTGTTACCCAGGCTGGAGTGCACTGATGCGATCTCTGCTCACTGTAAACTGTGCCTCCCAGGTTCAAGTGATTCTCCTGCCTCAGCCTCCCGAGTAGCTGGGATTACAGGTGCGTGCCACCATGCCCGGCTAATTTTTGTATTTTTAGTAGAGACAGGGTCTCAACATGTTAGCCAGCCTGGTCTCGAATTCCTGACCTCAAGCGATCCTGCTGCCTCGGCCTCCCAAAGTGCTGGGATTACAGGCATGAGCCACCTCACTCAGCCTCCTCTTTTTCTTTTTTTTCTTTGAGATGGAGTCTCGCCGTGTCACCCAGGCTGGAGTGCAGTGGCATGATCTTGGCTCACTGCAAGCTCTGCCTCCCAGGTTCACGCCATCCTCCTGCCTCAGCCTCCCAAGTAGCTGGGACTACAGGCGCCCACCACCATGCCCAGCTAATTTTTTGTATTTTTAGTAGAGATGGGGTTTCACTGTGTTAGCCAGGATGGTCTCGATCTCCTGACTTGGTGATCCACCCGCCTTGGCCTCCCAAAGTGCTGGGATTACAGGCGTCAGTCACCGCGCCCGGCCCATCCTCTGTTTCTTTTTTGTTTTGTTTTGTTTGAGATGGAGTCTCCCTCTGTCGCCCAGGCTGGAGTGCAGTGGTGCGATCTCGGCTCACTGCAAGCTCTCCCTCCTGGGTTCACATCATTCTCCTGCCTCAACCTCCCCAGCGGCTGGGACTACAGGCGCCCGCCACCACACCTGGCTAACTTTTTGTACTTTTAGTAGAGACAGGGTTTCACCATGTTAGCCAGGATGGTCTTGATCTCCTGACCTCGTGATCCGCCTGCCTCAGCCTCCCAAAGTGCTGGGATTACAAGCGTGAGCCACCGCACCGGGCCCATCCTCTGTTTCTTAATAAAGTTATTTTGAAAAATTAGAGCCGAGCGGGGTGGCTCACGCCTGTAATCCCAGCCCTTTGGGAGGCCGAGGCAGGGGGATCACCTGAGGTCAGGAGTTCAAGACCAGCCTGACCAACATGGTGAAACACTGTCTCTACTAAAAATACAAAAAATTAGCTGGGTGTGGTGGTGGGCACCTGTAATCCCAGCAACTCGGGAGAGTGAGGCAGGAGAATCACTTGAACGCAGGAGGCGGACGTTGCAGTGAGCCGAGATCATGCCATTGCACTCCAGCCTGGACAACAAGAGCGAAACTCCATCTCAAAAAAAAAAAGACAAAAGAAAAAAACGAAAAATAAAAATTAGAAAAATAAACTTACCTATTTTCTTTCTTTCTTTTTTTTTTTTTTTTTTTTTTTTGCGATGGAATCTTGCTCTGTTGCCAGACTGGAGTACAGTGGTGCGATCTCGGCTCACTGCAACCTCCCCTTCCCTGGTTTAAGCAGTTCTCTTGCCTCAGCCACCCAAGTAGCTGGGACTGCAGATGCATGCCACCACGCCCAGCTAATTTTTGTATTTTTAGTAGAGATGGCGTTTCACCATGTTGGCCAGGATGGTCTCAATCTCTTGACCTCGTGATCCACCAGCCTCGACCTCCCAAAGTGCTGGGGTTACAGGCGTGAGCCACCATGCCTGGCCCAACTTCATTTTTCTGCATGTGAATATTCTATTTGTCCAGAACCATCTGTTTTGGCTTGTTTGTTTGTTTTTTGAGACGGAGTCTGGCTGTGTTGTCTAAGCTTGAGTGCAGTGGCGAGATCTCAGCTCACTGCAACCTCTGCCTCCCAGGCTCAGATGATTCTCCTGCCTCAGCCTCCCCAGTAGCTGGAATTACAGGCATGCACCACCATGCCCAGCTAATTTTTGTATTTTCAGTCAAGACAGGATTTCACCACGTTGGCCAGGCTGGTCTTAAACTCCTGACCTCAGGTGATCCTCCCGCCTCGGCCTTCCAAAGTGCAGGGATTATAGGCGTGAGCCACTGCTCCTGGCCGCATTTGTTGAAAAGATCATTCTTTCCACCATTGAATGATTCTGGTGCCCTTGTTGAAAACCATTTGACCATACATTGAAGGGTTTATTTCTGGGCTCTCTATTTAACCCCATTGGTCTCTGTGTCTGTCTTTGAGCCAGTGCCACACTGTTTTGTTTTGTTTTGTTTTTGAGACAGTCTCACTCTATCGGTCAGGCTGGAGTGCAGTGTCATGATCTCAGCTCACTGCAACCTCTGCCTCCCGGGCTCAAGCAATTCTCCTGCCTCAGCCTCCTGAGTAGCTGGGATTACAGGCTTGTGCCACCACACCCAGCTAATTTTTGTATTTTTAGTAGAGATGGGGTTTCACCATGTTGGCCAGTCTGGTCTTGAACTCCTGACCTCAGGTGATCCACCTGCCTCGACCTCCCAAAGTGCTGGGATTACAGGCGTGAGCCACCACACCCGCCCACGCTGTTTTGGTAAGTTTTTAAATTGACAAATGAGAGTCCTCCAACTTTGTTCTTTTTTTTTTTTTTTTTGAGATGGAGTCTCGCTCTGTTGCCCAGGCTGGAGTGCAGTGGTGCGATCTCTGCTCACTGCAAGCTCTACCTCCCAGGTTCACGCCATTCTCCTGCCTCAGCCTCCTGAGTAGCTGGGGCTATAGGCACCTGCCACCACACCCGGCTAATTTTTTTTTGTATTTTTAGTAGAGACGGCGTTTCACTGTGTTAGCCAGGATGGTCTCGCTCTCCTGACCTCATGATCCACCCACCTCGGCCTCCCAAAATGCTGGGATTATAGGCGTGAGCCACCATGCCCAGCCCTTTTTTTTTTTGAAACGGAGTCTTGCTCAGCTGCCCAGGCTGGAATGCAGTGGTGCACTCTCGGCTTACTGCAACCACCTTCTCCCAGGCTCAAGCAATTCTCCCGTCTCAGCCCCCCGAGTAGCTGAGATTACAGGTACCCACCATCATGCCCGGCTAATTTTTTTGTATTTTAGTAGAGATAGGGTTTCACCATGTTGGCCAGGCTAGTCTTGAACTCCTGACCTCAGGTGATCTGCCGGCCTCAGCCTCCCAAAGTGCCGGGATTACAGGCATGAGCCACCGCACCTGGCTTCTTTTTATTTTTGGAGACGGAGTCTTGCTCTGTCGCTGAGGGTGGAGTGCAGTGGCGTAATCTCAGCTCACTGCAACCTCCACCTCCCAGATTCAAGCAATTCTCCCTGCCTTGGCCTCCCGAGTAGTTGAGATTACAGGCGTCCGCCACCACACCTGGCTAATTTTTTTTTTTTTTTTTTTTTTTTTTTTCTGAGACAGAGTCTCGCTCTGTTGCCAGGCTGGAATGCAGTGGTGCAATCTTGGCTCACTGCACCCTCTGCCTCCTGGCTTCAAGCAATTCCCCTGCCTCAGCCTCCCGAGTAGCTGGGACTACAGGCACGTGCCACCATGCCCAGCTAATTTTTTGTATTTTTAGTAGAGATGGGGTTTCACCATGTTGGCCAGGATGGTCTCAATCTCCTGACCTCGTGATCCACCTGCCTCGGCCTCCCAAAAGTGCTGGGATTACAGGCGTGAGCCACCGTACCTGGTCTTTGTTGTTCTTTTTTTACGTTTTAATTATTTTGTTTCTTTTACATCTTTTTTCCTTTTTATGTTTTTTATTTTATCTTAGTCATCAAGAAGTAAACTTTGTTTTTTTCCAAGATTGTTATGGCCATTTTGGTTCCCTTAAAATTCCATAGGAATTTTAGAATTACGTTTTTCTATTTTCCAAAAAATGCCTTTTTTTTTTTTTTTTTGAGGTGGAGTCTCGCTCTGTCAGCCAGGCTGGAGTGCAGTGGCTCAATCTCGGCTCACTGCAACCTCTGCTTCCCAGGTTCAAGTGATTCTCCTGCCTCAGCCTCCCAGGTAGCTAAGATTACAGGCACCGTCCACCAGGCCCAGCTAATTTTGTATATTTAGTACAGATGGCGTTTTACCATGTTGGCCAGGCTGATCTCGAACTCCCAACCTCAAGTGATCCGCCTGCCTCGGTCTCCCAAAGTGCTGGGATTACAGGTGTGAGCCACCGCACCTGGCCCCAAAAAATGCCATTTGGATTCTGAGAGACATCGCTGAATCTGTCTATCATTTGGTAGCATTGCTTTCTTAACAATATTGTCTCTACATTCATGGGTTTTCATTTTCTCTCTTCTGTTTGTTTATTTATTTATTTTTGAGATGGAGTCTCACTTGTCACCCAGGTTGGAGTGCAGTGGCATAATCTCGGCTCACTTCCATCTCCACCTCCCGGGTTCAAGTGATTCTCCTGCCTCAGCCTCTGAGTAGCTGGGATTACAGGCGCCTGCCACGCATGCTCGGCTACTTTTTTTATTTTTTATTTTTAGTAGAGATGGAGTTTCACCATGTTGATCAGGCTGGTCTCAAACTCCTGAGATCAAGTGATCAGTTTGCCTGCCTCAGCCTCCCAGAGTGCTGGGATTACAGGCGTGAGCCACCTGGTCCGGCCTATTCTGTTTAAGTCTAGCAGTTTTAGATGTAACTCAAAAGGGTTCTATTTGTATATTTTAAATGCCTAAAATATTTAAACTCCTTTATAAATTTAATTTTGTTATTTTTTAAGCAATGTAAGCATTAACCTAAAGGTCTTTCCAAGGACTGAAGAAATATATAAATGAATAAACGTGCAAATACAGTGAGCCAACAATTCTCCTGAATATTCCTATAGCACTCAGGGAAACCAAGTCCAAATCTAAATCCACACAGAAAGTGTTTTAATGATGACAAATCACTGCCCACCTCACAGACAGGGTCCCAGGTGGTGGCTGGTTGCAACCTTGGGGGAAGTGCATACTGGGCTCTGGGGTGGCCGTACTGGTCAGCTTTGAGTTTACTGAGGAAACACACAGCTTGTGGTATCCCCGTGTGGCCTTCATCCCTTCATCCCTGCCTTGTGGGACCCGTGGAGCCAGCATCCAGCATGAAGAAGCTGATTAGCATCCAGCCAGGTCCTCTGGTCTTAAACCTTTATATTTATTTATTTTTATTTTTTTTAGAGACAGTTTCCCTGTGTTGGTCTCAAACTCTCAGGCTCTAGTGATCCTCCCACCTCAGCCTCCGAAGCAGCTGGGACTATGGGTGTGCTCCACCACACGCAGCCCTCTTTACGTTCTTAAAAGTTATTGAGGCCGGGCGCGGTGGCTCACGCTTGTAATCCCAGCACTTTGGGAGGCCAAGGTGGGCAGATCACATGAGGTCAGGAGTTCAAGACCAGCCTGGCCAACATGGCGAGACCCCATCTCTACTAAAAACAAATTAGCCAGGCGTGTTGGCAGGCGCCTGTAATCCCAGCTACTTGGGAGGCTGAGGCAGGAGAATCGCTTGAACCCAGGAGACGGAGGTTGTAGTGAGCTGAGATTGCCCCACTGTACTCCAGCCTGGGCGACAGAGTGAGACTGTCTCAAAAAAAAAAAAAAAAAAATTAAGGGAAGGACTGAAACATTGACCTGCCTCTCTATAGGAACAGTGCCACTGTGTAGCCGAAGAGCACGTGGGAGGCAACTTCTGCTTCCTGAAGCGCCCCCCTATGGCGGGCGGGCGAGGACAGAAAGCAACCTGGACTGTTCCATACCCAGGGGAGTGGAGGATCCAGATGAGCTTGAACACCCACAGCTGCCGTCTGACAGCACTGAGGACAGGCACCGCATGCCTCTTCCTCAAGAAACACCACTGCCTGAAAGCACTCGTGCCCACAACCAACCACACGGGATCTGGGGAAGCCTCTAAATCCGTGCACTGATTGGCAGAAGTTCAGAGGAAAACGCAAACAGATACAGAATCCCCACAAAGACGAATTTCCTGGGACAATCTGCTTTCTTCAGAGATGAATTTCGGAGAAGGTGGAGGGGAGGCCACTCTTTGGCACCAAGGGCTGCACGCCTGGGTGACAAAACCATGTAGAGAGGAGGGATGGTGGCTTCAGAGCCTGTGGAGGGGCTGCTCTGTGCGGGGAGCCACACGCAGGGCATGCGGAGGGTACTGGAGAGTCGGTTCAGGGGTGGTGGCCGCAGGTGTTTGCTTTATAGCATTTAAACTGTGCACTTGTTTTATTTTATTTTTTTTAGATGGAATTTCGCTCTTGATACCCAGGCTGGAGTGCAGTGGCACAATCTTGGCTCATGGCAACCTCCGTCTCCTGAGTTCAAGTGATTCTCCTGCCTCAGCCTCCTGAATAGCTGGGATTACAGGTGCCCACCACCACGCCTGGCTAATTTTTGCATTTTTAGTAGAGACGGGGTTTCGCCATGTTGGCCAGGCTGGTCTTGATCCCCTGACCTCAGGTGATCCACCCACCTCGGCCTCCTAAAGTGCTGGGATTATAGGCGTGAGCCGCCGTGCCTGGCCTGCATTTGTTTTTTGTTGTTTTCTATGAATGCATTATTTTAGCTATTGGGGTATTTTTTAAGGGGACAGAGCCCAGAGGACTTGGTGACTGTTTTGAGCATGTGGGGGTGAGCTGGGTGACTCATCCCCCAGGCTCTGACACACGAGCTGGGTGGATGAGCGGATGTTTACCACGGCCAGTGCGGTGGGACACACACATCTGAGAGCCTGGGACTTGGCCTCCACCATGCTGGCAGCATCCCTCGGCCTGGGCCACCCCCTGCTGCAGTAACACCCAGTGGAGCTTCAGAAGCGCAATGTCCTTGCAGGTCTTTATTGATGCCAGGCACAAGTTGCCATGAGGGGTGGTGACCCTAAGGGGGTGAGTGAGGTCCCACCGAGGTGAACCCTGATGGCGGCTGTTTGCCCAGGGCCAGACCTCTCCAGGCAGGCTGAGGGCCAGGCCTGGGTCCAGCAGCAGCTTGGGTGGCAGGAGGGTCACCAGCTCAGGATGCCAGGGCAGTACTTGTCAATGAGCCCCTGGTAGTAGGGCCGCAGCTTGTCTACGTCCGGCAGGTCCGGGCACTTGGTGTAGAGGTCGAACTTGCTGCAGCAGGGAGGGGCAGTGAGCCCCGTGAAGAACCCCAGGCCCCCCGCCGACCCCCTCTTTCACTCCCATAACACCCCTCGGCGGGTGGGGGGGCGTACTTGAACTCCTGCACCCAGGGCAGCATGGCCAGGTCCTGCTGGCTGCACAGCTGCTGGTAGTCCCTGCCCGTGTGCCAGGGGTAGAAGGAGTGGAACCGGATCATGTAGAAAGCCTGCGGGCAAGGCCACCCAGCAGCTCACCCAGGGCTGCGGGACTAGGCCTGGTGGACAGGCTGGGTTGCTCCTCCCCCCACCTACCTCAGGGGGCAGTGAGAACTTGTTAAACTTCATCACCTGGTACATGTACTCTGTGGGGAGAGGGTGTCACCGCCAGGCACCGCCTCTGCCCCACCGTCCCCCACCGTCCCCCACCGCCCCCCTGCCCGCCTCTGGCCTCACCATCATGGCCCCAGGACATGAGGACCCTGTCAAGCCCGCAGTGGGGCTGATACATGCCGAGTTCTGTGCTGCAGCGAGATACCAGGGTGAGGGGGGCTCAGGAGACGCCCAGGGGAGGGGGCCCAGCCCGGGACAGCAGGGAGCACCTGTATCGAGGATCCTGGAGGTCAGGGTGGTCCTGGAAGGTGGAGTCACAGAAAACCACGGAGGCCTGGGGACGGCATCCGACGGGGAAGGTGTCTCCAACGACTGCCCACTGCAGAGGGACAGGCAGCCATGGGGGGGCCGTGGGGGGGCTGTGGGGGGAGTGGTGTGGGGGGGCCGTGGGGGTTCACTGGCCGGCCCACCAGATAGTATCCCGTATCCCAGGCCAAGCACTGAGGCCACTCCCTCCGCCCCCACCTTGCCTCAACATGCAGATCTCTTCACCCTCCACTACTAGCTCTTACCTGGGGCTCCCCGAACAGGGCCAGGACCTTCCCCAGGTCATGCAGGAGCCCGACAAGGTGGAACCAGTCTGGGAGGGGGATGGATAGGGCAGGTTGGGGACTGCGGGGGTCAAGGCAGAGGATGAGAGGCTTGCGGGACTGAGAGCCAGGAGGGGCCCAGGGCCTGCTCCCCAACCCAGGCAGAAGTGCTGGAGGAGGCCTGGGCCCACCACTGTCCCCTCCCACCCTACAGGCTGCTGCATTCTGCCCCTTGGAGGCAGCACCTGCCCCCTTGCAGCACAGCCGGGGCTCACCCTTGTCTGGGTGGGCCTTCCGGATGCCCTCCGCTGTCTGGAAGGCATGGAAGGAGTTGGGGAAATCTACATCCGGGTCCGACTCGTCCACCAGCCCATCCAGCAGGTCCACGGCCTCCATGACTGTCATTTTCTTGTAGGAGAAGCCCCCAAACTGGGCATGCTGGTGGGGAAGGAGAAGGCAGCGTGGCCCAGGGTCAGCAGGCCCACCAGTCCTCTCCATCCCTTCGGTGCCTGGTGGGCTCATGGGGCTGAGGGCAAGGGTCCCTCCGCGTTTGCACGGGGCGGCAGGAAATGCCTACCTTGCTCCTGACGAAGTCCACTGTCTGGTGCGTGTGCATGAGCTTGTAGGTGGTGAAGACACGGTCCAGGAGGGGACCTGACTGCAGGCTGGAGGATCAGTGGAGGCTGGCGCCACCCCCACCCTGCACACGAGGCCCCATGCCTCGCCTCTCCCAGGCCGCCCCACAGGGTGTGATGGGGGTGGGGGTTCCCACAGGGCACCCCTTGGAACTGTGTGAAGGGCAGATGCTGCTCCCCAGGGTGTGGAAGAGGGGGAGGGGGGCAGGATGGCAAGGTACTCACTGTGTAGTTCCGGAAGCTGGCCTTGTCTTTGGCCACCTCTGGGTCCACATCAGGTCGGTAGACCAGGGAAGGGTCTGGGCCCTAGGGAGGTGGAGGATCGAACCTGTTTCACCATAATGGCAGCTCCACGAGGAAGCACAGACATTCCCAGGGTGGCTGCAGACTCCAAGCCTGCCTCCTGCCTCCGCTCGAGGGCTGGTGGGGGACACGAGAGGACACAGCCTCTCCCGCACCATCATCCCAGCCCCTGCCCTGGCCTCAGCAAGTCCCAGGAGCTCTCACTCCCAGGTCCTTATCTGCAAAGCGAAAGTCAGCAGACGTCTGCTTCCAGGGTGCAGGGGACACCACCCCTGAGCAGCACCCATGGCTACCCTTGAGGGGTGGAAGCAGCCATGGGAGGAGACTGAGTCCACAGGGAGCCTGGGGGTCGGCAGCCGCTGGCTCTTGCCCAGCTGGACGGAGGAGCAGGGCTGGCCAGTGCCAGCTAGAAGAGGGCAGGAGTAGCTGGCCACCAGGAGAGCAGTCAGCAGGGCCTCTCTGCATGGGGTCTGGGTACTCACCACCGTCACCTTCATCCTGAGAGGGAGCGGTGCTCAAGTGGCAAAGCGCAGGCAGGCAAGTGTGTCCTCAGCCGGGCTCCTATATACACCCCAGGTTACATAAGCAACCGCGGTAATGAGTGACCATCCACCCTCCTCCTGACCTCAGGGAGTTAATGTGTCAGCACAGGAGCACTTCCACATCCTCTTGCCCTGACTCAGCCTCCCTCCTGTCCCGAGCCGCTGACCTGCTTAGGGTTGTCTGTGGGCCCAGCCTCCCGCTTGGCCCTGGCTTCAGACGCCTCTGTGGGGTCCCATAAGTAGGGGCAGACCCAAGACCACCCCACCCTCAAGCACACGCCCCCTCTGCACCACCCCTTCCCCGGCTGCCCCACTGGATCTCAGGAGGTGAAAACTTGTCCCCAGGCCCCCCAGGATTCTGGGTGGGGCAGGGGCTTGTTAAGAAAAGATGATTCTGAGGACTTGTTAAAATGGTGAGAAAAGCTTTATTCAAGAGAGTGGTGAGAGGAGCTCACCTCCGAATTCAACAACGACAGCTGGAGATTGATGGCGTTGGAGGGGTCAGTGGATGGGAAGTTGCTAGGGGAGCCTTCGAGGGTAGGGGGGTTCTCACTGGAGTGGCTCAATGAGGATCTTGCAGGAGGCCGGCAGGGTGATGAGATCAAGGGTGGGAGATGAGGAATGAGATCAGATACCGAGGGTGGGTAATTCTCCATAAACTGATTTAGCAGGATTCTTGCTAACACCGGGGTCGGCGGGCCCAGCGAGGATGGGGATGGGGTCAGGCCTCGTCGAGGAAAGGACTCAAGAGCACCTGCCTAGAGTTCAGCCAGAGTGTCAGGCTCTGGGAGAGGGGCCTCACAGGGAGTCGGGAGCAGGCACGGAACCGCCAACACCCGGGGCACCAATGCAGCTTCCCATGCATGCGCCCTGCAGGCGCAGAGGACACCCTGAGAACAAAGTGCCTGCGGCAGAGCTGGCGTCTTGGAGCGTGGCCAGGGAAGTCTGCGAACAGCAGTCAGCTGGGGCAGGAGAGAGGGCAGTGGGGTGCTGGGGCCATACCTAGGGCTGTGAAGATCAGAGTTCTGGGCTTCAGGGGTCAGGCAAGAGGGCCATGGGGAGCTGACCTGACTCAACAAGATCCTGGCGCAGCTGGGCTGAGAAGGAACTGTGAGGAGACCCCAGCGCCCCCCATTTAAATGGCACCTGCCCCACACTCTCCTTGTCTGACTTCCCGTGGCACTCAGCACTTCCTGCCACTCCACCACCCACTTATTCTACCTTCTACGTTTGTCTCCTTCTATCTCCCCCTTGAATGTCAGCCCCCGGGGGTCAAGGCTGTATCCTCACGTGTCCCAACAAGCGTAGGTCACGTGCTCAGCATGCACTGGCCAGAGGGATGGAGGCTACGGCCATCGCCCCCAAAGCAGGCGGTGCCTGGGTCAGGAGAAGGTGTCTGGATAGGTTCAGGAGGTGGGACCCGGCGGGATTCAGAGGAAGGTGCGAAGGAAGAGAGGAGGTTTTTTGTTTTTTTTTGGAAACGGAGTCTTGCTCTGTCATCCAGGCTTGAGTGCAGCGGTGCGATCTCAGCTCACCGCAACCTCCACCTCCCAGGCTCAGACTCTCAAGTAGATGGAATTACTGGCATGTGCCACCACGCCCAGCTAATTTTTGTATTATTACTATTTTTTTCTTGAGACAGAATTTTGCTCTTGTTGCCCAGGCCAGAGTGCAATATCACAATCTCAGCTCACTGCAACCTCCGCCTCCCAGGTTCAAGTGATTCTCCTGCCTCGGCCTCCTGAGTAGCTGGGATTACAGGCGCCCCTGCCATCACGCCCGGATAATTTTCTATTTTTAGTAGAGACGGGGTTTCACCATGTTGGCCAGGCTGGTCTTAAACTCCTAACCTCAGGTGATGTGCCTACCTTGGCCCCCCAAAGTGCTGGGATTACAGGTGTGAGCCACGGGGCCTGGCCTAGCGGAGGTTTTGGCCAGAGCAGCTGGAACTGGTTGCTGGGGAAGGTGGGGGTGGCTGCAGGTGCTGCTGGGCCTCCACATGAGGGTGTCAGGTGGGTCTGATTTCACACCCGAGGCGATGCGGAGGGTCACGGCAGGCGGCCTCCTGACTACAGGGCATGAGGAGGGTGAAGGCTTTCCTGGAGGAGGGAACACTTGGCCCTGACCACAGGCAGGCCCCAGACGGGGTGCCAAGCTGGACTTTGCCCAGGCAGGAGAGGAGACATCTGGGAGGGTTTTGGCTGGGCTGAGTAGCGGACGCTGAGCTCCTGGCCCCCCAGCCTTGCCCCGAGGCCCCCTCCTTCACTCCCCATGCCCCTCCCTCTGTCCTCGTGTCCTGTGCTCTGCTGACACCCTTCAGTGGCCACAGGGCACATGACTCTGAGGCCGAGGACCCATCCACCCTGCAACCTCTCAGCAGCCATGCCTCCTGTGCACCTGGGGCCTTGGCACTCCCAGCTCCTTCCCCTAGGGAAGGCCTGCTGTCCTCAAACCTCACCTGACCCAGTGCTTCTCCTAGGGAGCTGGCCTTGACTGCCTTGCTGTGCGGCCCACCACCCTGACCACCTTTGCTGCAATCCTAGTACATCTCTCAGTGCACGGAGGCTTCCACAGGGCAGGACCAGCCTGGACTGTTCCCACAAGGCCTCATGGAGCACAGGTCAGTTACCTGGACTCGGCAATCCCTGAGCTCAGGGAGCAAGCACAGGGGCGGCGCCTGGGTGGGCACTTCCAGGACCCTCCACCTTGGAGGTAGGAGCTGAGGGGCAAGCTCTGTGGGGGAATGTCCTGAGCTGTGCTGCGGCCTCTAGAGTTGGGGTGATCATGGGATGGCCGAGAGGGTGACCCTAGCAAACATTTGCAAATTAAATGCTGTGTTCGCTAAGTAGTAGAAGGAGCCCTTTCTGAACCCCATGTTCTGCTGGACGACTGGGAGGCTCGAGTGGCACGCACATGTGAGTCCCCTGTCCTCCCCGGGAAGGACACACACCAAGTCCGTGCACGCCGGTGGTGGTCCTTGTTCTTGTTATCATTTGGACCTGGGCTGCCCTCCCTGGCTCTTGGTAAGTCACTCGCTGCCCCCACAGCTGGTCCCACTGGGTCCCCACACTGGGTGGTGGTGGAGCGCCTGTGCTGCCTGTGGATCCCCACCCTTGTCTGGCTGCCAACAAGGGTCTCACCCCCTTCAGGTGGGGTGGGTCTATTCCGGCTGGGGGATCTTGCCCCACCCAGCCCTGCCCTGCCCTGCCCTGGGGTAGAAAGGGGTGTCCCTGTCCCAGAATGGTTTGGGGTGGCTCCTGAACTGCTAAGTTCCCCTCCCTGGCCTCCCACAGGGGATCCAGGTGGAGTCTCCATGGCCACCTCGGTCTGGGCTCCAGGGTTGGCAGCTGGAGCCACAGAGGTCCCTTCATGACCTCTGGAGGGCCACCATCCTTCCCCGGCCCAACCCCAGGGGGCTACAGCATCCCACGCTCCCCCTCCTGTCCCACAGGCATGGGGAGGGAGAGGCTGGGACCCCGGGCCAGGCAGGCACGTGGAAGGGCTGGTTGTGCCTGAGAGCAGGAACAGCCCAGGCACAGTCCAGTTCAGTCTGACTGGACCAACAGCGGAGGGGCCGCTTCTGGCCAATTCAGCCTCTCTCCCCTGCTCGTCCAGACATGGCCCTGTGTGTTCAGGGCCCAGCTTCTGCTCCACGTCTCTGGGCAGACACCTCCTCTCTGAAGCGCTTTTTAGCATCTGGTGCTGCCACCAGCTGTGTTTGGCAGCTGTCCCCCAAGGGTTCACAATTTCAGGGTGTTTAGGCTCCTTGACGTACCAGCACTGCATGTAGACCAGCCTCGGTCTACAGGTGTGCGAGGGTTTACGTGTGCAAAGCCGTGCAGGTATTGTTGTTGCAGGATCTGCTGTCTGCAGCTCCGAGGGACTGGGCTTCAGATAGGGCTCAGCTGCAGCTCTGGACGGGGGCACAGCACCCTGGCTGGGATGGGCAGGGGTGTGGCCCAGCCCCACCTCAGCCATAGCTGTGGGGGCTGCTGGGGTCCACAGGAGCTGAGTCCTGCCGGCCTGCCGGTCCCATGAGTTGCCACAGGCGGTGGCTGAGATTCTGTACCTGGCAGGTGCCCAGCAGACAGCCCACTCGCAGGAGCTGGGCTTGGGTCCTGCGGGGGCCGGAGTGTCTTCGGGGGCCCGAGTGTTGGCGGCCACCATCTCGGAGAGGCTGACCCATAGCAGGGGCCAGGCCAGCACCCCTCTGTGGCTGGAGGGCCTGGTGAAGTTTCCAGACCACAGGTCGGGGTGCGGTGTGCCTGGGCTGCAGGCTGCTGGAAGGGGTCCGGGCTGGGGGCTCCCTGCAGAGGCAGATGGAGAATGTCAACGCGATTGCTCAGCCTTTCAGAGAACTCACACCTGCCCACTTTTGCCTCTACACAAGCCTGGGTCACTGCCAGGGGAAGCCCACGGCCCCCACGCACACACAGCCTGGAGCACGGCCAGGGGAAGCCCGCGTCTCCTCTGGACTTGGGGCCTGGGACCATCTCAGTGGCCCCGGTCACGAGTCCCAGGAACCGGCACCTCCTTGGCCAAAGGGCACCCCGGCGGCCCAGCCTCTGCGGGTCACCACTCTCAGGGCTCAGGGTGACTCGGCTTCTGCCCTCCCTTTAGGGTGGTCACAGGCGGGCCCCGGGATACTGCCAGCCTCTCCTCCCCCAGCAGACACCCCCAGAAGAGGGACTGCTGTTCCCATGTGTGTGGGGAGGAGCAACTGCCCTGTGTAGGGAGGCAGAGAAAGAGGGGCCTCTGGCCCTGATGAGGCGCTCCTGAGCCTGGGGCACGGGCCTTGGTTTGGGAGGGGAGTCCTAGCAGCAGGTGGGGGTGTGGAGGGAGGGCGGCCCCCGCGGCCTCTGGCACTCTGCTTCCCTGCGGGGGCCAGAGGGGTTGGCTGGCCCAAGACCTGGACTCACCTGGGTTTGACGGGACGCGAGTCCCCGCCCAGGCTGCGGGACAGCGCGCCAGGGAGCTGCAGGCAGAGGAGGCTGATGCAACCCAGGGCGGCCGTCGGGATCCGGGCCATGGCTGGCGGGGCTGCAGGGGAGGGGGCGGTGAGCCGGGCAAGTCGGGGGCAGCCTGAGCCGCGAGCCACCCCCTCCGTCGGCACCTCGGGGAGCCCTCCGCGGTCTGGGCGCCGGGCGTGGGTGTGACAAGCTGGCCACGGGCGTCCGTCGGGGCGCAGGCCTCGGGCGCGAAGCGGGCAGCGGGTCTGGGGTCGGCCGCGGGTCCGGGGCGCAAGGCGGAGCGGGCTGGGCGGGTTGGGGGTCCTGCCTGGAGCGGAGTCGCGGCCGGGGATGGCACCTCCAGAGCTGAATACGTAGCCTTTCCAGCAAGGGGCGGAGCCGGATGCACGGACGGGGCGGGGCGCCCCTCCCCCGGGCCCAGCCACCCTCGGGGCGGGGAGGGGGCTGCAGCGAAGGGGCGGTGGAGGGGCCCGTCCCCGCTGGGAGCGTTCCGCCACCGGCCCGGGACCGCGGGACCGCGGGACCGACAGCCTCACTCCAAGCGCCTTCTGGTGGGGACGCAGCCCCGAGCCTGCGGGGGCCGGACTTCCTCAGGCTGAAGCGGGGTTCTGCGGGGCGAGCCGTCGTCCGAGCTGACCCCACGGCTGGGGCGGACTCGGACCCGACGGGGCCCACCCTGTCAACCACCTCCCGAGTCCGGGCGGTCCCACCCTCCAGGGTCTGACCCGGTGGACCCCGGCCCCCCGGCCTGACCAGCAAATCCGCGGGATTCCGCAGCGGGCTGGCCATTCCGCTCTTCTCTGACACGGTGCCCCCAACCCCGGGGCTGCGCTCCTAAAAGGCTGTACCTACCCCCGGCCGCTCCAACCCCAGAACAAAGTATTGCACGATTTTTGTAACAAATTTAAACAAGTGTCCGGGCGTGGTGGCTCACTCCGGTAATCCCAGCAGTTTGGGAAGCCGAGGCCGGCGGATCATCTGAGGTCGGGAGTTCGAGACTAGCCTGGCCAACATGGAGAAACCCCATCTCTACTAAAAATAAAATTAGCTGGTCAGGGGCCGGGCGCGGTGGCTCACGCTTGTAATCCCAGCACTTTGGGAGGCCGAGGCGAGCGGATCACGAGGTCAGGAGATCGAGACCATCCTGGCTAACACGGTGAAACGCCATCTCTACTAAAAACACAAAAAATTTAGCCGGGCGTGGTGGCGGGCGCCTGTAGTCCCAGCTACTTGGGAGGCTGAGCCAGGATAATGGCATGAACCCGGGAGGCGGAACTTGCAGTGAGCCGAGATCCCGCCACTACATTCCAGCCTGGGCGACAGAACAAGACTCCGACCCCCCACCCCCAAAAAAAAAAATTAGCTGGGGATGGTGGCGGATTCCTGTAATCTCAGCTACTCGGGAGGCTGAGGCAGGAAAGGCTGAGGCTTGAACCCAGGCGGCGGAGGTTGCAGTGAGCCGACATCGCGCCATTGCACTCCAGCTTGGGCAACAGAGCGAGACTCCGTCGCAAAAAAAAAAAAAAAAAAAAAAAAAAGAAAAGTTTAAAACAAGTGAAACGTGAGACTCCCCTCACCATCGCCACCCACTTGGGACCCCTCCCCTGGTCTGGGTGGGAGCCCTCTCCTGACCTGCCCCAGGCACACACATCCATGTGTGCAGATCTGCAATAGGACTGACACCCCGTTCTTTCCTGAGAGCTTGTTTGGAGGTCCTGGCAGAGGGGCACAGCTACTTGAAGCCCTGTCCTCCATCCTCTTCGACAGAGCACACAGCTTCAGAGGGACGCACAGGGAACGATGGGGAAGGAAGGGGACACCTGCCTCTGAGCCAGCCACATCAGCCGAATCAACCCTGGTGACCAGTGGGGTGACAGGCGTCACAGCCCAACCGTCCTCACATCAGAGACCCCGTTCTTTCCTATGATTGGATCTACTCCAACATATAGGTGTTGTATGATTCACCTTATCTGCTATTAATGTGAAATTAGGTGATTGCCAGTCTTTTCATGAGTTGCTGCCTTGAGCTCACAGATGTGTCTGTAGGACACCTTCCTGGAAGTAGAAATTCTGGTTGAAGGTGAGCGCGTGTTTATGTTGATAGATGGTTCACTGTTCTCCACAGAGCTTTTGCCTACCCACCATCCACGAGTCCTGGACTTGGTGTCACGGGTCCTAAGCTGCTGAGACTGGCCTCTCTGTTGGGTTAGCTGAGGATCTCTGCGTCTGTTTGTGCTTCCCCGTCTGTCTCCTCAACCCCTGCGATCACCCCGTAACCCTCCTGCTGACACACCATGGGAGCACAGTCAACATTTGCTGGATGAATAAGTTGAGGAGTGCCGAGCACGCACCCCACAGGCTGTTCTGGGAGGGCAGGGATGCCCTGCAGGTATTATTTACTTATTTTGACCAGTTGCGGGGCAGGGAGTGTCACATTTATAAGGGTTTTTTTTTTTTTTTGAGATGGAGTCCCACTCTGTCACCCAGGCTGGAGTGCAGTGGCGCCATCTCAGCTCACTGCAAACTCCGCCTCCCAGGTTCAAGCGATTCTCCTGCCTCAGCCTCCCAAGTAACTGGACTTACAAGTGCCCGCCACCACGTCCAGATAATTTTTGTATTTGAGACGGGGGTTCACCATGTTGGCCAGGCTAGTCTTGATTTCCTGACCTTAGGTGACCCACCCACCTTGGCCTCCCAAAGTGCTGTGATTACTGGTGTCAGCCACTGCACCCAGTTTTTTTTTTTTTTTTTTTTGAGATGGAATCTCACTCTGTTGCCCAGGCTGGAGTGCAGTGGCACAATCTTGGCTCACTGCGACCTCTGCCTCCCAGGTTCAAGTAATTCTCCTGCCTCAGCCTCCCAAGTAGCTGGAATTACAGGCGCCTGCCACCACACCTGGCTAATTTTTGTATTTTTAGTAGAGACGGGGTTTCACCATGCTGGCCAGGCTGGTCTTGAGGTCTTGACCTCAAGCAATCCACCCACCTCTGCCTCCCAAACTGCTGGGATTACGGGTGTGAGCCACCAAGCCCGGCCAACTGTCACATTTATGTTGAAAGGTGGAGTGGCAGCCAAGAAGGCAGGTGTTGGGGAGGCAGGCAGAAAGGGCTTGAGGGGACAGAGTGGATGGGTGGGAGAAATTTAGCAGGGCAAGGTGGTAAATGAGGGGCTCACAGTTCCCGGCGAAGCCCTTCTGTTTGCTGATGTGGCAGCTGCTGAGGGGGTGGGAAGAGATCGGGGCCTGGACATGCTGAGGCTGAGCTGCCTGGGGGTTGTCCAGGGAGAGGGGTCTGGTCGCTCCCCAGCCTGGCAGGCATGGGACTGAAGAGAAGGCAGGTCAAGAACAGTTTTGGGGTTTCAGGGATGGCACGGCCATGGAGGATATGGTAAGCCTCGTCCACAGAGAATGCAGAGAGGCTGGCCAAGGACAGAGCCCAGCACCAGCTCTGGAGGGGCAGGTAGGGAAGGGCCTGAGCAGAGGATCCCGCAGGTTCCCAAGTCTGCTGCTGCAGCTTCTTCTGCTGCCTCCCCACTCAGCCTTCCACACTGCCACCAGTTCTGTCCTTTCAAAATACAAGTGCAATCAAATCATTCGCCCCACCAATAAAGAAAAACCACTGAAAATTCCCTGCCCTCACGAGGCTTTTTTTTTTTTTTTTTTTTTTTTTTTTTTTTTTGAGACGGAGTCTTGCTCTGTCGCCCAGGCTGGAGTGCAGTGGTGTGATCTTGACTCACTGCAAGCTCCGCCTCCTGGGTTCACACCATTCTCCTGCCTCAGCCTCCCGAGTAGCTGGGACTACAGGCGCCCGCCACCATGCCGGGCTAATTTTTCTGTATTTTTAGTAGAGATGGGGTTTCACTGTGTTAGCCAGGATGGTCTTGATCTCCTGACCTCGGGATCTGTCTGCCTCGGCTTCCCAGAGTGCTGGGATTACAGGTGTGAGCCACCGCGCCTGGCTCTCGCAAGGCTTTTAATCTGGGACAGGTGGAGGACAGCCCCACTGAGGGGCTGCGTTTCAGACCCTGGGATGACAGGCCGGTTGTTTTCCCTGTGAGCCACAGTCCTGCCTCCCCCCAGCCTTGGGGGAGGGTGTATCCTCTGCCCTCAGGCATCAGCCTGGCTGCTTCTGCACCTGTCCCACCCACCAGAGAGGAGGCCCCCTCTGGGATTCCCAGGGTCCCTGGTGCTTGTTGCATGTGAGTCCATTCTTAGTTGGAGGAGCTGTTTCTGGGGAGCGACGGGGCTGCCCCAGCACCGCTTATGATGGACACAGGTGAAGAGGAGACATGAGTTTCCAAATGTGCGAGGGCTGGGCCATAGGAGGGGGCGGTGGCATTGGAGAATGCTTGTGAGAAGCAAAAAAGCTAGGGTGGCAACTGGCTGGACAAAGAGCATCTTGGGTTTTTTTTTTTTTTTTTTTTTTTGAGACGGAGTTGTGCTCTGTCGCCCAGGCTGGAGTGCAGTGGCACGATCTCGGCTCACTGCAACCTCCCCCTCCCGGGTTCAAGCAGCTCTCCTGCCTCAGCCTCCCGAGTAGCTGGGATTACAGGCACGCGCCACCATGCCTGGCTAATTTTTGTATTTTTACTAGAGACGGGGTTTCACCATGTTATCCAGGTTGGTCTCAAACTCCTGATGCCAAGTGATCCACCCGCCTTGGCCTCCCAAAGTGCTGGGATTTACAGGCGTGAGCCACTGCGCCCGGCCTTTGGGGGGTTTTGTTTGAGTGTTTTATGATGGCAGAGGTAAGTTTGACTCTGATAGCAAGGAATCCATAGACAGGGAAGGATGGAGTTTGGCGGCGGGCACTGACAGTGAATGATGGCCTGAGATGAGGAGTGGGCAGGGGGGCAGAGCCTTGTGGTAATGGAGGGAGGGGTGGTGTGAGGGGGGTAAGACGGGGGCTTGGTGCTCCCACCTGATAGCTTCTATTTGCTCTGTGAGGAGCAGCCAATCATCTCAGAGACACTGGAAGTGGGGTGAGAGGTTCGAGGAGAGTGCAGACTGCAAGACAGCTGACCAGAAATGAGCAGGCTGGGCCGTAAGGAGGGGTGTCCACCATCTGAGACACTGAGCCGCTGTGGATGTTTGTTCCCAAGGGCCTGGTGGAAGCATGACAGTGGAGAGAGTGCCACACAGGGTCCTCAGAGTCTCAGAGAGAGTGGAGAGTGCAGTTCAGGGTCCCTAGAGTCTCTCCGAAGAGAGCCAGCCTTGGACTCAAGCACTAGCCCAGACTTGCCCCGGGACACTGCCAGCCTGCACACAAGCTCGGTGGTGTGGTAATGAGGTGCTGAGGACCTTTTTGGGTGCAAGTGACAGAAACCAACTTAAGCCAGCTGGGGCAAAAAGGAGGCTTTCTGTCAGGGCACAGTTTCTCACACCTGTAATCCCAACACTTTTTGAGGCAGATGCAGGAGGATCATTTGAGGACAGGAGTTCAAGACAAGCCTAGGCAACATATCAAGACCCTGTCTCTACAAAATAAATTTTAAAAAGATGATTTCTCAACCTGTGCAAACCAACAGTGGGAGAGAACAGGTGCAGTGTGGCCTGTGCCTGAGGGCAGGGAGGGGACCCTGGTAGGGTCTCTCAGTTTGATTCCATTCATTCTCTTGGGCTGGCTCCTGTCCATGGATGAAGCCTGGATGCCAGTCATTTGGCCAATTCTTTTTTTTTTTTTTTTTTTTGAGACGGAGTCTCGCTCTGTTGCCCAGGCTGGAGTGCAGTGGCACGATTTCGGCTCACTGCAAACTCCGCCTCCCGGGTTCACATCATTCTCCTGCCTCAGCCTCCCGAGTAGCTGGGAATACAGGTGCCCACCACCACGTCCGGCTAATTTTTTTTTTGTATTTTTAGTAGAGACAGGGTTTCACCATGTTAGCCAGGATGGTCTCGATCTCCTGACCTTGTGATCTGCCCGCCTCGGCCTCCCAAAGTGCTAGGATTACAGGCGTGAGCCACCATGCCCGGCCAAGTTCTTGCAGCAGCCAAACTCATTTAAAAACAGACCTTCAGGGCCAGGCACGGTGGCTCACACCTGTAATGCCAGCACTTTGGGAGGCTGAGATAGGTGGATCATGAGGTCAGGAGATCGAGACCATCCTGGCTAACACGGTGAAACCCCGTTGCTACTAAAAACACAAAAAATTAGCCGGGCGTGGTGGCAGGTGCCTGTAGTCCCAGCTACTCGGGAGGCTGAGGCAGGAGAATGGTGTGAACCTGGGAGGCAGAGGTTGCAGTGAGCCGAGATCACGCCACTGCACTCCAGCCTGGGCAACAGAACAAGACTCTGTCTCAAAACAAACAAACAAAAACAAACAAAACACAAAAAACAGACCTTCGGGCTGGGGGCGGTGGCTGATGCCTGTAATCCCAGCACTTTGGGACACCGTGGTGGGTGGTTTGCCTGAGGTCAGGAGTTCGAGACCAGCCTGGCCAACATGGTGAAACCCCGTCTCTACTAAAATACAAAATTAGCCAGGCGTGGTGGTGCACACCTGTAATCCCAGCTACGCGGGAAGCTGAGTGGGAGAATCGCTTGAACCCAGGAGACGGACGTTCCAGTGAGCCGAGATCGTGGCACTGCACTTCAGCCTGGGTGACGGATTGAGACTCTGCCTCAAAAACAAAACAAAACATAACAAAAAACAGACCTTGGCCTGCTGTGCTCAGAGGGGTTTCCCTGCTGCACCAGGCTGGCTCCTGCACCTTCTCTCCCAGCATGTTCTGCTCTGGGCTTATGCTCATCTCTGAGCCACTTCAGGGGCGGCCCTGGCCAGCCTTCCCCTTGAGAGGGGTGGGCACTGTCAGGGATCCTGGGGGATGCAGCTTTCCCAGAGCCCCCTGCCTCATGTGCCTCACACGCTTAGAACATTGGTCTTTACAGGGGGACTTGAGCGTGCCGTTTTTAAGCTAATGTGTTAAATGTCTCACTTGGTCTAGATCGGGGCTCTTCAGCCTGGGACCCCAAGGGCAGGGCCTGAATTCTCTCTTCGTTCCCCATCGCCAGGCTGGCAGCCCCTGAGGTGATGGCCCTGCGCCTCCTCTGACTTCTAGTTTGGGGGGCCCGGTGGGCAGCGCCCAGGCTTCTCCCGCCTTTCTCCAGCTGGACAGCGAGGGGCGGGGGACGAGGAGTCGGGCGACCCGATCCCCAGACTGGGACGGCCCAGGGGTGGGGTTCGGGCCCCTATGCGGGGAGTCCCAACGGCGAGAGCAGCTGTGGTCCTGGCCCGTGCCTCCCGCCGACACCACAGCCGACCCGGGTCAGGGCGTCAGACCCGTCGGAGCCGCAGTCCAGGTGCCCGGCCCGAGGGGCGGTGCCCGGGCCCCAGAGTGAGCAGCGATGGGCGGGGCGCCGCTCTCGGGAGCCGCCCTCCCACCCGCTGGACCAATGGAGATGCGCGGTTGCTGGCCCCGCCCTCTCAGGGCGGGACGACAGTGCGCAGGCGCACGGCGCGCCCGGGCGGGCCGGCTGGCTGGGAAGATGGCGGCGGGAGCCCGGGCCGCCGCCGCCGCCGCCGCCGCGGAGCGAACCAGGGGTGTCCGGGGTGCGCGGTCCAGGGCCGGGGCCGGGCCATGAGCGCGCCGCCCTCGAGTCCCCGAGCCGCGGAGCCCGCCCGCGCCCCTCGGGCCGCCCCGCGTCCCTCGCCATGGCGCGGCTGGCGGACTACTTCGTGCTGGTGGCGTTCGGGCCGCACCCGCGCGGTGAGTGCCGAGGCCAAGCGCTGAGGGCTGGGAGCCGAGGGTCGAGTGTTGAGGGCCGGGGGCTGGGTCTGAGGGTCGAGGGCCGGGGGCCGGGGGCCGGGGGCTGGGGGCCGAGGGCTGGGGGCTGGGGGCCGGGTCGGGAGGCCGAGGACTGAGGGCCGGGCGCTGAGGGCTGAGGACCGGGGGGCCGGGCGCCGAGGGCCCGGGTCAGGGGGCCGAGGACTGAGGGCCGGGGCCGGGGGCCAGGCTGGGGCTGAAGGCCGGGGCCGACCGGACAGCCCGCGGGGAGAATGGGCGTCCGCTGGGGGCGGCGTGGCCGCGCGGGCCTGGTGGCGGCAGGGAGAGAAGCCTGGGCCCGGCCTGCCCGGCCTCCTTGGGATGGGACGGGCTCTCCCCTTGGCCGGCTGCCGGCGGCTGTGGCTCCAGGGGCGCGGACCCGCGGCTCGCCAGCCCGCCTCTGACCTTGGTGCTGCGTCTGAAGCCCCCGGCGGTCTTGGCGGGGTGCAAACGGGGTGGAGTTCGGGGTTGATGCATGGAGAAGCGGTGTTTGACTTGAAACTGGGAGGATTTGAGGAGGAAGCGTCGAGAGTAGAGAGAAGAGCATTCCTGGCGACTCGCCTGACGGTCCAGGCCCTGCACGCCAAGCCCTGGGTGGGGGATCAGCGTGGCGATCTGTGTCCATGCCCAGGAGGTGTGTGTCTGGGGTCAGCGCCCGTGTCTGAGAGCCCTTCAGCCCAGGAGGTAGGAGAAAACGGAGCCTGACGATGACATCAGCAACAGCCTGGAGACAGCGGCGTTGGTGCGCGTGCTTGGTGTGCCAGGCCCCGCACAGCCCTTTGTGTGCGTTATCTCACCTCTTCCTCCCAGCAGCCCACCGGGGTTGCCCTGCTGTTGCCCCCATCTGTAGAGAAGTCAGGCGCGGATAAGTTGACTGCCTGGCCTGAGCCGGCTCAGAGAGGCTGGGACTGGCACCCAGGTTGTCAGATCCCAGCTGCAGACGGGCAGTGTGGTCAGGCAGGGGCTGGATCTTGAGCCTGGAGGTGGGATTGAGCTTGTCTTCCCAGTTACCGTGTTTTTTGTCAGTCCAGCTGTCACTGTCCCCACCAAGGACCTGGGCTTCTCTCTTCTTTGTGTTTCTTCTGCTGGACCGCCCCCCCCCCCAACACTTCCTGAAGCCTCTTTAGCATCTTCGTTGTCTCCAGCCTCTCCTGAGTGCTCTCTTACTCAGCACACACTCCTCTCTGCTAACGTCTATCCAAGTGTGTGTCTTATGGTACTGTCAGTCATGAGCATCTGTCTTTTTCTTTAGAGAGGGAGTTCTCGCTTGCTAGGACCACACAGTTCTCATCCCCACTGTGTGCAGGCTGGCTGTCAGTGTTGTCTTGACCCACAGAGGGAGCTGTCTGCACCGAGGCACCTGTGAGGGGCATGGAGGAGGCCGTACCACCTGGGGCAGAGGGTGCCTGAGGATCCAGGGAAGCAAGACTGGCTGAGGGCTGCCTTGGCGTGAGGGGCCTTGGGCTGGGGGCCAGGGCGGGGGCTACAGGAACAGCTGATAATGACCCTGAGGATCCTGAGGGCAGTGTGGAGAGGGTTTGGTTTGGTAGAGACTACAGGCAAAGGCCAGGTGGGAGGCGTGGTGGCCGTGGGGTGAGGAGTTGAAGGTAGGCAGAGAGAAGAGGCAGAGTGGGCTCCACAGCAAGCTGTCTGTGACGTGTGTGCTCACTGCTGGAGCCACACGTAGTGCAGGCACCTGTTTGTGTGTGTCCTTTGCGCAGGACAGGGTAGAAGGCTGGAGCTCGAGGTACCCCCCTTCCCCTAAGTGGCAGGAAGGAGTGATAAATGGTCCACTGCAGTAGGGTTGGAGGACCGTGGAGCCCTGTACCCACTACCTTCTGGGGTTGAGCTGGTCAGCTGCTTGCTGGCCTTGCAGCCCCAGGCACCTCTTAGAAGGACTTGTTCATTCTTGAGGGGAACAAGGCTACAGACTGGGACCCTGGTCATGGGCTGAGGGCAGAGCCAGGTGCCAGGGCAGGTGGGAGGGGGGAAGAAGCAGAGGAGCGTGGCGTGGGGGTCAGTTGTCTCTGCTTTGCCCCTTGATAGCCTTGTGACTTTGAGCCAGTTGTTTGGCTCTCTGTGCCTCAGTTTCCTCATCTGGGGATGGAGTGAGTCATGTTAACCTCCCAGGCTGCCGTGAGGATGCGGTGAATGCGTGCACGTGAAGCAGTAGCACACAGGAGGCCCCTGGAAATGATGAGTGTCTTTCACTAGTGACTGAGCAGCAGGTGTGTGGACCCTCTAGGCACAGACACAACAGGCACTTCTGAGCAGGTAGAGGATCCCCTCTGTTCTGTCAGGCTAGGACTTCAGGGCGGGATGCAGGGTCTCTTGGGCTGGGGATTAGGAGTGGCGGATAGCTTGTCTTGGCCTGTATCTGGACATCCTGTCTGGAGCTGCTGGGTGCAGCACCAGGGTGCTAAGGGTGCATGAGTCCTGCCTGAGGCAGCATCCCAATTGCTAGCGGTTACCAGCTGGAAACCTCTCAGGAAAGGTGGGGAGGGGCCCTGAGAAGGTAAATGCCTGTGCTGGCTGTGACCCTTTCACCTCAGAGAGTGATGGTGGCCGGCGCTGGCCCATCTGCAGGCCCCTCACCTGATGAGTCAGGGATCACCTTCTGTGCCCCGGGGCCGGCATCAGAACTAGACAGACTGCCTCTGCCCGGCTCTTGGCCCAGAAGGGCCCTGATCACAGCATGGCCAGTGCTGCGGTGTCTCTAGGGGCAGGAGACACATTTGATCTGGCCCTGACCTGGCCATCGGCCTTCCAGCTCCAGCAGCCGAGTGTGCATCTGCCTGGGAGGAGGGGCTGGACCCCTTGCATCTGAGAAAAAGACCTTTTACCCCATGGCCTCGCCTCTCATCCTGACTGTGATGAGCTGGCTGCATTCTTGAGCCCCATCTACTGTCCCCACCCACGTTCCTGCCCTCCCTCTGGATCGGGTTGGGGCTGTTTGGGATGGCCTCAACTGCCTCCCAGCCTCCACCCTGGGAGCCAGAGGGGGTCCAAGGCCTTGGGTCAGAACTGCTCAGGTCTGATGGGCAGGGCAGGTTGGGGGGATGACTGAGGAAGCAGTAGGGGCCCTGCACATGGCCTGCTGCTGCGGCCAAGGGAGCCATGTGCATGTTGGGGTTGGGTGGGTGGTGTAGCAGAAAGGTGCTGTCCTTCCTTCCTTTTCTTTTCTTTTCCTATAGCTGGGTTCCCCACAAGCAGCAGAGCTGGCCAGGGCTGGTCTTCGTGCACGGAGGGGAGTGTGATGGGGGAACAGGAGAGGCTGCTATCCTTCTTTGCCTCCCCACAGCACACACTGGCCTGGGCCAGCCCTCCAGGCGTCAGAGCCTGGCACTGGTGATGGGGTGCTGCCAGCAGATGACAGAACGCGAGGTCTGTGTTCG
This sequence comes from Nomascus leucogenys, assembly GCF_006542625.1. Taxonomy (NCBI): domain Eukaryota; kingdom Metazoa; phylum Chordata; class Mammalia; order Primates; family Hylobatidae; genus Nomascus; species Nomascus leucogenys. The sequence goes on from NC_044387.1 coordinate 317,944, forward strand.
CCTGCCTGCCCGCCCGCCTTTCAGGCCTGCAGTCTACGTGGGGCTGGCCGCAGGGACATTGGTGCAGGAGGAAGTGCTTTTTGAGGCGCTTTCAGGACAGGAGCCCCAATGTTGTCCTTGGGTGGCCCCCTCAGCCCCATGTTCAAAAGTGGAGGTGGCAAGGAAACCTTGGTGCCCTGTGCCACACAGCACACTGTTTGGATTCGTCCTGTTGCTGAGGGGAGGAGTGGAGAGGGCACCCTCCCTCCTGTGTTTTCTGAGGTAAAGACAGCACTCTGGTGGGCAAGGAGCTCAACTGCTGGAGGTCACTCCTGTGCAATAGGGCTCAAGTGGGTGGGGGACCCTGGGAAGACATGGCAAAACCCCCCACATCCCCCTGGAGGCCACAATGTGGCCTGGCCCTGGACAGCACAGAGCTGAGGTGTAGGCTGGGACCTCAGAAGGGTGAGGAGGGGAGCTGCTCACAGCCGAGGGCTGCAGGGCCCTCCATGGCCTGCCTTTCCAGGGGCCAGCTGTGTTCTGTCATTCCCTGGGGCTCTGGAAGGTGCCCTGTACTTCCGACGGAGGAACCTGTTTGCTTGTGGGGTGTGAGTGCGTTGGGTGTGGGGAAGATGGTTGTGTAGCCGACTGTACGTGTTCTACAAGCCCTAATTAGCCTGTGGTCCGTCCCAGCCAAGCCAACAGGTGCACTAGCAGTCACTGGGGTGTGGTGGAGGGAGGTCGGTCCTAGGGTCCCTGTAGGCCCTAGGCTGGGGCAGAGTTTCCCAGGGGAGGGGGTGCTCTGTGGGCTGAGACCTGAAGGGCTAGTCTGGGGCTGTCATGGCACAGAGGAGCTCAGGGAGAGATGCCTGCTTGGCCTGGCCCACTTGGGCCACTGGGCCAGCCCAAGGAGAGTGGAGCTCAGGGCTGGCTCTTTGGAGGGTAGAGCCCTGCAGAGGACTTAAGGCTGAGTGAGAGTTGGTGCTTCACCAGACTAGTGGGGTGGAGAGGGTCAAGGTAGACGGCGACCTGCCACTCTGCCCATCCTCCTGGGGAAGGCTGCCTTCCCTGCCTGGCCTGGGGGAGGCTGCAGTGCAGAGACTGCTGTCCCTGTTCATAAACCCCTCTTCCTTCCTCCGCCTGCTGCCTCGTGGCAAGAACTGGGTGAGCCCTGGGTGCCAGCCAGGGCTGGGCCCAGATGGTGGTTTGGGGCCAAGCACAAGGAGGCCTTTGGGGGAGTGGGCGGGGTGGGGGAGGAGCCGCAGCTCAGGGCCTGCGCCTGAGTGAGCTGTGCTTGGGGGTGTGGAGGTAGGTGTGGCACCCACAGACACCTGGGCCCCCACCAGTCTGCCGCCTGTCCTCTGCAGGGTATCAGTGGTGGCAGGGGGAGGGGAGCAGGAAGCTGAGGTTTTGTGAGTCAGAATCGGCCCCTCACCGCCCCACCATCTCCCACTTAGCAGCAACCTGCCCACTGCCGACTTCCTTGGCTCTGCCTCTGTAACCCTGGAGGGCGGGTGGTCTCCCCGCCTGTAGGGGACCCGTGGAGTGTGTGCCATTGGGCTGCCAGGGTTGCTCATCTGTTCCCAGGAGGACCAGGCATGCTGGATGTGGGGCTGTGGCCTCCTGGGGGCCAGGGTGGGGGTCCACGAGGGACTCTGTGTTGAGCATGACCCCCCCCCTTGCCCGTCTGGCTCTGCTGCTTCCGCCAGGTGGGTGGCAGTGTTGAGGCCCGTCCAAGCAGAGGATGGGCCCTGGGGACCTGCGGGTTGTGCGGAGGAGAAGGCAGGGAGGCTTTTGTCTTTCCTGCTGCACCTGCTCCATCCTCCACAAGCCCTGGGAGGCCTGCAGAGCCGTCCTGCAGTGGGAGCCACACCCTGAGTGTCCCACTGTGGTCCCCACCAGGCTTCCTGGTTTGGCTCTCCAGGGGTGAGCCACAGGCAGGGACCTTTTCTCCACCAGTGTGCACCGGGCCTGGACACAGTACCCTGGATGTGGTAGTGGGGGCAGCAGAGTAAAAGGGGCTTCGAGGGCTCTGGGGCCCCGAGGAGAGGAGGGGTCTCATGGGGAGACATAGGCCGCTTGGCTCTCCCTGCCCTGAAAGCCCTCCTCCTGGCCCAGGGGAGCTTAGGCTGCGCTCAGCACCCATCCCATGGCCTATGTTCAGGGAGATCTGGAGGCAGGGAGCAGGCCTGGGTGCGACCACCGTCCCACTCTCCTCCGAGAGCTGCTGGGGTCCCAGTGCTCAGGAAGCCGTCTGGGCATCCTTCAGTGGTCGTCCTGGACCAAGTCTCCATCCTTCCCGTCTAGCTGCTGCCCCTCTAGGTCCTGCTGGCTGTGGGGATGGTGTTCTAACAGGCAGCTGCCAAACCCCATCTTCTGGGACCTGTACTGGGGACCTGTCTGTCTCTGAAGCAGCTGGGATAGGGAAGAGTCTGGGGCTGTGGGCACAGGGGGTGTCCTGTAGCCTTGTGGGGCTGAGGCTTCTGGAACCCCACACAGACAGCAGGTTTGAGTCCTCCGCACCCCCGGCTGGTGGTGCAGTGACAGGGCTGGTGGGTGACAGGGAGCTCTGGGGGATGCCCACTCTTGGGGGAGCTGAGAGCCTAAGTGGGGGCCTGGCGGTGGTGGCAGATGCTGTGGGGGCCTGTGGAACAGTCCCGAAATGCTGACCTTCGATGGAGGGCTGCTGTGCTGTGTGAAGCTGGGCTGGTCAGGCTGAAGGAGGTCTCTGGGGTGGGATCGGGGAATGGGGTGTAGCGGCAGGGGCTTCTCTACCCTCAGGTGGCCCTGGGGTCTGCAGCTGTCCAGCAGACTCTCCATACGGAACTATTTTTAGGGAGCTGAGGCTGATCTGGTGCCAGATGAGGGCCCAGTGGGTGGGAATGTTTCCACCCTGGGATCCTCAAGCCTCCTGGTGGGTGGGGGGCGGGTCGGGTGCCCTGACCACCTGTTCTTGTCCTCAGGGAGTGGGGAAGGCCAGGGCCAGATTCTGCAGCGCTTCCCGGAGAAGGACTGGGAGGACAACCCATTCCCCCAGGGCATCGAGCTGGTGAGTGGGGGGCGTGCTGAGACGGTGCTGGCAGGTGGGGAGAGCAGGTGGGCACAGCCCTGCCCTCATCCCTGACTGGGGGCCTCCGCAGTGCCCGGCTCCCTGCTGGGCTAGGGAGAAGACAGCAGAGCTGCTGTCGGGGGGTGTGGCCGTCGGGCTGCACGGTGCTCATGTCACTGTGTCATGTTGTCACTCACTCATGATGGTGGGGACTGTTCTCCCATCTCCTGGTCCTTGCCCCAGGTGGGGAGGTCAGAGGCTGTTACTCCTTTCACCCGGAGAGACTGAGGCCCAGGAGGCCACGTGTCCCCAGGGTCTCCAAGCAAGGAGCTGCCTGTGTGTGTTGGAGCCTCCAGGCCTGGTGGTGCAGATGCTGGGGCAGGTGGGCTGGTTCCTGCCACAGGTGTAGGGGGAGGAGCTGACTGCTGAGCCCTCCCTGCAGTTTTGCCAGCCCAGCGGGTGGCAGCTATGTCCCGAGAGGAATCCACCGACCTTCTTCGTTGCTGTCCTCACCGACATCAACTCCGAGCGCCACTACTGCGCCTGCTTGACCTTCTGGGAGCCAGCGGAGCCTTCACAGGTCAGCTTGGGGCCTCTGGGTACAGCATGAATGAAGCTGCATCCTTGGGCCGTGGCCAACTCCCCCTGCCCCCGTCTCCCCCTGACCCCCAGCAGGAAACGACGCGCGCGGAGGATGCCACAGAGAGGGAGGAAGAGGGGGATGAGGGAGGCCAGACCCACCTGTCTCCCACAGCACCTGCCCCATCTGCCCAGCTGTTTGCACCGAAGACGCTAGTACTGGTGTCACGACTCGACCACACGGAGGTGTTCAGGGTGAGGCCGGCAGCCGGGGCGGCGAGGCAGGACGAGGGTGCTTCCATCGGCTGTCCCACCACTCCCCGCTCTGGTCATTGCAGAACAGCCTTGGCCTCATCTATGCCATCCACGTGGAGGGCCTGAATGTGTGCCTGGAGAACGTGATTGGGAACCTGCTGACGTGCACTGTGCCCCTGGCTGGGGGCTCGCAGGTAAGTTTTGGGGGCAGCTGGTGTCTGCACAGCCACAGGCCCTCCTGCTGGGGCCCCGGTAGGTATTTGGAGCCCAGCCAGAGCCACACACAGCTGCAGGCCTTGGATGCTCCCTCCTGCGTCCTAGTGCCACCATTGCCCCCGACAGTCTTGGCCTGCTCACCTGACCCTCGCACCTGTACTCTGGGCCTGTGTCCTTCAGCCTCTGTGTCCGCTCCTTTGATGGTGTGTGCCTGTCTCTGGATGTTGATGTCAGCTTGTTTGTCTGCTCCCTGCCCTGTGCCTGGGTGTGTTGGAGTGTCTAACCGTGTCTTTCTGCCTGTCTGTCCTGTGCAGCTGGACTCTGTTGAGGAAGGAGCGGTATGGTTTCTTTGTTTCTTCCACCCACCTAGGCCCCATCCCTACCCCATCAAAAGCAGCCACTCCTGTCCTGAGTTTTCTCTGCAGCTGCTTGGGACAACAGAGGCAGGGCATGGCATTTCCCTCTTGCCATGTTGCCCATCACAGCCAGTCCCACCTCGGGTCTGTCAGTCCACCAGGGTCTGCCTGGGGACACAGAGCTCTGGGCTGACTCTGGGCTGGCTCTGGTCAAGCTACTGAGCCTCGATCCTTTTTTTTCTGCAGAGGACGATCTCTCTGGGGGCTGGTGACCGGCAGGTCATCCAGACTCCCCTGGCCGACTCGCTGCCCGTCAGCCGCTGCAGTGTGGCCCTGCTCTTCCGCCAGCTGGGTGAGCCTGTCTGTCCCACCCCCGCATGGCTTCCCCTCGGGGGCTGGTAGTCAGGGATGTGGGTTCTCACTCTGCCTGGGTGGGGGCCCAGGGTCCTCTCCAAGCTTCTCTTCTTCCTTTAGGCATCACCAACGTGCTGTCTTTGTTCTGTGCTGCCCTCACGGAGCACAAGGTTCTCTTCCTGTCCCGGAGCTACCAGCGGCTCGCCGATGCCTGTCGGGGCCTCCTGGCACTGCTGTTTCCTCTCAGATACAGGTGACCCCCTCGCGGCCCTCCCAGCCCCTTCTCCTGGCCCCTTTGCCCAGCTGCGTCTGCTGGCTCACTGCATCCTCTGGGGCCTGCACAGCTTCACCTATGTGCCCATCCTGCCGGCTCAGCTGCTGGAGGTCCTCAGCACACCCACACCCTTCATCATTGGGGTCAACGCGGCCTTCCAGGCAGAGACCCAGGAGCTGGTAAGGGCTGTGCTTTGTGTCTACTTCACGGCCCAGGCCTGCAGGTCCCTGACTGCTGGCTCCCTTGGTCCACAGCTCGATGTGATTGTTGCTGATCTGGATGGAGGGACAGTCACCATCCCTGAGTGTGTGCACATTCCACCCTTGCCAGAGCCACTGCAGAGTCAGACGCACAGTGTGCTGAGCATGGTGAGGGGCACCACGGGCAAGCGGGAGCCTTGGGGGCCTTTGGGATGTGGCTGCACAGGGAGCCTAGAGCCGGGGCCAGCGTGCAGCTGCCTGCTCCGTTCTGTGCTGGCAGGTCCTGGACCCGGAGCTGGAGTTGGCTGACCTCGCCTTCCCTCCGCCTACTACATCCACCTCCTCCCTGAAGATGCAGGTGGGGGTCGTTGCTGCTCCTACATGGGGACCCCAGGCGCTCAGGCTGCCCCCGCTCAGGTCTGCTGCCACTGACACACAAGGCCCCACCCCCAGGCTGGCCCCGGCTCCAGTAGCAGAAGCAGGAAGGAGGCTGGGAGCAAAGCAGCCGCCAGCAGTTAGGAGTGGTGGTCGTGAGTGGTGCAGGCGAGGCGGCAGGGGCCCAGCCAGGGGCTGGAACTTGGCATCTGATCACAGGAGCCCTTGAGGGTGCTGAGCAGGAGTGCCTCGTCCAGACAGTTTCAGAGGAGCTGGTGGCCCTGTGTGCAGAATGGTGGGAGGGGCAGAAGGATGGGAGCGGGGCAGCTTGGGGTGGGGTGGGGTGTGGAGAAGCTCCTGGGTGGCCTGGGGTGGGGGTTGGCAGGACTGGCTCTCACCTGCACTCAGCTCTTCTCCCAGGACAAGGAGCTACGCGCCGTCTTCCTGCGGCTCTTCGCTCAGCTGCTGCAGGGCTATCGCTGGTGCCTGCATGTCGTGCGCATCCACCCGGAGCCTGTCATCCGCTTCCATAAGGTGGGGCGCCTGGTGGCTGGGGTGGGGTGGGAGATAAGTGCATGGTGGAGACCCCTGAGGGACCGACCTCCTTGTGTCCCCCAGGCAGCCTTCCTGGGCCAGCGTGGGCTGGTAGAGGACGATTTCCTGATGAAGGTGCTGGAGGGTATGGCCTTTGCTGGCTTCGTGTCGGAGCGTGGAGTCCCGTACCGCCCCACGGACCTGTTCGATGAGGTGCACCTCCGCCCTGCCTTCCCAGTCCCCTGCCCGGGCTCTGCCTGACCATGGCTTACCTAACCTCCTGCCTACCCCGCTAGCTGGTGGCCCACGAGGTGGCAAGGATGCGGGCGGATGAGAACCACCCCCAGCGTGTCCTGCGTCACGTCCAGGAACTGGCAGAGCAGCTCTACAAGAACGTACGAGGGTGGCAGGACGGAGGGTGTCGTACCACCTTGATCCCTGGGCCCCTGCCCCACACCTGCCGTCTCCCCACAGGAGAACCCGTACCCAGCCGTGGCGATGCACAAGGTACAGAGGCCCGGTGAGAGCAGCCACCTGCGACGGGTGCCCCGACCCTTCCCCCGGCTGGATGAGGGCACTGTGCAGTGGATTGTGGACCAGGCTGCGGCCAAGATGCAGGGTGCACCCCCCGCTGTGAAGGCCGAGAGGAGGACCAGCGTGCCCTCAGGGCCCCCCATGAGTGCGTAATGAGGGAGGGGAAGGCGGGCCCCAAGCGTGGCCCAGGATGGGCATGGGGTCAGGGGTCCGAGTGTGTGTGTTCTGTCCCCGCAGCTGCCATACTGGAGCGGTGCAGCGGGCTGCATGTCAACAGCGCCCGGCGGCTGGAGGTTGTGCGCAACTGCATCTCCTACGTGTTTGAGGGGAAAATGCTTGAGGCCAAGAAGGTGAGGGCTGTGCAGGCTCCAGCCAGGCTAGGGCAGTGGGTTTCAGAGGAGACCCAGGCCGCGCTTCGCCCTTGTGGGTGCTGACACTGCCCCGGGGCCTCCTCTGCCTAACAGACAGGAGAGGGGGCTGGGCTGGCCGGAGGGTAGGTGGGCTCCAGGTCTCCTCTCTTGACCTCAGTGAGGGGTGTGTCGGGCCTGCGCGGAAGGCCCAGCCAGGGAGATTTACTTCCATTTTCAGAAATCAGAAGGTTTCACTATTATGTTTCCTGTGTGTCCTTCCCCTTAAATTGGGTAGGCCCATACACGACCTGTTCTTCGTACTTGATGGAAAACAGCTTGCTCCCTCCATACATGACCTGTTCCTCGTACCTTATGGAAGCAGAGCTTTTTGCTCCCTGCCGTCTTGCCCTCTGTGGTGCTCACCTAAGGCCTCTGGGGTCTGTCATCATGGCCAGTTGGCGACTCTTGTTTGTCATTGGCTGTGTGGTGTCCCTTTGGGGCGGCCAGTTTTGTGATGAACGATGCAGCAATAGAACGCAAACTCCAAGCCTTTCTGTGGCCGGGCCTGTGCCAGGCTAGTCACTGAGCCCTGGCCAGCCAGGCAGCTATGAGCCTGTGAGCAAGGGGGCCCGGCCCACAAGGCCTCCCTCTGGCGCGCACCTCTCTGCCGGCTCGCAGGTGCAGCGTCTGCATCCTCGTGTCTGGCCTGGTGAACTTGTACTTGTGGAGTTGTCGGGCCCACTGGAGGTTTTAGTCTTTATTGGTCGGCAAAGCCCCAGAGTCTGGGACACCCCACCTGAAAGGCATTTGGGTCTCCTGGACACCTGCTGCCCTCCCTGCCTGGGCCCCGAGTGGGTCTTCTCTGTGCCCTCAGCCCATGTCTCCTTTCCCCACCCCCAGCTGCTTCCAGCCGTGTTGAGGGCCCTGAAGGGGCGAGCTGCACGCCGCTGCCTCGCCCAGGAGCTGCACCTGCATGTGCAGCAGAACCGTGCGGTCCTGGACCACCAGCAGTTTGACTTTGTCGTCCGTATGATGAACTGCTGCCTGCAGGTGAGGCCAGGTCCATCCTGCTAGTGACATGGTGCATGGCGCATGAGCGGGAAGAGGCGGGGAGACCCTGGTCTGTGAGTGAGAGTGGAGAGAGGGTGCAAGAGACTCCTGTGCCAGTGGGCAGGGGTCCTCGGTCTGCAGGGAACATGGAGAGAACCATTGGGGGCAGGTGCCGGGGCCTGGGGTCTCCTGATACTGAGCCTCTGAGGCAGCCTTGGGGAGCTGGAGCCAAGGGTGTCAGGTGCTGGTCTGTGGTGGCTATGGGGGTGGTGGGGGCATGGTGGGAGGTGAGTGCTGCCTGGGAGGGGAGATGTCCTGACAGGCTCTCACTCTACCTGCAGGACTGCACTTCTCTGGACGAGCATGGCATCGCGGCTGCTCTGCTGCCTCTGGTCACAGCCTTCTGCCGGGTGAGTGCTGGCATGGCTGAGGTCTCCTTCCCAGCCCCTTCCTGGCTGCATCCAGCTGACCACCTCCGCTGGTTCCTGCAGAAGCTGAGCCCGGGGGTGACGCAGTTCGCATACAGCTGTGTGCAGGAGCACGTGGTGTGGAGCACGCCACAGTTCTGGGAGGCCATGTTCTATGGGGATGTGCAGACTCACATCCGGGCCCTCTACCTGGAGCCCACTGAGGACCCGGCCCCCGCCCAGGTGCGCAGGGACTCCCCGGGCTGGGGGCCGGGGACTAGGGGCTGGGGGCAGTGTGGCCCTGGCTCATGCGTGTGGTGCTGTGGCAGGAGGTTGGGGAGGCACCTTCCCAGGAGGACGAGCGCTCTGCCCTAGACGTGGCTTCTGAGCAGCGGCGCTTGTGGCCAACCCTGAGCCGTGAGAAGCAGCAGGAGCTGGTGCAGAAGGAGGAGAGCACGGTGTTCAGCCAGGCCATCCACTATGCCAACCGCATGAGCTACCTCCTGCTGCCCCTGGACAGCAGCAAGAGCCGCCTGCTTCGGGAGCGTGCCGGGCTGGGCGACCTGGAGAGCGCCAGCAACAGCCTGGTCACCAACAGGTGAGGCGGGGACTGGAGCTTGGGCCCAGTGGAGGCGGGAGGCAGGGCCGTGGTGAGAAGGGGCTGTGGTGGGTAGGGCCCATGCCCACAGTTTCTTCCCTGGCCCAGCATGGCTGGCAGTGTGGCCGAGAGCTATGACACAGAGAGCGGCTTTGAGGATGCAGAGACCTGCGACGTAGCTGGGGCTGTGGTCCGCTTCATCAACCGCTTTGTGGACAAGGTCTGCACGGAGAGTGGGGTCACCAGCGACCACCTCAAGGGGCTGCATGTCATGGTGCCAGGTACGGGGGTTTGGGCTGGTGATGCCCCCTTGGATGGGTGGGGCTGGGCACAGAGTGTGAGAACTATCTTCCTGCAGACATCGTCCAGATGCACATCGAGACCCTGGAGGCCGTGCAGCGGGAGAGCCGGAGGCTGCCGCCCATCCAGAAGGTTTGCGGGGGCCGGTGGGGCTGCGGGCGCCCAAGGCCGGGGCTGCATCCTGAGCTCCTGCTCTTGTTTTGGAGCAGCCCAAGCTGCTGCGGCCGCGCCTGCTGCCCGGTGAGGAGTGTGTGCTGGACGGCCTGCGCGTCTACCTGCTGCCGGATGGGCGTGAGGAGGGCGCGGGGGGCAGTGCCGGGGGACCAGCATTGCTCCCAGCTGAGGGCGCCGTCTTCCTTACCACATACCGGGTCATCTTCACGGGGATGCCCACGGACCCCCTGGGTGAGCCTGCAGACCCTCTGGCCCTGTCGCCCCCTCTCCCCCAGGTCTTTGGGATGGATGGGCTTTCCCTGCCTCTCCCTCCCTTTTCTCAGGGGTTCTGGGTCCCCGTGGGAAATGGGCCTTTGCTCCTTCCCCACCCACCTGGGATGCTCCATAACTGTGGTACCCTGAGATTCTGGGGACCCCCCCCTTACCTTCCTTGCTTCTGACTCTGCCTGGCCTGTCCTAAGTTGGGGAGCAGGTGGTGGTCCGCTCCTTCCCGGTGGCTGCGCTGACCAAGGAGAAGCGCATCAGCGTCCAGACCCCTGTGGACCAGCTCCTACAGGACGGGCTGCAGCTGCGCTCCTGCACATTCCAGGTGGGGCATGGTGCGAGGGTGGGGCTCTCATCCCCCGCCCTGGTCTTTCTCCTGCAAACCGGTCTTTCTTGTATGAACCATTTTTAGGCCAGTCTCCAGCAGTGGCCCTGTTATGCTTGCGTGTCTGGGGCCTCACCGTGGCTCTTGAGTTGATGTCCACTGTTTGATGTGCAGTCTTTGGGTCCTTATCCTTTCCCTGGGGCGCCGGCCTTCAAGTCCGTGTCTTGGGTGTGCCTTGCAAACCCAGGCCTCAGCTCACAGCCACTGAGATTTCGAGTTTACACAAACGCTTGCCTTCGTGTGACACAGATACAGGCCCATGTCTGTGGTCTGCTTCTCTCTGTGTCATGGCTGCGGGGGGAAGGGGAGTCTGGCATCTGGCAGCGTCAGAGTTGGGGAAGGGGCTGGGGGGCCACCCACACCCCTAAGGGCTGCTTTTTCCGATGCAGCTGCTGAAAATGGCCTTTGATGAGGAGGTGGGGTCTGACAGTGCCGAACTCTTCCGTAAGCAGCTGCATAAGCTGCGGTATCCTCCGGACGTCAGGGCCACCTTTGCGTTCACCTTGGGCTCTGCCCACACACCTGGCCGGCCACCGCGAGTCACCAAGGACAAGGGTCCTTCCCTCAGGTATGGGTCTGGGTCCCAGGCCAGGGCAGCTGGTCCTCAGCCATGTTCCCGCTCCAACCCTCCTAGGCCCCTGTGCCCATCTTTGTCCCTCCTCCTCTCACCTTTGCTGACTCTTGTGTGCCCCAGAACCCTGTCCCGGAACCTGGTCAAGAACGCCAAGAAGACCATCGGGCGGCAGCATGTCACTCGCAAGAAGTACAACCCCCCCAGCTGGGAGCACCGGGGCCAGCCGCCCCCTGAGGACCAGGAGGACGAGATCTCAGGTGGAGGGGCGGGGGTGGAGTCCTGGGTGGGCTCTGGATGCTGACACTCGCCAGGGAGGATCAGGGCAGGCGGAGCAGCCCCGTGATGACCATGTGTGCCTGGCCTGCGCAGTGTCGGAGGAGCTGGAGCCCAGCACGCTGACCCCGTCCTCAGCCCTGAAGCCCTCCGACCGCATGACCATGAGCAGCCTGGTGGAAAGGGCTTGCTGTCGCGACTACCAGCGCCTCGGCCTGGGCACCCTGAGCAGCAGCCTGAGCCGGGCCAAGTCCGAGCCCTTCCGCATTTCTCCCGTCAACCGCATGTACGCCATCTGCCGCAGGTGAGGGCCAGGGCTGGCCTGGGTGATGGGCATGTGACTGGGTGTCCTCCCTGCCTGCTGAGGGCCTGGGCCACGGCTTCTGGTCATGTAACGAATGTGGAGGGGGAGACTCCGGGCAGAGGGACAGGCCACAGGGCTTGGGGGGTGGGCCGGGGGGCCCCGTGGCTGAGCTGGAAGCGCCTCCTGCTGGGAGCCACGGGCCGGCTCCTCTTGCCTTGCTTGGGGCGTGAGCCGCCTTCACGCCTCTGCCTCCTTTCAGCTACCCAGGGCTGCTGATCGTGCCCCAGAGTGTCCAGGACAACGCCCTGCAGCGCGTGTCCCGCTGCTACCGCCAGAACCGCTTCCCCGTGGTCTGCTGGCGCAGCGGGCGGTCCAAGGCGGTGCTGCTGCGCTCTGGAGGCCTGCACGGCAAAGGTGTCGTCGGCCTCTTCAAGGCCCAGAACGCGCCTTCTCCAGGTACTTCCTGCGTCCTGCCCTGTGCCTGCCCTGCCCTGTCTCACCCTCCCCTGCCTCAGCTCCGTGTCCTCCCCCAGGCCAGTCCCAGGCGGACTCGAGTAGCCTGGAGCAGGAGAAGTACCTGCAGGCTGTGGTCAGCTCCATGCCCCGCTACGCTGACGCGTCGGGACGCAACACGCTTAGCGGCTTCTCCTCAGCCCACATGGGCAGTCACGGTGAGGGTGCTTGTGGGCAGACGGTGGGGCAGGGGCACTTTGGGGGGCTGTGGTGGCATTTGTGGTTTGGCAGGCAGGCCAGGGAGGGGCAGAAACGGCGCTGGTCATGGATGTTTGGGTGTGCGATGAGGAGGGTGCCCTCCGGGTGCCATGGGGCAGGGGCGGGAAGCCTGCCCTGACCAGGTGTGTGCCCTGACCTCTTGCCCACCCTGACGTCCTGCCCGCTCTGACTGCCCCGCTCTCCACCTCTGCATCTGCTGCAGCTTCCTGCAGGGGCCTCCGGGTGCTGCCTCTGCGCGGCTCTGTCTTACCGTTTCCCACAGCCTGGAAACCTCCCAGATGCTCCTCTGTCCTGTTCCCTCCCAGTGTCACTGTTTTTCCTCATCCCCCACCCTCCACCCTCCCCGCATCCCCCAATCCAGACTGTCTTTGGAGCCTCTGTCCTCATGTGTCCTGGTTCCTTGGCCCTTGCCCGGGCTGGCCTTGCTGTCTCTGTCCCCACCGCCACGCACACTTCACAGGCGCCCTGCACACACTGAGCTAGACTGGCCCCAGGACGGGGTGGCAGATATGCCCCACACTCACTCCTCTGTCTGGACCACCTGTTCTCTAGTTCAGAAGTGGTTTTTTTTTCCAGATACCACATTATATAGTTATATTTTACAATCGCCCTGTCTTCCTGCCTTCCCACCCCTGCCAGAAACCCTGAGTGGCGTTTGCAGGTGGGGCCGCCCCCGCATCCCCCATGCCTGTGCCTCCTACAGAGTCCCTTTCGCGTCTCCGATCATCCCCAGTGCCAGTGGCTGCTGCCTCCCAGTGTCCCCCTCAGTGCCCAGCAACGCACAGGGGCTCAAGCTTCCCTCAGCTGTAGTCGTGGCTTCTAGTCCCAGACCTGACCTTTTTTTTTTTTTTTTTTGAGTCAGTCTCGCTCTGTTGCCCACGCTGGAGTTCAGTGGCGCGATCTCGGCTCACTGCAGGCTCCACCTCCCAGGTTCATGCCATTCCCCTGCGTCAGCCTCCCGAGTAGCTGGGACTACAGGCACCCGCCACCACGCCCGGCTAATTTTTTTTTTGTATTTTTAGTAGAGATGGGGTTTCACCATTTTAGCCAGGATGGTCTCGATATCCTGACCTCGTGATCTGCCCACCTCGGCCTCCCAAAGTGCTGGGATTACAGGCGTGAGCCACCACGCCCAGCCCGGCTAATTTTTTTGTATTGTATTTTTAGTGGAGACGGGGTTTTACCATGTTAGCCAGGATGGTCTCGATCTCCTGACCTCGTGATCCATCTGCCTCGGCCTCCCAAAGTGCTGGGATTACAGGCGTTAGCCACCGCGCCCGGCCAGCTCTGACCTTTTTACAAGGATACGCTGGGCCCTGGTTGGCATCCAAAGCAGGCTGGTGCCGCGTCCTCACTGTGAGCTGGGCGCCTGCAGTGTGGCAGCCGTCAGAGGATGCAGGGCGTGTTGGGCTGGCATTGTGCTTGGCCCATAGTGACCACTTGGTGGACGAGGGGACATTGCCTCTCTCAGTCCCACCCTCGGTCCCACCCTGGGGCCTTGCAGAAGCAGGTGAGCCTGGCGCAGGGCCAGGCGCCCAGAGACCCACTGTGGACCCCAGGCATCTCCCAGCTCTTTGGGCCGCCCCTTCCTCGTGGCCTCCCTGTGCCTTCAGGCCACGTCGTCTGGACCGTGAACCTCAGCCTGGGACTCAGATCTGCCTGTGTCCTGGACTGAGCTGCTCTCCATCCTTTTGGACTGGGCTCAGGCTCTGAGTCCACCCTCTCCCCTCTTCGGAAAGCCTCCAGGTCGCCTCTTCTCCAGGCCACACCTCTTGGGCACCTCCTATTGCTGTGCCCTGGACAGAGGCCTCTGCATGCGCATGTGTGGAGAGTTCTGAGCTGTGCCCATCACAAGCCCTGGCCCCTGAGTGGAGGACAAAGGGCCAGGATGTGGAGGGAGGGACTCAGAGACAGACTTGCTCTGAGCCAGCTTGAGTGGGAAGAGAGGAGGGTTCAGAGGAGAGCCCGGGATCTCCACCGCACAGCCCTGCTGCTGCCACGGAGTGCTCTGCGGCCTGCCCTGCCCTGGCAGAGAGGCCCACACCAGGATGTCTCTTCCCACTCTCCTGAGATCAGGACTTGGGGCTGACCCCTGCTATCTCCAGGCTCCCTGGGGGCTTGGTGGAACCCTCTGACCTGTAGGCACCCCCAAGCTGGGCACGCCCAGGCCTGGGGCTAGGCCTGAGCCTTCTCTCTGCTGTGCCCCCAGTTCCCAGCCCCAGAGCCAGGGTCACCACGCTGTCCAACCCCATGGCGGCCTCGGCCTCCAGACGGACCGCGCCCCGAGGTACCGTACCGAGCCTGCAGGCCTCCCCTTCGTGGTGCTGGCGGCCTCTAGTGTGCACCGAGTTGTTGCGGGCACTAATGTCTCCCCCCACACCTGACACTAACGATCCGTCTCCCGGGCCCCAGTCCTTACCTCCCTGACCCGTGAGTCCTGCCCTAGAAACTAACACTGGCTGCCACCCTATGTCTCAGAATGTGTGTGTGCCAGCCCTCCTCTCGCACGGCCCTGCTGGGGTCCTGCCAACCACCCCTGCCCTGGGAGCTCAGCCCCAGGTAAGTGGTGCCCTGGCCCCCCTCGGGTGCTTACCTGGCGTCTCCTCCACAGGTAAATGGGGCAGTGTCCGGACCAGTGGACGCAGCAGTGGCCTTGGCACCGATGTGGGCTCCCGGCTAGCTGGCAGAGACGCGCTGGCCCCACCCCAGGCCAACGGGGGCCCTCCCGACCCAGGCTTCCTGCGTCCGCAGCGAGCAGCCCTCTACATCCTCGGGGACAAAGCCCAGCTCAAGGTGACTGGGGTGGGGGATGGGGGGTGAGGGTGGGGGCTCGGCAGGGGGCTTGGGGCCTCATGTGTCTCGTGGCACTTGTCCGGGTTGTTTTCAGGGTGTACGGCCAGACCCCCTGCAGCAGTGGGAGCTGGTGCCCATTGAGGTATTCGAGGCACGGCAGGTGAAGGCTAGCTTCAAGAAG
Organism: Nomascus leucogenys; assembly: GCF_006542625.1. Lineage (NCBI taxonomy): Eukaryota > Metazoa > Chordata > Mammalia > Primates > Hylobatidae > Nomascus > Nomascus leucogenys. The sequence goes on from NC_044387.1 coordinate 333,034, forward strand.
CTGCTGAAAGCATGTGTCCCAGGCTGCCCCGCTGCTGAGCCCAGCCCAGCCTCCTTCCTGCGCTCACTGGAGGACTCGGAGTGGCTGATCCAGGTCTCTGCACTGCCCCTGTCCCTCCGCCCGCCTCGGTGCTGGGCCCACCCGTTGGCTAGAGCCAAGTGGATGGGTCTAGGTTTGCTTGTCTGACAGTGTGGAGCACTGGAAGGAGGAGGTGACAGCCACTTCCCACCCAGGCTCTGGTGCCTAGAAGGCAGCTGGGAGGCTGGGCCTGGCTGGGGCCAGCTGACAGTGAAAGTGGCCAGGGCCTGGGCATGGGTATGTTGGAGCAGCCTGCTGGGCCCACGTGGGCTGATGACCACACAGGGGATGTGGTTTATGGTTTTGGGCCTCTGCTGCATTCTCTCGGGGGTGGGTACTGACAGGACGCTGGCTTGGTAAACACTGGAGGGCTTGAAGATGGGGCCACCGGGCATCTTGAGGGACAGGGACGTCCCTCAGTCCTAGAGGGCTTGGAGGGGGGTGGGCTGTGGCCAGCAGGCTGGAGGTGGGCTGGTCGGCACACCCAGAGTGAGGTGTGCTTGTCCAGTGCTGTGCCTGCATCCAGGGCTCAGAGGGCTGTGGACGGGGCCTGCCTCCCCGGTGCCTGTGGACATGCGGGTCTCTGGCCTGGTGAGTGGCGAGGCAGGAGGGTGGTGAGTCCCAGAGGGGCTGAGGTCACCTGTCCCTGCAGATCCACAAGCTGATGCAGGTGTCTGTGCTGGTGGTGGAGCTCCTGGATTCAGGCTCCTCCGTGCTGGTGGGCCTGGAGGACGGCTGGGACATCACCACCCAGGTGTGTGGCGCGTGGGGCTGGGGTGGGCCAGGCTCCCGGGCTCCTCGCTGACCACCCGGCGGTGCTGGCAGGTGATATCCTTGGTGCAGCTGCTCTCAGACCCCTTCTACCGCACGCTGGAGGGCTTTCGCCTGCTGGTGGAGAAGGAGTGGCTGTCCTTCGGTCATCGCTTCAGCCACCGTGGAGCCCACACCCTGGCTGGGCAGAGCAGCGGCTTCACACCCGTCTTCCTGCAGTTCCTGGACTGCGTACACCAGGTGGGCAGGCCGCTGTGTGCGGGGGGGGGCCGGGACCGCCCCCTGACCGCTGAGCCCTGGCCCCTGACCCACATGGCGTGCAGGTCCACCTGCAGTTCCCCATGGAGTTTGAGTTCAGCCAGTTCTACCTCAAGTTCCTCGGCTACCACCACGTGTCCCGCCGTTTCCGGACCTTCCTGCTCGACTCTGACTATGAGCGCATTGAGCTGGGTATGTCGGGAGTTGGGGCTGGGGCAGCCACGGGTCAGGAGGGGCCCAGGCTCAGTGCTGCCCCTGTGTAGGGCTGCTGTATGAGGAGAAGGGGGAACGCAGGGGCCAGCTGCCGTGCAGGTCTGTGTGGGAATACGTGGACCGGCTGAGCAAGAAGACGCCTGTGTTCTACAATTACGTGTATGCGCCCGAGGACGCAGAGGTAAGCTGGGGCTGGGTCGGGTAGGCGGCTCCTGCCGGACCCAGATCCTCAACCGCAGGCCCACCCTCAGGTCCTGCGGCCCTATAGCAACGTGTCCAACCTGAAGGTGTGGGACTTCTACACGGAGGAGACGCTGGCCGAGGGCCCTCCCTATGATTGGGAACTGGCCCAGGGGCCCCCTGAGCCCCCAGAGGAAGAACGGTCTGATGGAGGCGCCCCCCAGAGCAGGCGCCGCGTGGTGTGGCCCTGCTACGACAGCTGCCCGCGGGCCCAGCCTGATGCCATCTCACGCCTGCTGGAGGTGCGTGTGATCCCAGAGCAAGGTCTGGCCTGGCACCCACCCCTCTCGCTCAGACAGCAGGGTCGTGTGTGTGTGCACACTTGTACGTGCACCAACCCCTGGGGGTTGGTGTGGCCCTGCCGTCTCCCCACCGTGTGAACTGCCTACTGGCCTGGGGTGGCTGTGGCTCCCCAGGGCCCCGCCCCACTCAGTGGGTGCTTCCAGACAGTGACAGGAGGGCCGTCGTCAGAGACCTCCAGGTCTCGGTACGCAGCCTCCACTCTGAGCACGTGTGTTTTCCCTGACCTGGCTTTGAGCAGCTCAGGTACCTGTTGAGGAGTCAGCCCTTGGAGAGGACAGTGTTTTCCTCCCTCCGCCAGACTGCCTGCCCCACCTAATGTGACCCTAATGTGAGCAGCTCTGAGTTCTTGCCCTGAGAGCTTGGGGTTGACATTGAGGCCTCTCTTACCCTCACTGTGCCATCCCTGGTGGGCCTGGACTGAACAAGGCAGAGATGCCTGGGAAGGAGAAAGGAGACTGTGATTGGGTGGTGGCGGTGGCTGGGTTGGCGTGTAGGGCGTGAGGCGGTGTCCTGCGCGTGGTGCTACCTTTTGGGGCCATCCCAGAGTCTCTGTGGGGCTGAGCAGGCAGAGGAGTGTGGGCCTCAGACCCAGGCCACGGGGGGGACCTGCACTCAGCTCCCCACTGTTGGCTTGTGGCTGTGTGGCCTTAGAGATTCTCTTTTTTTTTTTTTTTTTTGAGATGGAGTCTTGCTCTGTCACCCAGGCTGGAGTGCAGTGGCGCCATCTTGGCTAACTGCAAGCTCCACCTCCCGGGTTCACGCCATTCTCCTGCCTCAGCCTCCCGAGTAGCTGGGACTACAGGCGCCCGCCACCACGCCCAGCTAATTTTTTGTATTTTTAGTAGAGACGGGGTTTCACCATGTTAGCCAGGATGGTCTTGATCTCCTGATCTTGTGATCCGCCCGCCTTGGCCTCCCAAAGTGTTGGGATTACAGGCGTGAGCCACCGCGCCCAGCCAAGTTATCTAAGCATCTTAGAGCTTCTGTTTCCTTGTGCAGAAAGTGGAAATGCTGATTGCTGCCTTACAGGGAAGTTGTGAGGCTTAAATGAGTCATTTATTTCAGTGACTTAGCATGGGGCACAGGGTTTGGGGGAGTATGGGAGTCATGGTTTGTGATGGAGGTGACCCACAAGCACAGACAGCAGTCCCTTTTTCTCTCTCGCGATGCTCATGGTCTTAAAGTTGACACGGTCTGATTGGTGCTAATGGAGTCACTCAGCTTTGTCATGACCAGCATCAGCTTGCGCTGTTGTTTTCTTGTGTTTTTTACTGGTCTGTGTGTTTATGTTTAAGGTGAGTTTCTTGTACACAGGATGTAGATGTAGCTGGGTCTTCTTGTTACCCAGTCTAATAGGTTTTTTTAATTGGAATTTTTAGCCCATTTTAATTTACTGTTACTATTGATGTGGCTGGGTTTAAGTCTGGCATCTTGCTGTTTGTTTTCTGTTTGTCCCTTTGATTTTTTTCCTTTCTTCCTTTTCTTTTTTTAAAAAATAAGTGTTTTTAGTATTCTGTCTACTGTGAGTTGAGCTGTACCTCTCTGTGTTGTGTTTCAGGGGTTGCCAGGGGCTATAATCATCTGACTTGAAATTACATTACCCTGTTCACACCAGAAGAGCCTTATGGTGGTGTGTGTCCATTCATGCCCTCCCTGTCCTCCTGTTACTGTCACACATTTTGCTTTTACATATGACATAAACACCCAGCATTGTTTTTTTTTTTTTTTTTGAGAGATGGAGTCTCCCTCAGTCACCCAGGCTGGAGAGCGGTGGTGTGATCTCGGCCTACTGCAACCTCTGCCTCTGAGTTCAAGTGATTCTCCTGTCTCAGCCTCCCAAGTAGCTGGGATTATAGGCACCCCGCCACCATGGCCGGCTAAATTTTTTTTGTATTTTTAGTAGAGACGGGGTTTCACTGTGTTGGCCAGGCTAGTCTCAAACTCCTGACCTCAGGCGATCTGCCCACCTCGGCCTTGCAAAGTGCTGGGATTACAGGCGTGAGCCACCATGCCTGGCCCTGTTTTTGTTTTAAATAGTCAACTTTGTTTTAAGGAAATTAAGAAAGAAGGAAAAAGTCTTCTATTTTTGCCGTTTATAACATTCTTCATTCTTTCAGTATAATCTGGTCTGGTTATTATTTCTCTTCAGCCTGAAGAATTTTTAATATTTCTTGTAATGCAGAGCTGCCAGTCACAAATTCCCTCAGCTTTTGTTTATCTGGAAACATCTTTGTGCTTTTATTTTGCAAAGGGCATTTTCTCTGGATATACAATTCTAGGTTGACAGCTTCTATTTTTTTTTTTTTTTTTTTTTACATTCAGCAGTTAAACTGATGTAACCTTAAAAGATACCATTACTGGGCCGGACACGGTGGCTCATGCCTGTAATCCCAGCACTTTGGGGGGCTGAGGCAGGTGGATCACCTGAGGTCAGGAGTTCGAGACCAGCCTGGCCAATATGGCAAAACCCCGTCTCTACTGAAATATAAAAATGAGCTGAGTGTGTGTGCCTCTAATCCCAGCTACTCAGGAGGCTGAGGCAGGAGAATCGCTTCAACCCAGGAGGTGGAGGCTGCAGTGAGCTGAGATCGTGCCACGACACTGCAGCCTGGGCAATAAGAGTGAGACTCTGCTTCAAAAAAAAAAAAAAAAAAAAATACTACTTTGTTTTCTGGCCTGTATTGTTTCTGCTTAGAAGTTAGTGTTCATTCTTATCCTTATAAACTGTGTATAATGGCACCCTTTCATTCTCTGCCTGAAGATTTTGCGTTTAATTTTGGCTTCAGCAATTTGACCGTTGTGGTTTTTGCTTTCGTCCTGCTTGGGGCTCTTCAAACTTCTGGGTCTGTGAGACGGTCATTTTTGTCAAATTTAATACATTTTAAGCCACTGCTTCTATAAATTACTTTTTCTGCACAATCTCTCCCTTTCCTTCTGGGACTTTATTGTCCCGTACGCTGCTGAAGCTCTGTGTGTTTTCTGTCTTTATCTTTGCAGTTCATTTTGGATGATTTCTGTTGGCCTGTCTTCAAGCTCACTACTCTTTTCTTTCGTGTTTTTAATATACTCAGGCCCATCAAATGAATTTTTTTTTAATTTCTTGAGACAGGGTCTTGCTGTGTTGCCCAGGCTGGAGTGCAGTGGCACAGTCATGGCCCACTGCAGCCTGAACCTCCCAGGCTCAAACAATCCTGCTTCATTCAGCCTCTCGAGTTGCCGAGACTACTGGCGTGTGCCACGTGCCGGCTTTTTTTTTTTGTAGACGGGGTCTCCCTATGTCACCCAGGCAGGTCTCAAACTCCTGGGCCCAAGCAGTCCTCTCACCTTGGCCTCCTAAAGTGCTGGGATTACAGGCGTGAGCCACCACTCCTGGCCCCATCTGATGAATTTAACACTTTTTATTGTAGAGATTCCCCATCTGATAAACCATTATGTCCATCTTTTTTTTAAATCTTGAAACATTTATAACTTAAAAATATATGTAAAGATGGGGTCTTGCCATGTTGCCCAAGCTGTTCTCACACTCCTTGGGTCAAGCGATTCTCCCTCCTCGGCCTCTCAAAGTGCTGGGCTTACAGGTGTGAGCCACTGTGCCTGCCTGTGCTGTCTTTCTTTAAGCTTAGAGTCTTGGGTTTTATTCTCGCAGGCAGGGAATGAGCTTGTGGGTCAGCTTGATCTGTTTGAAGCTTGTTTCTAAGCTTTGTTTGGGCAGCTCGCCAGCACCTCTAGAGAAGCTCCAGGGATAGAGCAGCCTAAGGTATGTGACCTCTCCAGGGCTTCAGTTGGAGTTTTGTGTCTTTGTGTCTGCAGTGAGGTCTTGCCACACTGGCTTTTTGGAAGTCCAGTATCTTTCAGCATTCCTCTAGAATTTGGGTTCAGCTCATAGCTTCTTGTGTGTGTGTGAGGCAGAGTCTCACTTTGTCTCCCAGGCTGGAGTGCAGTGGCGCACTCTCGGCTCACTGCAGCCTCCACTTCCCATGTTCAAGCAATTCTCCTGCCTCAGCCTCCTGAGTAGCTGGGATTACAGGCACCCACCACCACGCCCGGCTAATTTTTGTATTTTCAGTAGAGACAGGGTTTCGCCATCTTGGCCAGGCTGGTCTTGAACTCCTGACCTCAGGTTATCCATCCGCATTGGCCTCCCAAAGTGCTGGGATTACAGGTCATAGCTTCTTGGTAGCTGTTCTCTGCCAGGTCTTGTGACATCTTGCTTTGTGCATGGCAGCCTAATTTGGCCAACGACTCAAGGAGGGCTCTGTCTAGATTTCTAGAGCCCCTTTGCTGTGGTGCTCCCTCCACTCTATGGGCCGCCCTGCAGACCCACCTGCACTAGCACCCCTGGACATCCCGTCTCTGCCTCCTCGGCTCAGCAAGCTCCTGTGTGTTGCTCTGGCCCTGCTTCCCTGCACTCTGGCTGGGCAGAAAACAGGTGACTGTGGGGCCCATCTTATGTGGCCCCATGTCTTAGGCTCCTGTCTCTCAAGCTGGCTCGTCCGACATCTGGAAACAACGGCTTCCCCTTCTTGTCCAGTTTCATCATTTGCATATGGAGGGAGGGCTGTTCTCAGACTAATGATCTGTCATGGCTGGAAGTTGACAGTTGGCCTCATGTTTCTTTTGAAGTCAGCCGTCAGTTTTATTATTGCTCTTTCAAAGAGAGCATGTCTTTTTTTCTTCTGGCGGGTTTTGGGACTTTTCTCTTTGTTTTTCAGCAGTTTTTCTGTCCCATTTTATGGGGGGTGTGTGTGTGTTTTGAGACGGAGTCTCACTTTGTTGCCCAGGCTGGAGGGCGGTGGCGCGATCTCAGCTCACTGCAACCTCTGCCCCCCGAGTTCAAGCGATTCTCTTGCCTCAGCCTCCCGAGTAGTTGGGATTACTGGTGCCTGCCACTGCATCCGGCTAATTTTTGTATTTTTAGTAGAGATGGGATTTCACCATCTTGGCCAGGCTGGTCTTGAACTCCTGACCTCGTGATCCACCCGCCTCGGCCACCCAAAGTGCTGGGATTACAGGCGTGAGCCACTGCGCCTGGCCCTAAAATCACTCTCTTGAATTTAGTGTATGTTCTAACTCCTGTTTCATTTCAGGGTCTATTTTAATGTTTCTCTCCATTTTTCTGCTTTTCTAGTCTTTTATTGTAAGCTGGACATTGTGGACCCTGCAGTGTTGAAGATCAGTATTGTGTGGTCTTTTGAGAAGCAGTTTTGCTCTTGTTGCCCATGCTGGTGTGCAGTGGTGCGATCTCGGCTCACTGCAGCCTCTGCCTCCCAGGTTCAAGCGATTCTCCTACAGGCGTGTGCCACCATGCTGGGCTAACTTTTTGTATTTTTAGTAGAGATGGGGTTTCTCCATGTTTGTCAGGCTGGTCTCAAACTCCCGACCTCAGGCGATCAGCCTCCCAAAGTGCTGGGATTAGAGGCGTGAGCCACCGTGCCTGGCCGGGGTGTGTGTTTTTAACTTACCCTGTTGGGGTTTGTAGTGTTTCTTGATGATGTTGTTTGATGCCTCTGGTTAGTTTGGGAAATTTTTCTTTTTTTTAATTTATTTTTTATTTTTATTTATTTTTTTGAGACAGAGTCTCGCTCTGTCACCCAGGCTGGAGTGCAGTGGCGCAATCTCGGCTCACTGCGAGCTCCGCCTCCCGGGTTCATGCCATTCTCCTGCCTCAGCCTCTCCGAGTAGCTGGGACTACAGGCGCCCGCCACCACGCCCGGCTAATTTTTTGTATTTTTAGTAGAGACGGGGTTTCACCGTGGTCTCGATCTCCTGACCTCGTGATCCGCCCGCCTCGGCCTCCCAAAGTGCTGGGATTACAAGCGTGAGCCACCGCGCCCGGCCTAGTTTGGGAAATTTTTCAACTGTTGTCTCCGAATATTCATTTTGCATATTCCTTCCCTCCCTCTTGCCACCTCCCCCTGTGGCCAGTTACACACGCGTTAGGCCTTTCCGTTGTATCTCTTTCCTGTATTTTCCATCCTTTTGTCTTTTCATGCTCTAGTCTGGATATTTCCTTCTGAATAAACTTTTCACTAATTCTTCCCCCAGGAGCTGCAGAGGCTGGAGACAGAGTTGGGCCGACCCCCTGAGCGCTGGAAGGACACCTGGGACCGGGTGAAGGCTGCACAGCGCCTCGAAGGCCGGCCAGACGGACGTGTGAGTGAGGGCCAGTGTGAGCGTCCACGGTGGGCATGTTGCTGGGAGAAAGTGGAGTCTGTCCAGCCCTGACCCAAGTCCCAACCTCCTGTTTCCAGGGCACCCCTAGCTCCCTCCTCGTGTCCACCGCACCCCACCACCGCCGCTCGCTGGGTGTATACCTGCAGGAGGGGCCCGTGGGCTCCACCCTGAGCCTCAGCCTGGACAGTGACCAGAGTAGTGGCTCAACTGCATCCGGCTCCCGCCAGGCTGCCCGCCGCAGCACCAGCACCCTGTACAGCCAGTTCCAGACAGCTGAGAGTGAGAACAGGTATGAGGGCACCTCCCACTGCTACACGGACACCTCTGAGCTGGTGTTCTGGGGTCCCAGGCAGTCCTCTGGTGGGAGATTGCGGGTGCTTTTGAGGAGCTTGCCTAAGTATACGCCACCACTGGGAGGGGTTTGGGGTGTTGAACTGGTGACCGCAGCCGACCACAGCCTGCAGTGGCTGAGGGAGGAGCAGAGAGAGGGCATTGGTGAGGCCCCCGTGAGTCTGGAGTCTGGCAGGATCCATCCCGGGCAGCTGCTGCTGTGGCTGCTTCTACAGATCTACCTGCCCGGCCATCCCTTTCTTCGTAAGGGCGCCTGCCCTGTGTAGGGGGCTGCTTTCCCAAGACCCTGAGGCTCTGGTGTGGGGATGCTCCCTGGAGTCTGGAGGGGTGTGAGGCCCCTTCACCGTCTCCTTTCTGGGCGTAGTCTTCCTGGGCTCGGAGCCCCGAGGCTTCTTTGTGGCCCCCTGGCCAGTGCTCTGGGCTTAGGTCAGTTCTGGGGACAGGGAGCCTGGTCTTACCTCCTGGGCTGGGACAGCAGGTGGGGACGACTGCTGGGGCCTGGGCTTGGCTGGGCCATGACAGTCAGCCTGGCCCTGGTTCTGCTGGAAATGCAGGTCCTACGAGGGCACTCTGTACAAGAAGGGGGCCTTCATGAAGCCTTGGAAGGCCCGCTGGTTCGTGTTGGACAAGACCAAGCACCAGGTGAGTGATCAGGTGGGGGGGGGGACTCGTGGGGGAAGGGGCTGCGCTGACTCTGTGGCCTCCTTCAGCTGCGCTACTACGACCACCGTGTGGACACAGAGTGCAAGGGTGTCATCGACCTGGCGGAGGTGGAGGCTGTGGCACCCGGCGCGCCCACCATGGGTGCCCCGAAGACTGTGGACGAGAAGGCCTTCTTTGACGTGAGCCTTGGCTGGGGCTTGGGACTGGGAGGGGCTCTGGTGTGGGGGCTGTGGAGTCAGTAACCCGCCCTTCCCCAGGTGAAGACAACGCGTCGCGTTTACAACTTCTGTGCCCAGGACGTGCCCTCGGCCCAGCAGTGGGTGGACCGGATCCAGAGCTGCCTGTCGGACGCCTGAGCCTCCCAGCCCTGCCCGGCTGCTCTGCTTCCAGTCGTTACCGACCACTAGGGGTGGGCAGGGCCGCCCCGGCCATGTTTACAGCCCCGGCCCTCGACAGTATTGAGGCCCCGAGCCCCCAGCACTTGTGTGTACAGCCCCCGTCCCTGCCCCGTCCCGCCCGGCCGGCCCTAACTTATTTTGGCGTCACAGCTGAGCACCGTGCCGGGAGGTGGCCAAGGTACAGCCCGCAATGGGCCTGTAAATAGTCCGGCCCCGTCAGCGTGTGCTGGTCCAGCCAGCGGCTGCAGGCAAGTTTCTAGAACCAGAGTCTATATAAAGAGAGAACTAACGCCACGCTCCTGTGCCTGCCTTCCCCATACCCCGACTGCCTGTTCTCGGCCTACCCAGAGGGTCCCATCTGCCCCTATCCAGGCCCACCTGGTGGGAGGTCGGCATCTTTCTTGTGAGCCTCTCCTGGTGCCTGGGTCCACCCACCTCTGCCTGCATGTCCCTGGGAGTGACTTTGCTTTGGGGGCGGATTGAGCAGACTTCACTGGGGCCTTGATTCCCTCCAGGCCTCAGGGCTGGTCTAGGGGCCAGCATGGCTGGAGAGGAAGCCCCCATCGCTACCCAAGGGATGCAGAAGCTGACCTCACAGAGGCTTAGGGGTGAAAGGGTGGGTGGTCATTTGCCCCCAGAAGGCTGTTGCAGGTCCAGAGGACACTTGAGGTGGACGGCAGTTTCTGGTAGACCAGAGCTGAAGGAATGGAGGCCAGACCCAGGAGGCGGGGTGGGGGGGGGGGGGGGCGGGGATGGACAGTGGGCTCCCAGGGGAATGCAGGTTGACCACATCTGGCTCCTGCCAGGCAGTGAGCAGCACCTGGCAGTGAGGGGGCCAATGCCCATGGGGGACGGACCCTCTCAGTTCTTGGGAATTCTGCCCCAAAGTCCTCTCCTTTCCCTGGGGTCTCAGAGGGCTCCGGTCCCTCCGTTCTTGGTGTCACCGTGGCCCCTCGCTGCTCTTCTTATTCAAACCCGAGTCCCACCAGGCCCAGGGCTTCGCCTGCTGAGCTGTCGTGTCCTTGCCTGTGACGAGGCCTGGCCAAGGGTGCAGGAGCAGAAGGTGGGGAGGGGTGTAGACGCTGCAAAGGCCAAGAGAACATCTGAGAGTGGCAGCTGGTGACCTGGCCAGAGGGGCTGGTGGGGGGCAGGGAGCCGGCTAGAGGCTGGATCCCTCAGGTGGGAGGTGGGCAGCAGGTGTGGGTGAGGGGAAGGTTCTGATGATAGCTGCAGAGGCGGGGCCCAGTGCTGGCAGGTGGGGGCCAAGACCCTCCCCTGGTGGGATGTTGAAGCCAAGGATGGCCTTAGACCCTGTCTGTCAGGCCCAGCATGGTCCCACCACCTCCCCCACCCCACAGGTGGTGGTGGGACACCGGGGGGAGACGTGAGGGTGGGCTCACTTGAGCCACTGAAACCAGCCAGGTCTTCCCTCAGGCCGGACAGATGGAGCCTGACCAAAGTTCCTGGCACCTGGAAGACCCACAGGTCAGAGTAAGGGGAGAAAGGACCCCGCCCTCCCTGTTCCACATGTGTGGGGGGAGAGGACAAATGCCAGGCACAGGGTAGGGGGCGAGAACAAGGCACTGAATGTGTAGCTGGGGCAGAGACTCGGCCTCTGGGGAGCTGAGCGGGTTCCCTCCACCCCCAACCGTGGTGGAAAGAGATCCTTGAGTCATTTTTCAGACAAGCTCCCTGGTGGGGGCGGTCTGGTCTCCACCTGCCCCTCCCACTCAGCCAGTGAGGACAAGATGGGGCCCAGACTTCCGGGAGGGGGAGCTGGCACAAAAGGAAGTCCTGGGGTTGATGTGTTTGAGCGTCAGGTGAAGTGGTTCCCCCCATCCCCCAAACGGAAAAAGCTCAGTATTTGCTCAGATATAGAGACCTGCTGCTGTGATGTGGCCTGTTCCACCTCCACCCATTATACGGGGATAACCCTGAGGGGTGGGGGGGCCACAAAAGAGGTGCTGGAGGAGACACTCCCACCCCTGGCCGGGCTGGGGCTTTGGGGCCGGAAGGTTCACAGTACGCGGTTTGTCCGAACGTCACGGCTTTTATTGGGAGTTGGGGGTTTTGGGTGCCCTGTCAGGTGATCAGAACATTAAAAATGGACTCAACGTAAAATAATCTTCTGGACCCTTCTAGGACGACATGGCCGTGACCAGTAGTGCTAGAAACCAGTCTTCGAGCCCCAATGCCATGTCCCCCCACCTGCATACCTGTGGTCTCCCCCTGCCAGGCACCCTGTGCTGGGCACAGGGACATCCCTGCCAGGCCTAGAGGGCCTTGTGTTTTTAAGGCAGTCAAATCTTGCAGCCTGGTTCAGTGCCAGTTCCAAGGGCTACTGGGCAGCTGCAAGGGTCAATTATGCATTCCTGTGAGTCAGGTCTTCCCAACCCAGGCCCTTGACTCTGCCCTGAGCTTGCAGCTGGATACAAAGTGCAAAAAAGCTTGGCTCCTTCTGTATTCTTAAAAAAAAAAAAAAAAAAAAAAAAAAAAAATCTGTAAAAACAGCTTCCATGTCCACGCCATTCCTGGCCCATCAGGTCCTGGTGGCATCTCAGGGTCCTGCCCCCATCCCCCACCCCAGCTCCTGCAGGCAGACCTTATTGCTGTGCTCTGGGCCTTGGGGGGCGCTGAGGTGCCCCCTCTGTCCTCCAGCAGGGCACGAGTGACCTGAGGGGCCCACTCAGGCAGAAGAGACGCAAGCTGGGCTGTCCAACTGGTTTCAACTGCCAGCTTTACCAATGCAGCATTTATTTTAAAATTAAATTAAATTAAAAAAAAAAGATTGCATCACCAGGTAGTTTTCTCGATTAAGGATGCAGCCTGACCAGGGCGGGCCATGGCCGGGCAGCAGCAGCATCACACTGGGCCATTTAAGGCAGCTCCTTCCGGCGGGGCATCTGTCTTCCTGCAGGAATGGGGTGCGGTTGGAACCGTGTGGGCTGCAGGCCCTGTCCACACCCTCTACCCCCACACTCAACCTGCTCACCTGTCCTTTGTCACTGTCCCCAGGGTGGCCACCATGGCTGGGGCTGCTGTGACTGCCATGATGGGCCCTAGGGGGACCGCCGTGGCCACTGCAGAAGAGACTGCTGGGGTGGGTATGGCAGGGCCAGCCTTGCTCAGTGCTGTGGTGATGGCCACAGTAGCCTCGGGGGGCACAGCCACGGCTGGGGCAGCAGTCACTTCCTTTGGCGTGGCGCAGGCAGGGCTTAACAGCCGGCCGTCAGCACACCCGACCCTGTGTGGCAAACATGGGCTCTGGTTATGGGCACCCCCACCCTCAGTGCCACCCCGCCTCATGCCCAAGGGACCAGCTGGACAAAAAGGTCCAGGTGGCCTGGGAGCACCATCTTTGGCCCCTCCCACTCCTGCCCTTTGTGGGATGGCCCAGGTTGTACCCAGCTAGGCAGCTCTGCTGCCCCGAGTTCCAAATACTGGGACCAGCTGCCTGTCCATTGATGACCTCAAACCTCCTTCCAGGCAGCACTCAGATCCTGCTCCTCATCAAGAGCCTCATTCTCCCAGGACCCCAGAGGCTCCTGTGCTGTGATCTCAACTTCAGCCTGACACTGGACACAGTGTGGGGAACCTCCCGAGGGACGGAAGCGGGGAGAGGATCCTGCCGGGCATCTAAGGGGCTTGCTCTGCAGGGGGCCAGACACCCCAAGACCCAGCCTGGCCATGAGCAGCAGACGGGCCCTCTGGCCTCCTGCAGGGCGAGGATACTGTGTCTGACTCAGGGAGGGGCGCTCAGGCCGGGCGGGGGTGCGAGGAAGCTCACCTGCAGGCTGGGCCATCACGACGGTGCAGGCAGAGCTGTAAGTGCCAAGTTTTAGGCAGACAGCCCCGTGGAAAGAAACAACTTACTTTGCACAATGATATTCCCTGCTTTTCAGAGCAGTTTTTTAGGGGTTGTTTAGGAGAAGTGGGTAAAGGTTTGTTTTGGTTTTGTTTTTGCCGACAGTCTGTCTCTGATGCACAGGCCGGAGTGCAGTGGCATGGTCTCAGCTCACTGGTTCAAGCGATTCTCCCACCTCAGCCTCCCAAGTAGCTGGGACTACAGGCTCCTGCCACCACGCCCGGCTAATTTTTGTATTTTTAGTAGAGACGGGTTTCACCATATTGGCCAGGCTGGTCTCGAACTCCTGACCTCATGATCTGCCCACCTCGGCCTCCCAAAGTGCTGGGATTACAGGTGTGAGCCACTGTGCCTGGCTGGGTAAAGATTGTTAAGAATTTCAGTGACTAGGCTGGGCGCGGTGGCTCACACCTGTAATCCCAGCACTTTGGGAGGCCGAGGCAGGCGGATCACGAGGTCAGGAGATCGAGACCATCCTGGCTAACACGGTGAAACCCCATCTCTACTAAAAATACAAAAAATTAGCCGGGCGTGGTGGTGGTGGGCGCCTGTAGTCCCAGCTACTCAGGAGGCTGAGGCAGGAGAACGGTGTGAACCCGGGAGGCGGAGGTTGCAGTGAGCTGAGATCGCGCCACTGTACTCCAGCCGGGGAGACAGAGCAAGACTACGTCTCAAAAAAAAAAAAAAATTTTCAGTGACTAAACTTTAAGAAGGAATGAAGCCCACGCAGGAACTCTGTGACTTTCAACCCGAGGGGCTCTGGCCTGGGCTTCCCAGTGACTTCCGGCATCGGACCATCCACTGCTGTGGCCTTGGCCCCACTTGCTGCAGACGCCCTGAGGAAAGGGTGGCCAAACAAGGGGAGGAGCTGTGAGCACAGACGGGGCCTGCCGGTCAACAGGGTGGGTAGAGCCAGTCTGGTGCTGAGCCTGCAGCATGGCTGGGGGAGATGCCCGGAGCCCCAGTACCACACAGACCCTCCAGGACTGCTGGGGGTCAGTGAGCAGGGCCCTCTGAGGTGTGAGACCTGCCCCACATGTGAGGGGAGGGCAGCACAGGTGGGACGCATGCAGGCTGAGCTGCACTGGGCGGTGAGGCTGGGGGACACCCTCACCCCGCTCCAGGCAGGCCCTTCACAACCATGGAGCCAGGAGTGACTGGGAGGCACCGCCAGATGTGAAAGGCATCTTGTCCCCTCCTAGAGGAATCCAGCCCAAGGACTTCCCCACTGTTGCCTGGACCTACTGGGAGCTCAGGCCTCAGGGTCTTTGCACAGCTGTGCCCTTGCTGGGTGCGCCCTCCTCCCCATGTCAAGCCCAGTACTACCCTCCCCCTCAGGTTTACCTGGCCCTGGCATCCACCCCAGCTGTCCTGCCCTCCTGCTAACCCACCCCCTGACCCCAGAGGCCAGAGAGGTATCTGTTTATTGAAGGATCCCAGGAACCTTCTTCCTGTGGGGGGATGGATGGGGTTCAGCTTGCTGGAGGGGCCGGCCAGACTCCAACCTCCTCACAGGGAGCGCCTCCTTCTCCACTCTCTCCCCAGGAATGGCTCTTGGGGGCTCAAGGGAGCCTGGGCCTCTGCAAGCTGCCTCCAACTCTCAGTCAGGGTTTGGATGCCCCAAGTGCAGTCCTGAGGGCCCCACCCCCCATCCTACTGTCCTGGCTTCCGAGACGTCTGGGAATCATAGGCCTCCCATGGAAGGGGAGTAGCAGGCGAGGTCTGCGTGAGCCCCACAGATGCCTGCTCGCCTGCCGGACTTAGAGTCTGTGCCCCTCCCCGACCACCAGGGTACCCAGATCCCAGGTGGCTCAGCCAGGCCCAGGGCCCCAAGAGCTGGGCTGTTCTCTCCAACTGGGATCTGGGGTAGGGGCTGCTCCCCCAAGTCCCTGGGAGCCTGTTTTCTTGTCTTAACCACTCAGAACAGAGAACACAGATGTTCTCTCCAAGAAAGAAGGCCCCACACTCCTCCCATCCGGCCTCCACTTAAACGCGTGGGCATCACCGCAGCCTGAGCCAGCCTCTGAAGTGTCACAGGGCCAGGGGGGAAGCAGTGTGGAGAAGACCCCTGGCCTGGCCTCAGCCTGCTCTCAGAGGAGCTGAGACCTGGGCACAGAGCCTGGAAGCCACGCCTTATGCACCTGGCAGGCCCGCCCCCGCCACACCCCACACACCTGCCGACAGCCTCCTCTGTCCTGGCCGCTGTGGGCAGCGGGGGGGCCTCCCGGCCGGGACCCCTGCTCACCGCATCCATGGCACTCGCTGCCTTCTGGTCGCCATCCTCGCTGTCGGAGCCCCCAGAGGAGCTGCTGTCAGTGGCCAGCAGGGGGGCCTTCCTGGTGACACACACGTTCCAGGCACATGGAGAAGCCGGGCTGACTGCAAAGGAGGAGGCCGGTGCTGTCCAGTGAGGCAGGAGGGGCCGCAGGGTGTGGCCACCCCAGCCACAGGGCCCCCATACGTGTGCCCTCTCACATGCAGCCTGTTGCCTGCACACGTGTGCCTGGGTGGGAGCCACATGAGGCAGACAGGCTCACACACCTGCCATGGGGTCTCCACACAAACAACCCTGTTGCCTCCCCCATGATACAGGGACACGTGCCCTGGTCTCACAGGAGGACGCAGAGGCTCAGGGAGGGGCCCACTCCGCCTCGTATGGTCCTGCCACGGCTCCTTCAAGCCCAAAGGACCCCAAAACCTGGGACACCAGTGTTGGGAGCCAGCTGTCACTCACCTGGAGCTCTCAGCTTTATCTGGGGGAGCTTCTGAGCCTGACTAGGGGGCTGGGGGCCAGGGGCTCTGATCAGGCCACAGAACGGCTTCCTGCCAACAACCCACCCGCACACATCTCAATGCTGGGGTCCCCGTGCTGCTGTCCGGAACCCAGGGTGCAGACCTGAGCTGTGCCACCTACTCAGACCGGGCTCGGGGCCAGCCCGACGGCCTTGCTGCCTCCCTTCTGGGGCCCTCCCCATCTGCACGTGGCTGCTCCAGTCCCACTGCTGTATCAAACCCCAGTGTCACCAGAGACCTAGCAGCATGCGGGGCCGTGGCCACCTCCTCCCACTGCCCCCTAAGGAGGGGGGCCAGCCGGCCTCAGGCCTGAAACTGGGCAAGGCTGGATGCCGCCTTCACTGCTCCTACTCACAGGCTTTCTCAGGGCCTTGGCTCCGGCTGCCCTCGGCATGGCTGCCTTCTGTGTCCACCGGAGAGCTGCACCTGGGCCCTGACTCGGAGCTGCATACAAGGACGAGGACAGGATCAGTCTTGGGCGACGGGCGCCTCCTGACCCTGACAGGCACTTCCTGGCACAGCCCCCTCCTGCCAGCGCATTTGTTACCAGCAGAAAGGCTGGAAGTCGGTGAACTTGGCCCAGCCTTTCTCCTCTGGAGCTGAGGTGCCAGCTGCCCACACACTGGAACCCACATCCCTCACCACTCCTGGGGCTGTGGGTGTCGAGTTCGCTGGCTCATCAAACACTGCCGTCCACATGGTGCCTGCTGGGGGAGAGACACAGTGGTCAGGCATGGGCAGGCCTGGGGTGCTGCAGGCAAAGGGGAGGCAGCGCCTCTGCCCCGGGGGCCCCACAGAGGTTGCCAGTAAGATGGGGCTGCTCCAGGAGGAAGGCCCAGGCAGTGCCCATCAGCCCCTCAGGGAGCAACAGGGGACAGCTCGAAGGTCCTGACAAGCTGCCGACATCCATGGGGCATGTGACCTGGGGCTCAGTCAGGTCCTAAGGGCCCCCAGGCCTCCAGCAGGGCTGACACTGACAGTGTGGAGGTGATGCCACTGCCCTGTCCTACCCAGGACCACAACCAACAGAGCCGGCAGCTCACTGAGCACCACTGGCCCCTCCCTGGCCTCGAGGATGGGGTGCCTTCCTCCTATCTGGGACGTTCCTGCTTCCCCAGGGCGTCACCCTTGCTCTTGTCGGTCAGTCTCAGCTAAGAGCTCAGCACCTCCTAACAGAGATCCCTGCCCCTCTACCAAAGTCCTGAGTGCCTCAGTGCTGCCCCCAGGGCAGGGTAAAGAGAGGGGTCTCATCAGCCATGCGGCCTGTGCTGTTGTGCTGGGGAGGGCGTCAGGCCTGTAGCCGACTGTGTGGGGGCTGGGTGGACGATGGAGACTAGGTGGACACCACCCACCAGCCTTGGTGACGTGGCTGAGGGACCACACCTGAGAGGCAGGGGCAGGAGACCACCTTGCGCCAGGCACAGGGCAGCATAGACCCCTACTCAGGACAGCTGGGAAACGGCTGGGGATTCAGGCTCCGGGCCACAGTGAGCCCCAAATGCCTCAGCTCCAAAGGAAGCCTCCACAACACCCAGGCCAGGGTACTATGTCCTGTCCCCGATACCCACACCCCCGGCCCCTGGCCCCCAGCACCACCTTCTGAGTCACCCTCCACAGGGGGGGCTTCCTTCTTCCTGGGGGCCGGTGGGGCAGCTGCCCCAGGTGCATCTCTGTGTGCTTCCAAGCTCGCCTTCCCGTCCTGGCCTCCACGCTCTGGGCCATTCTTTGAGCAACTCTCTGAAGCATGGGGGGCTCCAAACCTGGGGGAGATTCAGAGTCAGATGTCTGGTGGCCCAGGACGGACGCCTAACATTGAGGGTCAGGGACGGCCCCGGGCTCGGGGCACAGATCGTCTCAAGAGAGGAGCACTAGTCGCTCCAGGCCTCAGCTCTGGGCTCCTCAGGGTCACCCGCTGCATTGGACCCCAGAGCTGGCAGGACAGGTGTGGCTGCTCTGCAAGCCAGCTAACAAATAGCAGGGCGTCTGGGCGTCTGACAGGTGTTCTGGGGGCTGAACCTCCTCGGTAGAGGCTTTGCGGGGATGGGGCAGGCCCTGCACCTGGCTCTGGCCATCACCCGGGTGGCACAGCGAGTGTCACTGTCCTCCCAGATGTCCTCGTCCTCATCGTCATCAAAGGGCTGGATGCGGTCGCTGCAGCAGGCCTCAAACAGAGCTGCGCTGGGCTGCAGAGTAAAACGCCAAGGTCAGTTTCCAGAGGGTCTGGGGAAGACAGGAGCCACTCTCCCCATAGGGCTCCCAGAGGGGCTTAGTTCAGGATGTGGGAGCCCCAGGCTGGAGGAGAGGATGGGGAGGGGCAAGGAAAGTGACTGTTCCGAGCTCCACAGAGGGGCCTCTCCCAGCCCCACCGCACAGGCCCATGACACACTGAGCTGCCTGGGAAAAGGGTGGCCGCACCCCACACAGCCCTGCTTGCTCACACTGTCCTCGTCAGCGTCGATGTTGAAGTTGATCTCTGCGATCCTGTCAAACGGGGCGCTGCAAGAGCAAGGGGGATGGCTTCAGCGTTCCTCCCCCGGTGCTCATCGGGGGCCTCAGTGCCCGCACACAACTGGGAACACCTGCTGTCTCCCGGGGACATCAGGCCGCACTCCCAGCAAGGCCTCAGGGAGCTGCCTCCACGGGACCTCAGCGGCGGGGAGAGCCGCGCCTCTTGCAGAGGCGTTCCAAGTAGACTCACTTGATGTTGTCGTCCTGGTCTGCAAACTCCTCGTCATTGAAGCCAAACTGATCCACGAAGTTGGCCGTCATCTGCTGGATCTGGTAGTCGGAGAAGGCCTGGGAGGGAGGGAGGGAGGGAGGGAAAGACGCCGGTCACGGAGGAGGCCTCGGGCCTGGAGGCTGCTCTGTGGGAACCACAATCTCTCTAGTTGTTCAGGAGCTTCTCCTCCAGCAAAAGTGGGCAGTAAACTCTGACTGTTCAGGGCTCGTGATTCTACCAAAACTCAGGCTGCGCGCTCGCTGCGGTCACGTCTGAGATACGCCCCATATTCTCTGACTTTCGAGTCCATCTGCTGTGTCCTCAGTGCTCTCATCAAGGTGGAGTGACTTTGGGGTTCTCCCCTCAGACCCACCCCGCCCCGTATGTGCTCGGAGACGAGCCCCCTCTCCCCTTTGCTAGTGAGATGCCATCAGAGACTCGTCTGGAGGACCAAGTGCAGCGCACACAGGTGCCGGGAAGGGCCCAGCAGGGTGCGGGTGCCGGCCACGCCCTCACCTGCTGAAGGGACAGCTCGTTAGGGAAAGCACCCTCAATGTCCTCGTCCTCACTCGAGGAGTGAAGGTGGTGAGTGCTCACCTAAAACACAGGCCAGATGGGGTGGGCGTGTGAGCCAGCCCAGCGCCCCAGACCCCACCCAGCCCAGCGCCCAGGACCATGCCCAGCCCAGGGCTCCCAGACCCCACCCAGCACGTCACTCATCAGATCTCTGGGCCCAGGAGGCCGTGCTGTGTAAGGAGGTGCCCAGGTGAGGCCAAGGCCCCGTGACAGCCCAACCTCCATGTGCAGGGGGCAGGTTGTGGGTCTCAGGCAAAAGGAGCCCTCTGCCAACAAGCTACAGCTCCTAGAGTGGGAGGAAAGGGACCTGAGGCCAACACCGGCTCTGCACAGAGGTCCTCAGAGACCCAGCCCTGGGTGTGGCACAGGATGGGGTCTCTGTTACGGACATCAGCCCGGAGGACACGCTATGCAGGGGCACCGCGTCAAGAGGAGAAGGCAGGTGTGCGGCCCTTGTGCCTCCCTTGGCCTCTGCCTCAGGGCAAAGGCAGGAGCGTCTGACGGCGTCCCAGCACCGTGCGTGCGCCGACGGGGCAGCCCCGAGCCTCCTCACCAGGTCCACAGTGTTCCTGCGGTTCGTCTCCGTCAGCGTCTCCTCCACGAAGCTCTCCCAGCGGCCACGACAATCTGCAGGGAGCCCTGCAAGGGAAGTGCTGCCTGGTGAGCCCTGGGAGACCCCGTGCAGATGGCGCAGGGCACGCAGGAGCTCCAGCAGGTGCATCCTGGGTCCAGGAGGATGGGGCGCTGCTACTGTGGTCAGCCCGTCTGAGGGCCTGAAGCAGGGGCTTTGCCGGATGGGAAGGAGGCAGCATAGCTGCATGTCCGGAGGGGCCTGGGGCCACAGTGAGATTGAGGTGCAGCACCTGTGGGCAGGGTGGTGGGTACTTCTGCCCCTACTGAGACCCCAGTGGGCATCTGAGTTCCAAGTCTGTTGGTGTGGAAGCAAATTCTGAGGAACTCCCAGAAACGCAGAAGCCATGGAACAGAATCTGAGAAAGCAGCCAGCTTCCTTCCCACCACCTCACAGGCCCAGACTCAGCAGCAGCCTACAGGCCTGGACGCGTGTCCTGCCTGTTTTTCTGGGGAGGTCAGAGCCCTGAAAGGATTCACAATCTGGAGTTCGTATGGAATGATCCAAGAGCTTCCTGCTTGCCCCTCGCCTCCCTAAACTGCCCCTGCCCTGGGGAGCCGACCCTGGCCTCCACCTCCACCCTCTACTTTGCCCTCCAGGATGTAGGGAAGCTCCTCCTGCCCTGCTTTTATTCTTTGTGATGGCAGCCGGCAGGCCTGACCTCGCCAGGGGCTAATGGAGCCCAACCCAGGAGACCCCTCACTATGGTCCTGGGGTGCGGGCAGGACTATCCAGAGCTTCCTCACCTTACACGGTTATAGGGAGGAGGGGCCACAGCTGGGCCCGCCTCTGCCACACATGTGCTGTGCCTGTGCCCACCTAACCCACGGTGTTCTTAAGAAACAGGCTGCTACCTGCTCCCCTGAGACTTGTGCTACGAAATCTCACACCTGAGTGAGAATGAGACTCTCCAATCACCTGAGTGCAGAGCACACAGCCAGGACAGCCTAGCCAGGCAGGGCTCCACGAGCTGCAAGGAGCCTGGTGGCGCTAATGGCTTCTGAGTGCCGGCTCCGGAGTCACCAACTGCCCCCGGCAGGGACTGTCTCGTGCCACACGCTGACGCCTGGCAGGGCCTCCACAGAAGTCCGCCCAACAGAACTGACCCATGAGACCCAGGCCCCCATGAGGAGAGATCTGATGTGTGAAGTGAGAGGACAGAGGCGGCCACGGGGTCTCTCACTGTCAGTGCAGTCAGCACCTGCTGACTGGCAGAGGGCAGCCTCAGGCGGCAGCTCCTTCGGGGCCCTGATGCCCACGACCAGCAGAAGGATGACCGGGTTAGGGGCTCACCTCGCATGACCTCGCTGATGTGTGTCTGCACAGGGCCCCGCTCCAGGTTCTGCACCACCGCATTGGCGATCCGCGTGAGGTGGCCCATGTTCCCACGTCTCATGCCGCCCGCTGCCCTGAAAGCAACAGGCACCATCAGGGCGGCCTTCTGGCCCCGACCTTGCCAGACCCACAACCCAGACAGCCAAGTGGCAGAGGCCTCCAGGTTCACTTCGGAGAGCAAGTGCCTGGCCCCTGCCCAGCACCCACGCCTCCGGCCCTGCCTCCAGGACACTTCCGTTTGAGCAGCACCTGCCACATGCAGCAGGCTCACCCCAACCTCACTACCAAAAGTGCCACTGAGACAGATGAGGAGACAGACACTGCTCTCACTCCATTTTACAGACAGGGAAACGGAGGCGGAAAGGCCGTGGTGTGGCCGAAGCCCCGCTGGTGGCAGCAGTGGCGCAGGAGCTGAGCCCACGCTGTCTGCTACAAAGCTCAGGCTCAGCAACCCGCAGGGAGGGTCGGGCGGGACCTCCAAGCTGTGCAGCCCAGCTCAGCCTCTGCTTCCCCACAGCTGCACTCAGACCCCTCCCAGCTCCCGTGAGTCCCTCCTCATATCACCCAGAGCCAGACAGTTCCCAGCAGGACAGCGAACGGGTGGGGATGGCTCTGGGCCCAGGACAATAAGTGGGACATGTGTCCTGACCACAGGGAGCAACCATTAAGCAGAAGACACAGAAAGACCAAAATAATGTGTCCCTGTGTGCGAGTGCTGACGTGTCCCTGAGTTCCTGGGGAAGATCAGGAATGGACAGTGGACCCACAAGAGGGCAAAGCATAGGCAGGCCAGGCTGGGCGGGGGCCAGAGCAGGTGCCTGGTGGGGACGGGACCGCTTCCTATTGGCTCCCTGCGTCCCCTCCCCAAGTAGCATTTGCAGCTGTCCGCCCAGTAGAAGGGCCCTTGAACAGCAGCCCCAGAATGTGGAGCCGCATCGCACACCCTACACTCCACCCGATCCTGCGGTCCTGCACGCAGCGTCACCAGGGCTTGGGTGAGGTGCGTCTCTGCATCCCTGACTGGCCAGGCTGGGTCCCTCCATGTCCGAGCGGCTCTTACTGCGTGTGGTCGTTGGCTTCCCAGGCCTCCAGGATCCTCTGCACCAGGCAGCACTTCTGGAACAGCTGGGGGGCGGGGCAGGGGGCAGCGTGAGTCAGGGTCTGAAGGGGGCACGCACCCTCCACCCATCCCTGGACTGGGCAGCGTGAGTCAGGGTCTGAAGGGGGCACGCACCCTCCACCCATCCCCGGACTAGGCAGGGCTGGCTGGCAGCTACGTCTGTGTGGACTTGCAGGCCCTTAACTGCTGCACACGCACAGCCCCGGACTCTGTGGTCCTCACCAAACACCAGAGGAGGGTGCTGTTCGCGGCTCATACTGCTGAGCGCCCTAAAGATGAAGCCTGAGAAAAGGACCCTCTCCCTTCTCCTCTGACTCCTGGAATTGCCCCCTGACCCGTCTTCCCCTGGGCCTTCTCCCCGTCTCTCCATTGCCCTCCACTTTGGCCACTCTCCTACCCTCTTTCTCCGTGTCTGGAAGAACGACTAGGGCTGTCTGCCCTCAGCATTCTCTCACCTCCAGGCCCTGACACAGATCACTTGTTGTACCTGAGATGTTTTTCCTGGGCCCCACCTCACACTACGATACACCTGTGGCCTTGCTATCTGGGTGACAGTCCCTGGTTGGCCTGCACGTCCCTCAGCATCCCCTCCCCACCATGTGGCTCCCATCACTGACACTGCTGGCTCCCTGGGCACTTATTCCCTGGGCCTCCAGCTGGAGGCCAGACTGAACTCATCTCATCCAGTGCTAACCCCTGCCAGGCCTGCACATAGAAGGCACCAGAACCCCTGCTGAAGGCAGGTAGGAATGAGATCTCAAGCCCCACTGTCTGTGAGCCTCTGACCAGACACCTGGGGACCCTTTTCCAAGCCCTGCCCCCGTGTCAGCTACACAGCGAGGTCCGGCACACGTCAGCGCTGACACGGACACGGTCTGAGTGGGGCGCAGTTGGCGCTGATAAGACGGATGCTTCTTGGACTCACGTGGGTCACCATTGTGTTGTCAGGGAGGCTGGCGGCAGGCTGGGGAGTCTCCAGGCTCCGGTTCCCGTTCTCATGCGGAGGCTCCACCCTGCTCTCGGATCCGCTGGCTTCTGTCCTCTCCTCACGGGCAGCGTGGGAGAGAATGGCGGCTATGCATAGTTCCACTTGGAAGTGCAAAAAGTTATTCCAGGTGTACTTAAAGAACAAATCCTGGGTAAACAGAAGACAGAAGACAGTTCTTAGATCGGTTTTCTCCTGCCGGCTACACCACAAAGGTGAGGGAAACCCTTCCTGAAGCTGGCATCCTAACTCCTCACGAGTCCAGTCTCCGGGCGGCTGGAAAGGAGTTTTAGGCATTTTCCTGAAGCTCATCTCTCTATTACGGAGCTTCTTCAAATAGCCACTGAGCACTTCTGCCTCCTGCCTGTGGGTGTCTGTTGGTCTCTGCTTCAATCTGAATCATCGTCTTCTTTCTACTTTCTGCGGGTTCTTTTTTTTTTTTTTTTTTTTTTTTGAGACGGAGTCTCGCTCTGGCTCCCAGGCTAGAGTGCAGTGGCATGATCTCGGCTCGCTGCAACCCCTGCCTCCTGGGTTCAAGTGATTCTCCTGCCTCAGCCTCCCGAGTAGCTGGGATTACAGGTGCCTGCCGCCATGCCCAGCTAATTTTTGTATTTTTAGTAGAGACGGGATTTTGCCATGTTGGTCAGGCTGGTCTTGAACTTCCAACCTCAGGTGATCTGCCCGCCTCCGCCTCCGCCTCCCAAAGTGCTGGGATGACAGGCGTAAGCCGCCAGGCCTGGCTTCTTCTGTCCTTCAGTTGGAAGCTTAACTCATTAATTGTAGCCTTTCTTTCCAGTCTGTCTTTAAAGGCTACATTTCCCTGTATACAATCAACTTTAACTACATTCTACACATTTTGCTAAGTGGTATTTTTATTATTCTTCAGTTCTAAGTATGTGAGAAGTTCCTTTATGATTCTTTCTCATGAGTTATTGGAAGTGTGTCAGACTCTCAAGCACATGAGGATTCCACCCAGGATGGGCAGGCGTGTGCACATCATCCACCACACAAACGTGAGACTGTGAGGGGCACATCCAGACACCCCCCAAGGGAGCCCAGACTTGACCAGCACGGGCTGAAGCCCAGAGGAGGTTCTGGCCACCTAGGCACTCCCCTGGGGGACAGAGGTGGCTGAACGAGGACAGCTGCCATCTCTCACCTCCCATGTAGCCTCTTCCAGATGAGGACAGAGAGGGGAACATAGGTCGGACCCACTCGCCCCCCACTGCCGTCTCTTATATTCCAGGGGCCACGGCAGCCTGTGTCCCAGACCCTCTTCTGCCTCCATGGAGAAGGAGGACTGTATGGAGAGGGGAATGGGGTGAGGTGTACATTCCACACCAGGATTCGAGCTTGGGCCCCTCGTTCCACACAGTGGGGTTGGAGCTAGAGAAAGGCAGGAGGCTCATTTGCTTCACGTTCTTCTCCACAGAAACATAGTCCTAAATCCTGGCTTCACCTTCTCTGCCCACGTGACCTTGAGCAACCTTGGAGGAGGCTTTACTGTGTCACCTCATCTATAACATGGAGTCAGACCTACCTCTCAACAAAGAAAAGCCCACATCAGATGGCTTTGCTGGTAAATTCTACCAAACATTTACTTTGTTGTTGTTTTTCATTTCCTGGCAATGAGGTCTACCAAACATTTAAAGAAGAATTAACACCAATCCTTCTCAAACTCTTCCCAAAAACTGAAGAGAGAATACTTTCTAATTCATTCTGTGAGGACAGCATTACCCTTGATACCAAAGCCAAATGAGGACACTACAAGAAAAGAAAACTACAAACCAATGTTCCTTATCAACATGGATGCAAAATACTAGCAAACCAAACTTAGCATCATATCAAAAGAATTATATACCAGGATAAAGTGGGATTTGCTCCTCAAACGCAAGGATGGATCAACATATGAAAATCAATCAATACACCACATTAACAGGATAAAGGATGGAAGCCAAATGATCATCTCAATTCATACAAAAAAAATCTGATAAAATTCCACATACGGCCAGGTGCGGTGGCTCATGCCTGTAATCCCAACACTTTGGGGGGCCGAGGAGGGCGGATCACCTGAGGTCAGGAGTTCGAGACCAGCCTGGCCAACATGGTGAAAATACAAAAATTAGCCGGGCATGGTGGCGCGTGCCTGTAATCCCAGCTACTTGGGAGGCTGAGGCAGGAGAATCGCCTGAGCCCAGGAGGCGGAGGTTGCAGTGAGCCAAGATCATGCCACTGCACTCCAACCTGGGCAACAAGAGCAAAACTCTGTCTCAAAAAAATCAACATACTTTCTTGATAAAACACTCAAACTAGGAATAGAAGGAAATACCTTCAGTATGATAAAGGCACCTATGAAAAGCCCATAGCTGACAACATACTCAATGCTGAAAGACTGAAAACTTCTCTAAGATCAGGAGCAAGGCAAGGATGCCCACTCTCACCACTGCCATTCAGTCTTCTCTTAGAAGTCCTAGCCAGAGCAATTAGGCAAGAAAAAGAAATAAAAGGCATCCAAATGGTAAAGGCAAAAGTAAAATTATCTTTGTTCCCAAATGACATTTTTTTTTTTAGAATATGTATTTTTTTTTTGAGCAAGGGTCTTGCTCTGTTGCCCTGGCTGAAGTACACACAGTGGTGGGATCTCGGCTCTGCAGCCCTGATCTCCCAGACTCATGTGATCCTCCCTCTTTGGTCTCCTGAATAGCTGGGACTACAGATCTGTGCCACCAGACCTGCCTAATTCTTATTCTTATTTATTTTGTAGAGACCAGGTCTCTACAAAGTATGTTTTGTATTTTGTACAAAACATATTTGTACAATTATGTTGCCCAGGCTGGTCTTAAACTCTTGGGTTCAAGCAATCATCCCGTCTAGGCCTCCCAAAGTGCTGGGATTACAAACACGAGCCACCTCACCTGGCCTGATATGATCTTACACATAGCAAATTCTAAATATTCCAGATAAATTGCTAGAGCTAATAAACGAATTCAGCAAAGTTCTAGGATACAAAATCGACACACAAAAAAACAGCTGCATTTCCATACATTAGCACTGAAAATCCAAAAAGGAAAGTAAGAAAACAATTTTATATATGACAGCATCCAGAAGAATTAAGTCAAGGAGATAAAAGATTTGTACACTGAAAACTACAAAACACTGCTACAAGAATTTAAAGACTTATTTAAAGTAAATGGGGCCAGGCACGGTGGCTCATGCCTGTAATCCCAGCACTTTGGGAGGCCAATGTGGGCAGATCACTTGAGGTCAGGAGTTTGAGACCAACCTGGCCAACATGGTGAAACCCCATCTCTACTAAAAATATAAAAATTGGCTGGGCACAGTGGCTCACGCCTGTAATCCCAGCACTTTGGGAGGCCAAGGTGGCAGATCACAAGGTCAGGAGATCAAGACCATCCTGGCTAACACAGTGAAACCCCGTCTCTACTAAAAATACAAAAAATTAGCCAGGCGAGGTGGCAGGTGCCTGTAGTCCCAGCTACTCGGGAGGCTGAGGCAGGAGAATGGCGTGAACCCGGGGGGCGGAGCCTGCAGTGAGCCGAGATCACGCCACTGCACTCCAACCTGGGTGACGGCGAGACTCCGTCTCAAAAAAAAAAAACAAAACAAAAATTATTTTGTGGTGGCGGGCACCTGTCATCCCAGCTACTCATGAGCCTGAGGCAGGAGACTTGTTTGAACCCGGGAGGCAAAGGTTGTGGTGAGCCGAGATTGTGTCACTGCACTCCAGCCTGGGCAACAGAGTGAGATTCTGTCTCAAAAATATAAATAAATAACTAGGAAGACATCTGTGTTCACGGATTGAAGACTTAATATTGCTAAGAAGACAGGATTACCCAAAGTGATCTATAAATTCAATGCAATCCCTACCAAAATCTCAACAGCATTTTTCCAAAAATTGAAAAACCCATCCCCAGATTCATACAGAAGAATCTCAAGGAACGACTTTGAATAGCCAAAACAATCTGGAAAAAGAACAGAGTTGGAAAACTCACACTTACCACTTACTACAAAGCTACAGTCACCAAAACAGTGTGGCACAGACACATAAACCGACGAAACAGAACAGAGTCCAGAAAAAACCTTTGCAAACATGGCCAGCAGTTTTGTTTTTTTTTTTTTTTTTGAGATGGAGTCTCGCTGTTGCCCAGGCTGGAGTGCAGTGGCACAATCTCGGCTCACTGCAAGCTCTGCCTCCCGGGTTCACGCCATTCTCCTGCCTCAGCCTCCCGAGTAGCTGGGACTACAGGCGCCCGCCACCACGCCCGGCTAATTTTTTCATATTTTTAGCAGAGACAGGGTTTCACTGTGTTAGCCAGGATGGTCTCAATCTCCTGACCTCCAGATCCACCCACCTCAGCCTCCCAAAGTGCTGGGATTACAGGCGTGAGCCACCACGCCCGCCCGGCCAGCTGGTTTTTTAACAATTAGGCCGAGACCATTCATGGGGGAAAGGACAGTGTTTCTTTTTTTTGAAATGGAATCTCGCTCTGTCACCCAGGCTGGAGTGCAGTGGTGTGATCTCGGCTCACTGCAACCTCCGCCTCCCGGGTTCAAGTGATTCTCCTGCCTCAACCTCCCAAGTAGCTGGGATTACAGGCGCCGCTACCATGCCTGGCTAATTTTTGTATTTTTTGTAGAGATGAGTTTTCGCCATGTTGGCCAGGCTGGTCACAAACTCCTGACCTCAGGTGATCCGCCTGCCTTGGCCTCCCAAAATACTGGGTTTATAGGAATGAACCACCGTGCCTGGCCTAGGACAGTCTTTTCAACAAGTGCTGGGAAAACTGGATAACCCCATGCAAAAGAATGAAGCTGGACCCTTACCTTACACCAGATACAAAAATTAATTCAAAATGGATCAAAGACCTAAACATAAGAGAGAAAACATAAAACTTTTTGAAGGAAGCATAGAGGAAAAGCTTCATGATACTGATTTGGCAATGACTTTTTTGGATATGACACCGAAAGCACAGGCAACAGAGAAAAAAAGATAATTGGATTTCATCAAAATTTAAAACTTGTATGTCAAAGGTCATTATCAAGGAGTAAAGGCTGGGTGGCTGGTGGCTCATGCCTATAATTCCAGCATTTGGGGAGGCCACGGCCAGAGCATCACTTGAAGTCAGGAGTTCAAGGCCAGCCTGATCAACATAGTAAGACCCCATCTCTACAAAAAATATAAAAATTAGCTGGATGTGGTGGCGCATGCCTGCAGTCTTAGCTACTCAGGAGGCTGAGGTAGGAGGATCACTTGAGTTCAAGAGTTCAAGGTTACAGGGAGCTATGATCACTG
This sequence comes from Nomascus leucogenys, assembly GCF_006542625.1. Classification (NCBI taxonomy): domain Eukaryota; kingdom Metazoa; phylum Chordata; class Mammalia; order Primates; family Hylobatidae; genus Nomascus; species Nomascus leucogenys. Next base: position 361,821 of record NC_044387.1, read on the forward strand.
TACTGCAACACCCCACATCTAAAAACATTTTTTAATGTAAAAAGATAACCCAAAGAAAATATGTGCATATTATCTGATAAAGGATTAATATCCAGAATATATACAGAACTTCTAAAACTAAAAAAAAAAAAAAAAAACAGACAAAAGAAAAACTCATTTCAAAAATGGTCAAAGGTCTTGAATAGACATTTCTCCAACGAAGCAATTCACATGGCCAAAAAGCACGAGAAGATGCTCGACATCACTCATCACACAGAGACACCGTTCCACTCGCACATCAGATGGCGAGCATCGGCCACACGGAGACACCGTTCCACTCGCACATCAGATGACGAGCGTCGGCCACACGGAGACACCGTTCCACTCGCACATCAGATGACGAGCATCAGAAGAAGGAAGACAAGTGTCAGCGGGATGAGGGTGAGGATGAGGAGAAAGGGGAACCTTTGTTGACAGGAAGATAAAATGGTGCAGCCACTGTGGAAAGGTCTGTCCTCAAAACTTAACCATGGAATTGTCACATGACCTGGCCTTGTAGGTATTTATCCAGAAGAACTGAAAGTAAGGACTCAAACAGGTATTTGTACACCCACATATACAGCAGTCTTATTCACAATAGCCAAGGCTGGAAGCAACCCAAGTGTCCACTGATGGATGGATGGATGGACAGAACGTGGCCCACCCACACAGTAATTTTTCAGCCTTAAAAAGGAAGGAAATTTGGACATACAGTACAATACTGAATGAACCTTGGGCACATAGGGCTAAGTGAAATAAGTCAGTCACAAAAAGATAATACTTTATGATTCCACTTATAAACTGTACCTAGAATAGTCAAATTCAGAGACAAAGACAATGGTGGTTGCCAGAGGCTGAGGAGAGGGAGAATGAACGAGGAGTTACTGTTTAACGGAGAGAGAGTTTCTGTTTGGGAAAATGAAAAACTTCTAGATGTGGATCATGGTAATGGCTATATAAGATTGTGAATGCACTGAGTTACACACCTTAAAATAGTTAAAACAGCCAAGTTTATGTTATGATATTTTACCACAGTAAATATAAAAGAGAGGAAGAAAGTGGAAGAGAGAATTCTTTTGAAGAGGGAAAAGGGGCCGGGCGCAGTGGCTCACGCCTGTAATCCCAGCACTTTGGGAGGACGAGGCAGGTGGATCACGAGGTCAGGAGTTTGAGACCATCCTGGCCAACAGGGTGAAACCCTGTCTCTACTAAAAATACAAACAAAATTAGCTGGGTGTGGTGGCGCGTGCCTATAATCCCAGCTACTCGGGAGGCTGAGGCAGGAAAATCGCTTGAACCAGGGAGTCGGAGATTGCAGTGAGCCAAGAACCCGCCACTGCATTCCAGCCTGGCGACAGAGAGACTCTATCTCAAAAAAAAAAAAAAAAAAAAAAAAAAAAAAAAAAAAAGAAGAAGAAGAAGAAGAAGAGGGAAAAGGAAAGTAAGTCTTTTATAATTGCTTCCCTGATGCAGACTGGGATCTCACAGCCAAAGCAGTGCCCAGACCTTCCACACGCTGACAGACCTTCCACATGCTGACAGACCTTCCACACGCTGACAGAACTTCCACACGCTGACAGAACTTCTGAGCCAGACAGCACTTCAAGCCCAGTTCTGGGACTAAGGTTGCAGGGAGATTCCAGCAGAGCCCCAGAGCCAGGCGGAAGAGGTGGGGGCTGCGTCTGCCAACAGGACCCACTAGGGCAGTGCCCTTCGTTCTCAGGGGAGCAGCCCCATGCTCTCCGCAGAGGAGCCCGCTGCCCACGGCCGGGGTTGCTCACTGGCACTGCTTGCCAGCACCGCCTGCCCGTTCCTCTCCTCAAACACCTGGAGCATCATGCAAGCGTCTGCAGGATGGAGAAGCACTGCCTGCTGGCTTTGACAAAAACTGCCAGGTTGACCTTCTATTGTGGAATACGGGAGCTTCTCTTTTAGCACATTTTATACTTAATAACCACTGTGTAAGTTCTATGTTGTTCAGTCAGAACATGAGAAAGGAGGTAGACGTGTCACTCCATTCCCTCAAACAGGGTTAGAAATCCGCCTTCTGCTTTCAGGGCAATTCTACAGTAGATGCGTCACTTCCCGTGAGCCTGCAGCTGAGACACGCCCCACTGTTGCTCTGGGCCCCACCAGAGACCTGTAGTCCAGCCTTGGGACTTGGGACTGGAACCTCCCCTTGGCAGAGCTTTGTCCAAATGCTGGGGCCCTGCTCTGCTGCTCCTGACAAGTCCACAGGCCATGCCCGGCACACTCACAGACATGCAGGGCTGGCTGAGGGGCCCACTTACCAGCAGCAAGTCCATAGTGTTGAGCCGGCAGAGCTCCTGGTTGATGCTGGGTGTGTTTGTGTGCAGCAATGCTGCCATGAGGCGGGCGCCATGCAGACGGGCATTCCCCAGGGGCTCCTCCAGCACACCGATGGTGGTCAGGATCGCTTTCTTCTGCAAACACAGAAGGCACCACCCAGTTAGGCCCTGTGAGCAGTGAGGCCACTGCTGGAGTCTCTGGGCTCATGCCCACCACTCAGGCTGGGACCCAGCCTGGGGTAGTGAGGTATGTGGTGGGGGTTCCTCGGGAGGGCTGTCTGCCAGAAGAAATGAAGGCATCAATGGGGTGAAGAGCCTGCTGCTCCCCTCAGGGCCTCAGAGAGTGCTCCTAGGATGCTCACGGGCACTCCAGTCTGAGCCTGCAGGGCCAGAGAGCCGTGCACCTCAGCGGGTAAGATGTCCAAGACGGGGCCAGCGGTACCAGTCTGAGGCCAGAGCCCTTGGCACGATGCCTCGCTGAGGATGCCCAATGGGACTCCCTCTGCAGACACAACCTCAGAACACCAAGTTAACAAGTGTCCCATGAACACACTTTGGGGAGACTGACTGCGGATGGGCCGCAGGTCTTTTCTGATCCCCCACACTCAGCATACTGCATCTACCTTCTCTTCACTGAAGGCTCCAGGCTGACAAAACAGAATCTCGGCCCCCACAGAGCTCGCTAGTGGGGCAGGTGGATCTTACCAAGGTGGTGAGTGAGAGGAACTGAGCTATAGGTCAGGAGGGTGCTATGCAGCAGGGGTCGGGTTGTGTCTGGGGAGGGTGAGACGGGAGGGGGAGTTGCCCGGCTGGCAGTCTGAGCCGGAAGGAGCCTTTGTGTGATTCACCCACCTCAACATGCTGCTGAGTGGGGCAAAGGGCCTCCCCTGCCACCCCCGGTCCCCTCTCAGGAGCCGAGCACCCCTTAGCTAGGTGCCCCCAAGTTGGAGGCCAGGCTTATGGTGACCTCGGGGTCATTTGCAGAGGCAGAGATGAGCATTTGCAGATCTGGGAGGGGCAGTCCTGAAAACGTGTTTTGGCACCTGCCCGGTGCTTCTCAAGTAGGGGTGTGGGAACGGCCGTCTTAGAACGCATTCACTCCACATTCTGCTTCCTATGGGACAAGCTGTGGGTTCTCCTCCCTGCAAATCAACCTCCCCTGCGACGCCTCCAAAGGCACTCAGCAGTCACCACGGCCATTTACCTTGGGCGGGTTGAGCAGGAGCTGGTGGAAGTCCTTCAGCCGAGGCTCAATGCCGTGTAGTACGCTGCTGCTGACAGCGTATGACCTTTCCAGTCCCTGAGAAAAGGAGTCCACCAAGCCCTCTGTCCTGTGGATGAGGAAAGCAGATGGAGACCGGGGACACCAGGGCCCTGTCCAACCTCACCAGCAACTCAGTGCATCCTCTTCTTCCAGAAAGAGCCCTTTTAACTTTCCCAAAAAGAAATGCTAGAGGAGTGCAGCTACCCAAGGTCTCCACACGTGATCTGGTGACTGGTACAGGCAGAAGAGAAAGGCCCTAAAGAGCTTCAGGAAGATGCTTGCATGTGACATCCGAGAATATGGAGGCAGGGCAAGTGACACAACACAGGACTCACTGGCCCCAGCACCGGCAGGGGGCGCTGCTCTGTCCAGCTTTTAAAACCTTCACTGCTATCCCTGTCTCTCTCACTGTTCCTGTGTGGATTTTTATTTTTATTTATTTATTTTTTTGAGCCGGAGTCTCGCTCTGTCACCCAGGCTGGAGTGCAAGGTGCGATCTCAGCTCACTGCAAGCTCCACCTCCTGGGTTCAAGCGATTCTCCTGCCTCAGCCTCCTTTTTGTATTTTTAATAGAAACAGGATTTCGCCATGTTGGCCAGTCTGGTCTCGATCACCTGACCTCAGGTGATCCGCCCGCCTTGGCCTCCCAAAATGCTGGGATTACAAGCGTGAGCCACCCCCTGTAGTGTTTGCAAGCAAGTCTTCTGAGATATTTATTTAAACACTCTTTCCTGTTGTAAAAGTAATACATAATCATATATTTTTTTAAGTAATATGCAAAATAATTTTAAAAATCAGAGAGCCAGGTGCAGTGGCTCACACCTATAATCCCAGCACTTTGGGAGGGACAGACAGGTGGGAGGATCACTTGAGCTCAGGACTCTGAGGCCGTGCTGAGATATGATTGTGCTGCTGCACTCCCACCTGGGTGACAGGGCAAGACGCTATCTGAAAATAATAATAATAATAATCACAATAATCTAAGAAAAACAGCTGGCTTATCTCTGTTTTCCTGATTTTTACACAGTCCCCTCTATCACATGCAGGGTTCAGCCTGGGCCTCAGAAGTGGCTCAGTTTTCCTGGGTTTATGAAGATTAAAATATCAATATTCCAGTTGTCTAACTAGAGAAAACGGTAACATTATAACACTACTTCTGGTTAATAAACTAACAAATATGTATTAGGTACTACAAGACAGAGACAGAGAGAGAGAGAGTCCTAACAACCTCACTACCAAGGTTAAGTCAATTTCTTATAATTTTCTTATTGTTCCTTTTTCTTTCACTTTAAAAAAGCACAGGCTATCAGTGTTGGGGGCTGAATTATGTTCTCCCCAGAATGTGGAAATAAGGGAGCTACGGCCACCTTGGGTTCGAGGGCCAGGGGGAGGCCAGGAGGAGAAGTGCCCAGAGAACACTGATGTGGCCCTTTCGGGACACACCCTATAGGATCTCCTGGGCACCTGGCGGGCCAACCACACCCCCTTGTGCCAATGCCTCCCTCACAGACTCCACTCGGCTGTCTTTCCATTTGTGCCTCACGGGCATCCTCCTCGGAGTTTCAACACTTGAACGGCTCTGGCAGTGCCCAGCCTTCTATGACCTGAGGGAAGGACTAGGCCACACTGTGATCCAGAGAAACAGTTTCAAACACTTCCTGAAATTTCTACCGGGGGTCAGAGAAGGGTCTCCAGCACCTATATCCTCAAACAAACTCAACTTTCACCCAAACTCACTTCTGCTGCTGACTCCTCTGTCTCTGCCCCATTCACTGTCGTGCCTCAGCAGGCCTCCGACAGCTGTACCTGAGGACAGCGGTGTGGGGTCACAGCAAAGGAGCACCTCCAAGCAAGCTCCACTCTCCTCTGCCACATATTGCCCCATGCTTGTGTCCACATTGGGACCCCCTCACTGCCTCATCCCAGGAGCTGTCTCTGACCAGATGCGGCCTCTCAGGGAAGCGAGGCTCCACCCCCCAGCCCCATGTGGGTCCCTTCTTGTGAGCCCTGAGGCACAGGGTGCATGTCTACTGCACTCGCCACTCTGCATCACCCTCGCTGTCCACACACTGGCCTCCTGTGCCAGACTGGGAGCAATTAAAGGGGAGGGGCTGTGTCTCAGTTCTCTGCCTCCTCGGCCGGTGTCCGTGCACAGTGGGTTTAGAAACGACACCTGAATGAGAAAGGGCAATGGAGGACAGTGGCCTGGGGAAAAGTGCTCAGCACGACGCCCAGCAGGTGGTGCCGACCCGTGGGTGCGCAGGGCATGGGAGACAGCGGTGAACGTCACATCCCCGCCCTGTGAGGGCCAGTCTGCGTGGGAGATAAACACATGTCTATGTAACCGTGCGTCAGAGTGGAAACCCTGCGACACACACACAAACACATACGGGAGCTGTGGGGACTTGTCTGAACAGTCCTTGGGGAAAAGCTGCCAACCACACCTGTTCCACACACATCGACAAATGCATCGCCAACTGGTCATGATGAGCAGCTTCAGGCTGGAGGGGGAGCACCAGGGATGATGAGGGTCCAAGGGGACTTGGCCGCAGCCAGAAGGTCAAGCCTTCAACAAGGGGAATCTTTCCATGTTATTACTTGCATCATCAAAAATTAAAAACGCAAATGACATAATCCAGACTGCTCACGTGGCTGCCATGTCACTGAAGCGCCAAGTTGAGCTCTACACCATTTCTCCTCATGAGAGAGACTCACCCGACCCGCCTGGTTTCCAGCAAGGTGAGTAACACCTGAGTCCCACTGACGAGGCAGCTCTCCGTCCGGTCTCCATCAAACATGTTCTTCAGAAGCTGCTCCACACAGTCCTGCCTGCTGGACACACACAGAGGTCACTGCCTGGCAGAGCAGACACACACACCAAGGATGCAAGGATGCTCCTTCCTCCCCGTGGAGGGCCCCAGCAAAACCCTAAACCTGCTCAGGCTCCAGGCCAGGCGCCAGGGTTCTCAGGACACTCCTGCTGCTGCTGGCCCACTCTCCAGACCCACCAGGTGACTCCTCTGCAGACCCCTCCTCCCTCTGGGAACAGGCCCCAAGTTAACATGGGCTCTGAACCTGGGGTTCATTGGAATGTGAATCGGAGGAGGTGGCAGCATATCCTGGTGCTCAGAGCAAGGCTCAGTGATGTCCCCACGACCCAGAAAGGGAGGCCCACCAGCACCACGGCCCACCAGCACTCACGACTCCAGCGCTGTGAGGAGCGGGTCTGGCTCCAGAGCCTCTTGCAGCTGACTGCCCTGGTCTCTGCCCAGCCTAACTATGTCACAGAGGGTCTGAGAAGCATTTGACTGCCTCTGAAAAGACAAGGGAAACACAGAACCCCTCAGTGTGGAGAAGAAACAGCAGGACCAGCCCTGCTGGGCACACAGGGCACGAGTCCTGCTGCTTCTCTGGCAGATGCTAGACTTTCGTTGTTGTTCAATACCATCGTGATGTTCAAATACTGTTTTGTTTTGTTTTTTTTAAGATGTGGGACTTTTGGCCGGGCACAATGGCTCAGGCCTGTAATCCCAGCACTTTGGGAGGCCAAGGCGGGCGGATCATCAGGTCAGGAGATCAAGACCATCCTGGTTAACATGGCGAAACCCCGTCTCTACTAAAAATACAAAAAAATAGCCAGGCGTGGTGGTGGGCGCCTGTAGTCCCAGCTACTCAGGAGGCTAAGGGCAGGAGAATGGCTTGAACCCGGGAGAAGGAGCTTGCAATGAACCGAGATTGCACCACTGTACTCCAGCCTGGGTGACAGAGCAAGACTCCATCTCAAAAAAAAAAAAAAAAAAAAAAAAAGATGTGGGACTTTCTCTAAACCAGTTGTCTACAAAGATTCCAGACAACAGCTTCATTTCGAAGAAGCCTGTGTCTGCCTTTTCTGTCGTCAAAATGTAGCTCTGGTTAGATTTTTCTTTTTTTTAAAGCTGCATTGAACTATCTTCAGGAATTCAAAACAGGGCTAATAATGGTCAGATACGCAATGCAGATACTGGGCTATACCTGTGATCCACGTTTTGAAATATACTGAATATGTGGCCATGTTATTGATACTGTATTTTAAATGTGGTAATAAGTAGCTGCTATTATTCAGAATGAGTCCTGTAAGCTAATGAAAATAGGGAAGTTGCTACCAAGAAAACAGGACTCAACTTTTCTAGGGAAACATTAACACGCCCTCCCTGATGGGAACGTGCCCCTGCTGATGATGTAGGGGTTGTTCTGTAGGTGAGACAAATGCGATTAAGAGAGAAACAACCCCTGACTCCCTGCAGCATTGGTTACATGCTGTGGGAAGACTGAGGGAAAGCAAACACTCACAGGAGTATTTGAGAGAGAAAAGAAAGCAGCCAGATTAGCTCTGCGGTCTGCCTTTGGGACCCAGGACAGGCCATCAGCCCACAACACCCACATGCATGGGTGGGCTCCGGTTCTTAGGCAGGGCGGCCTCCTTGCTTCCTACAGACGCCAACGTGGCCTCTCCCATCTGTCTGATCAGCCCTGTGGGCTGACAACAAAGTAGGTGGTTGGCCAGGCAGCGGTGAAGGCCTCAGACACGAGTCAGCACCACTGTTTTCCAATCTGCCAAGGACACATGGTTGTATGCATACATCAATATGTGTAATGCTAGGAAAAGGCCTACTGGGATATACCCCAAACTCTCAACGGGGATCACCACAGGGAGCCCCATTGTCACCTTAGGTGCTTCCAGGGTGGATGGCTTCTAGGGGGCCCCTAGCAATCCCCTCCTGGAGTTCATGCCCCTATAGCCCCCATCTCTTTTAGTGTGGGCTGGACTCAGCCACCCAGGCCTAAGGAGCCAAATACAGTAAGAGTGAGGGGAAAGCTCAGTTCCACGTTGTGTGCTGCCCTGTGGAGATGCCCATGAGGTGCAATGCTGAGGGCGGCCTCGGCCCACAGCCCTGAGGAACTGGATGCTGCCAAGCCATCTGTGACCATGGAGCTGGCCTCTACCCAGTGGAGCTCTGAGATGACTGCAGTTTCATGAGACTGAGCAGAAGAGCCACTAAGCCACATTCAGATGCCTCATCCACAGAAACTGATACTGCTACAGGTAAAAATACTTGCCATAAGCAACTGTGTTTCGGGGTAATTTGCTATTCGGTCACAGACAACTAACACAATTCTATTAGAATTGTTCTTTGGTTTGTTTGTTTGTTGAGACAGAATCTCGCTGTCACCCAGGCTGGAGCACAGTGGTGTGATCTCGGCTCACTGCAAGCTCCCCTTCCTGGGTTCAAGTGATTCTTGTGCCTCAGCCTCTTGAGTGGCTGGGATTACAGGCACCTGACACCACACTTCACTAATTTTTAATAGAGACAGGGTTTCACCATGTTGGCCAGGCTGGTCTCAAAACTCCTGACCTCAAGTGATCGGCCCACCTCAGCCTCCCAAAGTGCTGGGATTACAGGCACGAGCCACCGCGCCTGTCCTAGAATTGTTTTTATAATACACACAGATTATTTTTCAGTTAAGAAAAAAAGCCTAGGCCAGGCATGGTGGCTCACTCCTGTAACCACAGCACTTTAGGAGGCTGAGGTAGGAGGATCACTTGAGGTCAGGTTTTTGAGACCAGCCTGAGCAATGTAGTGAGACCTCATCTCTATTTAAACAACAACAACAACAACAACAAGAAAACAGCCTAGAGGCTGGGTGTGGTGGCTCGCCCGACTGGGTGAGCAGGAGAATTGCTTGAACCCGAGAGGCAGAGGTTGTGGTGAGCCGAGATCGCGCCACTGCACTCCAGCCCGGGCAACAAGAGCGAAACTCCATCTCAAAAAAAGAAAAAAAAATCCAGCCTAGAAGTCAGTGCTTGATTAAAGAAAGAAAAGTACCTAACCGATCCCCATCTTAGGAAAGGGATGACTTGCCCTCCCCCTCGCCCCCTGGCCCGCAGCAGCGGGTGGTGACCTGGCAGCACAGGCCTGGGCTGATGCACGAAGCTCGGTAAGCAGCACACTCACATCTTCATCCTGGCTCGGGTGGATCAACTCCACAAGCCTCTGGATGACCTTCTCTTCATTCAGCCACTGAAAGAGAAAAAGGCCTTTCAGTGTCGCCGCTCAAGTCTAAGTAAACAGCAGGAACCTTTCCCCTTCGGTGCAGCACTGCACCCGTTTTCTAGAATATAAACTCTCTGCCTGACACATCCCAGGCCCAGAAAGAACACAAGTAACACACATTGACTGAGTTCTGGGAGGTTCTGGGAGTGGCTCAAAAGATGATAAGGGGTGACCACCATCCCTCTGTCCTAATGGTGCATATGTAAGCTCTGTCTTCAGGACTTCTCTCTTAAGGACCAGGGTGCAAATGAGCCACACGAGCTACAGCTCAGGAGCCCCGCTGGATGCTGAAGCCAGAGAAGCCTCAGCTGTTCCCTGCAGCATTGGGGCCTTCCCAGGATGAGGAAGAGTAAATCCACTCTGGAAAGGCCACAGGAACACTGTGGGGTAAAGCTCAAGGGCAATGGGGGCCCGGTGTGAGTGTCGGGGTCTGGCAGGCCTGGGCCACACCTGGCTCCCCCACCGCACTGCTGTGCCCTGTGCCTAAATTCCTTATCCAAAAATGGGATGACCTGTCCCCCCATGGCTACTTCGTGAAGTGAATCAAGTAATGCAGCTAAAAGGCTGCCTGACGTACAGTTGTGCAGGCTTCCTGCTAACGGCTATGACCACAGCTAGTATTGATCCTGTGTCCACTGTGTAAAGGCTGGTGATGGTCAGTCATTCCTGGTGAGAAGCTGCTCCCTGAGGAAGCATTACTAACCTAAGTGTGAGAGTGACCATCTGGATGAGTCCTGATTCCAGGAGCTGGGAAACAGGCAGAGGGCCTCATGGTTTACTCTGCTCTATTTTAAACCTCACCACAAACAAAGCTGGCCGAACAGTGAGCAGAAGTTTGTGCCGCACGGATTTCCTGGGCTTCTCTGGGGGGCATCCTCCTCTTTTTGGGAACTGTAGCACCTGTTCTCACTGACTAAACACCATCAGAACAGACGCATCCACACTCCAGGGTCAACAACGGGGCTCTGCAGGGAACTGCCGTTCACCAGGGCTCTCCCGGCAGGCACAGTCCTGGATGCAGGGCCAGCACCTCACTGACCTCCTGCTCTAAGCCACGGGGGTGGGCGCTGGCAGAGGAAAAGGAGGCAGGCGAGGAGAGTCCATTTCAGCCTCTTCACAGAGCGGGAGGCTGGAGACTGCGGGGAGAAGGGACCTTTCTGCCCCGTGCTTCTGAGCGAGTTGATTTGGGACAGTGGAAAAGGTACAGGCCACAGTCCTTGACAAGAACCCCTAACAGCCCCAAGGAGAAGGAGAAGTGCACGCTAGGTGGAGAGATGGGGGCCGGGCGCCCTGGTGCTCTGAGCTCCTGCACTTAACCAGCTGGCTTGCTGCAGCACCCCTGCCCTCAGGAACTGGGGGGACTCCCGGACTCACATGCAGGACTTCCTGCCGGAGCCCGGCTGGCTCCACACAGCTGACCAGGCGCAGCAGCAGGTCCATAAGTGCTGAGGTGCCGATGTGCTTCAACACCAGGCTGATGAACTTGTCCTTCTTCTTCAAAAATGTAATCACCTGAAATCACACACACCTGAGAGGCAGGCAGGGCCAACCCTGACAACCGTGAGACACCTCCTCCAAAAACTCTCATGGGAAAGTTGAACTATTAATTATATTAAGCAGAAATAACAGAAAGACCCAGACAAGATTGTAAGAAAGCCCCCTCAAGGGACAGACAGAGTCCTACCAGGCAGTGGTGTATGTGAGGGCCTGGGCAGGGGGAGGCCGCTGCACAGGGACCCCTGTGGCTCTGCACCGACAGGACACAGCTGTCCCAGGTGGGGCAGCACAGGCTGCCGTGAGCAGCTGCCATCCAATACCTACTGGTTCGGGTTTTTCCAACAGAAACGAATGGTGTAGACAGAGCTGAGCTGAGCTGATGGCCATCACTGGCAGCCCCAGGCCTACAACACACACCCAGGGAGCACAGAGTGCACAAGATGCCAGCTGCTGACCAAAACCCGCGAGCGGTTGAAGGGGAAAGAAGACTGAGGTTTTAGAAAAGAAAAAGAGGCATCCTGTGGCTGGCTGATGACCAGTGCCAACAAGGTGTAGACAGCTAAGCGTGAGGCCAGGGGGTTGGGGCGGGGGGGGGCACAGCACCCATCACAGACGCAGTGGGCTGCTCAGACGGTGGATCCGAGGTAACAGTGGAGAGAGAGGTGAAGGCTGGGGTCGCTGCAAATTCAGCTCAACTCAGCCTACAGAGATAAGTGTCTGCTATGTCCAGGCTACTGGGCTGGGGTAGACCCAGCCCTCCACTGGAAACAATGGGAACACAGAGAAGGCCCACCTGGCTGCAGGGCCTCAGCCTCACTCCCCAGTGCTGCGATGAGGAGGGAGAGCAGGAAAAGGAGTGGTGGGAAAAGAGAAGGGGGAGAAGGAAGAGGAGGGGGAGGAGGAGAGGAGGATGGCTCTTCGAAAAGGATGATTAAACTTATAGGAAGACGAAGGACAAAACAGAAGGTACAAATAACAACATTAAGAACGAAACAAGGGACATCGCTAAAGATCCTACAGAAATAAAAACTATTATGAGAGGTTTGTAGTTTTTTTTTTTTTTTTTGAGACAAGGTCTCACTCTGTCCCCCAGGCTAGAGTGCAGTGGTGCGATCACAACTCACTGCAGCCTCCACCTTCTGAGCTCAAGTGATTCTCTCATCTCAGCCTCCCAAAATGCTGTAATAATAAGCAGGAGCCACCACACCTGGTATATTATGAGAAATTAACAGAAATAATTTTATGCCAGTTTTTGTAAATTTAGAAAAGAAATTTCCTTGAAAAAAGTACTTATCTGGCCAGGTGCCACCGGTGGCTCACGCCTGTAATCCCAGCACTTTGGGAGGCCGAGGCGGGTGGATCACCTGAGGTCAGGAGTTCGAGACCAGCCTCAACATGGAGAAACCCCGTCTCTACTAAAAATACAAAATTAGCCAGGCATGGTGGTGCATGCCTGTAATCCCAGCTACTCGGGAGGCTGAGGCAGGAGAATTGCTTGAACCTGGGAGGTGGAGGTTGTGGTGAGCCAAGATGGCACCATTGCACTCCAGCCTGGGCAACAAGAGCAAAACTCCATCTCAAAAAAAAAAAAAAAAAAAAAGTACTGATCTAGGCCAGGCACGGTGGCTCATGCCTGTAATCCCAGCACTTTGGGAGGCCAAGGCGGGTGGATCACCTGAGGTCAGGAGATCGAGACCATCCTGGCTAACATGGTGAAACCCCGTCTCTACTAAAAATACAAAAAAAAATTAGCCAGGCGTGGTGGCGGGCACCTGTAATCCCAGCTACTTGGGAGGCTGAGGCAGGAGAATAGCATGAACCCGGGAGGCGGAGCTTGCAGTGAGCCGAGATCTCAAAAAAAAAAAAAAAAAAAAGGACTTATCCAGACTGACAAGAAACAAAATCAGAATAGTTCCAGAACATACTAAAACCCCACAAAATCTATAATTAATAGGCTGTCTATACAGAGAAGGTTTAATGGCCTTACTAATAAATTCTTCCAAACATTCAAGAAAAAATAACCCCAGGCTGGGCGTGGTGGCTCATGCCTGTAATCCCAGCATTTGAGGGAGGTCAAGGCAGGCGGATCACTTAATCTCAGAAGTTCAAGACCAGCCTGGCCAACATGATCTCTACTAAAAATATAAAAATTAGCCAGACGTGGTGGTGGGTGCCTGTAATCCCAGCTACTCAGGAGACTGAGGCATGAGAATTGCTTGAACCCAGGAGGCAGGGGTTGCAGTGAGCCGAGATCGCACCACTGCACTCCAGCCTGGGGGATAGAGTGAGATTCTATCTCCAAAAAAAGAAAAAAGAACTTCTATTTTTTTTGAGCCCATAATGATCGATGGATCATGTTCACACATTCACATCAATATTCTAGTTGTGATATTCTACTAGTGTTTTAGAAAATGTCACCATTGGAGGAAACATGTCAAAGCATACAAGGATTTTGTTTTTCTGAGACGGAGTCTCACTCTGTGGCCCAGGCTGGAGTGCAGTGGCACCATCTTGGCTAACTGCAAGCTCCGCCTCCTGGGTTCACACCATTCTCCTGCCTCAGCCTCCCGAGTAGCTGGGATTACAGGCACCCACCACTACGTCCGGCCAATTTTTTGTATTTTTAGTAGAGACAGGGTTTCACCATGTTAGCCAGGATGGTCTTGATCTCCTGACCTTGTGATCCGCCTGCCTCAGCCTCCCAAAGTGCTGGGATTACAGGCGTGAGCCACTGTGCCAGGCCTTGTTTTTGTTTGAGACAAAGTCTCCCCTTTGTCGTCCAGGCTGGAGTGCACAGTCACAATCTCGGCTCACTGCAACCTCCACCCTCGGGTTCAAGTGATTCTCCTGCCTCAGCCTCCTGAGTAGCTGTGATTACAGGTGCCTGCCACCACGCCCGGCTAATTTTTGTATTTTTAGTAGAGACAGGGTTTCACCATGTTGGGCCAGGCTGGTCTCAAACTCCTGACCTCAGGTAATCCGCTTGTCTTGGCCTCTCAAAATGCTGGGATTACAGGTGTGAGCCATCACGCCTGGCCTTTTTTCTTTTTTTTTTGGAGACAGAGTCTCGCTCTGTTACCTAGGCTGGAGTGCAGTGGCCCGATCTCGACTCACTGCAACCTCCGCCCCTGGGTTCAAGTGATTCTCCTGTCTCAGCTCCACCAGGTAGCTGGGATTACAGGCATGCGCCACCACGCCCAGCTAATTTTTATATTTTTAGTAGAGATAGGGTTTCAGCATGTTCGCCAGGCTGCTGTCAAACTCATGGGCTCAAGTCATCCACTCACCTCGGCCTCCCAAAGTGGTGGGTGGAGTGAGCCACTGCTCCTGGCCAAGGATTTTCTTCATATTATTTCATACAACCTCATGTAAATACAATAATCTCAATCAAAATTTCAATTAAAAAGATACCATTTAAAGGCCGGATGTGGGGGCTCACGCCTGTAATCCCAGCACTTTGGGGGGCCAAAGCAGGTGGATCACCTGAGGTCAGGAGTTCAAGACCGCCTGGCCAACATGGTGAAACCCCGTCTCTACTAAAAATACAAAAATTAGCCGGTCATGGGGGCTGGCACCTGTAATCCCAGCTACTTGGGAGGCTGAGGCAGGAGAATCACTTGAACCCGGGGGCGGAGGTTGCAGTGAGCCGAGATTGTGCCCCTGCACTCCAGCCTGGGAGACAAAAGGGAGACTTTGTCTCAAATGAAAACAAAAACAAAATCCTTGTATGCTTTGACATGTTTCCTCCAATGGTGACATTTTCTAAAACACCAGTATAATATCACAACTAGAATATTGATGTATGTGAATATGATACATTGATCATTATGGGCTTGAAAAAAATACTTTTTTCTTTTTTTGGAGACAGAATCTCACTCTATCCCCCAGGCGGGAGGCTGAGGCACGAGAATCCACGAGAATCGCTTGAGCCCAGGAGGTGGAGGTTGCAGTGAGCCAAGATTGTGCCATTGCACTCCAGCCTGGATGACAGAGCAAGACTCCATCTCAAAAAAAAAGACACCACTTAGAATAATACAAAGATATCAAGTACCTAAGAATAAATCTAGCGAAAGATGCTCAAGACTGCCATACAGAGAATTGCAGTGTATTTCTGAGAAATCAAAGTAGCCTGAGCTACCAGCTGTGCTGCTGTGGTGTGAAAGGAGCCCTGGGCAGTGTGCACAGAAATGGAAGTGGCTGTGCTACAGGAAGACCTCACTCACACAATCAGTGATGGCTGCTTTTGGCCTGTGGACCACAGTTTGCCAGACCCAACTACAGCCAATGCAAACCTTATCAAAATTTCAGTAGGTTTATTTTTGGGGGGCAGGGTATGGAGAGGGAGAATGTAGAAAGTGACAAACTCATTCTAAAATTTGTTTATTCTAAAACAATCCAAAAAAAAGAAAGCAAAAATTAAAAAATAGAAAATAAAAAAATAAAAACAAAAAACAAAATAGGCCGTGTGCAGTGGCTCACACCTGTAATCCCAGCACTTTGGGAAGCTGAAGCAGGCGGATCACCTGAGGTCAGGAGTTTGGGACCAGCCTGGCCAACATGGTGAAACTCTGTCTCTACTAAAAAATATAAAAATTACCCCAGTGTGGTGGCGGGTGCCTGTAATCCCAGCTACTTGGGAGACTGAGGCAGGATAATTGCTTGAACCCCGGAGGCAGAGGTTGCAATGAGCCGAGGTCACGCCACTGCACTCCAGCCTTGGCAACAAAGCAAATCTCCGTCTCAAAAATCATCATCATCATCATCGGCCGGGCGCAGGGGCTCACGCCTGTAATCCCAGCACTTTGGGAGGCCAAGGTGGGCGGATCACGAGGTGAAGAGATTGAGACCATCCTGGCCAACATGGTGAAACCCTGTCTCTAATAAAAATACAAAAATTAGTTGGGCATGGGGGTGCATGCCTGCAGACCCAGCTACTGGGGAAGCTGAGGCAGAAGAATCGCTGGAACCCGGGAGGTGGAGGTTGTGCTGAGCTGAGATTGCACCACTGCACTTCAGCCTGGCGACAGAGCAAGACTCTTCCTCAAAAAAATAATAATCCTCATCATCATCATCAAAAGGCAAAGAATCATAAAAACAATCTTGAAGAAAAACGAAGAGATATAGAAGAAATGTGATTAGCCATGAACAGATGATGTGGAATCTGAGTGACGGAGACATGGGGGTTCATGAAATATTTTCTCTAATTTGTAGACATTTGAAAGAATTCATAATGAAGGGCGGGGAAAATGCGGACGGTCATTTCACCGAAGCCCCACCTTTAGTCTACTCCTACAGTTTCAGAAAACACAGGAGGCAGGCTCAAGGCATCCCTGCCTCACGGCTGGCCCTGAGAACAAGCCAGCTGCTGGGTGATGGAAAGTTTCGCTCTTGTTGCCCAGGCTGGAGTGCAATGGCACAATCTCAGCTCACTGCAACCTCTGCCTCCTGGGTTCAAGCGATTCTCCTGCCTCAGCCTCCTGAGTGTGGGCGGCAAGCCACCCATGCGCCGAGGCAAGAGACCGAGAACACGAGCTGTTCCAGTATAATAAAATATAAAACAAGAATAGTTATACCAGATATAGATCTTAGATAGGATTATATGTGAATATCATTAATCATTAGTTGGTAGTAATTACTCTTTATTCCAATATTATAATAATCCTCGCTCTATAATCATAATCTAGGAAAAACCAGGCCATACAGAGATAGGAGCTGAGGGGACATAGTGAGGTGTGACCAGAAGACAAGAGTGCGAGCCTTCTGTTATGCCTGGACAGGGCCACCAGAGGGCTCCTTGGTCTAGCAGTGACGCCAGCATCTGGGAAGATGCCCGTTGCCAGGCGGACCATGGTCTAGCGGTAGCGAAAAGTGTGAAGGAACAACACCCGCTACTTAGCAGACCGAGAAAGGGAGTCTCCCTTTCCCCGGGGGAGTTTAGAGAAGACTCTGCTTCTCCACCTCTTGTGGAGGGCCTGACATCAGTCAGGCTCGCCCGCAGTTATCTGGAGGCCTAACCGTCTCCCTGTGATGCTGTGCTTCAGTGGTCACGCTCCTAGTCCGCCTTCATGTTCCATCCTGTACACCTGGTTCTGCCTTCTAGATAGCAGTAGAAAATTGGTGAAAGTACTAATAGTCTCTGATGTGCAGAAATAATGGCGCAAGCTGTCTTTCTCTCTGTCTCCTCTCCCTCTCTGCCTCGGCTGCCAGGCAGGGAAGGGCCCCCTGTCCAGTGGACACGTGACCCACGTGACCTTACCTATCATTGGAGATGACTCACAATCTTTACCCTGCCCCTTTTGCTTTGTATCCAATAAATAACAGCACAGCCAGACATTCGGGGCCACCACCGGTCTCCGCACATTGGTGGTAGTGGTCCCCTGGGCCCAGCTGCCTTTTCTTTTATCTCTGTCTTGTGTCTTTATTTCTACACTCTCTCGTCGCCGCAGACGGGGAGAGACCCACCAACCCTGTGCGGCTGGACCCTACACTGAGTAGCTGGGATTACAGGCATGTGCCACCACGCCCGGCTAGTTTTGTATTTTTAGTAGAGACGGGGTTTCTCCACATTGGTCAGGCTGGTCTCAAACTCCTGACCTCAGGTGATCCACTCACCTCAGCCTCCCAAAGTGCCGGGATTACAGGTGTGAGCCACCACGCCCAGCCAGTAGAAGAAATTTTTAACAGTTCGGTTCATATTACTTTAATACCTTAAGTACTGGGTAAGAGAATGGAAGAAAAATATTATAGGAAGCAGTAAAATTATAAAGAAAATATCTGAAAGTGGCAGGGGAATAAGATCAGGTTATGGCAAATTATGAGATACATGCATCTAGTCACTGGGCTGCAAGGGCCAGGTAGTAAAGGTTTTTACAACTTCTACTACCACCTCACAGCCACGACAACCCCCCAGCCCCACACCACAGCTCCCCGCTGCCTCCGCTCCCACTCCCATTCTGCCAGCAGCCTCCCACCTGGCACCACCCACTGCTGCTGGCGCCCTTCACTTACACGCAGCTTCAGAAGGAGCTGAGGTGAGGCAGTCCCCTGGCGGCCCTTGCAACTCTCAGATTTACGGCCCAAGGGAAGACGGCATTCCACTGAACACTCACATGCTGAATGTCGTCAAGGGGAGCCGCGGCCTTCGTGGGGCTGCACTTTCTCAGAGCTCAAAGCAGATATAAGATACTGGTTTGTGCCCTGACTGAATGTTTGATGGTATGAAACAATTACGGTTAATATTTTTGGAGTGTGATCATGAAATTCTGATTATATTTAAAAGAAAAAAGTCTTTATTTTAGAGATACATAGCTGGGCATCGTGGCTCACACCTGTAGTCCCAGGACTTTGGGAGGCCTGGACAGGCAGATCACTTGAGCCCAAGAGTTCGAAACCAGCCTGGGTAACATGGGGAAACCCCATCTCTACAAAAAATATTTAAAAAAACTAGCCAGGTGTGGTGGTACGTGCCTGTAGTCCCAGCTACTCAGGAGGCCGGGGTGGGAGGATCACCTGAGCTTGAGGAGGTTGAGACTGCAGTGGGCTGTGACAGAGCCAGTGGACTCCAGCCTGGGCATAGTGAGACCCTGTCTCAAAAATAAATATACACACATACTGAAATATTTACATAAGAAATAAGCTGGTGTCTGGGATTTGTTTTAAAATACTCCCATCGGGGATGGGCGGGTGGGGCATGACACAGGGAAGAAGACTGGCCCAGGCGGATCGCGGGGTGCAGGCGCGGAGGCCACCACACCTCTCTCCCTGTGTGTCCACAGCCTGGAGGGGCAGAAGCCCGGGTCAGGTCACATGTAAGGCAGGTGCAAGGATGGACTCCAGGAAGACCCCATTACAGCTGGCTGAGATAAATTCACTAACTGCTTTTGCAGAAGTCTAATGCTAGAAGTTACCTTTGTTTTGAAAGAATAAATGCTCTGGACAGACAGACACGCCACCCATACAGATGAAGCTGCAGACCTGAGAAGGTGGATGTCCAAGGTCCTGCCATGATGCCCCAGGACCTCACACCTCCACCTGGTCAGTGACGGCATAAGATGGCCTACTTTGGGGCCCTGTGCAGCTCCCAGGGATGGCAGGAAGTGCTGCTTATTCCAGAGCCAGCTATAAGAAACACTCCTTCTTTGTTTTGAGACAGAGTCTCACTCTGTTGCCCAGGCTGGAGTGCAGTGGTACGATCTCAGCTCACTGCAACCTCTGCCTCCCAGGTTCAAGCGATTCTCCTGCCTCAGCGTCCCAAGTAGCTGGGATTACAGGTGTGCACCACCATGCTCAGCTAATTTTTGTATTTTTAGTAGAGACAGGGTTTTGTCATGTTGGCCAGGCTGGTCTTGAACTCCTGACCTCAAGTGATCTGCCCAGCTTAGCCTCCCAAAGTGCTGGGATTACAGGCATGAGCCACCGCACACAGCCAGAAACACGGAAACACTCTTTCAAATTCCAGCTCCCAGACTGGCAAAATCCACACACCGCTCCACGTGTGTTGCGCAGAAGAGTCACAAATGCTGTTCCCACGGCCTGAGGATGAGTCGCAGAGCCAGGCCCACAGGAGGACACATCAGCATCCACCATGACGGTGCCCCGAATCACAGGGGCTTTGCACGTGATTTACCTGTTCGGTTTTTCTTGCAATGAGATTGCCAATGGTCTTGCTGAAAAAACTGGCGAGCAGAGGATTGAGAGGCGGCTCATGGTCCAGGAAGTCGTACAGGAGGCTCAGCAGGCTCTCGTCCCCACCGAGGCGGTCGCTGATCTGCGGCACATCACAAGTCAGAAGCTCACAGGCTGTGTTTGGATATCTAAAAGGGCACAGTCCAAGCACTGGAGGTGAAATTAGACTTCTCCAACTCTTAGGAAGCTGCTTATATAGTCTGCTTCTTAGGAAGCAGACCCACGTGATAAAAACAAACACTACAGACCTCAGAACAGAATAAAAACGTGACTACCTGTGACCAGCTGGTATTTCTGACTACTAGAAGTTCAGTTTTTTAACATACCTTCTATGCTCCTCATGCCCTATACGCTGATATCCGACATTTTCTGACCCTCCTCCCATTCTTTAAATAACCTTTCTCAGTCTCCTGGCTTTTCCTCTCTCCAGGCCTTCGCACTCGCCTGCCAGGTCTCTCACCTCCGGTCTCACCACACTGTTTCCGCGAGACCCCATGTGTGGCCGTTTCCATCTTCCCCTCCGCTGAGCCTCTCCTCTCCTTCTAAGCCATGCCCCTTCCATCAACAGACACAGACCCACTCCATCCCCAGACAGGAGAAACACCCATCAGCCACTGAGGAAGCATGTGAGGGAGGAGGCACTATGCAAGAACGTTATGACGAAGAAATACCAACACCTGTGAATAATGTACTTTGCTCCCTCTTTTGCACCTGGTAGACACAGGTGGGTGATGGCCATCGCCCCAGGAGAGGCACACCCCACAGCCCAGGACGCAGCCCTCAACAGCAGCCCCCATAGCAAGGCCTGGTGCATGACCCTGCCTCTGGGAATGCTGGGGAGGAGCACAGGGCCCACCCAGTGGGAGCGTCCTGTAGGAATGGCTGTCTCAGAACAGGCCAGCCTGTCAGTTGTCAGCCTGGTGTCACTGACACCAGCAAGTGACCTGTCCTCTCTGTGTCTGGGTTTTCTCATCTGAACATGCAGGTAAGGACGGGCACAGTGGCTCACACCTATAATCCCAGCACTTTGGGAGGCCGAGGCAGGTGGATCACTTGAGCTCAGTAGTGGGAGACTAGCCTGGGCAACGTGGTGAAACTCCGTCTCTCCAAAAAAAAAAAAAAAAAAAAAAAAAAAAAAAAAAAAAGAAAGAAAAATAAATTAGCCAGGCAAGGTGGCGCGTACCTGTGGTCCCAGCTACGTGGGAGGCTGAGGTGGGCAGGATGGCTTGAGCCCGGGAGACAGAGGTTGCCGTGAGCCAAGGTCACACCACTGTACTCCAGCCTGGGTGGCAGAGTAAGACCCTGACTTAAAAAAAAAAAAAATATGCCGGGTGCGGTGGCTCACACCTGTAATCCCAGCACTTTGGGAGGCCGAGGCAGGTGGATCACAAGGTCAGGAGATTGACACCATTCTGGCCAACATGGTGAAACCCCATCTCTACTAAAAATACAAAAATTAGCCAGGTGTGGTGGTGGGTGCCTGTAATCCCAGCTACTCGGGAGGCTGAGGCAGGAGAATCACTTGAACCTGGGAGGCAGAGGTTGTAGTGAGATGAGATCAAGCCACTGCACTCCAGTCTGGGTGACAGAGCGAGACTCTGTTTCCAAAAACAAAAAGAACGTGCAGGTGACAGTGCCTGCCCATGCCTGTCACACAGCAAATGTGTGCTCAAGGTCAGCTGCTATGACCTTCCTTCTCTTGTCAACATGTGGCCACCGCCAGGTGCAGAGGCAGCCTTAGCACTGGACCTAAGCCAAGGTGGTCAATGCAACTAGCTGGAGGGGCCAGGGTTTGAGAGACCCTACAGGAAACAGCTGGCCAGGCCTGGCAGTCGACCAAGTGTGGAAGGGGAAGAAACGCAATGATCTCGGCTGGCTGTGGGGTGGGTGTTCCTCATCAGCCCAGACAAGAAAGTGCCACTTTTAGAGCTCTGAGGAACAGCGCCTGTTAAGGGCAGGTGGAGTGTAGAGGGTCAAAGAGTGGCCCAACAGGCTTGAGTTTGGGAGAGAGGACCTGGCTGGGGCCCGATGGAGGAAGGTCAGGGCACAGGGGCACTGCAGGCTGGATATGTGGGCAGAGAGGGGGCCTGAGAGCTGGCGCAGGGGGCTGGGGGAGGCCCAAGCTCATCCCTTCACTAGCCGACCTCACTAGCCGAACTTTCTGGCCTTTAGTGTCCTTGTCTGTTAATTGGGGCAGGCAGTACCCACCTTGTGGGATGTCAGAGGGGCTGGCCAACAAGTACCTGGTACAGTGGACAACACACGGTCCCTCAGGGCAGGAGGACCAGAGAGCAGGAGAGGAGGGCCAGGCTGGCAGCCTCAAAGGCCATAGATCTCTAACACTAAGACCGGTGAGCTGGGCAGGGGGAGGAAGTCACATCCCATGGGGTGAGGACGAAGATCAAAGGTAAGGAAGCAGAGAAACGTCCAAATCGTTCCTAGAAGAAGTGTCTCAATACCACAGGGAACAAACTGATTTTTTTTTTTTTTGAGACAGTCTTGCTCTGTTGCCCAGGCTGGAATGCAGTGGTGCTATCTCAGCTCACTGCAACCTCCGCCTCCCGGGTTCACGTCCTGTCTCAGCCTCCTGCGTAGCTGGGATTACAGGCATGCACCACCATGCTTGGCTAACTTTTGTATTTTTGGTAGAGACGGGGTTTCACCATGTTGGCCAGGCTGGTCTCAAACTCCTGACTTCAAGTGATCTGCCTGTCTCGGCCTCCCAAAGTGCTGGGATTACAGGCGTGAGCCACCGCGCCCAGCTCCAAACTCATCTTGTCTACACACGGACAAACGTGTACACACATGGCACAAACCAAGCTAGAAGACACTGATTCTCTAGATGGAGGGACTAAGATTTTCTCCTTTTTTCCTTTATCAACATTTTACAATTATTCTCCAAATAACAGGTGCTGCTCTAGTAGTTTTAAAAACGTGTACAAGGTACAGAAATTCCAGTCAAACACAGCAGATGGAGCACACAGGCTTGTTGATATTCCCTCTCGAATAACACAATGAATTAAAAAGACAAGAAAGGAGAGGGAGAAACGGCGAACCAGCCTGGAGGACTGAAGCAGCCGGCCGCGTGAAGACTGACTTGGCACAGGGAAGGCTGAGTTTCAGGAGCCCACAGAAGAGGCACCAACTAGAGATGAGAATTCAGGCCACAGAACTCCAGAGAGGCCTGGACACTGATTCGGCGGCCAGTAAGGGCAGGGTGGGCTGAAAACTTACAGGCCAGGGCAGTGGGACACGTCCCTCCCTTATGGCCTCCTGGGGCCAGGGACACCAGGCACAGCCACAGGGTGACCAGACACCATCCAGAAATAGGGGACTTGGTGGAAAAAAAAAAAAAACTGGGGTGCCCTCAGCCCTCTTCCCAACTCAGCTCCTGATACTGACAGGTCCATGCCCCACAGGAGAGAGCTAGAAGGATTCTTTTCTGGGAAAAATAATGGGACAAAGAGAAAAGTCAACTAGTGGCCTCTAAGCTTGTGGTGAGTAAGCCCCATGCAGATCTCAAACTCTGTGCAGGGTTTAGGGCCCCACTCATGAAAGAAGCATGGTGCTGACCAAGCAGAAAACAAGGCACGTGGAGGAGAGCAAGTGTAGAGAACAGAGGGAAACTCTTTTAAACTACAATGTTCTCAGAGATGACACATTAAGACTGTGTATCCATGAATAAGAACTGGAAGCTTTTATTAAAATATATGAGAATAAGAAACAGCTCTTAGAAATTAAAAATATGGGCCAGGTGCAGTGGCTCACACCTGTAATCCCAGCACTTTGGGAAAACAAGGCGGGCAGATCACTAGGTCAGGAGATCGAGACCATCCTGGCTAACACAGTGAAACCCTGTCTCTACTAAAAAATACAAAAAAATTAGCCGGGCCTGGTGGTGGGCGCCTGTACTTGAGAGGCTGAGGCATGAGGCAGGAGAATGGCGTGAACCCAGGAGGCGGAGCTTACAGTGAGCCGAGATTGCGCCACTGCATTCCAGCCTGGGCAACAGAGTGAGACTCCGTCTCAAAAAAAAAAAAAAAAAAAAAGAAAAGAAAAAGGGAGGCTAAGGCAGGAGAATGGTGTGAACCCAGGTGGCAGAGCTTGCAGTGAGCCGAGATTGCACCACTGCACCCCAGCCTGGGCGACAGAGTGAGACAGACTCTGTCTCAGAAAAAAAAAAAAAAATTGGCCTGGCACGGTGGCTAACGCCTGTAATCCCAGCACTTTGGGAGGCAGAGGTGGGTGGATCACGAGGTCAGGAGATCGAGACCATCCTGGCTAACACGGTGAAACCCCGTCTCTACTAAAAAATACAAAAAATTAGCTGGGCGTGGTGGCAGGCACCTGTAGTTCCAGCTACACGGGAGGCTGAGGCAGGAGAATGGCGTGAACCCAGGAGGTGAAGGTTGCAGTGAGCCGAGATTGTGCCACTTCACTCCAGCCTGGGTGACAAAGCCAGACTCCGTCTCAAAAAAAAAAAAATTTTTTAAATATGACAGATGTTAAGCATGGTGGCACCTGTGGTTCCAACTGCTTGGGAGGCTGAGATGGGAGGATCACTTGAGCCCAGGAGTTTGAGTCCAGACTGGGCAACATAGCAAGACCTCACATCTAAAAAACAAGCAAAAAATAATGGTAGAACTTTGAAAAGTCAATAAAAGGATGAGAAATTAAAAGATGAAGAAATCTCTCAGATATAGGCCAAAAAGGCAAAGTACAAAACATTAAAAGCAAAAATAAGGAAAGCATTAATTTGAGTGATCTAACACATCTTATTAGAAGTCCCAGAAAGAGAAAAGAGGGAAAATATCAAAGAAATAATATGAGAAATTTCCCTCAGCTAACGTCATAAACATACAGACTAAAAGGGTTCAGGGAGCCCAGCACAACGAATGAAAGAAATGGATATCCACTGTTGACCTCAGTGTGAATATGCAAATATCCACTGTTGACCTCAGTGTGAATATGCAAATATCCACTGTTGACCTCAGTGTGAATATGCAACTATCCACTGTTGACATCAGTGTGAATATGCAAATACTGTTTACTGCTGAGCTGATTTGTTTACTCGGGATATATTTGCTTACTTATACAACTTTTCCCTTAGAGTCAGTAGTTTTTCTCATTGCTCTGTTTGCTTGATTTTGTACTTATCTATTACTAAATTCTCCCAAGCTCTGACTATGAAACTCTCTTGGCTCAATGATGCTGTTCGGGGATCCCGTGTCCTGACCCATAGAATAATTCCACATTACTGGGAAATTCAGGAACAATAGGGCTTAGAAAAGAACCTAAATGCCCTCAGAGAGGAGAGAAAACAGGTGACACATGTGAGCCAGGAACTTGTTATATCAGACTTGTGAGACTAGAGGAAAACACGGAGGCTCTCAGAGCCCAGGGGGTGACGCCCAGTCTGAACTTCTAATCAGAAGGTCTCAAACACGCAGGCCCGACGCCCTAAACATCATCACCCACAAACTCCGTCTCAGGAAGCTGTTTTAACAGAGTATAATTTACCACAGGAAGTCAACCAAAGAAGAGGAAGAAGCCATCACAGGAGATGGACAGTGGATGTGGAGTGGATGGACAGCGGCCCAGGAACTGTTAGGGCGAAGTTCCCTTCCTCCCAGTGTTTCCCTTGGTGGAGACGCCGTCTTTCTTTCAGTTCTGCCCTGAGTGCAGCAAGTCTCTCTGGGGCAGGGGGTGCTTCCTGGGGGCCCGCTGTGACCCACTGCTGCTTCCTACTGGGTGAGCAGTTCTAATTCTGCAATCAGGAATGAGGAAGCCCACAGCTCAGAGTTATAAATGACACTGCTTTATGAGTAATGAAAGCGACAGCTTGGTGTCTCTTACTGGTTCTTCTGTCTTATTTCTCAAATAATCCAGATCTTGGCAAGCAAACTAGACAAGAGCTCACAAAAAGACCAGGAGCATCCACAGGCTCTAGGGCTGATCATGTGACTGCTGCTGCCTCCAGCCCTGGGGTGGCACCCTCTGCTGTGGCCTGGGCAGGCAGTGCTCTGACTCCGGAAGGTGACCAGCTGTCTTACAGCCACACTGGTTTTCAGCCAAGGGCTGCTCCGTACAGGCAGGGCTAGCTGCACGTGAGGCCTTAGGAAGAGGCAGCGTGTGGGCCTCACCTCCCTGGAGCAGCCCCTGGCTTTAATTAAGCAGGGTCAGTGGCTGCTACCTGATCCCAAACCACCCAAACCAAGTGCAGCTTCTCTTGAGCACACACAGCTCAGGCAAATTCTCCACTTTCAAGAGAGCCCTCCCATAATTGAGCCTGTGGTCATGGAGGTGTTCTGCCAAGTCTGCGGGAGAACCCTGACCTCCAAGGCTAACAGGTTTCGGGAGGAGGTGTTTAACCTGGCAGTGCCACCTAGGCAAGTATAGCAGAGTTTCGAAGCATAGGCACTGCTCCGTATAAATAAAGCCTTCTTGGAATGCAGCCACATCCATTTGTTTACTATTTTCTGTGGCTGCTTTCATGCTACAACTTCAGAGTTGAGCCGTTGCAACAGAGACCTTACAACCTGCAAAGCCTAAAGTATGTACTCTCTGACTTTTCACAGATACAGTCTGCCAACTCCTGGTCTACATATATATTTATATCTTCTCCATCTTTTTTTAAAGACATGACAGTCTTGCTGTGTCACGCAGGCTGGAGTGCACTTACTCTTCTCAGGTGTGATCATAGCACACTATAGCCCCAAACTCCTGGACTCAGGAGGGCCTCCCACCTCAGCCTCCCAAGTAGCTGGGACTACAGGCGTGTGTCACCATGCCTGGATCTTCCCCATCACTGAAAAATAATCTTGACCCTTCTTCTTCCTTTAGCTACCATTCACTCCATCCATCCGTCTGTCCGTCCTATTCTGTTTCTTTTTTTTTTTTTGAGACGGAGTCTCGTTCTGCAGCCCAGGCTGGAGTACAGTGGCGCGATCTCAGCTCACTGCAAGCTCCGCCTCCCGGGTTCACGCCATTCTCCTGCCTCAGTCTCCCAAGTAGCTGGGATTACAGGTGCCCACCACCATGCCTGGCTAATTTTTTGTATTTTTAGTACAGACGGGGTTTCACCGTGTTAGCCAGGATGGTCTCCATCTTCTGACCTCATGATCCGCCCGCCTCGGCCTCCCAAGGTGCTAGCATTACAGGTGTGAGCCACCACGCCCTGCCCCTATTCTATTTCTCAAAAACAGTGTTTTTTGTTTCACTTTATTTACAAGGCTAGTCATGTGACACAGACAGACTGAAGAAGGAAGAAACAAATCTTAACTGGTTGTGACCAATTAGGTGTAAACACTGATGCACTTCAACTAGCCTCAAAAAAAGTGTCTTCTGTAATCCTAGCACTATCCTAGCACTTTGGGAGGCCAAGGCAGGCAGATTACCTGAGCTCAAGAGTTCAAGACCAGCCTGGACAACATGGTAACCCCGTCTCTTCTAAAAATACAAAAAATTAGCCAGGCACCTGTAGTACCAGCTACTAAGGAAGCTGAGGTAGGAGAACTGCTTGAACCCAGGAGGCAGAGGTTGCAGTGAGCCAAGATCACGCCACTGCACTCCAGCCTGGTTGACAGAAAGGACTCTGTTTCAAAAAAAAAAAAAAAAGCCTTAATATGTTTTTTTTTTTTTTTAATAAAAAATAAAAAAATAGAGCTGGGGGCCGGGTGCAGTGGCTCACGCCTGTAATCCCAGCACTTTGGGAGGCTGAGGCAGGTGGATCACCTGAGGTCAGGAATTCGAGACCAGCCTGGCCAACATGATGAAACCCTGTCTCTACTAAAAATACAAAAAATTAGCTGGGCGTGGTGACACATGTCTGTAATCCCAGCAACTCGGGAGCCTGAGGCAGGAGAATCGCTTGAACCTGGGAGGAGGAGGTTGTAGTGAACCAAGATCGTGCCACCGCACTCCAGCCTGAGCGACAGAGTGAGACTCCATCTCAGGAAAAAAAAAAAAAAAAAAAAAAAAAGAGATGGGGTCTCACTATATTGCCCAGGCTGGTCTTCAACTCCTGGGCGTAAGTGATCCTCCCACCTCAGCCTCCTGAAGTGCTGGGATTACCAGCGTGAGCCACCACACCTGACTTTAATGTTTTTTATACAAGTGATATGTGCACGTGCTTTAAAAACTCAGATAGATGACAGGGCTGGTGAAGACAGCGCCCTCCCCCCCCCCCGCCCCCATGCCAAGTCACACTCCTCAGAGAAAAACTCAGAGAGATGACAGGGCTGGTGAGGACAGCCCCCCAACATCCCAAGTCATGCTCCTCAGAGGCAATAACTGGACTCTTTCAGTTTTCTCCAATGTTAACTTCCATGTTTCTAAATAATACATACATACATTTCTTCTTTGTTCATCAATTTTAGACATTATGAATTAACTTCCTACAATGGAAGGCAAAGCTTTCCCATCACCCTTTCCCTCCCTCCGAAGTCACAGGGTAATTTAAATGGATATCCTGACCTGGGTTGTTTACTCAGGGCATCTCTGCTTACTTACGGAAGTCTCCCCCCAGGTTCATAGTCCTCTTGCTCTGTTTGCTTGGTTCTGTACTTATCTACTACTGATTCCTCCCAAACTCCATGAGACTCTCCCGGCTCACTGATGCTACTCTGGGATTCCTGTCCTTATCCAGAAGACCCCTCCCCACTCTCCTTGCCCCATATCTGTCTCTCAGCTCTAATTTGTCACCAGACTGGGCCACATTTAGAAGTGGGAGGGATGGGGGCTGTCAACAGTGATGCTGACAAAGCAGGTGTGACCAGCACACCAGAGGCCACAGCAGCTTCTCGTTGCAGCTGCCCCACCCTAAGCCCTCAGTTCCTTACAGCAAGGCCCTGCTCAGGCTAGAATTCTCCTCCCCATCCCAGCACTGCTCCCCTTTCCTGAGAGGACGCCTGACCACCCTAAATGAAGTACTGGCCACCCTGGCTCACTATCCTGCTTTATTTTCCTTCTAAGACAAAGGCCAGCAAAGAGTTTCTGTAAATGGCCAGGGAGGAGTTATTTGCCGTGGCCCCTGCTGGAGCTGCTCAGCGCTATGAGATGTGGATGAGTGTGGCTGTGTCTAACAAGACTTTATTGGTGGACGCTGAAACATGAGTTTCATATCATTTTCATGTGTGTAACAAAATATTCTTTTTTTTTTTTTTTTTGAGACGGAGTCTCACTCTGTCGCCCAGGCTGGAGTGCAGTGGCGCAATCTTGGCTCATCGCGGCCTGCGCCTTCTGGGTTCAAGTGATTCTCCTGCCTCAGCCTCCCGAGTAGCTGGGATTATAGGCACATGCCACCATGCCCAGCTAATTTTTGTATTTTTAGTAGAGATGGGGTTTCACCATGTTGTTCAGGCTGGTCTCGAACTCCTGACCTCGTGATCCGCCCGCCTTGGCCTCCCAAAGTGTTGGGATTACAGGCGTGAGCCACCACACCCGGCTTTTTTTTTTTTTTTTTTTTGAGCCAGAGTCTTGCTCTGTTGCCCAGGCTGGAGTGCAGTGGCACAATCTCAGCTCACTGCAACCTCCATATCCCGGGTTCAAGCCATTCTCCTGCTTCAGCCTCCCTGAGTAGCTGGGATTACAGGTATGCGCCACTATGCCCTGCTAATTTTTGTATTTTTATTAGAGACGGGGTTTCACCATGTTGGCCAGGCTGGTTTCGAACTCCTGACCTGAGGTGATCTGCCCATCTTGGCCTCCCAAAGTGCTGGGATTATAGGCATGAGCCACAATGCCCGAGCTTCCTTTGATTTTTTTTTCCCCAACCATTTAAAAGGTAAAGGTAAAACCAGCCAGGCACAGTGGCTCACACCTATAATCCCAGCACTTTGGGAGGCCAAGGTGGGTGGATTGCTTGAGCCCAGGAGTTTGAAACCAGCCTGGGCAATGTGGTGAAACCCCATCTCTACAAAAAAAATACAAAAATAAATTAGCCGGGCATGGTGGCACGCACCTGTAGTGCCAGCTACTTGGGAAGCTAAGGCGGGAGGATCACTTGGGACCGGGAGGCAGAGACTCCAGTGAGCCGAGATCATGCCACTGCACTCCAGCCTGGGCGATAGGGTGAGACCTTGTCTCAAAAAACTAAAATAAAACATAATGTAAAACCATTCTTCACTCACAGGCCACACGGAAAACGACATGACCTGCAGGCCGAGGTTTGCTAACCTGTATGTATCTCCCACTTCCTAATGAGGCGTCACCTGGGGACACTGCGGGCCATGTGCTCCTCTCAGAGCTGAACCGTGAGGAGCTGGGAGGCCGGCTCCGCCCTGTCCTCCCTCTCGCCCCAGCCCCATCCTTGTTCACCCTTCTGTCCTGACTCAAGGCCCTGAGGCTCCAGCCATCTTGCCACACTGCCCCCTCCCTCTGTGTCATCTCCTAGCATCCCCGCCAGGGCTGAGGGGACGTTTCAGGAAAAACTTTGAGAACGGACGGTACCACGAATGACAATGATGTATTTCCTTCAAGCTGAAGACCCTAAAGTGAAGCATGTCTCAGGACTGTAGGTCAGATACTGCATATCTTTCCTGCCTGGCCGTTTTGTGGCCTGGAGCCACCCTGCTGACAGTGCGGCCTTATGCTGCAATGCCACCCGCATCTCTAGCATGGGATCAGTCTTCTTTTCCCAACATATTGCCACTCAAAACACTCTGACATGTACCAACCTAAAATTAACTTTACTTTAACTCAGAATGAGAAAATGCAGGCACAAGACAGTCAAAATTCTTTTTTTTTTGAGACGGAGTCTCGCTCTGTCACCCAGGCTGCAGTGCAGTGGTGTGATCTCAGCTCACTGCAAGCTCCGCCTCCAGGGTTCATGCCATCCTCCTGCCTCAGCCTCCCAAGTACAGTAGCCTCCGGGACTATAGGCGCCTGCCACCACACCCGCCTAATTTTTTGTATTTTTAGTAGAGACGGGGTTTCACCGTATTAGTCAGGATGGTCTCAATCTCCTGACCTACAGATCTGCCTGCTTCGGCCTCCCAAAGTGCTGGGATTACAGACGTGAGCCACTGTGCCCGACCTTTTTTTTAAGACAGGGTCTCACTCTTGTCACCCAGACTGGAGTGCAGTGGCACAATCATGGCTCACTGCAGCCTCAACCTCCCAAGTTCAAGTGATCCTCCTACCTCGGCCTCCAAAGTAGCTGGAACCAGAGGTGTACGACATCACATCTGGCTAATTTTTAAAAAAATTTTAATAGAGACAGGATCTCACTATGTTGCCCAGGCTGGTCTCAAATTTCTGGGCTCAATTAATCCACCCACCTCAGCTTCCCAAAGTGCTGGGATTACAGGCATGAGCCACTGCACCCAATCTCCAAATTCTTCAACCTCACACCCCATGGGAGTGCCCTCCTCACTTCTCACATGGGGTGGATTTTTACGGCTCACTTCTTCATCAGAAATCCCCAACTACGGCCATCCTCAGACACTGCCCGCGGCACGCCTGCAGTACTGCCTGGCGTACTGGCCCATCACAGCTTTGGTACATACTTGAAGCGGACCTTCTCCTCCATGTCCAGGGGCGGATCCTGTGTGATGAGGCTCACCAGCTCCTCCATGCACTGCTGCCTGCACAGGAAGTCCAGCAGCTTCTGGTTCTGAGCCTTACACTCCTGCAAGATGTCATCTTCATCCATTAACTCCTGCAGCGTCACATGCTCCTTGTCCAGCAGCTTGTCAACATGGGACGTGGTGTTCAAGTCAAACTTCCAGAACATCGTGACGGCCGCGGAGCTGCAAACGAGGGCAAAGGGGTCACGTCTCTCACCTTTGCAAATCCACCTTCAGCAACACTAGACCCAAGTCCAAAGGGGTCACGTCTCTCACCTCTGCAGATCCACCCTCAGCAACACTAGACCCAAGTCCCAGAAGTCCATCCGCAGCATGAACACACAAGATTCCCAGAGCTCAGGATGGTGGGGGCCCTCCCCAGTAACCATTCCCATCAGACCTCTCCAGGTTGGGCTCACAAAGTTAGCACAGACTTCCCAGCTGCTCAACAGCTCTGAGGCTGCACCCCCAACTCCAGGACCTGCCTCTCCAGGTTCTCCTCTGGGCTAACCCCATTTTGCCCTCCTTCCCCACACTGTCCCCCACGCACCAGCGTGCTCAACATGCCCCTCAATGCTCTTGCTTGCTCTGTAGTTCTGTTAGGCGAATGCACCCAGATGTCTCTCCCATGTGTCAGGGATGCCTTCTGTCCTGAGTGAACACTGGACCTCTCCCCTCTGAAAGTCTCACATTTGTGAACAAACTCAGCAAGTCAAAATCAAGACAGCTGATGCTGCCTGATCCTGCGCTCACTCCTCTGCCACCCCCAGCCACCCGGCCCATCCACTCATTGTCCCCATCTTGCTGAATCACACCCAGGGTTATCTCTGAAGCAGGCACCTCCTCACACGTACACCAACTGGGCACTAGGTCTTGCCACAGGCACCTGAGGAATCACCACTGATCCAGCCCCTCCTCTGCTTCCCAAACATCCCAGCTCTTGCTATCCCTGTCTGGACAGTCCTCCCGCATGTCATTCTGTAGGCCAGGGCTGCTTAGCAACAAAGTCTTCACTATTCTGACAGAAAGTGAAAACATAAAGCCTACATCTTTAACAAAGTTAAAACTTTATTGTGAGATTTTAAATCTTTTCAATGTTACTTGAAACATTTAAAAAGTTATAGTAATAGTAGATGGAATTTATCTTATCTAATATTTTTACTTAGAAAAATAAAAGGCTGATCACAGATGTAAATGCCCAGGTTTGTCTGACTGTAAAGCCGGTGCTGCCCTAGGACCCCTGACACGGGAGCCTCCACCATCCAGCCATACCCCCACAGCCTCTGGCTTTTGCTAATTCAAACTCACTTGATGTCTGCACATCTCATCTCAGCTCCAAAACCTCTCCTGGCCCCAGATACCTACCTGGCTGCTTTCTGCCACCAGGTCCTCTGGGCACCTCCTGGGTCTCCTGGACCCCATCCGCACTACAAGGACACTGCATTTTTCTTCCCATGCAGGCGGCACTTTCCTACTTGTACCCTTCTGCACAGGCTCCCCAGCACGCACCAGCTACAGCTAAGGGTGTGGCCCTGCAGCTTCCGACCTATACATACCACTGGGGTGGGCACTGCTCATGGACTTAGATGTGAAGAGCCCAGAGCTGGAGCTCTTAAGGCCCCAAAATGAAGCTGCTTTGACTTTCAGCACAAGGGACTCCATATATACACTGACACTACCAGTTTTGATTTTGGGGTGGGGGGGTTTCGTTTTTGTTTGTTTGTTTTTTTGTAGAGACAGGGATTCACTATGTTGCCCAGGTTGGCCTCCAACTGCTGAGCTCAAGCAATCTGCCCACCTTGGCCTCCCAAAGTGCTAGGATTACAGGCATTGAGCCACCAAGCCTGGTCCACAATCAGTTTTCCTTCTAGGTCTTAAGATCTTCCTTATTCTTCTTGTAAGGGCTGTGGATAGATATTTATGAGTGGTAGCAGCAAACTTCAGAGGACCAGAAATAATGATTCCTAAAACGACTTTCAGGAAAAGATGGCTGCCTCCACACACATATCAGATGCTCCTCTCTCTGAAATGCACTACGAGATGTCTCACGTACTTGGATGACACACAATCCAGGGAAAGAAGTGAATCCAACCTTGTCAAAGCTTTTTTTTTTTTTTTTTTTTTTTTTTTTGCCAAAATCAGAACTTGCAAGATAGGGCAGTTACAGGTGACTTCTGGACGGTCCTGTTTCTAGCCACAGAGAAGGTGGAAGCCTGGGTGGATTACAAGAGACCATCGACGAAATAGGATCCTGCTAGAAGAGTTTTTCTAGTAGGATAATTTAAAACAACTGGATTAATCCAAAAGACCAAAACTAATAATAAAAATACAAGGAGATAAGCAACAAAAACAGAGGAGACAAAATAAAAAAAACAGCAAGATACCAGACATAAACTCAACCATTTCAGTAAGTGCAATAAATGCAAATAGTCATTTCAATTAAAGACAAACATTGTCAGACTGGATTTTATTTTTAAAGATGGTGTTTCGCCATGTTGTCCAGGCTGGAGTGCAGTGCCACAATCATAGCTCACTGCAGGCTCAAGCAGTCCTCCCACCTCAGCCTTCCAAGCAGCTAGGAGTACAACCAAGCAACACCATGACCAGCTAATGTTGCTAATGTTTAAATTTTTTTTTTTTTTTTTTTTTTTTTTGAGACGGAGTCTCACTCTGTAGCCCAGGCTGGAGTGCAGTGGCACGATCTTGGCTTACCGCAACCTTTGCCTCCCGGGTTCAAGTGATTCTCCTGCCTCAGCCTCCCGAGTAGCTGGGATTACAGGCATGCGCCACCATGCCCAGCTGATTTTTTGTATTTTTAGTAGAGATGGGGTTTCACCATACTGGTCAGGCTGGTCTCGAACTCCTGACCTCGTGATCCGCCCACCTAGGCCCCCCAAAGTGCTGGGATTACAGGGGTGAGCCACCGCACCTGGCCTATGTTTAAATTTTTTATAGAGATGGGGTCTCACTATGTTGCCCAGGCTGGTCTTGAACTCTAGGCCTCAAGCGCCTTGGCCTCCCAAAGTGTCGGGATTACAGATGTGAGCCACTGCATCTGGCCTGAATTTCTTTTTTTTTTTTTTTTTTTTCGAGACGGAGTTTTGCTCTCTCACCCAGACTGGAGTACAGTGGCACGACCTTGGCTCACTGCAATCTCCACCTCCTGGGGTCAAGCGATTCTCCTGCCTCACCCTCCTGAGTAGCTGGGATTACAGGAGTGTGCCACCACGCCCAGCTAATTTTTGTATTTTTAGTAGAGATGGGGTTTCACCATGTTGGTCAGGCTGGTCTGGAACTCCTGACCTTGTGATCTGTCCGCCTCGGCCTCCCAAAGTGCTGGGATTACAGGTGTGAACCACTGCACTTGGCCCTGAATTTCTTTCTTTTTTTTTTTTTTTTTTTTTTTTTGAGATGGAGTCTCGCTGTGTCACCCAGGTTGGAGTGCAGTGGCGCGATCTCAGCTCACTGCAAGCTCCACCTCCCGGGTTCACGCCATTCTCCTGCCTCAGCCTCTCCGAGTAGCTGGGACTACAGGTGCCCGCCACCACGCCCGGCTAATTTTTTTTGTATTTTTAGTAGAGACGGGGTTTCACTGTGGTCTCGATCTCCTGACCTCGTGATCCGCCCGCCTCGGCCTCCCAAAGTGCTGGGATTACAAGCGTGAGCCACCGCGCTCAGCCCCCTGAATTTATTATGTTGACACATATTTAGGATTGTTCGGTCTTCTCTTTTTTTTTGAGACGGAGTTTCACTCTTATTGCCCTGGCTGGAGTGCAATGGTGCAACTTTGGCTCACTGCAACCTCTGCCTCCTGAGTTCAAGCGGTTCTCCTGCCTCAGCCTCCCAGGTAGCTGGGATTACAGGCATGTGCCACCTCGCTCAGCTAATTTTTTGTATTTAGTAGAGACAGGGTTTCACCATGTTGGCCAGGCTGGTCTTGAACTCCTGACCTCAGGCGATCCACCTGCCTCAGCCTCCCAAAGTGCTGGGAATACAGGTGTGAACCACCACGCCTGGCCTGTTATATCTTCTTGATGATTAATTCTTTGATCATTTTGAAATGTCCTTCATGATCTCTGGCAATATACCTTGTTTTGAAGTCAGCTTTGTCTGATATTAACATAGTACACCAATCTCACCATTCTTGTGATTAATGTTTGGTATGTCCTTTAACATCCTTTGACTTTCAACCTACTTGTGTCTTTATATTTAAAATGTTTCTCTTGAAAAACAGCATATGGGCTGGGCATGGTGGCTCCCGCCTGTAATCCCAGCACTTTGGGAGGATGAAGCAGGTGAATCACCTGAGGTCAGGAGTTTGAGACCAGCCTGACCAACATGGTGAAACCCCATCTCTAATAAAAACACAAAAATTAGCCAGGCGTGATGGTGGGTGCCTGTGATCCCAGCTACTTGGGAGGCTGAGGCAGGAGAATCGCCTGAACCCGAGAGGCAGAGGTTGTAGTAAGCCGATATCATACCACTGCACTCTGGCCTAGGTGACAGTGAGAGACTCCATCTCAAAAAAAAAGAAAAAAGAAAAAAATCTCTGCGTAACAAGAACATTTCTATGTTTCTATCAGCTCTCCCCACATCCTAAGACACTCAAAAATGATCACATCAGGCTGGGCACAGTGGCTCATGCCTGTAATCCCAGCATTTTGCGGGGCCAAGGCGGGCAGATCACTTGAGGTCAGGAGTTCGAGACCAGCCTGGCCAACCCCATCTCTACTAAAAATATCAAAATTAGCCAGGCATGGTGGTGCACATCTGAAATCCCAACTACTTGGGAGAATCACTGGAACCCAGGAAGTGGAGGGTGCAGTGAGCCGAGATCATGCCACTACACTCCAGCCTGGGCGACAGAGTGAGACTCCATCTCAAAAAAACAAAAACAAAAACAAAAAAAGATCACATCAGAGGCATCCTTTAAGAGTTCACTGCAATGGCACTGGTTTAGTTACAGCTAATTTCACTGTCAAAGAAACTGGTATAAACTGACTCCAGAACATTTACTAAGATAATATTATATACTTCTTTTTTCCAATTTTTCTCCTATCTGCACAACTATACCCTATCCTCCAAACAGATGCTAGCATCTTCCTGGTTGGCCCCTACCTACAGGGAAGGCCTTCCATTTCCTTCCCTACATGACCTCAAGGTCAGCATTGGCAGCATCTTCAGAACAAACAAGTGGTCATGGCCCGGCTTGTTGGTTTAAGGAATTTCTGGTTACATCGGGAGTCTCAACAGAGCTTAAGGATTCCTCTCACATCCTGACTCCCATCTTCAGTGGTCCATCTGGGATGTGAAGCACAGTATGATCAACATCTTAGATTCTTACCCAATGCTAAATGAAAGGAACTTGAAGTTCAGCTTCTTTACTTTTTCAGGATGGCATATCCGTCAGACAGAAGGTAGATTTCAACAGAATGTTGCCCATATGATCATATAGTTCCATGAAAGAGCCCTTTAAAAAACAACATTCTGTGATAGAGACTGTTGCTAAGAGAGAATTAGAATCTGAAATGCCCTATTACCTGTCTAGCCACAATTTTTTTTTCTTTTTCTTTTTTTTTTTTGAGATGGAGTCTCACTCTGTCCCCACGCTGGAGTGCAGTGGCACAATCTCAGGTCACCGCAACTTCCGCTTCCCGGGTTCAAGCGATTTTCCTGCCTCAGCCTCCTGAGTAGCTGGGACTACAGGCGCCTGCCACCACACCCAGCTAACTTTCGTATTTTTATTAGAGACTGGGTTTCAGCATATTGGCCAGGCTGCTCTTGAACTCCTGACCTTGTGATCTGCCCGCCTCGGCCTCCCAAAATGCTGGGATTATAGGCGTGTGCCACTGTGCCTGGCCCTTTTTAAAAAATTTACATGTATTTTTGAGACAGGTTCCTGCTCTGTGAGCCAGACTGGAGTGTAGAGGCCTGAACATAGCCACCGCAGTCTTGAACTCCTGGGCTTAAGCAACCCTCCCATCTCGGCCTCCCAAAGTGCTGAAATTACAGGCATGAGCCACCTTGTCCAGGATTTAGTCTTTTTTTTTTTTTTTTTTGAGATAGGGTCTTGCTCTGTTGCCAAGGCTGGAGTGCAGTGGTAGGATTTTGGCACACTGCAGCCTCAACCTCCCAGGCTTAAGGGATCCTCCCTCTTCAGGCTCCCAAGTAGCTGGGACCACAGGCATGCACTGCCACACCCAGCTAATTTTTGTACTTTTTTTGTAGAGACAAGGTTTTGCCATGTTACCCAAGCTGACTGTTTTTTTCTTTTTTTAATCCTAAAAAAATTTTTTATAGAGACCACATCTTGCCATGTTGCCCAGGCTGGTCTTGAACACCTGGGCTCAAGCGATCCACCTGCCTCAGCCTCCCAAGGTGCTGGGATTACAGCATAAGCCACTGGTGCCCAGCCACTGTTTTTTTCTTTAAAGATTTATGATCAAAGTCCTAGCTCTGCGGTGTGAGCTGAGGCCACTCACATGATCTCTCATGCCTTATTTCCTCACCTGTAAAATGCAGCATCAACATCCCCTGTGGGGAGGATGACGAAGTTATTCCACATAAAGGCTCTAGAACGTTCCCAGCACATTTCATTCTCAAAGATCCTCAGTGTAAAGAGATGGAAACAGAGATAAGGTCACTGTCCCACAGAGGGTGTGCTCTATGGCGGCCCAACCTGTGCCCTCATACCTCTCTTCCCTCCTCCACCTTCAGGACATCACACTGGCAGCTCAACTCCAACGTGGTGGGAGTATTAACGCCATGGAAATCAGCAAGTGTTACAAACCAGGAGGTTTTTTCCTCCCCAGAAAGCCCGTTGTTAAACATTTACCAACATACCACTGGATAGGCTGAATGCTTGCTTTCCATTTGGCCCGGAAAAAAATGGCAACGTGAGCCCGTGAAGCACAATGAATATTTGTACAACCAAGGAACAAACAAGACTATGTCGATCCTGAGCATAGTCCACCGGGGAAAAAAAACCAGGATAAAAAGTCTAACTTTAAAAAGAGGGTGGAGTGGGACAAAGAAGTTAGGTAAAAATCCAAAATCAGAAGTGAAAAGAGGCACGTGGCTCGTGCTTGTAATCCCAACAATTCAGGAGGCCGAGGCTGAGGCCGAGGGTCACTTGAGCCCAGAGTTCAAGACAAGCCTGGGCAACATAGCAAGACCCCAGCTCTACAAAAAAAGTTTTAAAAATTAGCTGGGCATGGTGGTGTGCGACTATCGTCTCAGCTACTCGGCAGTCTGAGGCAGGGGGATCGCTTGAGCCCAGGAGGTTGAGGCTGCAGTGAGCTATGATCGTACCCCTTCACTCCAGCCTTGGTGATAGAGCAAGACTCTGTCTCAAAAATAAATAAATGATTTTAATTTAATACATACATAAAGTTCTCAAAGGCAGCTTCTTCCCAAAAACAGTAGTAAGGTACCGTGGAAGAGCAGGACAGATAGGGAGAGAGGGCCTGGATCCACACCCTCCACCTGTGTGACTGTAGGCAGGTGTGCGAGAAAGTTTACTTGTCCCCAGTTTCCAGTTTCTCTTTCTTCAACAGAATAGCGGTCAGCTGGGTACATGGCCACCCTCCTTCAGCCTAACTTTTCCAGCCTTCCTTACAGCCAGCTATCATCATGTGGCTAAACTCTGGTCAATTGGTTGGGAGCAGAAGTGACACTGGAACCTCAACCTCTTACTGTTGTGAGCTTCCTTGGTTCTGGTTTTTCCGCCTGGTGGGAAACCAAAAACCATAAAGACCCTTCTAGATCCACGAGTGGAAGTCACAAGCTGAGGAAGGCCACCTGGCAGACCAGACTGTTAGAGGAGAAAGAAATGTGCTTGCACCTTGCTCAAGCCACTGTTCTTTGGGGCCTCCTTGCTGCAGAAGCTCGGTTTGTACCTTACTACAATTTGAGCAAGGTTCTTTACTTCTCTGAGTCTATGGCTTGAATATATAACCACTCTAAAACTCATGTTAAAACTTAAGGCCGGGCGTAGTGGCTCACGCCTGTAATCCCTGCACTTTGGGAGGTCGAGGCAGGTGGATCACCTGAGGTCAGGAGTTTGAGACCAGCCTGGCCAACATGGCAAAACCCCATCTCTACTAAAAATATAAAATTAGCTGGGTGTGGTGGCGGGCACCTGTAATCCCAGCTACTTGGGAGGCTGAGGCAGGAGAATCGCTTGAACCCAGCGGGCAGAGGTTGCAGTGAGCAGAGACTGCACCATTGCACTCCAGCCTGGGAGACAGAGCAAGACTCCAGCTAAAAAAAAAAAAAAACCTTGTCTGGGCGCAGTGGCTCATGCCTGTAATCCCAGCACTTTGGGAAGCCGAGGCGGGCGGATCACCTGAGGTCAGGAGATTGAGACCATCCTGGCTAACACGGTGAAACCCTGTTTCTACTAAAAATACAAAAAATTAGCCTGGCGTGGTGGCGAGCGCCTGTAGTCCCATCTACTCAGGAGGCTGAGGCAGGAGAATGGCATGAATCAGGGAGGTGGAGCTCGCAGTGAGCCTAGATTGAGTCACTGCACTCCAGCCTGGGAGACAGAGCAAGACTCCGTCTCAAAAAAAAAAAAAAAAAAAAAAAAAAGCTGGCTGTGGTGGCTCATGCCTGTAATCCCAGCACTTTGGGAGGCCAAGGCAGGCGGATCACCTGAGGTCAGGAGTTCAAGACCAGCCTGGCCAACATGGTGAAACCCTGTCTCTACTAAAAATAAAAATATTAGCCAGGCATGGTGGCAGGCGCCTGTAATCCCAGCTACTCGGGAGGCTGAGGCAGGAGAATCGCTTGAACCTGGGAGGCAGAGGTTGCAGTGAGCCGAGATAGCACCATTGCACTCCAGCCTAGGGGACAAGAGCGAGACTTCATCTCAAAAAAGGAAAAAAAAAACAAACTTAATCCCTGGCTGGGTGGCTCACGCCTGTAATCCCGGCATTTTGGGAGGCCAAGGCAGGTGGATCACCTGAGGTTAGGAGTTTGAGACCAGCCTAGCCAACATGGTGAAACTCCATCTCTACTAAAAATACAAAAATTAGCCGGATGTGATGGTAGTACATGTCTATAATCCCAGCTACTCGGGAGGCTGAGGCACAAGAATTGCTTGAACCTGGGAGGCGGAGGCTGCAGTCAGTCTAGACCGCACCATTGCACTTCAGCCTGGGTGACAGCGTGAGATTCTGTCTCCAAAACAAAACAAAACAAAACAAAACTTAATCCCAATGTGACAGTATTGAAAGGTAGGGCCTTTAAGAGGTAATTGGATCATGAGAGCTCTGCCCTCAAGAATGGATTAATCCATTCGTGAATTAATGAGTTATCGTGGGAGTGGAACTGGTGGCTTTATAAGAAGAGGTTAGGTACGGCAGCTCAGGCCTGTGATCCCAGAACTATGGGAGGCTAAAGGCAGGAGGCTCACTTGAGGCCAGGACTTTGAGACCGGCCTGCTAGACATGGCAAGACCCTGTCTCTATGGAAAACAAAACAAAACAAAATTAGCTGAGCCTGGTGCTGTGCTCCTATAGTCCCTGCTACTCAGGAGGCTGAGGTAGGAGGATCGCTTGAGCCCAGGAGGCTGAAGCTGCAGTGAGCCACGATTGTGCCCCTGCACTTCCAGCTTAGGCAACAGAGTGACACCCCATCTCTTAAAATAAAACAAAACAAAAAAAAAAAAAAAAAGGAAGAAAGACCTGAGCTACTACATTACTCAGCTCCCTTGCCATGTGATGCCCCACGCCACCTTGGGCCACCACAGTGTCCCCAGCAGCAAGAAGGCCCCCACCAGATATGCCTCTCAACCTTGGACTTCTCAGCCTCCATAACCATATGAAATAAATTTCTTTTCTTTTCTTTTTTTTTTGAGACGGAGTCTCGCTCTGTCACCCAGACTGGAGTGCAATGGCGTGATCTTGGCTCACTGCAACCTCCACCTCCCAAGTTCAAGCGATTCTCCTGCCTCAGCCTCCTGAGTAGCTGGGACTACAGGTGCCCGCCACAACACCTGGCTAATTTTTTGTATTTTTAGTAGAGATGGGGTTTCACAGTGTTAGCCAGGATGGTTTCGGTCTCCTGACCTCGTGATCCGCCCACCTCAGCCTCCCAAAGTGCTGGGATTACAGGTGTGAGTCACTAAAATTTCTTTTCTTTATAAATTACCCAGTTTCAGGTATTCTAAACAGCAGAAAACAGATTAAGACACTGAGCTTCATATAAAATAATATTTTCTTCAAAAGGCTACAGGAGTTATATAATGCACCTGGCATATTACAAGTGCCCAACAAATCATACTTGAATTTACTAAATGAATGAAAGAAGGAATGTGATGTCACTAACACACATGAGCTCAAAAGTGTTCATCCTTTTTCTTTTTTTTGAGATGGAGTCTCGCTCAGCCACCCAGGCTGGAGTGCAGTGGCGTGATCTCGGCTCACTGCAACCACCATCTCCTGGGTTGAAGCGATTCTCCCGTCTCAGCCTCCCAAGTAGCTTGGATTACAGGCATCCACCATCATGCCTGGCTAATTTTTGTATTTTAGTAGAAACAGGATTTCACCATGTTGGTCAGGCTGGTCTTGAACTCCTGACCTCAGGTGATCCGCCCACCTCGGCCTCCCAAAGTGCTACAATTACAGTCATGAGCCACTGCGCCTAGCCTCATCCTTCTCCTTTTTAAGTTAATTTTTAACACCCACCCTCTCATTTCCCAGTGGCAGAAAGATAACAGCCCCATATGGCTGCTTGTCTTAAGCACACCAAGAAAGAAGGAAGCTGAGGAGGCTAATTCCTATGTATTCTCCATCATAAACAAGAAGGCCCAAGGAACCCACTGAAAGCAAAGAGACAGGGAACAAGACATACCTGGGGACCAAGGCTTAATGCTATCTGGCGCTCCTTCTTGGCCACCGCCTA
Organism: Nomascus leucogenys; assembly: GCF_006542625.1. Lineage (NCBI taxonomy): Eukaryota > Metazoa > Chordata > Mammalia > Primates > Hylobatidae > Nomascus > Nomascus leucogenys. Next base: position 404,161 of record NC_044387.1, read on the forward strand.
CCAAAAGAGAAGCAATCTCTCTGGTAAGATGCTATTCTCTCGTTTAGAATTCTGTATTTGGGAAAATGTGGGCAACCCTAAAAACAAAAATTAAAAACTAAAAAATACAGTCAATTCTTTACCCAAAGAGTAGAACAAGACTTCCAAAAGGACTCAAGATGAAAACACTTTCTTAATGAGACCAGGACCACAGGAAAAACCAGGACACTTGGGCACACCAGGGCTGATGGGCACCCTACCAATATAAAAACACCAGCGTCTTAAAACAAGATCTTTGACACATGGAATGAACTGGAATTCTTCAATCACTTCTTGAGTATTCATGGACCCCTTCGTTTTCATATAATTTCAAAATCAGGCCGGGTGCGTTGGCTTATGCCTGTAATCCCAGCACTTCGGGAGGCCAAGGCAGACAGATCACATGAGGTCAGGAGTTTGAGACCACCCTGGCCAATATGGTAAAACCCCACTTCTACTAAAAACACAAAAATTAGCCAGGCATGGTAGCACACCCCTGTAATCCCAGCTACTCGGGAGACTGAGGCAGGAGACTTGCTTGGCTCTGGGAGGCAGAGGTTGCAGTGAGCTGAGATTGTGCCATTGCACTCCAGCCTGGGTGACAGAGTGAGACCCCATCTCAAAAAAAAAAAAATTTGCTTGTAAATTTCACCCTCTTCTCACACCCTCTGCTGACAATCTCAGGTTTTTTATTGGGATTGCACTCAATTTCTAGATCAGTTTGAGAACTGGTATATTTATAACAGTAAGTTTTCCGATCCAAAACCAGGGTACATCTGCCCATTTATTCAAGTCTTTAATTTCTTCTAAAATTGTATAGTGCTCTCCATAAAGGTTTTACACATCTTTTATTTGATTTATTCCTAGGTATTTTTTATTTATAATTCTACTTTTTAACTTCAGTGTGTTTGTTGGTGGTACACTGTAATTTATTTTTGTTTGAATTTTTATTTTTTTTTTTTTTGAGACGGAGTTTCACCCTTTCGCCTGGCCCAGGCCTGGGATTACAGGTGTGAGCCACCGTGCCTGGCCTAGTTTTTTTATTTTTAGTAGAGACGCGGTTTCACCATGTTAGTCAGGCTGGTCTTGAACTCCTGACCTCGTGATCCGCCCGCCTCAGCCTCCCAAAGTGCTGGGATTACAGGCGTGAGCCACCGTGCCCTGTTTTGACTTTTTTATCCAGACAACTGCTAAAATAATCGATTATTGCCTTTAAAGCTGTTTGGGTAAAGAACTGACTGTATTACAGCTTTGGATCATTTTGGATTTTCTACATATATAATAGTATCACCAATGAATAATAGTTCGTTTCTTCCTTTTAGATTATTTTATCTTTTTATCCTTTTTCTGATTTATTGGGCTCACTAAGACTTCTGTCACTATTCTCAAGCAGTAAAAGCATGTGCCCTGTCTTCTTTCCATTTTCACAGGTTTTCAATATATATTATCATTTAGTCAATGGTTGCTAAAAAAATTGTTGCAGCTTTTCCTTACAAGAATAAAGGAAGGTCACTTTCTCTTCACTCATTTGGAAACTGTACAGTTTCTATTCCTTTATTTTTTTGAGACGGAGTCTCGCTCTGTCGCCCGGGCTGGAGTGCAGTGGTGTGATCTCGGCTCACTGCAAGCTCCGCCTCCCGGGTTCACGCCATTCTCCTGTCTCAGCCTCTCCGAGTAGCTGGGACTACAGGCACCCGCCACCACGCCCGGCTAATTTTTTGTATTTTTAGTAGAGACGGGGTTTCACCGTGGTCTCAATCTCCTGACCTCGTGATCCGCCCGCCTCGGCCTCCCAAAGTGCTGGGATTACAGGCGTGAGCCACTGCGCCCGGCCACAGTTTCTATTCCTACAATAATTCCTTAGAACTTGTAAACTGCACTTACTAAAATCTACATTTAATCCCTATCCTAGTTTGCTGTGATTTGGATATGGTTTCTTTGGCCCCACCAAGTCTCATGTTAAACTGTGATACCCCATGTTGAGGTGGGGCCTGGTAGGAGATGTTTAGGTTCATGTTAAACTGTGATGCCCCATGCTGAGGTGGGGCCTGTGTGATGCTGAGGTGAGGCCTGTGTGATGCTGAGGTGAGGCCTGTGTGATGCTGAGGTGGGGCCTGTGTGATGCCCAATGCTGAGGTGGGGCCTGTGTGGTGCCCCACGCTGAGGTGGGGCCTGGTAGGACGTGTTCAGGTTGTCGGGGCAGATCCCTCGTGAATGGTTTGGTGCCATTCTTGACAGAGTAACTGAGTTCTCATTTTCTTTTCCTTTTTTTTTTTTTTTTTTTTTTTTTGAGACAGAGTTTCGTTCCTGTCACCCAGGTTAGAGTGCAATGGAGTGATCTTGGCTCACTGCAACATCCACCTGCCAGGTTCAAGCGATTCTCCTGCCTTGCCCAGCTAATTTTTATATTTTTAGTAGAGATGGGGTTTCATTATGTTGGCCAGGCTGGTCTCCAACTCCTGACCTCAGGTGATCCACCCGCCTCGGCCTCCCAGAGTGCTGGGATTACAGGCCAGTTCTCACTCTTGGTTCCCAAGAGAACTGGTTGTTGAAAAAGCCTGGCACCCGGGCACAGTGGCTCATGCCTGTAATCCCAGCACTTTGGGAGGCCGAAGTGGGTGGGTCAAGAGGTCAGGAGTTAAAGACCAGCCCGGCCAACAAAGTGAAACCCTGTCTCTACTAAAAATACAAAAATTAGCTGTGTGTGGTGGCGGGCGCCTGTAATCTCAGCTACTCGGGAGGCTGAGGCAGGAGAATCACCTGAATCCGGGAGGCAGAGGTTGCTGTGAGCCGAGATTGCACCACTGCACTCCAACCTGGGTGGCAGAGAGATTCCATCTCAAAAAAAAAAAAAAACATCAGGCGTGGTGGCTCACGCCTGTAATCCCAGCACTTTGGGAGGCTGAGGCGGGTGGATCACGAGGTCAGGAGATTGAGACCATCCTGGCTAACACAGTGAAACCCTGTCTCTACTAAAAAACACAAAAGAAAAAGCCTGGCACCTTCTCTTTCTCTCTCTTCCTCTCTATCACCATGGGGTGTCTACAAGCTAGCTTCCCTTTGGCTCCCCTTGAACTTTTGCCATGAGCGGAAGCAGCCTGAAACTCTTACCAGAACCAGAACTGTGTCAAATCTCTTTTCCTTATAAATTACCCACCGTCTGGTACTCCTTTATAGCAACACAAATGGACTAAGACATAGCTACTACAAAGACTGGAATGTTTTAACTTCATTTACTCTCCTTCATGACTTGTTACTATTTTCATGTATTATGCAATTCTACCTTGATTTTACCCCATAGACATTATTATATTACTAAACAATTAGTGGGGTTTTTTGGAGGGGACAGGGTTTCGGTCTGTCACCCAGGCTGGAGTATGGTGGTGTGATCACGGCAATGTCAACTTCTAAGGCTCACGTGATCCTCCCATCTCAGCCTCCTAAGTATCTGGGACCACAGGAATGTGCCACCGTGCCCGGCTAGTGTGTTTTATTATTTGTAGAGACAATGTCTCCCTATGTGGCCCAGGCTGGTCTCAAACTCCTGGGCTCAGGTGACCCTCCCAAAGTGCTGGAATTACAGGCAGGAGCCACTGCACCCAGCCAATGTTAATTTGAATTTGCTCACCTATGTGCTTTGCATTCTTTTTTGAATCTCAGTTCTTCCATTTAGGATCACTGTTTTCTGCCTAAAGTCCATTCTATTTTTTATTTTACTTTGAGATGGGGTCTCACTCTGTCACCCAGGCTAGAGTGCAGTGGTGTGATCTTAACTTACTACAGCCTCTACCTCCAGGCTCAAGTGATACTCCCACCTCAGCCTCCCAAGTAGCTGGAACTACAGGCATGCACCACCGCTCCCGGCTAATTTTTGTATTTTTTTGTAGAGACAGGGTTTCACCACATCACCCAGGCTGGTCTCAAGCTTCTGGACTCAAGCAATCCACCCTTCTTTGCCTCCCAAAGTGCTGGGATTACAGGCATGAGTCCCTGCGCCTGGCCCCTATTCTTGAGAATTATATTTGGTAAAGGACTGTGTCTTAGCCTGTTTCTGCTGCTATAACAAAATATCTTAGACTGGGTAATTTATAAACAACAGAAAATTATTTCTCACAGCTCTGGGGGATGGGAAATCCAAAACCAAGGCAGCAACAGATTCAGTGTGTGCTAAGGACCTAATTTTCATAGATGGTGCCTCCACTGTGTCCTCACATGGCAAAAGGGACTAACAGACTCCCTCAAGCCCTTCTACAAGGTACTAATCCCATTCATGAGAGTGGAGCCCTCACCACCTCATCATATTCTAGGCCTCACTTTTTTTTTTTTTTTTTTTTTAATTGGGATAGGGTTTAACTCTTGCTCAGGCAGGAGTGCAGCAGTGCAATCATGGCTCACTGCAGTCTCAGTCTCCTGGGCTCAAGTGATCCTCTTGCCTCAGCCACCCATGTAGGTGGGTTTACAGGCACACCCCACCATGCCCAGCTAGTTTTTTCTTTTTTTGTAGAGATGGGGTTTCACCATGTTGCTCAGGCTGGTAAGCCCCACCTCTTAAAACTGTTGCATTGGGGATTAAGTTTCAATATGAATTCTGGAGGGACATAAACATTCAACTACAGTAGATAATTTTTTTTTTTTTTTTGAGACAGAGTTTTGCTCTTGTTGCCCAGGCTGGAGTGCAATGGCGCCATCTCAGCTCACCACAACCTCCACCTCCCAGGTTCAAGCAGTTCTGCCTCAGCCTCCCAAGTAGCTGAGATTACAGGCATGTGCCACCACATCTGGCTAATTTTGTATTTTTAGTAGAGATGGGGTTTCTCCATGTTGGTCAGGCTGCTCTGGAACTCCCGACCTCAGGTGATCCACCCGCCTTGGCCTCCCAAAGGGCTGGGATTACAGGCGTGACCCACCGCACCTGGCCTACAGCAGATAATTTTTTTGAAAGATAATTTTTCCTGATATCAAGTTAGAAGTCAGGAATTGTTTTACTTTCAGCACAATGAAAATATTACTCCACTGGCTTCTGGTTTCCACTGCGGCACTTAAGTCAGCCATCATTCTTACTGCTTCTCAGACAAAGTTGATCTGTCTTTTTCGTTTAAGATCCCTCTTTGGTGCTTTGTAGTTTTACTCTCCTTTGGCTAGCCATAAATTTTATTTTTATTTATCCTGCTTACCATTCATTTCTCTTCTCAAATCTGTAGACTTCTTTTGAGATGGAGTCTTGCTCTGTCGCCCAGGCTGGAGTGCTCAAGCTCAGCTCACTGCAACCTCCGTCTTCTGGGGTCAAGCGATTCTCCTACTTCAGCCTTGCGAGTAGCTGGGATTACAGGTACGCACCACCACGCTGAGCTAATTTTTGTGTTTTCAGTAGAGACAGGGTTTCACCATGCTGGCCAGGCTGGTCTCGAACTCTTGACCTTGTGATCCTCCCGCCTCAGCCTCCCAAAGTGCTGGGATTACAGGCGTGAGCCACCATGACTGGCCTAAATCTGTAGACTTCTTTCACCAATTCTAAGAAATTTTAGTCTTTATCTTTCCTAATAATAAATCTGCCTCATTCTCTCTTTTCTCTTTACAGAACATTAAGTAAACATCCATTAGACATTTGCCCTCGATGTCCCATGTTCTAGTCTATCTTTCCCATCATTTTCTCTGTGCTTCATTCTGGGTAATTCCTTCTGACCTGTTTTCTGGTTCACTGATTTTCACTTCACTGTATATATTTTTTATTAAACCTGTACACACTGAATTATTATTATTATTGAGAGAGGGTCTTGTTCTGTCACCCAGGTTGGAGTGCACTTGTGCAATAATGGCTTGACCTCCTGGGCTCGAGTGATCCTCCCACCTCAGCCTCCCAAGTAGCTGGGACTACAGGTGTGCACCACCACACCTGGCTAATTTTAAAAATTCTTTGCAGAGACAGGTTTTCACCATGTTGCCCAGGCTGGTCTTGAACTTCTGGGCTCAACTGATCTCCCTACCTCTACCTCCCAAAGTACTGGGATTACAAGCATGAGCCACCTCACCTGGCCTGAATTCGTGATATTGGTTATTTTATTCTTTATTTCTAGAAGTTCTATATGGTCCTTTTTCAAATATTTTTATGTTGTTAAATATTTATTTCTTTTTATTTTTTATTTTTTTGAGACGGAGTCTCGCTCTTTCGCCCAGGCTAGAGTGCAGTGGCACGATCTTGGCTCACTGTAAGCTCCGCCTCCCGGGTTCACGCCATTCTCCTGCCTCAGCCTCCCGAGTACCTGGGATTACAGGCGCCCGCCACCACACCCAGCTAATTTTTTGTATTTTTAGTGGAAACAGGGTTTCACCGTGTTAGCCAGGATGGTCTCGATCTCCTGACCTCGTGATCCGCCCGCCTCGGCCTCCCAAAGTGCTGGGATTACAGGCATGAGCCACTGCACCCAGCCAAATATTTATTTCTTTAAAAATAAGAAGCACACTCAGCCAACATGCTGGATCATGCCTGTAATTCCAGCACTTTAGGAGGCCGAGGTGGGCAGATCGCTTAAAGCCAGGAATTCACGAACAGCCTGGGCAACATGGCAAAAACCTGTTTTTACAAAAAATACAAAGAATTAGCCAGGTGTGGTGGTGTGTGCCGTAATCCCAGCCACTCAGAAGGCTGAGACAGAAGGATCACTTGAGCCCAGAAGGCGGAAGCTGCAGTAAGCCAAGATCACGCCACTGCACTCCAACTCCAGCCTAGGCGACAGAGTGAGACCTTCTCACACACACACAAAAAGCACACTTTTTTAATAGTCTGTTTCTAACAATTCCAATACCTGAAGTCTTTGAGGAAGTGTTTCTACTGGCTTTCCTGTTTTCGTTTTCTGGGGGTTTTTCTTGAGACAAGGTTTCACTTTGTCACCCAGGCTGGAGTGCAGCGGTGCAATCATAGCTCACAGCAGCCTCAAACTCATGGACTCAAGCCATCCTCCCAGTATGCTGGGATTACAGGCATGAGCCACCACACCTAAACTGTACTGGTTTTAACTCAGGGTGGCTTATTTTCTTGTGTGCTTAGTCATTTTTGTCTGTGTACTATTAATCATTGTCCTTAAAAAATATCTGCAGGCGGATCACCTGAGGTCAGGAGTTCAAGACCAGCCTGGCCAACACAGTGAAACCCCGTCCTTACTAAAAATACAAAAATTAGCCGGACACACGCCTATAGTCCCAGCTACTTGTGAGGCTGAGGTAGGAGAATCACTTCAACCTGGGAGGCAGAGGTGAGTGAACCGAGATTGTGCTACTGCCTGGGATACAAAGCAAGACTCCATCTCAAAAAAAAAAAAAAAAAAAAAAAAAAAAAAAAAAAAATCTGCAGGGATTCTTTGTATCTTAGGATGAAGGTAACTTCTTCCAGAGAGGTTTTATCTTTGTTCCTGTCAGATGACAAGCTAGAAACACCTTGAATTAAATTCATGCCCGATTTCCCTGAACTACCAGGCAATGTAACCTGGGCTAAAAATCCTCACAAAGGCCAATATAGAGCCACAATTCTCAGAAACAGGTTTTTTTCCCTTTTCATCTTTTTGTGCTACATTTAGTGAAAAGACAACCAGGTGGGGGCAAGGAATGGTGTGAGGCACATGTGCCTCTAGTCTGCCCTCACACCTTGAGGATACAGCCCTTCAGAGTTCCATCAGTGTGGGGAGGGTCTCCTTTAGGCTATTTACCTTGAGAGGAATGAGCTTAACTACTGTTCTTTTCACAAATCCTCCAAAATCAAAGCCCCACTTTGTCCACATCAACAAATGCCCTCAGGACAAAAGCAGACTCCATTCCATGGTGCTTAAATTACCTTTCTGCGTTATTTTCAGTTAGATTTTGATCCAAAAGTCCCCTACTTTTTTGTCAGTTCTTTTATTTATGTTTTTTCATCTAACAACTGTGGCTGTTTTTCTGGGGTGGGGAGTGGGGGAGTAGAAGGTAGTCTAACCTAGCCTAACATTCTCAGAAACATAAAACCTTGCCATTTTTCTTGCAAAATTTATTTGATAACACGATTCTATAATGAAACATACATGCTCTCGTCGCTTTGAGGAATTATTCTACTCTCTACTGGCTTCCATTCATGCTGCTGAGACATCTGTTGTCAACCTAGCTAATGCTCCATTTTAGGTAATCTACCTTTTAACTGTACCTTAATACCTTCTTTTTGTCTTTGCTGCTATACGATTTCAGTGTATGGGTGTGGGTTTGTTTTTTTCTTTTTCTCTTTTTTTTTTTTTTTTTTTTTTTGAGACAGAGTCTCGCTCTCGCCCAGGCTGGAGCACAGTAGCATGATCTTGGCTCACTGCAACATCCATCTCCCATGTTCAAGCAATTCTCCTGCCTCAGCCTCCTGAGTAGCTGGGAATACAGGTGTGCACCACCACGCCCGGCTAATTTTTGTATTTTTAGTACAGACGGGGTTTCACCGTGTTAGCTAGGATGGTCTCAATCTCCTGACCTTGTGATCCGCCCACCTTGGCCTCCCAAAGTGCTGGGATTACAGGCATGAGCTACTGCGCCTGGCTGGGTTTGATTTTCTGAAAATATTGATTGGGACATATTGTGATTCCTAAACCTATGGATTTAGGTCTTTTATTAGCTTCTGAAAGTTCAAAGCTATTAATACTTTGAATAATACCTCTCTTCAATATCCCCGATGTTTTCATTCTACAATTCCAGCTACATATTTACCACCATCACTGATCTCTCAGGGCTGCACTTTGGATAATGTCTTTCACTATGCTTCACTTTACCAATTCCATCTTCATCTGTGTTTAATCTGTTTAACCCATATATTGAATTTTGGTGGTTTTTTTTTTTTTTTTTTTTTTGAGACAGGGTCTGGCTCTCGCCCAGGCTGGAGGGCAGTGGCACGATCTTGTCTCGCTGCAACCTCCACCTTTCAGACTCAAGCCATCCATCCGCCCAGCCGGGTCATGTTAATTTTTAACGCATCAAAGTGCTCACAGAAATTCTATTTGGCCAAGCGTGGTAACTCACACCTATAATCCCAGCACTTTGGGAGGCCAAGGCAGGAGGATCACTTCGGCCCAGGAGTTCAAGACCAGTCTGGACAACACAGTGAGACGCCATCTCTAAAAAAATTGTTTTTAAATTAGCCACGGTGGGCAGGGTGCGGTGGCTCAAATCCCAGCACTTTGGGAGGCTGAGGCGGGCGAACTGCTTGAGGTCAGGAATTCAAGACCAGCCTGACCAACGTGGTGAAGCCCCGTCACTACTAAAAACACAAAAATTAGCTGGGCATGGTGGCTGGTGCCTATAATCCCAGCTATTCGGGAGGCTGACGCAGGAAATTCGCTTGAACCCAGGAGGCGGAGGTTGCAGTGAGTCAAGGTCGTGCCATTGCACTCCAGCCTGGGCAACAGAGCGAGACTCCGTCTCACAAAAAATAAACATAAAAATATATAAATAAGTAAATTAGCTGTGGTGGTGCATTTTTCCTATAGTCCCAGCTACTTGGGAGGCTTAAGTGGGAGGATCCGTCCAGCCTAGGTGCACATGGTTGTGGTGAGCTATGATCACACCACTGCACTCCAGCCTGAGTGACAAAGTGAGACCTTGTCTCAAAAAAAAACAAAAAAGAAATTAGGCCAGGCGCGGTGGCTCACACCTGATAATCCCAGCACTTTGGGAGGCCGAGGTGGGTGGATCACGAGGTCAGGAGATCGAGACCATCCTGGCTAACATGGTGAAATGCCGTCTCTACTAAAAATACAAAAAGAATTAGCCGGGCGTGCTGGCGGCCGCCTGTAGTCCCAGCTACTCGGGAGGCTGAGGCAGGAGAATGGTGTGAACCCAGGAGGTGGAGCTTGCAGTGAGCCAAGATCACGCCGCTGCGCTCCAGCCTGGGCAACTGAGCAAGACTCTGTCTCAAAAAAAAAAAAAAAAAAAAAAAAAAGGCCGGGCGCGGTGGCTCACGCTTGTAATCCCAGCACTTTGGGAGGCCGAGGCGGGCGAATCACGAGGTCAGGAGATCGAAACCACGGTGAAACCCCGTCTCTACTAAAAATACAAAAAAAAAAATTAGCTGGGCGTGGTGGCGGGCGCCTGTAGTCCCAGCTACTCGGAGAGGCTGAGGCAGGAGAATGGCGTGAACCCGGGAGGCGGAGCTTACAGTGAGCCGAGATTGCGCCACTGCACTCCAGCCTGGGCGACAGAGCGAGACTCCGTCTCAAGAAAAAAAAAAAAAAAAAAAAAAATGAAATTATATTTATTCTAATTTATCCAGCATCTAACTGAACTGCAATGGAAGAGCCTCGTAAGAATATCTAATATTGCTGGAAGCAGAGGTCCTTCCCTCCCCTTTTCATTTTCTACATAACTGTGTGGTTTGAATGGCAACCGTGACAGTGTATATGCTGTATCTCACATGTTCCCTGCAAGTGAGACGGAACATATACCTCATTACATATGTGCAAAACTGTTCCCATTTTGTCAGAATTAAACTTTGGGCCAGGCGCGGCGGCTCACGCCTGTAATCCCAGCACTTTGGGAGGCCGAGGCAGGCGGATCACAAGGTCAGGAGTTCGAGACCACCCTGGCCAATATGGTGAAACCCCATCTCTACTACAAACACAAAAATTAGCCAGGTGTGGTGGTACACGCCTGTAGTCCCAGCTACTTGGGAGGCTGAGGAAGAAGAATCACTTGATCCCGGGAGGTGGAGGTTGCAGTGAGCCGAGATCACACCACTGCACTCTAGCCTGGGCAACGGGGCAAGACTCCGTCTCAAAAAAAAAAAAAAAAAAAAACAAGAATTAAACTTGGGCTTGGAAAGACCAAGTAACTTGCTCAAAAACACGCAGAGCATCTCAAAACCAGACACAGGAGGATCAAAAACCACCCAAAAGACAACAGACCATGAGCACATCTTTCTTTTTTTTTTTTTTTTTTTTTTGAAACAGAGTCTTGCTCTGTCACCCAGGCTGGAGTACAGTGACACTATCTCAGCTCATTGCAACCTCCACCTCCCAGGTTCAAGCGATTCTCCTGCCTCAGCCTCCTGAGTAGCTGGGATTACAGGTACACACCACCACGCCCAGCTAATTTTTGTATTTTTAGTAGAGACAGGTTTCACCATGTTGGTCAGGCTGGTCTCAAACTCCTGACTCATGATCCACCCACCTCGGCCTCCCAAAGTGCTGAGATTACAGGCGTGAGCCACCGCACCTAGCCAGCATATCTTCTAAACTACGTTTTTTGCTGTGAACCATCTTTGAACTTCCACCTATACATAACTTTTGTATAAATTACACAATAAAACAATCAAATTGAAAAAGAAACTCATCTTACCTTCTGTGGAAATCTCTTGTTTAAATCATGTATTCAGGCAAAATAGAAAAACATTTGTGGTTTTTTTCTTGGAGTATATGCAGCTTTAAGAAAATTTTTTTCATTCAGTGGAAGATTTATAATCTCTTTACCTGAAAAGTAAGAGGAAAAATCTTATTTTAAGTTATTCCTTGGTAAAGTTAACTTATCAAAACGGCAGACAACAGGAAAAGGAGACAGGGCGCAGTGGCTCACACCTGTAATCCCAACACTATGGGAGGCCAAGGCGGCAGATCACTTGAGTCCAAGAGTTCAAGACTAGCTTGGGTGACATGGAAAAACCTCATTTCTACCAAAAAATACAAAAATTAGCCGCGTGTGGTGGCGGGCGCCTGTAGTCCCAGCTACTCGGAGAGGCTGAGGCAGGAGAATGGCGTGAACCCAGGAGGTGGAGCTTGCAGTGAGCCGAGATCGCACCACTGCACTCCAGCCTGGGCGACAGAGCGAGACTCCGTCTCAAAAAAAAAAATATATATATATATATATATATAATTTGTCTTTGATTTCATAATTCAACTAGCAAACGTGACAGTTAAAATGATACATTAAGATAGTTTTTTTCTTTTTTTTTTTTTTAAGAGATGGGGTCTCACTATGTTGGCCCAGGGTGGAGAGCAGTAGCTATTCACAGCTCCAGTCCCACTACTAACCAGCATGGGAGTTTCTGATGTGCTCCATTTCCAACCTGAGCTGGTTCACGCCTCCTTAGGCAACCTGGTGGTCTTCCTTTTCTGGGAAGTCACCATACTGATGCCGAACTTAGTGCGGACACCCAGTTCACATAGCACATTACAGCCCTCAAGTGATTCTCCTGCCACAGCCTGCTGAGTAGCAGGAATTAACAAGCACAAACCACTGTGCCTGGCTATATTACAACTTTAAAATTCCATTTTATAATTATCCTAGTCCCAGGTGAAATAATGTATTTAATAATTTGTGGGATGGGTGGAGTATTATGTTTAATTGGCAATGTCAGGTATGAAGTCCTTCAGAAAATAAAATTTGTTTTAAAAAAGGTCTGATTTTTAGCTCTTGAACCCACTGTCACTTAAATTTCCAATAATGATTAAAAATATTTTAAAATTAGGATTGCCAATACCCTGACCTCTAAAAAGGGTTTCTTAGAAATAGGTCCTACATTTGTGGCCGGGGGCAGTGGCTCACACCTATAATCCCAACACTTTGGGAGGCCGAGGTGGGTGGATCATGAGGTCAGGAGTTCAAGATCAGCCTGGCCAACACGGTGAAACCCCGTCTCTACTAAAAATACAAAAACTAGCTAGGTGCAATGGCAGGTGCCTGCAATCCCAGCTACTCGGGAGGCTGAGGCAGGAGAATCACTTGAACCTGGGAGGCGGAGGTTGCAGTGAGCCAAGATCGCGCCACTGCACTCCAGCCTGGGCAACAGAGTGAGACTCTGTCTCGAAAAAAAAAAAAAAGAAAAAAAGAAATAGGTCCTACATTTAAACTTTTTTCTTTAAAACATAGCATGGCCAGGCGTGGTGGCTCATGCCTGTAATCCCAGCACTTTGGGAGGCCAAGGCAGGTGGATCACGAGGTCAGGCATTCGAGACCAGCCTGGCCAACATAGTGAAACCCCATCTCTACTAAAAATACAAATTAGCTGGGCGTGGTGGCAGGCGCCTGTAATCCCATCTCCTCAGGAGGCTGAGGCAGGAGAATTGCTTGAACTTGGGAGGCAGAGGTTGCAGTGAGCTGAGATCGCACCATTGCACTCCAGCCCTGGCGACACTGCAAGACTCCGTCTCAAAAACAAACAAGATGTGGTGCATAGTTCTGTGCACTGTTACTATCCAGAAAGCATCTTGACAGATCAATGGAAAGCTAAAACATTCTAAATTTAACATGAATACACTTACTTTTTTATTTTTATTTTTTCAAACGGAGTCTAGCTCTGTCACCCAGGCTGGAGTGCAGTGGCACAATCTCGGCTCACTGCAAGCTCCGCCTCCCGGGTTCACGCCATTCTCCTGCCTCAGCCTCTCCGAGTAGCTGGGACTATAGGCACCCGCCACCATGCCCGGCTAATTTTTTTGTATTTTTAGTAGAGACGGGGTTTCACCGTGGTCTCGATCTCCTGACCTCGTGATCCGCCCGCCTCGGCCTCCCAAAGTGCTGGGATTACAAGTGTGAGCCACCGTGCCCGGCCGAATACGCTTACTTTTGATTCAGAAAATAAAACAGATCTTTCAAAATAAAAAGTGTCGATCACTGTTGAAGCTGGGTGATGAGTACATAGATGTTAATTATGTTTTCTCTACTTTTGCATATTTTTACATTTTATATACAAATCAAACAAAAGGTGGGACGTGGTGGCTCACATCTGTAATCCCAGCAATTTGGGAAGCCAAGGCAGGAGGATGACTTAAGTGCTGGAGTTTAAGACCAGCCTGGGCAACACAGCGAGACCTTGCCTCTACTAAAAAAAAAAAAAAAATTTTTAGTTAGCTGGGTGTAGTGGCACGCACCTGTGGTCCCAGCTACTTGGGAGGCTGAGTGGGAGGGGGGGCTGAGTGGGAGGACTGCTTGAGCACAGGAGTTCAAGGCTTCAGTGAAAGGTCAGGCGTGGTGGCTCACACCTGTAATCCCAGCACTTTGGGAGGCCGAGGTGGGTGATCACTTGAGGTCAGGAGTTCGAGACCAGCCTGGCCAACATGATGAAACCCTGCCTCTACTAAAAACACAAAAACTTAGCCGGGCGTGAGCCTGTAATCCCAGATACTCAGGAGGCTGAGGCTGCAGTGAGCCACTCCAGCCTGGGCAACAGAGTGAGACTCTGTCTCAAAAATAAAATAAAAGGCTGCAGTGAGCCACGATCACATTACTGTACTGCAGCTTGGGTAACAGAGACCCCATCTCTAAAAAAATAAAAAATAAAAATCAAACAAAAAAGATACTCAAAGTGGTGCCAGTAGCCCAAGGATAAGTCAGTGTTACCACCTTCTAAAACAGGTAATACTTTTTATACCTAACATTTCATGATTAAAATTATTAAGCTAAATACCTCAAAATAGGCTTTTCAGCCCACTTTTCTAAAACTTTATACACAGTTTTCAAAATAAAGAAATGTGGTTTTTTGTTTTTTTTTTTTGAGATAAGAGTTTCACTCTTGTTGACCAGGCTGGAGTACAATGGCGTGATCTCGGCTCACCACAACCTCTGCCTCCTGGGTTCAAGCAATTCTCCTGCCTCAGCCTCCCGAGTAGCTGGGATCACAGGCACGCACCACCATACCCGGCTAATTTTGTGTTTTTAGTAGAGACAGGGTTTCTCCATGTTGGTCAGGCTGGTCGCGAACTCCCAACCTCAGTTGATCCGCCCACCTCGGCCTCCCAAAGTGCTGGGATTACAGGCGTGAGCCACCGCACCCGGCCAAGAAATGTTTTTAGAATGTTGATCTTGGGCCTGTTTATTCTAATCTTAAGTCAGTGATTTTGTAGCATGCATCTTCTTAACAAATTCTACTCAGTGTGAGCTGGAGGAAGAATGGGTGTGTGTCCCTAAACAGCACCAGCATTAGCCAGGTGTGGTGGTGCACGCCTGCAGTCCCAGCTACTCAGGACTAAAGTGGGAGGATCCCTTCGCCCTAGGTGTGCATGGTTGTGGTGAGGTATGATCACACCACTGCACTCCAGCCTGGGTGACAAAGTGAGACCTTGTATTGTGGGCGGCAAGCCACCCAGGTGCCAAGGCAAGAGACTGAGGGCACGAGCTGTTCCAGTATAATAAATAAAATATAGAGAGTAAGAATAGTTATACTAGAAATATAGATATGATTATATGTGAATATTACTAATCATTAGTTTGTAGCATTACTCTCTATTCCAATATTAGAATAATCTTTGTTCTACAATTATAACCTAGGAAAAACCAGGCCATAGAGATAGGAGCTGAAGGGACACGGTGAGAAGTGACCAGAAGACAAGTGTGAGCCTTCTGTCACACCCAGACAGGGCCACTAGAGGGCTCCCTGGTCTAGTGGTAGCGCCAGTGCCTGGGAAGGCACCCGTTACTTAGCAGACTGGGAAAGGGAGTCTCCCTTTCCTGGGGGGAGTTACAGAAGACTCTGCTCCACCACCTCTTGTGGAAGGTCTGACATCAGTCAGGCCCACCCGCAGCCATCCGGAGGCCTAAACGTCTCCCTGTGATGCTGTGCTTCAGCAGTCACGCTCCTGGTCCACTTTCATGTTCCGCCCTGAACACCTGGCTACGCCTTCTAGATAGCAGTAGCAGAATTAGTGAAAGTACTAAAGTCTTTGAAATGCATAGAAGAAATAATGACGTAACCTGTTCTCTCTCTCTCCGCCTTGGCTACCAAACAGGGAAGGGCCGGCCCCCTGTCCGGTGGACACGTGACTCGCGTGACCTTACCTATCATTGGAGACGACTCACACTCCTGCCCCCTTGCCTTGTATTCAATAAATAACAGTGCAGCCAGGCATTCGGGGCCACTACTGGTCTCCGTGTCTTGGTAGTAGTGGTCCCCTGGGCCCAGCTGTCTCTTCTTCTATCTCTTTGTTTTGTGTCTTTATTTCTACCATCTCTCATCTCTGCACACAAAGAGCAAAACCCACAGGCCCTGTAGGGCTGGACCCTACATTGTCTCAAAAAACAAAACAAAACAAAAAATAAAGTAATTATATTTATTGTAATTTATCCAGCATCTAATTGGACTGTAATGGGAGAGCCTGGTAAGAGCATCTAATAATGCTGGAAGCAATAGTCCTTCCCTCCTTTTTCCATTTTCTACTTAGCTGTGTGCCTTGAATGGCAACTGTGACAGTGTAGGAGAGACGGGCAGCTCCAGGCCCACTCCTTAACAGGTACATCCTAAGCATCCACCCCTCATCCTCTGCCCACTGCTCCCCCGGCAACATCACAGCCTCCTACACTCTCTCCTATTGCAGGATATAAGCCTTCTTTTGCCTGTGCCCTCCAGCCAAGATTCTGTCTCAGGAGGGCAGACTTCAATCGCTTTCTTATCATTCCCTCAGCATCTCATTCTATAGCCCTTGATTTTTCCAGGGAAACTTCTTCCAAGCCCTATCCCCATCATCTTCACTAAATACACCAAATGCTTTGATGCCTACCCAGGAGAAAGCCACCTCTGCCCTCCTATCCAGGCGTCCTCCGCTCCCCTGTCCAGGCATCCTCCGCTCCCCTGTCCAGGCATCCTCCGCTCCCCTGTCCAGGCATCCTCCTCTCCCCTGTCCAGGCATCCTCTGCTCCCCTGTCCAGGCATCCCCCGCTCCCCTGTCCAGGCATCCTCCCTCCCCTGTCCAGGCATCCTCCGCTCCCCTGTCCAGGCATCCCCCCCCCCCCCCCCCCCCCCCCCCCCCCCCCCCCCCCCCCCCCCCCCCCCCCCCCCCCCCCCCCCCCCCCCCCCCCCCCCCCCCCCCCCCCCCCCCCCCCCCCCCCCCCCCCCCCCCCCCCCTCCAGCATCCTCCTCTCCCCTGTCCAGGCATCCTCTGCTCCCCTGTCCAGGCATCCTCCGCTCCCCTGTCCAGGCACCCCACATCCCAACCAGAAAGTGGGTCAGCATTCTTCTAGGTGCCCATGAGTATTTCTACACAAACTTAAGCTTTCATTAAAAAACTTCTTTTTTTTATACTTTTGTTTCTGGCCAAGACGGAACAACAGACCAGATTTACCTTCCCATCTGCAACAACTAAAAAAAAAAAAGAAAAGCAAAAAGAAAACATAGGGAAGCAATGGTTTTCAAGACACTAGACACTGGACACCAGGCAGTGAAGGGTCCCTGAAAAAAGGGAAACAAATGACAGGAGGGAGCCCTGTAATTGTCCAGCTTCTGCCTGAAAAGCCAGGCCACAGCCCAAGGAAGAAGAACCAGGTGGAGGCTGGCTGGCAGTCTCCTGACTTGAAAAATCAAAACTAGGAGTCCAGGCAGTCCAAGGTAGCTCGCGTTCACAGGCAGAACTCCAGAGAGGGCAGAGCTCACAGCAAATGCTGAAGATCTGCAGAGGACACCTCCCACTCCAGTCTCCAGCCAAGCACTGATCAGTACATGTGTGTAAGGAAAGCATTCAAGCCAGGGAAAGCATCACTCAAAAAGATGAGAGGGGCCGGGTGCGGTGGCTCACACCTGTAACCCCAGCACTTTGGGAGGCCGAGGTGGGTGGATCACCTGAGGTCAGGAGTTCGAAACCAGCCTGGCCAACATGGTGAAACCCCATCTCTACTAAAAATACAAAAATTAGCTTGGCATGGTAGCGGGCACCTGTAATCCCAGCTACTCGGGAGGCTGAGGAAGGAGAACTGCTTGAACCCGGAGGTTACAGTGAGCTGAGATTGCACCACTGCACTCCAGCCTAGGAGACAGAGCGAGACTCCATTTCAAAAAAAAAAAGATGAGAGGGAACAATCCTCAAAGCTCACACAGAGCCAAGGATACTTCCTCTTCCTGCCAGTCGCAGTGGAAAACCTTGTAATTCACAAGGCTTTGGACATAATGCTCAGAAGACGTTTGCCTCAGTGGTGGAGCAAAACTAGCCCTAGACTAAAAATTACTCGGGTTCCACCTAACAAAGCTGAAATGCAAGACCTATCAGAATCAAACTAACTGTTTCCAAGTAATTGAACCTCATCCCAGAACAAAGGTCAAGAATATTTATAGGAACACAAAAATGCTCAGTATCCAACAAGATAAAATTCACAATGTCTGGGCATCTGATCAAAAAGTTCTAGGCATGCAAGGGAGCAGGAAAAGAAAAATCATAAACCATAATGAGGGGAAAAACAACACAAAACCAACCCAGAAATGACACAGATGAGTTAACAGACAATGCTGGTCCAGGGGCTCATGTCTATAATCCCAGATACCCAGGAGTAAGGTGGGAGAAGCACTTGAGACCTGGAGTCTGAGGCTGCGGTGAGCCAGGACTGCACCATGGCAACCCAGCCTGACTGACACAGCAAGCGGAACACTGTCTCTAAAAAAAACATAATAAAGAATTGATAAGGACATTTAAATTGTTCTTTTTTTTTTTTTTTTTGAGACAGAGTCTCGCTCTGTCACACAGGCTGGAGTGCAGTGCGATCTCAGCTCACTGCAAGCTCCACCTCCCGGGTTCACGCCATTCTCCTGCCTCAGCTTCCTACAGGTGCCCGCCACCACGCAGGGCTAATTTTTTGTATTTTTTAGTAGAGACGGGGTTTCACTGTGTTAGCCAGGATGGTCTCGATCTCCTGACCTCATGATCCACCCGCCTCGGCCTCCGAAAGTGCTGGGATTACAGGCGTGAGCCACTGTGCCCGGCCTAAATAGTTCTTATAAATGTATCTCATGCCGGGCACGGCGGCTCATACCTGTAATCCCAGCACTTTGGGAGGCTGAGGCGGGTGGATCGCCTGAGGTTGGGAGTTCAAGACCAGCCTGGCCAACATAGAGAAACCCCGTCTCTACTAAAAATATAAAATTAGCCAGGTGTGGTGGCGCATACCTGTAATCCCAGCTACTCGGGAGGCTGAGGCAGGAGAATCGCTTGAACCCAGGAGGCGGAGGTTGCAGTGAGCTGAGATTGCGCCATTACAATCCAGCCTGGGCAACAAGAGCAAAACTCCGTCTCAAAAAAAAAAAAAAAGAAAAAAGTATCTCATATGTCCAAGAACCTAAAGGAAAGATTAAGTAGAGACATGGAAGATATACAAAGACCCAAAGAGAATCATAAAAGATTTTTTTTCTTTTTATGCCCACCTTCTAATACCATCACACATAAAAACATTCTTAATCCAAAATAAGGTAGAAAAAGACAAACAGGGAATAAAGAATACACTGTACTTCTGCTGTAAGCCTCTACACGATGACACATTAAGTGGGACCTGCACACAATATACCTTTGGCACTCTTTCCTCATCCCCACCCGATTCTGTAACCGTACCAAAACTCACTATCTAAATATGCTGAGTGTCTCTCCCAGCTAACACCTTTGCACACACGGTCCCTCTGACTGGAACGCCTTCTTCCCACTTTCTCTATTTGACAAACTCTTGCCTGATCTTCCTACCTGAAGACCATCTATAGCTACCTTTGTCAACTTTCTGAGTCCCTCCTCAGTGCTCTCACAAGACTGTTTATATCTTTTAGAGAATTATAATAACTCAGTTTTAAATATTATTTTTAATTATGAAAATTTTTAAATATATTGAAGTCTAGAGAAGGGCATAATATCCATGTGATGAGACTTAACAAACACTAACATTTGTTTGTATGTGCCTCCTTCTTAAACAAATGTTTCCAGGACACTGAGGAACCCAGGAACTCGAGCAATCAGAGACAATCACTAACTCGCAGTATCCATAATTTCATTATTTTACGACTTATATGCCTAAACATGGTACATTGCTTTAAATATATATTTCAAGTATGACACTTCTCTCATATACCAAGTTCCCATTTATACAGGGTCCTTTTCCAGGCTATCCATTCCACTGGCCTCACAATAAGTTTGAAAACCTGGGCCAGGCGCGGTGACTCACGCCTGTAATCCCAGCACTTTGGGAGGCCGAGGTGGGCAGATCACCTGAGATCAGGAGTTTGAGACCAGCCTGGTTAACATGGTGCAACCCTGTCTCTACTAAAAATACAAAAAAACTAGCCAGACGTGGTGGTGCATGCCTGTAATCCCAGCTACTCTGGAGGCTGAGGCAGGAGAATTGCCTGAACCCGGGAGGCAAAGGTTGCAGTGGGCCGAGGTTGCCCCACTGCACTCCAGCCTGGGCGACAAGAGCAAAAACTCCGTCTCAAAAAAAAAAAAAAAGTTTGAAAATCTGTTACGGCAACTCCCTTCTTACTCTTTTTCACGCTTGTCTTGGTTATTCTTCACCCTTTACTTTAAAATTTTCTAGCAAAATAAGTAAATGGAACCAAATTGATGAGGAAACAGCAGAGACTGGATCCTGAAACAAGCCCCAGGGGAGCACGCTGAATGGTCAGATGAGCCCAGCTCTAGTAGGACTCCAGTCCGTCCGTAAGAGCAGAAGCAGGAGAGAGATCGAAAGGCTCATGAGCGGCAGCTGCGGACAGCGGAGCTGGCTTCTCCATTCTCCAGGCTGCCAGCTCCAGACTCTACCATATGCCCTCAAGAAGAGCCAAGAAACACAGTGAAAAGGTGGAGAATCTTCCCCCGGAAAAAGCTTTGCATGAGCATTGGAAGCACTCAGGCCTAGGCTAACTCCAGACACCAGGAATATGAAAGGGAAAAAAAGGAAGCTTGCTCTACTCAGAGATGAACATACTAGAGCATTATAACTCTGAAGTAAAGCCTTTCTTAACTGTGGCAATGGAGAAGTTCCCAGTCACCCGACTGCTGATTCTCATGCAACATCCTAAAGCACAGATTGCAACTTAAAGGCCTGCAGAACAAGGCAAGATGCTAAGTGTAAGGAAGGAAGCTGGCTGAAGACAGTAGCAGAGTGAAGGCTGCAGCACAAGAGGGCATGTGCCCAGTGAAGGGAGCAGAGACAGGCCCACCCCAGCAGTCACAGCCATGCAAGGACACAGGGCAGCAGCACACATCTGCTTCTACAAGAAATGACAAAAATCCACATCTTTTTTTAAATCCCCAAATCTTCATGTTTATAATTAACTTTTTTTGTTTTGTTTTGTTTTTTTGAGACGGAGTCTCGCTCTGTCGCCCAGGCTGGAGTGCAGTGGCGCGATCTCGACTCACTGCAAGCTCCACCTCCCGGGTTCACGCCATTCTCCTGCCTCAGCCTCCGGAGTAGCTGGGACTACATACAGGCGCCCGCCACCAGGCCCGGCTAATTTTTTTTGTATTTTTAGTAGAGATGGGGTTTCACCATGTTAGCCAGGATGGTCTCGATCTCCTGACCTCGTGATCCACCTGCCTTGGCCTCCCAGAGTGCTAGGATTACAGGCGTGACCCACCGCGCCCGGCCTATAATTAACTTTTTAACACTATGCAGGCCAATACTATGCAGGACAAGCCAAATACATCCTCAGGCCACCAGTGGCTAAGGAGCCAGTCTTCAATGACTGCTGTGCCAGAGAGCCAGCCACCTTCTTGCCCTCCACTAACCTGGTGTCTTCGTATGCTTAGGCGGTCAGAACACAACACCTTAAACAGCAGACAATTATTTCTCACAGTTCTGGGGCCTAGAAGTCCAAGGTCAAGGTGCTGGACGATCAGGTTGCTGAGAAAGCCTATCTCCCCTGCCCTTAGACCACTGCCTTCTCACTCTGTCCTCACAGCAGGGAGGGTGAGAGCAAGCTCTCTGGTGTATCCTCATATGAAGGTGTCAGTCCCATCTTGAGAGCCCCACCTGGTGACCTCATGGAACCTAATTATCTCCTAAAGGCCTCCCTCCAAATACCACTAAATGGAATTTAGGATTTCAACATAGGAATCTGGGGTGGATGTTGGGTGGCGCAGACACGTAAGGTACCACAAGATGGCGACAGTTCCGGGTTCTTCCTCCCTCTCCACACCTGACGCAATGTTAAACCCGCCAAGAAAGACCCAATAAGAAAATAACACCTTCCGCTCCCCCTCCCGCCCCTGCTCATCCCCAGGCCCGCCCCCCAGACCCAATCATCGATACCCACGTAGCCCTAAGGGATATAAATATCCCATCCCAACAGCACTCTCTCTCTCTGCGTGACCTGACTCGACTCTGCTAATAAAGATCTCTTGACTGCGTTTGGCATGCTCTGGGTCTGCCTTTACTCTTTCAGTGGACACGACACAATTCAGTCCTTAGCACCCTGCCTGCCTTTGAGCCCTTCCACCAACTGAGCATGGGAAGAGGCCTCCACGTAGAGCACATACTCTGCAATGGGAATACAGTAAGGACTCAGCAACGGGCTGAGAACAGCCTGCTTATGTCACTGCACATTCCAAGGGTCTTCAAGCTCCCAAGGTAGCAATTCTCCTCCCAGCAGTGGAGGCCCAGCTGGTCTCCCACCAAAGTCTCAGAAAGGTGACTTTAACACACAGCCCCAACAGACAGCTGTCAGGCCCACGCCAGGCTCTCGGTGTCTCCTGGCTTTCAGAAGAGTATCCTCCTGGCTGTTACATAGGATGAAGGCTCAAGTGAAAACTGAAAACCTCCATCTGCTCACCACTAGCAACCATGGCAGCTCTCCCAGTTAAGGACAGAGATGGCCAGCATTGTGAGGATGCGCCTTCCTCATCACCAGTGCTAAGGGCCCTGGCCCCCACTCCTCCCCTTCCTGGAGCCCAACGCAGACCCTCCAGGCAGCCAGAGAACCTCTTGAGCCAGGCAGGCCTGGCCACATCAGGGCAGTCCCTGACCACAAAAGTCCAGGCATAAAGTCCAGTTTCCATCACTGAGCAGCTCTGGAACCTTGCGCAAGCGCCTGCTGCATGTGCACTGCAGGTAAAAGTGTGACTCCAAGACAGAGAACAGTCATGACTGCCACCACTGCCCTAGGACAGTGGCTAATACCAGATGCCTCCAAGGGGCCTAGAGAGAAAAACAATCAACTGCAGGAAACCAAAGGCACACCACAGCAAGGCCCTAGTCTGCACCTAGACGCACCACAACAGACAGCGCGTCTATGCTGTATTTGTTGTCAATAATATAATCCTGGGAAAACAGGAACCAGAACAAACAGTCCCTGGGTCAAAGGCAGACAGACAGGGCATACTCTGGGCTGAGACTTTTTTTTTTTTTTTTTTTGAGACGGAGTCTCGCTCTGTTGCCCAGGCTGGAATGCAGTGGCACGATCTCGGCTCACTGCAAGCTCCACCTCCCGGGTTCACGCCATTCTCCTGCCTCAGCCTCCCGAGTGGCTGGGACTACAGGCGCCTGCCACCACGCCCGGCTAATTTTTTGTATTTTTAGTAGAGATGGGGTTTCACCGTGTTAGCCAGGATGGTCTCCATCTCCTGACCTCGTGATCCGCCCGCTTCGGCCTCCCAAAGTGCTGGGATTACAGGCTTGAGCCACCACGCCCGGCCGGGCTGAGACTCTTGAAGGAAAAATAGCTGAAGGCAAGCTAGATAAAAAGCATTGTCAAACAGGCAGAAAACAGCACCAAAAAGCAGCAGGGAGGAAACTGGGGCAGTGAACAAAGCTCAAGTCCAAACAAGACGCACAGAAGAAGTAAGAGCCAAGAAACGGCCTTTAGGGTTCCAGCAGCCACAGGACAGTGGCAGTAGCTGGCTTCCTCCGTACACTCAAAGCTCAAAGCCTAATGCAGCACGTAGTTTCCTACCAACCCCCAGTTCACAAGTAAAAAGCAGAGGTCTCAATAATTACATGACTAGCGCAACATCATGGGCTAGTAAGTATCCGTTCTAGAACTTGAACCCAGGTTTGGCTGAGAGCAAAGCCCATGTTCTCAGTGTCCATATGATAACCAGATTCTGACTGAGTCAATGAAGAAAAAAAGGAGTTAGCAAAGGAAATCCAAAAGGAATGACCAAGATTGAGGGTGATGCCAGGAAGGCACTACCCAGGACCGAACTAGTCCAGGAAGGGCATCACAGCAGAGCTGAGAAAGGGTCAGAGCAGAGTTCCACGGGCTTAGAGACGGTGGGATCATGAGGAGAGAAGTCTTCAAAGTGGAGCAGTCAACAGGAGATGAGTGACAGTCAAATTCCTGAAGAGCTCCTAAAGGTGTGACTGTCCACAGTAGCCCAGAGAGAGGACACTGGGCATCAGTCAGTTCATTCAGCAACAAATGTAGCTAATAGTGGGACAAACCTATCATGCCCCAAGGAACCCGACGTCTAGCAGAGAAAACAGATACTGATAGACTCCACACAGTGCCAAACCTGAGAGACTGCTGTGAGCAGCAACAGTGGGCAGAAGCACAGGTCAGCTCCCTGGCTCACACCCAATAGGTGTCCTATCTGTGAGCTCTGACAATGGAGCTAAGTGCCAGCTTCTCTGCGGCTCCTCGGTAAACAAGGATAAAAATACAGATCTCCTGGGCCAGGCATGGTGGCTCACACCTATAATCCCCATGCTTTGGGAGGCCCAGGCAGGAGGATTGCTTGAGGCCAGGAGTTCAAGACCCGCCTGAGCAGCACAGAGAGACCCCACCTCTAAAAACCTTTTTTAAAATTAGCCAGGTGTGGTGGCATGTACCTGGAGTCCTAGCTACTCAGGAAACTGAGGCAGGAGGGTCTCCTACACCTGAGAGTTCAAGACTGCAGTGAGCCATGGTGGTCATACCACTGGCACTTCAACATGGGCAGCAGAGGAGACCCTGTCTCTCTTAAAAAAAAAAAAAAAAAAAAAAAGGCTGAGCACGGTGGCTCACGCCTATAATCCCAGCATTTTGGGAAGCCAAGGCAGGCAGATCATGAGGTCAAGAGATCAAGACCATCCTGGCCAACACAGTGAAGCCCCAGCTCCACTAAAAATACAAAAATCAGCCAGCCATGGTGGCAGGCACCTGTAGTCCCAGCTACTTGGGAGGCTGAGGCACGAGAATCGCTTGAACCCAGGAGATGGAGGCTGCGGTGAGCCGAGACTGTGCCATTGCTCTCCAGCCTCCATGACAGAGCAAGATTCCATCTCAAAAAAAAAAAGTGCTGAAAGGGAAAAAAGCTGTTAACCTAGAATCCTGTATCAAGCAAAAATATCCTTTGAAAACAGAAATATAAATAAAGACATTTGAAGACAAACAAAAGCTGAGGGAATTTGTCCTCATCATACCCACATTACAAGAAATCCTGAAGGAAGTGCTTCAGGCTGAAGGAAAATGATCCCGGATAGAAATGTGATCTGTAAAAGAAATGAAGAATTTCCCAACTCATTCTATGGGTCCCAGTATTACCTTGATACCAAAACCAAAGACATCAAAAGAAAAGAAAGTCACACACAAATATTTCTTAAGAAGGTGATGTAAAAAGCCTCAACAACACACTAGCAAATCAAATCCAACCATATATAAAATGGATTATACACCATACCACGGGGGATTTAATCCCAAGAATGCAAGCTTGCTTTAACACCCGAAAATCAATTAATTTAACATATCACATGTGGATAAACGACAAAACACAAGTGATCATCTCAATATACACAGAAAAAGCATTTGACAAAATCTAACACTCTTTCATCATAAAAAAACACTCCACAGGCCAGGCACGGTGGCTCATGCCTGTAATCCCAGCACTTTGGGAGGCCGAGGCGGGCAGATCACGAGGTCAGGAGATCGAGACCATCCTGGCTAACACGGCGAAACCCCATCTCTACTTAAAATACAAAAAATTAGCCGAGCGTGGTGGCGGGCACCTGTAGTCCCAGCTGCTCGGGAGGCTGAGGCAGGAGAATGGCACGAACCCAGAAGGCAGAGCTTGCAGTGAGCCGAGATCGCGCCACTGCACTCCAGCCTAGGCGACAGGGCAAGACTCAGTCTCAAAAAAAAAAAAAAAAAAAGACCAGCCTGGCCAACAGGATGAAACCGTGTCTCTACTAACAATACAAACATTAGCTGGGCGTGGTGGCTGGCGCCTATAATCCCAGCTGCTCGGGAGGCTGAGGCAGGAAAATCGCTCAAACCCAGGAGGTGGAGGTTGCAGTGAGTGGAGATCGTGCCACTAGAACTCCAGTCTGGCAATAGGGCGAGACTCTGGCTCAAAAAAGAGTGGGGGGTTCTTTTACACTACTTGGTTTCAGGATATACCATTAAGTTACAATAATCAAGACACTGTGGTGTTAGCACAGGATAGAAAATAAACCAATGGAACAGAAAAAACAGAAATAAGCCTGTAGACACGTTTAATTGATTTATAACAAAGGTTCCAATGGAATTAAATGGAGAACAGAGTCCTTTCAACAAACGATGGTAGAATAATTGCATATACATACGGAGAAAAATGTATCCCAACCCCACCTCACATCACACACAAAAATTAAAGCGAGATGGATCATACAGAAAAGAGATCAGCAGTGAAACCCCGTCTCCACTAAAAATACAAAAAAAAAATTAGCCGGGCGAGGTGGCAGGCGCCTGTAGTCCCAGCTACGCGGGAGGCTGAGGCAGGAGAATGGCGTGAACCCCGGGGGGCAGAGCCTGCAGTGAGCCGAGATCGCGCCACTGCACTCCAGCCTGGGTGAAAGAGCGAGACTCCTTCCCAAAAAAAAAAAAGAAAAGAGATCAGCAGCTGCTTAGAGAAGGAGGGAAAGGAAAGAGTGGAAGGAAAGAATCCTAATGGCGCATGAGGAAATTCTGGGGACAATGAACACGTTTACTACTATCCTGACTATAGTGACGATTTCACAAATGTATACATATGTCAAAACTTATCAAATTTTATACTTTAAGCATGTACAGTTCATCATATTAATTTTATCTCAATAAAGCTGTTAAAAAGAAAAAGATGGATGACAGACCTAAACACAAAAGCTACCACCGTAAAGCTTCTACAAAAAACACAGGGCAGCATCTACACAACCTGGTGCAGGCAAAATTTTCTTAAGACACAAAATAATCATAACAGAAAAAATTGGTAAATTTTTACTTTATCCAAATTAAAATGTTCTGCTCATCAAAAGATACCATTAAGAAATAAGAAAAAATAAAATAGGCCGGGCGCGGTGGCTCACGCTTGTAATCCCAGCACTTTGGGAGGCTGAGGTGGGTGGATCACAAGGTCAGGAGATCGAGACCACGGTGAAACCCCGTCTCTACTAAAAATACAAAAAATTAGCCGGGCGTGGTGGCGGTCACTTGTGGTGCCAGCTACTCGGAGAGGCTGAGGCAGGAGAATGGTGTGAACCCAGGAGGCGGAGCTTGCAGTGAGCCGAGATCGCGCCACTGCACTCCAGCCTGGGCGACAGAGCGAGACTCCGTCTCAAAAAAAAAGAAAAAATAAAATAAACAGGAGCTGGGTACAGTGGTTCACACCTGTAATCTGAGCGACTCAGGAGGCTAAAGGTGGAGGATCACTTGAGGTCAGGGGTAAAACACCAGCCTGGCAACACAGAGACACTCCATCTCTACACAGAGACACCCCCATCTCTACACAGAGACACCCCCATCTCTACACAGAGACACCCCCATCTCTACACAGAGACGCCTCCATCTCTACACAGAGATGCCCCCATCTCTACCAAGAAACGTCCCCATCTCTACACAGAGACACCCCCATCTCTACACAGAGATGCCCCCGTCCCTACCAAGAATTTTTTTTTAATTATCCAGGTGTGGTGGCTTGTGCCTATGGTCCTAGCTACTTGGGAGGCTGAGGTGGGAGGGTTACTTCCGGAGGTCAAAGCTGCAGCGAGCCATGATCACGCCACTGCACTCCAGCCTAGGCAACAAAGCGAGACCCTGTCTCAAAAAATTAAAATTTAAAAAATTTTAAAAATTAGCCAGGGGCCGGGTGCCGGGTGCGGTGGCTCACACCTGTAATCCCCGCTAAAGACCACCCTGGCCAACATAGTGAAACCCTGTCTCTACTAAAAATACAAAAAAATTAGCTGGGCTTAGTGGCAGGTGCCTGTAATCTCAGCTACTTGGGAGGCCGAGGCAGGAGAATCACTTGAACCCAGGAGGTGGAGGTTGCAGTGGAGATCGTGCCACTGCACTCCAACCTGGGTGACAGTGCAAGACTCCATCTCAAAAAAAAAAAAAAAATTAGCCAGGGAGGCTGAGGTGGTAAGACTGCTTGATCCTAGGAGTTTGAGGCTGCAGTGAGCTATGATCACATTTACTATACTCCAAACTGGGTGACAGAGTGAGACCTCATCAAGAGAAAAAGAGAGAAAGAGAGAGAGACAGAAAGGGAGGAAAAGAGGAAAGGAAGGAAGGGAGGTAGGGAAAGAGAGAGAAAAAAAAAAGAAAGAAAAGAAAAAAGAAAAGAAAAGAAAGACGGAGGGAGGGAGGGAAAGAGATGAAAGAGAAAGAGAAAATAGGCAACTCGTATTACAAAAAAAATTCACCCCCTTCCTCTTCCTCCCCTCACTATGTATATGCATACGCACATGCACACACCACAAAGGACTTGTAACCAGAAGTTATTTTTGTAAACTCCTAAAAGTGGATAAAAGGACAATCCAATAAACAGTGGGTAAAAGCATGGATAGATATTAATACTTCACAAAAAAATACACAAATGGCCTGTAGGCACCTGAAAAGTTGCTCATCATCATAATTCATCAGACAAACGCAAAATAAAACCACAGTAAGATACCACTACCGCCTGAATGGCTAAAAGTAAAAAGGCTAAGCGCTGTCACAGGCAACGAGAGGAACTCTCACCCATTACTAGCAGGAGTGTAAAATGTTACCAGTCTGGAAAACTGGAAGTTTTGTTTTTGCTTTTTTGTTTTTTTTTTGAGACAGAGTCTCCCTCTGTCGCCCAAGCTGGAGTGCAGTGGTGCGATCTTGGCTCACTGCAACCTCTGCCTCCCGAGTTCAAGCAATTCTCCTGCCTCAGCCTCCCAAGTAGCTGGGATTATGGCGCCAGCCATCATGGCCGGCTAATCTTTGTATTTTTAGTAGAGACGGGGTTTCACCATGTTGGTCAGACTGGTCTCGAACTCCCGACCTTGTGATCCACCCGCCTCGGCCTCCTTTAAAGTGCTGTGATTACAGGCATGAGCAACCACAACCGGCTGAAAACTGGCAGCTTCTTAAAAAAGTGAAATATACATCTATATTATAACCCAGCACTTCTACTCCTATTTACTCAAAAGAAATAACGTATGTCCACAGAAAAGACTTGTATTAATGTAAGAATTTTCACCAGCCTGGCCAACGTGGCAACATCTTGTCTCTACTAAAAATACAAAAAAAAATTAGCTGGACATGGTGGTGTGTGCCTGCAGTCCCAGCTACTTGGGAGGCTGAGGTGGGATGACTACCTGAGCCTGGGAAGGGTGAGACTGCTGTGACAATGATCATTCCACTGCATTCCAGCCTAGATGACAGAGTGACACCCTGTCTCGAGAAAAAAAGATAGACTGTACATTCTGTGTTAAAAAGAGGGAAATACACTATAGGTATTACACATCACTATGTACCCCATAAATATGTACAATTATGTGTTATGTGTATATTTTTTAAAAGAGAAAAATTTTTAAAGGTTTTTTTTTTTCCATTTTAAAGAAGAGGGTTGCGCCGGGCGCGGTGGCTCACGCCTATAATCCCAGCACTTTGGGAGGCCGAGGTGGGCGGATCACGAGGTCAGGAGATCGACACCATCCTGGCTGACACAGTGAAACCCCGTCTCTACTAAAAATAGAAAAAAAATTAGCTGGGTGTAGTGGCGGGCACCTGTAGTCCCAGGTACTCAGGAGGCTGAGGCAGGAGAATGGCGTGAACCCAGGAGGCGGAGCTTGCAGTGAGCCAAGATCACACCACTGCACTCCAGCCTGGGCGACAGAGCGAGACTCCATCTCAAAAAAAAAAAAAAAAGGCTTGCTGTATGTGGATATAACATGATTTCCAATATAGGAGGAATATCTCTAAACCAAAAATCATGAAATTGAAATCCTGGGCCAGGCACAGTGGCTCATGCCTGTAATCCCAGTACTTTGGGAGGCTGAGGTGGGAGGATCGCTTGAGTCCAGGAGTTCAAGATCAGCCTGGGCAACACAGCAAGGCCCTGTCTGCATAAAAAATAAAAAATTAGACGGGCACGGTGGCAGGCACCTGTAGTCTCAGCTACTCAGGAGCCTGGCAGGTCAAGGCTGTGGTGAGCTGTGATTGTGCCTCTGCACTCAACCTAGGTGACACCGAATGAGACCGTCTCAAAAAAAAAAAAAAAAAAAAGGCTGATCCAGGTGCAGTGACTTTTACAACTAATTGATCACAACCAGTTACAGATTTGTATGTATGTGTACGTGTATGAGACAGTCTCACTGTCATCCAGGCTGGAGTGCAGTGGCGTGATTTCGGCTCACTGCAACCCCTGCCTCAGCCTCCTGAGTAGCTGAGATTACAGGCGCCTGCCACCATGCCTGGCTAATTTTTGTATTTTTAGTACAGACGGGGTTTCACCATGTTGGCCAGCCTGGGCTCCAACTCCTGACCTCAGGTGATCCACCCACCTCAGCCTCCCAAAGTGCTGGGATTACAGGTGTGAGGCGCCGTGCCCAGCTACAAATGTTTGTGTTCCCTCTCCACTCCCAGTGCTTCACTTGACGGGCCAAAAAAAAAAAAAAAAAAAAAAAGCACTCCAATCCAAAGCTTGTTGAGCATCTACATGATGCTCAAAGGACAGGCTCACTGGAGCATTTCAGATTCCTTATTTGGGATGCTCCACTGGTAAATCTGAGAAAATCTGAAATCCAAAACACCTCTAGTCCCAAGCATTTTACTTTATTTATTATTCATTTATTTTGAGACGAAGTCTCGCTCCGTCGCCCAGGCTGGAGTGCAGTGGCAGGATCTCGGCTCACTACAATCTCCGCCTTCTGGGTTCAAGTGACTCTCCCGCCTCAGCCTACTGAGTAGCTGGAATTATAGCCACGTGCCACCATGCCCAGCTAATTTTTGTATTTTTAGTAGAGACAAGGTTTCACCATGTTGGCCACGGTGGTCTTAAACTCCCGACCTCAGGTGGATGATCTGCCCACCTCAGCCTCCAAAAGTGCTGAGATGACAGGTGTGAGCCACCGCGCCCGGCCTCCCAGTCAGCTTTTCTAAATAAAACTGTATTGGAACATAAACAGGAACACACACACAAATGCCTGATACATAATCAGTTATCGTTGTAATTCCAAAATTTATTCTTTTAATTTTCTTTGCTCTTCCTCTATTCTTCTAGGGAATCTATTAAAAATTTTTAAAAATATCTTAAAAGTTAGCCTTTCCCTTAACAAAAAAAAAGGGAGGCTTTTGAGTCAAGCTACCTGGGGTACAAATCTTGCCTCTATCACCTATTTGCTGTTTATTTCCATTTCCTCATCTGTGAAATGGAAAACGACACAGGCGTGCTTTGTCTAACGTGCTTCCCCCTCATTGTGCTTTGCAGGTAATACGTTTTCTACAAATTAAAGGCTGGTAGAAACCTTGTGATCAGCAAGTCGAGGGGCGCCATTTTTCCAACAGCATGTGCTTACTTCGTGTCTCTGTGTTGCATTCTGGTAATTCTCATGATATTTCAAACTCTTTCATTATTATTTTATCTGTTACGGTGACCTGTGATCAGTGATGTTTGATGTTACTATCATAATTGTTTTGGGGAACTACAAACCGTGCCCATATAGGATAGCAAACTTAATAAATGCTGCATAAATTCTGACTGGCCATTTCCCTGAGTCTCTCCCCTTCTCCTCAGGGCTCCCTACTCCCTCACACACAACAGTAATAAAATTGGGTCAATTAATCCTGTAGCAAAGGAAGAGTCACATGTCTCTCATTTCGATCAAAAGCTAGAAATGCTTAAGCTTAGTGAGGAAGGAATGTCAAAAGCCGACAGGCCAAAAGCTAGCCCTCCTGCACCCGTTTACCAAGGTGTGAATGCCACAGAAAGGTTCCTGAAGGAAATTAAAACTGCTACTCCAGTGAACACATAAATAATAATAAAGCAAAGCAGCTTTATTGCCGATATGGAAAAGGCTGCTTTCTGTTTGGAGGCAGGGTCTCACTCTGGTGCCCAGGCTGGAATGTAGTGGCACCATCACAGCCCACTGCAGCTCTGATGTCCCAGATTCAAGCCATCCTCCTACCTCAGCCTCCCCAGTATCTGGGACCATAGGCACGCACTACCACACTCAGCTAAACTTTTGATATTTTGTAGAGATGAGGTTTCACTGTATTACTCAGGTTGGTCTCAAATTCCCGAGCTCCAGCAATCCTTCCCACTCAGCCTCCCAAAGTGCTGGGATTAGAGGTGTGCACAACCGTGCCTAGCCTGCAGAAAGTTATGTTGTTGCTGTTTTGTGTGTGTGTGTTTTTTTTTTTTCTGAGACAGAGTCTCGCTCTGTCACCAGGCTGGAGTGCAGTGGCACGATCTCAGCTCACTGCAACCTCCACCTCCTCGGTTCAAGCAGTTCTCGTGCTTCAGCCTCCCGAGTAGCTGGGACTACAGGCACACGCCACCATACCCAGCAAATTTTTGTATTTTTAGTAGAGATGGGGTTTCACCATGTTGGCCAGGATGGTCTCCTCCTGACCTCGTGATCCACCTGCCTCAGCCTCGCAAAGTGCTGGGATTACAGGCGTCAGACGCCGCACCCAATGCCTGCAGAAAGTTTTAATGGTTTGGAGAGAAGACCCAACCAGGCTTAAATAGTCTACAGTAAGGCCCTCACTCTTTTCAATTCTACAAAAGATGACAGAGATGACGAAGCTGCAGAAGAAAAACGAAGCTAGCAGAGGTTGGTTCATGAGGTTTAAGAAGCCACCTCCATAACATAATAAAGTGTAAGGTGAAACAGCAAATGCTGGCCAGGTGCGATGGCTCATGCCTGTAATCCCAGCATTTTGGGAGGCCGAGGCAGGAGGATCACTTGAGGTCAGGAGTTCAAGACCAGCCTGGCCAACATGGTGAAACCCCATCTCTACTAAAAAATACAAAAATTAGTTGGGTGTGGCCAGGTGCGGTGGCTCACGCCTGTAATCCCAGCACTTTGGGAGGCCGAGGCAGGTGGATCATGAGGTCAGGAGATCGAGACCATCCTGGCTAACACAGTGAAACCCCATCTCTACTAAAAAAATACAAAAAAATTAGCTGGGCATGGTGGCATGCGCCTGTAGTCCCAGCTGCTGGGGAGGCTGAGGCAGGAGAATGGCATGAACCTGGGAGGCAGAGCTTGCAGTGAGCCGAGATCACACCACTGCACTCCAGCCTGGGTGACAGAGCAAGACTCCATTTCAAAAAAAAAAAAAAAAAAAATTAGCTGGGTGTGGCAGCGGGTACCTGTAATCCCAGCTACTTGGGAGGCTGAGGCAGGAGAATCACTTGAACACGGGAAGCAGAGGTTGCGGTGAGCTGAGATGGCACCACTGCACTCCAGCCTGGGTGACAGAGGGAGACTCCGTTTCAAAAAACAAAACAAAACAAAAAAAACAAAAAACAAAAACAAAATAGCAACTGCTGACATAGAAGCTGTAGCTAGATCTGGAAGATCCTGCTAGGACAATTGATGAAGGAGGCTATGACAAAGAACAGATTTTTCAATATAGACGAAACAGTCTTGTATTGGAAGAAGGTGCCATCTAGGATTTTCACAGCTAGACAGGGTAAGTCAACACCTGGCTTCAAAGCTTGAGCGCACAGGCTGACTCGCTAATGCAGCTGGTGACTTTTAAGTTGAATGCTCATTTATCATTCTGAAAATCCTAGGACCCTTAAGAATTATGCTAAATCAGGCCGAATGCAGTGGCTCACGCCTGTAATCCCAGCACTTTGGGAGGCTGAGGCGGGAGGATCACGAGGTCAGGATATTGAGACCATCCTGGCCAACATGGTGAAACCCTGTCTCCACTAAAAATACAAAAATTAGCTGGGCATGGTGGCAGGCGCCTGTAGTCCCAGCTACTCAGGAGGCTGAGGCAGGAGAATCGCTTAAACCTGGGAGGTGGAGGTTTCAGTGAGCCAAGATCACACCGCTGCACTCCAGCCTGGTGACAGATCAAGACTCCGTCTCAAAAAAAAAAAAGAAACACGAATTACGCTACATCTACCCCATGCTTTGTTGTTAAGGGAACAACGATGCCTAAATGACAATACATCTGTTTACAGCATGGTTTACTGAACAGGGTTTTTTGTTTTTCATTTTTCAGACGGAGGAATTTCGCTCGTCGCCCAGGCTGAAGTGCAATAGCGCAATCTCGGCTCACCACAACCTCCGCCTACCAGGTTCAATTCTCCTGCCTCAGCCTCCTCAGCTTCCCAAGTAGCTGGGACTACAGGCATGCACCACCGTGCCCAGCTACTTTTCCTATTTTCAGTAGAGATGGTGTTCCACCATGTTGGCCAGGCTGGTCTCAAACTCCTGACCTCAAGTGATCCACCCGCCTTGGCCTCCCAAAGTGCTGGGATCGCAGGCACTAGCCACTGTGCCCAGCTTACTAAACAGTTTAAGCCCACTGTTCTATGGCCGGGCGCGGTGGCTCATGCCTGTAATCCCAGCACTTTGGGAGGCCAAGGCAGGCAGATCACCTGAGGTCGGGAGTTCGAGACCAGCCTGACCAACATGGAGAAACCCCGTCTCTACTAAAAATACAAAATTGGCCGGGCGCGATGGCACATGCCTGTAATCCCAGCTACTAGGGAGGCTGAGGCAGGAGAATCGCTTGAACCTGGGAGGCGGAGGTTGTGGGGAGCCAAGATCGCGCCATTGCACTCCAGCCTGGGCAACAAGAGTGAAACTCTGTCTCAAAAAACAAAACAAAAAAACCCCACTGTTCAGACCTACTGCTCAGAAAAAAAAGATTCCTTTCAAAATATTACTGCTCATTGACAATGCACCTAGTCACCCAAGAGCTCTGATAAAGATGTACAAGGAGATTAATGTTGTCATGCCTGCTAACATACTCCGTACTGCAGCCCATGGATCAAGGAGTAATTTTTTTTTTTTTTTTTTTTTTTGAGATGGAGTCTTGCCCTGTCGCCCAGGCTGGAGTGCAGTGGTGCCATCTCGGCTCACTGCAAGTTCTGCCTCCTGGATTCACGCCATTCTCCTGCCTCAGCCTCCCGAGTAGCTGGGACTACAGGTGCCCACTAACATGCCCGGCTAATTTTTTGTATTTTTAGTACAGACGGGGTTTCACCGTGTTAGCCAGGACGGTCTCGATCTCCTGACCTCATAATCCGCCCGCCTCGGCCTCCCAAAGTGCTGGGATTACAGGCGTGAGCCACCGCACCCGGCCTAATTTTCTTATTATTTAAGAAATACATTTCAGGCCAGTCGCGGTGGTTCACGTCTGTAATCCCAGCAACTTTGGGAGGCCAAGGCAGGCAGATCACCTGAAGTCAGGAGTTCGAGACCAGCCTGGCCAACATGGTGAAATCCCGTCTCTACAGAAAATGCAAAAATTAGCCAGGCATGGTGGCGGGCGCCTGTAATCCCTGCAACTCAGGAGGCTGAGGCAGGATAATTGCTTGAACCTGGGAGGCAGAGGTTGCAGTGAGCCAAGATTGCACCACTGCACTCCAGCCAGGGCAACAAGAGGGAAACTCCATCTCAAAAAAAAAAAAGTAACAGAACTAGAAGAGCCTGAAGATGTGACTGAATTGCTGCAATCTCAGGATAAAACAGATGAGGAGTTGCTTTCAACGAATGAGCAAACAAAATGCTTTCTTTTTTTTTCTTTTTGAGACAGAGTCTTGCTCTGTCGCCCAGGCTGGAGTGCAATGGCGCAATCTCGGCTCACTGCAACCTCCACCTCCCAGGTTCAAGCGATTCTCCTGCCCCAACCTCCTGAGTAGCTGGGACTACAGGCGCCTACCACCATGCCTGGCTAGTTTTTTTTGTATTTTCAGTAGAGATGGAGTTTCACCGTGTTGGCCAGGCTGGTCTCGAACTCCTGACCTCAGGTGATCCGCCCACCTCAGGTGATCCGCCTGCCTCAGCCTCCCAAAGTGCTGCAATTACAGGCATGAGCCACTGCGCCCGACCCTGTTTTTTGTTTTTGTAGAAATAGGGTTTTGTCATGTTGCCCAGGCTGCTCTGGCCTTAAGTGATGCTCCCACCTCAGCCTCCCAAAGTGCTGGGATTACAGGCGTGAACCACCGCACCCAGCCCATGTGCTTTTAAATACATAGCCATTCCCAAGGCTTCAAACCTTACCCCATGACGACAGTTGTATACCTGCAGCTTGACCTCTCCCCTGGGTTCCAGATCCTCCTGTAAGATACTTTCTCCCTAGTGACCCTTGGACTTCTCAGACTTCCACTACTTTCAGCCAAGAGAAAGCCTTGCTTTCTACTTCCAAACTGTAGTAACACCCCCAGCCCTGACACCACCTTAATTCAGCTTCCCTATTTCAATAAACAGTGCTACTATCCACCCATTTGTTCCATCAAAAAGCCTAGAAGGGTTGACGGGGCTGGGAGGATAAAAGCAGCCCAGAAATTACCCTGAGTCCGTTCATTCTCTCACACCTCTCTTCTCATCTACCAACAAGTCCCAACAGCTCTGCCTCCAAAATATCTCCCTAATTCCACCAAGGTCTAAACCATTACCATCACTACACCCAGCTGCCAACACTCCTAAATCCACCACCAAGGTCTAAACCATTACAATCACTACACCCAGCTGCCAACACTTCGTCTCACCCCCACCTCCTGTCCACGTGCCAATGTCCGTATGATCATGGCACTCTCCAACT
Source organism: Nomascus leucogenys (assembly GCF_006542625.1). Taxonomy (NCBI): domain Eukaryota; kingdom Metazoa; phylum Chordata; class Mammalia; order Primates; family Hylobatidae; genus Nomascus; species Nomascus leucogenys. Next base: position 440,819 of record NC_044387.1, read on the forward strand.
CAATCTCCAGGCCAGGTTTCTCCTACAACTCAGACTCAAGATCCAACCCCCTACTAACACCTGCAAGGAACGGCTTAATGAGAAGACCAACTTTCCAGCCCAGGCTCCTGCCTCTCTCTACCTTACCGTAAGCACATCAGTCTTACCTAGGTTCCTGGGGGATATCACACCCAAAATTTCCCACCTCAGGGCCTTGGCATGTGCTGTCCTCTCAGCCTGGGAGACTCTGTCCCCCAATATGTCTCAAAGCTAGCTGCCTCTCACATTCCAAAGATTAACTGAAGTGAGTTAGAAAAGTCAAAGGGGAGAGATATATACACCTATTATGTACCCACAACATTTTAAAGTAAAAAATAAAAACAAAAGGAAGATAAACCAGAAAAGAAGGGACATCAAAAAGAGGTGAAGAGCCTCTTTCAGTGAACAGTGAACAGTGTCGGCAATTGCAGGGGCGCGGAGAAGCCAAGAGCGTGGCAGAGAGAGGCCACGAGGGAAGGGTGGATGAAAGAACAAGACACAGGAGAAGGGTCTAGAACAAGATCAGTGGGTACAGGGACAAAGGGGGCTGCAGTGAGAGGCAGGGACTAAATGGAAGTGACAGACTTGGGGGAGCTGGTGCTGACAGGTCAGGGAATGAGCAGCCAATTGGGAGGAGTAACAAGAGAGTGGACAAAGCAGGTAGGGAAGCTGCGAGTACACAGAGTGGCAGGTGGGGGGACAGTAAGATAGATGCATGGGGGAAGGTGACAGGCGTGAGGGAAGAGATAATGGGGATGGAAGCAATAGGGCAGTGCGGGGTAAGGTGAGGTTAGATGACTCGTGATATCTCAAGCATTGATGGGGAGCGCCACAGGAAAAGAGGAGTGGTGTTGGAAAGGGGGGGAGCAATGGAAAGGGGAATCAGTGATTGGACAAGAGGGGTGATGACAGCAGGCACTGAAAGTTCTCCCACTGACAGGTAGGAGAGAAGCAGTGGGGAGACACTGACAGGTGGGGTCACTAACAGCAGGGCAAGGTACTAATGGGTCCCCAACAGATAAGGGATAAAGGAGGTAGCACGAAAGAGGGGACGGGCACTGACAGCAAGGGAGAACTGATGGGGAGGATCTGACAGGCACTAACACAGAAGCTGATAGCAAAGAAGGGAAGGGCCACAACAGGCAGGACGAGGGAGACACTTATGAGGAAAACTTACTGACAGGCACTGGCACTGATGGGGGGCACTGACAGAGAAGATCAATGACAGGTGGGGGCATTGCTGACAGAAGGGGTCACAGAGCTCTGGGACTGACAAGGAAGGGCACTGGCAGGGGACGGATTATGCGGTCAGTGACTGGCGGGTACGGGTGGGGGTGCAGGCACTGATGGGAAGCGGGGACGTGACAGAAAATAATTGACTGGGGGGCACTGGCTGACGGGGGACAGGGATGCGGGACTCTGACTGGGGGACACTGATGGGGGGCAGAGTGGACTGACGGTGTGGGAGCACTGACCAACGCGGAGGCACTGACCGACAGGAGGCGCAAGACTTGCAAGGGGCACTGACTGACGGTGGGGGGCACGGATGGGTGGGGTGGGGACTGATGGGTGAGGTGCACAACCGGCTAGCAGGGGACACTGACTGGTGTAGGGTTGGGGAACAGAAGGAGGGCACTGACTGACCGGGAGGGAACTGACTGGAGGGGGCCCTGACTTGGGAGGAACTGACTGGGGAGGGAACTGACTTGGGGGGCACTTACTGGAGGGGAACTGACTGGAGTGGGCACTGACCGGGGGGCACTGATTTGGGGAGCACTGACTGGAGGGAGCACTGACTGGGGCAACTGACTGGAGGAACTGACTAGAGGGTGCACTGACTGGGGGGGAGCTGACTGGAGGAACTGACTAGAGGGTGCACTGACTGGGGGGGAGCTGACTGGAGGAACTGACTAGAGGGTGCACTGACTGGGGGGGAACTGACTGGAGGGGGCACTGACTGGGGGGAACTGACTGGAGGGGGCACTGACTGGAGGGGGCACTGACTGGGGGGAACTGACTAGAGGATGCACTGACTTGGGGGCACTAACTGGAGGGAGCACTGACTAGGGGGCACCGACTGACTGGGGGAACTGACTGGAGGGAGGACTGACTGACTTGGGGGGCACTGACTGGGGGGCGACTGATTGGAGGGGGTACTGACTGGGGGAACTGACTAGAGGGTGCACTGACTAGGGGGGAACTGACTGGAGGGGGCACTGACTGGGGGGAACAGACTGGAAGGGGCACTGACTGGGGGGAACAGACTGGAAGGGGCACTGACTGGGGGGAACAGACTGGAAGGGGCACTGACTGGGGGGAACAGACTGGAGGGGGCACTGACTGGGGGGAACAGACTGGAGGGGGCACTGACTGGGGGAACTGACTAGAGGGTGCACGGACTGGGGGGGGCACTGACTGGGGGAGCACTGACTGACTTGGTGGGGCACTGACTGGGGGGGCACCGACTGACTGGGGGATAACTATCTGGAGGGGGGCACTGACTGACTCGGGGGGAAGTGACTTGAGGGGCACTGGCTGACTGGGGGCCGGGTCTGAGCGGCGGGCGGCCGCACTCACCTGCCCTGCGGGCCGGGCGTCGCGGCAGCTCCTCGAAGGCCCGTGTGGAGGCCCGAGCGGAGGCCAGGGCGCTGGTGGAGGCAAAGCCCGGGCGGCCTCGGGCGGGCCGCACACACATGGGCCCGGCCCAGGGCGCAGCGCCTACGGACACCGGCACGGCCGGCCGGCGGCTCGAGACCGACTCGGGGCCACGGGCTGCACTCGGATCGCTCCAAAATGGCGGCGGCGGCGCACGGGCGCGCGCTCCGGGGGCGGGGTCTCTGCGTGGGGCGCGCACGCTCGCGGCCGGGGGCGGAGCCGCGCGGGTGGGCGGGGCCGGGACCTGGGCCAGCTCCCGGGGTCCCCTGGAGCGGGGCACTCGGTGCAGCCTGCGTGGGAGCACGAGGGCTTGGGTGTGCTGAGTGCCGCCGGAGTGGGTGGGGTAAGAGTTTGTCTTTCCCCTTTTACGTTTCCCTTTGAGGTATTGGCTAAAGATTTGTGCAAGCATAGTTAATTTTGTTGTAGCCACAAAACAATCCTCGAGTGGCCCGACGCAGCATTTGAGAGGCACACACCTGGGGCAGGGGTTTCCCCCGTGGCCCAGGAAAGGGCCTGTTCTCCCGGGCCTCCCTCCTGCTACAGGCCCCTCCCAGAGGCCGCGGGGCGTGGACGCCCCGAGCAGCAGGAGCGGGCTCAGCCCCGGCGCCAGGCCTGGCCCCTCCCCGTCCCGCGTCCTGCCTGGACCCGGAGTGCCTGAGCCGCCTCCAGACAGTTTTCTCCAGGTGCCCTACGGGTTCTTGCACGGCGTTTTGCAAATTAAGTATGTGCCTATTTAACAAGTGCTGGAATTGTTTAATTCCATCAAAATAATCTCAAAAATGATCACTATTATTTCAGATGTTAGAGCGAGCCGTGAGTAAATGTTGGGAAAACATGGAGCACTTAAGGGCTCTCTAAACGTTTTTTCCAGATGTCAGTGTATTGCCCAGGATTCACCGATGCTCTCTGTGAGAGCGGATCTGGACGGCTCAAAATATTCGATATTTCTCCTTTGCCAGCTGGCGCTGTTAGGCTTTGTCGGTAGAGGGCGCCAGAGACGTTGCAGGAGAAAAGGGCTTGGCCCTGCGGCTGGCGGCCCCGGGCTTCCCCGACGCCTGTCCCCTGCCCTGGTCAGCAGCACCCTCCTCGCCGGCTTTATAGCAGATGTCTCTGGCGAGCCTTTCCCCAGCAACAGCTTTTTCCCTAGCATCCTTAGGGGCAGATTTCTGGCAGGTTCCGTTGAGGAACTTCCAGGAAGTGGCGGTAAAAAAGCCTCAGCCTCACAACCTAGAGAAGAGACGCCCTGCGATCAGTAGGCTATGCCCTTCTCCTGCCCTCGCCATGTTCTCCTTTGCAGGAGCGCGAGGTGCTGCTGAGTTGAGCTACGTAATGGGGACTGGGGCCAGGGGCACCAGATGCTCCTGCTGCCGTGGGCACGTGCAACTCCACCTGATCTTGATACCCCTCCTGTGCTCAGCCAGTGCACCTGGGGTGAGCAGGAGCCCCTCTCCTCCTCTCTCAGCCACACGGATTCATCAGCAAGTGTGTTGCCTCCACTGCAACATGTGGTAGCTGCACTACCAACATTCTGTTTCAAAACCAGTTTCTCTCTCCTGACTCCTGAGACCTACGGGGGCCCCCTGCTTCTATCCTGGAGTATTTGCTGTAGGTCAGCTTGATGTAATCAGTAAAGCACCCAGAAGGGTCCAGTTAAAATAGATCCGATTGGCTGGGCACGGTGGCTCACACCTGTAATCCCAGCACTTTGGGAGGCCTAGGCAGGAGGATCGCTGGAGCCCAGGAGTTTGAGAACAGCCTCGGCAACAAGTGGGATCCCTGTCTCTACAAAAAATTTAAAAATTAGCCAGGTGTGGTGACGAGCCTGTGGTCCCAGCTACTTGGCCGACTGAGGCGGGAGGATTGCCTGAGCCCAGGAAGTAGAGGCTGCAATGAGCTATGATGTTGCCACTTCATTCCAGCCTGGGTAACGGAGCAAGACCCTGTCTCAAAAAAATAAAGGGACAGGCGCGGTGGCTCACACCTGTAATCCCAGCACTTTGGGAGGCCGAGGCGGGTGGATCATTTGAAGTCAGGAGATCGAGACCAGCCTGGCCAACATGGTGAAACTCAGTCTCTACTAAACATATAAAAAATTAACCGGGCGCGGTGGCGGGCGCCTGTAGTCCCAGCTACTCGGGAGGCTGAGGCAGGAGAATCACTTGAACCCGGGAGGTGAAGGTTGCAGTGAGCCAAGATCACGCCACTGCACTCCAGCCTGGGCGACAGAGCCAGTCATTTATTTCATTTAATGAAATGAAATGAAATGAAATGAAATAGGTCAGATCACATCTTCCCTACCCCTAGGAGCTCTTGCCTCACAGGCTGAACGACAAAGTCCCTGCTGTTGCCCACAGGGCCCTACCTGACCTGAGCTCACCTCTCCTACTCCCCTTGCTCTCGGCTCCCATCCCGACGAGCCGTTGGCTGCTGCCGTCCCCGCATCCCCGCAGGGCCTTCCTCGGTCATTGCTGTGCTTGGGACTGGCCTCCGGGATCTTGACCGCACTGTGCCCTTTCCTGTGGGGGTTCCCCGGTCAGTGTTTCAACTTACAATCATACACACACACACCACACACACCCCACGACACACACACACACACCACATACACTACATACCACACACACACACCACACACACACACCACACACACCCGACACACACATACCACATACCACACACACACCACACACACACCACACCCTACACACACCAGACACACCCGACACACACGCCACATACCACACATACACCACACACACCACACCCTACACACACCACACACACCACACCTTACACACACCACACACACCCGAGACACACACCACATACCACACACACACACCACACACACCACACCCTACACACACCAGACACACCCTACACACACGCACACCACACACACCACATACCACACACACCACATACCGCACACACTACATACCACACACACCACACACCACATACCACACACACTACATACCACACACACCACACACACCACACACACCACACCACACACACCACACACCATATACCACACACACTACATACCACACACACCACACACACAACACACATACCACACATACTACATACCACACACACACCACACAGCACACACCCACCACACACCCTACACACACACCACACACCCTACACATGCACACACACCACATACCACACACACTATGTACCACACACGCCACATCACACACCACACACACACACAACACACCACCCACATATCCCTCACACACTATACCCACACAGTGCACACACCCCACACAGCACACACACACCCCACACACACACCACACATCGCACACACACTACACACAGACACACACCACACACACACACATGCACGCACGCACACACACACACACACACACTCTTCATCACCACCTTCCCTGCTTGGTTTTTCCTCCTTCAAAATGGTATCACTAGCCATGGTTCAATAAAGGGACAGAAACCACATGATGATTTCAACAGAGAAAATTTGATATAAAAATATTATCAACAAGAGGGGATTAATTATCAAGTAATGAAGTTAAGTTTGTGTTCAAGAAAGGACAGTCTAGCCTGGGCAACACAGCGAGAGCCTGTCTCTACAAAAATTTTTAAACTTCGCTGGGCATGGTGGTGCACGCCTGTAGTCCCAGCTACTCTGGAGGCTGAGGTGGGGATGCTGAGCCCTGGGGTGGGGCTGCATGACCACGCCACTGTACTGCAACCTGGTGACAGACAAGACCTGTCTCTAAATTAATTAATTAAAATAAAGAAACAGGCAGATGGTGGCTTACACCTATAATCCCAGCAATTTGGGAGGCTGAGGCAAGAGAATCACTTGAGGCCAGGAGTTGAGACAGCCAGGGCAATAGGGTGAGACCCAGTCTCTAAAAAAACTAAAAAACAAAAATAGCTGGGATGGTGATGGCGCTGTAGCCCAGCTCGGGAGGCTGAGGCAGGAGAATCACTGAACCTGGGAGGTGGAGGGTGCAGTGAGCTGAGATCGCACCACTGCACTCCAGCCTGGGCAACAAGAGCGAAACTCCATCTCAAAAAAAAAAAAGAATCATGACCCTGCTGAGAAAAGTTGGAGAAAACCTAAATAAGTTGAGACATGTCATATTTTTGGTTAAAATTGGTTAAAAAATTCAGGCTGGACGAGGTGGCTCACACCTGTAATCCCAGCACTTTGGGAGGCTGAGCTAGGTGGATCACGAGGTCAGGAGATCGAGACCATCCTGGCTAACATGGTGAAATCCCGTCTCTACTAAAAATACAAAAACAAAATTAGCCGGGCGTGGTGGCAGGCGCCTGTAATACCAGCTATTCGGGAGGCTGAGGCGGGAGAATGGCGTGAACCCAGGAGGCAGAGCTTGCAGTGAACCAAGATTATGCCACTGCACTCCAGCCTGGGCGACAGAGCGAGACTCCGTCTCAAAAAGAAAAAAAAAATTCAACATTGTGGCCGGGTGCAGTGGCTCACGCCTGTCATCTCAGCACTTTGGGAGGCCAAGGCAGGCGGATCACGAGGTCAGGAGCTCGAGACCAGCCCGGCCCACATGGTGAAACCTCGTCTCTACCAATAATACAAAAATTAGCAGCCGGGTGCGGTGGCTCACACCTGTAATCCCAGCATTTTGGGAGGCCGAGGCGGGCGGATCACGAGGTCAGGAGATGGAGACCATCCTGGCTAACACGGTGAAACCCTGTCTCTACTAAAAATACAAAAAAATTAGTCGGGCGTGGTGTCAGGCGCCTGTAGTCCCAGATACTGGGAGGCTGAGACAGGAGAACGGCGTGAACCCCAGAGGCGGAGCTTGCAGTGAGCCGAGATTGCACCACTGCTCTCAAGCCTGGGTAACAGAGCAAGACTCCATCTCAAAAAAGACAAGTGCCAGATGCGGTGGCTCACGCCTGTAATCCCAGCACTTTGGGAGGCCGAGGCAGGCAGATCACAAGGTCAGGAGTTCGAGACCAGTCTGGCCAATATGGTGAAACCCCGTCACTACTAAAAATACAAAAATTGGCTGGGCGCGGTGGCTCACGCTTGTAATCCCAGCACTTTGGGAGGCCGAGGCGGGCGGATCACGAGGTCAGGATATCGAGACCACGGTGAAACCCCGTCTCTACTAAAAATACCCAAAAAACATTAGCCGAGCGTGGTGGCGGGCGCCTGTAGTCCCAGCTACTCGGAAAGGCTGAGGCAGGAGAATGGCGTGAACCAGGGAGGCGGAGCTTGCAGTGAGCCGAGACTGTGCCACTGCACTCCACAGAGCGGACTCCGTCTCAAAAAAAAAAAAAAAAATACAAAAATTATGGCTGGGAGCGGTGGCTCACACCTGTAATCCCAGCACTTTGGGAGGCCGAGGCAGGTGAATCACCAGGTCAGGAGATCAAGACCATCCCAGCTAACACGGCGAAACCCCGTCTCTACTGAAAATACAAAAAAAAAAATTAGCCGGGTGTTGTGGCGGGCACCTGTAGTCCCAGCTACTCGGGAGGCTGAGGCAGGAGAATCGCTTGAACCTGGGAGGTGGAGGTTGTGGTGAGCCGAGATCACACCACTGCACTCCAGCCTGGGCGACAGAGCGAGACTCCGCCTCAAAAATAAAAAAAACTCAACATTGGTAAGACAGCAATTCTCCCCCAAATTGATCTGTGGATCCAATGCAATCTCTGGCAAAATCTCAGCAGGTGTTTTTTGTTTGTTTTTTGACACAGAGGCTCACTCTGTTGCCCAGGCCGGAGTGCAGTGGTGCGATCTTGCCTCCTGGGTTCAAGTGATTCTCCTGCCTCAGTCTCCTGAGTAGCTGGGACTACAGGCACGCGACACCACACCCAGCTAATTTTTTGTATTTTTAGTAGAGACAGGGTTTCACCATGTTTGCCAGGCTGGTCTTGAACTCCTGAGCTCAAGTGAGCCGCCCACCTTGGCCTCCCAAAGTGCCGGGATTATAGGCGTGAGCCACCACACCTGGCTTCAGCAGGTGTTTTTGTTGGTGGTGGAAACTGACAAGCTAATACTGAAATCTGTATAGATATGCAAATGATCAAAATTGTGGGCGGCAAGCCACCCAGGTGCTAAGGCAAGAGACCAAAGAAACAAGCTGTTCCAGTATAATAAAGGAAACATATACAATGAGAAGCTATGCTAGAAATAGATTATAGATATGATTACACATGAATATTACTAATCACTAGTTTATAGCATTACTCTTTATTCCAATGTTATAATAATCTTTGTTCTACAAGTATAACCTAGGAAAAACCAGGCCATACAGAGATAGGAGCTGAAGGGATACCATGAGAAGTGACCAGAAGACAAGAGTGTGAGCCTTCTGTCACACCCAGACAGGGCCACTAGAGGACTCCTTGGTCTAGCGGTAACGCCAGAGCCTGGGAAGGCACCCGTTACTTAGCGGACCTTGGTCAAGCGGTAGCACCAGTGCCTGGGAAGGCACCTGTTACTTAGCAGACTGGGAAAGGGAGTTACAGAAGACTCTGCTCCACCACCTCTTGTGGAAGGTCTGACATCAGTCAGGCCCGCCCACAGCCATCCAGAGGCCTAAACGTCTCCCTGTGATGCTGTGCTTCAGCAGTCACGCTCCTGGTCCACTTTCATGTTCCGCTCTGTACACCTGGCTCCGCCTTCTAGATAGCAATAGCAAAGTTAGTGAAAGTATTAAAGTATTTGATCTCTCCAAGAAATACATAGAAGAAATAATGACGTAACCAGTCCCCTCTCTCTCTCTCTCCACCTTGGCTACCAAATAGGGAAGGGCCCCCTGTCCCATGGACATGTGACTCGCGTGACCTTACCTATCACTGGAGACGACTCACACTCCTTACCCTGCCCTCTTGCTTTGTAAACAATAAATAACAGTGCAGCCAGGCATTCAGGGCCACTATCGGTCTCCGTGTCTTGGTGGTAGTGGTCCCCAGGGCCCAGCTGTCTTTTCTTCTATCTCTTTGTCTTGTGTCTTTATTTCTACGATCTCTCGTCTCTGCACACAAAAAGAAAAACTAACAGGCCCTGTAGGGCTGGACCCTACACGAAATAGTCAAAACAATTTTGAAAAAGAGCAAAGCTGGGGCCAGGCACAGTGGCTCATGACTGTAATCCCAGCACTTTGGGAGGCCGAGGTGGGAGGATCACGAGATCAGGAGATCGAGACCATCCTGGCTAACACGGTGAAACCCTGTTTCCACTAAAAATACAAAAAATTAGCCGGGCGTGGTGGTGGCGCCTGTAGTCTCAGGTACTCGGGAGGCTGAGGCAGGAGAATGGCGTGAACCCGGGAGGCAGAGCTTGCAGTGAGCCAAGATCGTGCCACTGCACTCTAGCCTGAGCGAAAGAGCGAGACTCTGTCTCAAAAAAAAAAAAAGGAAAAAGAACAAAGCTGAAGGACTTACACTACATGATCTCAAAACTTACTATAGAGCTAGAATAATGAAGACAGGACAGAATTAGTATAAGGAAAAGCATATAGATCAAGGGAACAGAATAGAGAATTAAAAAACCCTCACAATGATCATCAATTGATTTTTTTAACGGAAGTCCTAAGTTTATTTGTTTATTTAGAGATGAGGTCTCGCTCTGTTGCCCAGGCTGGAGTGCACTGGTGCGATCACAGCTCACTACAGTCTCGACCTCCTGGGCTTCGGCGATCCTCCTGCTTCAGCCTCCCAAGTAGCTGGGACTATAGGCCTGAGCCACCACACCTTGCTCCTAAGTCAATTTTATGGTGAAACAATATATTTTCAACAAATGGTATTGGAAAAACTGATTATCTATATTAAAAAAAGAATTTAGGACTGGGTGCGGTGGCTCAGGCCTGTAATCCCAGCCCATCGGGAGGCAGAGGTGGGTGGATCACGATGTCAAGAGATTGAGACCATCCTGGCCAACATGGTGAAACCCCGTCTCTACTAAAAATACATAAATTAGCTGGGTGTGGTGGCATGCGCCTGTAGTCCCCGCTACTTCAGAGGCTAAGGCAGAAGAATCGCTTGATCCAGGAGGTGGAGGCTGCAGTGAGCCAAGATTGCGCCATTGCACTTCAGCCTGGTGACGGAGCGAGACTCTATCTCAAAAAAAAAAAAAAGGATTTAAACCTTATCTCCTTATCTCATACCATACACAAAAATTAATTCAAAGTGAATCACAGACCTAAACATAAGAGCTAAAAATCTTCTAGAAGAGGCCGGGCGTGGTGGCTCACACCTGTAATCCCAGCACTTTGGGAGGCTGAGGCAGGCGGATCACGAGATCAGGAGATCAAGACCATCCTGGCTAACACAGTGAAACCCAGTTTCTATTAAAGATACAAAAAGTTAGCCGGGTGTGGTGGCGGGCGCCTGTAGTCCCAGCTACTCGGGAGGCTGAGGCAGGAGAATGGAGGGTGAACCCGGGAGGTGGAGCTTGCAGTGAGCCAAGATCGCACCACTGCACTCCAGTCTGGGCAACAGAGCAAGACTCCATCTCAAAAAAAAAAAAATCTTCTAGAAGAAACATAAAAAGTATTATTTGACTTAGGATCTTAGGCTAAGACATTTCTTAGCTATGACACCAAAACCATAATCCATGAAAGAAAATGGTACATTAGATTTCATCAGAATTATAATATTTGATCTTCAAAAGATGCCATTAAGAAACGTAAAAGATACCTGGGTGTGGTGGCATGCACCTGTAATCCCAGCACTTCGGGAGGCTGAGGTAGGAAGATCGCCTGAGCCCAGGAGTTCAAGACCAGCCTGGGCAACATGGAAAACCCTGTCTCTCCAAAATAAATAATAAAATAAAATAAAATAAAATAGGGCCAGGTGCAGTGGCTCACGCCTGCAATCCCAGCACTTTGAGAGGCCAAGGCGGGTGGATCATGAGGTCAGGAGTTCAAGACCAGCCTGGCCAATATGATGAAACCCCGTCTCTACTAAAAATACAAAATTATCCAGGAGTGGTGGCGTGCGTCTGTAATCCCAGCTACTCGGGAGGCTGAGGCAGGAGAATTGCTTGAACCCGGGAGGCGGACGTTGCAGTGAGCTGAGATCGCATCATTGCATTCCATCCAGTCTAGGTGACACAAGCGAGACTCTGTCTCAAAAAAAGAAGTTAAAAAAAATAGGCAAAAGAGCTGCATAAACATTTCTTTTTTTTTTTTTTTTTTTTGAGACGGAGTCTCGCTCTGTCACCCAGGCTGGAGTGCCGTGGCGCCATCTCGGCTCACTGCAAGCTCCGCCTCCCGGGTTCACACCATTCTCCTGCCTCAGCCTCTCCGAGTAGCTGGGACTACAGGCGCCCGCCACCACGCCCGGCTAATTTTTTGTATTTTTAGTAGAGACGGGGTTTCACCGTGGTCTCGATCTCCTGACCTCGTGATCCGCCCGCCTCGGCCTCCCAAAGTGCTGGGATTACAAGCGTGAGCCACCGCACCTGGCCCACTCCTACATATCTATGCCCAAAAAACGGAAACCTGTGTCCACACAGAGACGTGTACACAAATGTCACAGCAGCATGAGTCATAATAAGCAAACACTGGAAAGAATCCAAATGTCCTTCAAATGGTAAGTGGACAAGAAAACATCATATAAAATACTATTCATGAAAGGAATGAACTACTGGCACATGCAACAACATGCATGACCTCGAAAACATAATGCGAGGCCCAAGAAACCAGGCAGAATAAACTGGATCGTGTATGCATTAGTTTCTGGTTGCTGTTGACACGGGTCCTCGTACACGTCATGGCTTACGACCACAGGCATTTATTACCTTACAGTCCTGGAGCTCACAAATCTGAGATGAGTCTTACGGGACTAAAATCCAGGTGTTGGCTTCCTTTGGGAAGCTCCAGGGAAAATCTGTGTCCTCACCTTTTCCAGCTTGTCCTGCATCCCTTGGTTCACAGTGTCTTCCTCCATCTTCAAAGCCAGCAGCTGAACATCTTCCAGGTTATTTTTCTCAGATCCCAGCATCACATTGACTTCTCTGACTCTAAGCCTCCTGCCTCTCTCTCTCTTTTTTCTTTTTTTTTTTTTTTTTGAGACAGAGTCTTGCTCTGTCGCCCAAGGCTGGAGTGCAGTGGCCCGATCTCGGCTCACTGCAAGCTCCGCCTCCCGGGCTCACGCCATCCTCCTGTCTCAGCCTCCAGAGTAGCTGGGATACAGGAGCCCACCACCACACCCGGCTTTTTTTTTTTTTTTTTTTTTGGTATTTTTAGTAGAGACGGGGTTTCACTGTGTTAGCCAGGATGGTCTCAATCTCTTGACCTCGTGATCCACCCGCCTTGGCCTCCCAAAGTGCTGGGACTACAGGCGTGAGCCACTGCGCCCGGCTCTCTCTCTTTTTTTTTTCTTTTCTTTTTTTTTGAGACAGAGCCTCACTCTGTCGCTCAGGCTGGAGTGCAATGGCGCAACCTCAGCTCACTGCAACCTCTGCCTCCTGGGTTCAAGCGATTCTCGTACCTCAGCCTCCCGAGTAGTTGAGATTACAAGTGCCTGCCACCATGCCTGGCTAATTTCTGTATTTTTAGTAGAGACAGGGTTTCACTGTGTTAGCCAGGATGGTCTCGATCTCCTGACCTCGTGATCTGCCGGCCTCGACCTCCCAAAGTGCTGGGATTACAGGCGTGAGCCACCGCGCCCGGCCAACTACTTTTAATTATATACAAATTAAGGTGCAAGTTATTCAGAAAGTTTTAGAAAAAGGGCGTTAACTTTGGGGTGGTTATCATGGGAAGGGGCAGTAACTTGTGGGTGTTGCCATGGCAATGGTAAACAGAGATGGCACTGGTGGGCCTGTCTCATGGAGCTGCTTTTGCCTCTTCCCAGTTTCAGCCAGTCTTCTTTTTTTTTTTTTTTTTTTTTTTTTGAGACAGTCTCCCTCTGTCGCCCAGGCTGGAGTGCAGTGGCATGATCTCAGCTCACTGCAAGCTCCGCCTCCTGGGTTCAAGCGATTCTCCTGCCTCAGCCTCCCCAGTAGCTGAGACTACAGGCACCAGCCACCACATCCAGCTAATTTTTTGTATTTTTAGTAGAGAGAGGGTTTCACCGTGTTAGCCTGGATGGTCTCCATCTGCTGACCTTGTGATCTGCTTGCCTTTTTGGCCTCCCAATGTAGGGACCAGCCCCACAGGGTTGGTGGGTCTCTCCCTGTGTGCGGCGACGAGAGAGTGTAGAAATAAAGACACAAGACAAAGAGATAAAAGAAAAGGCAGCTGGGCCCAGGGGACCACTACCACCAATGCGTGGAGATCGGTAGTGGCCCTGAATGTCTGGCTGTACTGTTATTTATTGTATACAAAGCAAAAGGGGCAGGGTAAAGAATGTGAGTCTTCTCCAATGATAGGTAAGGTCACGTGGGTCACGTGTCCACTAGACAGGGGGCCCTTCCCTGCCTGGCAGCCGAGGCAGAGAGAGAGAGAAGACAAAGAGAAAGACAGCTTACACCATTATTTCTGCATATCAGAGACTATTAGTACTTTCACTAATTTACTACCGCTATCTAGAAGGCAGAGCCAGGTGTACAGGATGGAACATGAAGGCGGACGAGGAGCGTGACCGCTGAAGCACAGCATCACAGGGAGACGGTTAGGCCTCTGGATAACTGCGGGAAAGCCTGACTGATGTCAGACCCTCCACAAGAGGTGGAGGAGCAGAGTCTTCTCTAAACTTCCCCGGTGAAAAGGAGACTCCCTTTCCCGGTCTGCTAAGTAGCGGGTGTTGTTCCTTGACACTTTTCGCTACCGCTAGACCACTGTCTGCTCGGCAACGGGCATCTTCCCAGATGCTGGCATCACCGCTAGACCAAGGAGCCCTTCTGGTGGCCCTGTCCAGGCATAACAGAAGGCTCGCACTCTTGTCTTCTGGTCACACCTCACTATGTCCCCTCAGCTCCTATCTCTGTATGGCCTGGTTTTTCCTAGGTTATGATTATAGAGCGGGGATTATTATAATATTGGGATAAAGAGTAATTACTACCAACTAACGATTAATGATATTCATATATAATTTAAGATCTATATCCGGTATGACTATTCTTGTTTTATATTTTATTATACTGGAACAGCTCATGTCCTCGATCTCTTGCCTCAGCGCCTGGGTAGCTTGCCGCCCACACCCAAAGTGTTAGGATTACAGGTGTGAGCCACCGCGCCCGGCCTTCAGCCAGTCTTTAATCTGGTCTGGAATAAAGTTCTGCCTCCTACCTCAAAATCAGAGTATATCTTACAACGATGGCATGCAATAACCACAGGGGAAAAAATGCTCAAGATCATTAGTAATCAGAGAAATGCAAATCAAAACCACAAGAATACCCAGGTCCGGTGGCACACGCCTATAGTTGCAGCTACTTGGGAGGCCGATGCAGGAGGATCCCTTGAGCCCAGGAGTTCCAGGATGCAGTGAGCTATGATCACATCACTGCACTCCAGCCTGGGTGACAGGATGAGATCTCTTCTCTACAAAATAAATAAAATTTTAAAAATCACAAGATACCACTACCCACTCATTGGCTGGCTACAATGAAGATGCTTGGCAATACCAAATGTTGGGAAGGATGTGGAGCAAAGGAAACATAAACTGTTGGTAGGAATGTTTCTATTTTTTTTTTTATCTTTTTTTGAGACAAAGTCTTGCTCTGTCACACAGGGTGGAGTGCAGTGGCTCGATCTCAGCTCACTGCAACCTCCACCTCCCGGGTTCAAGCGATCTCATGCCTCAGCCTCCTGAGTAGCTAGGATCACAGGCAACCGCCACCACGCCTGGCTAATTTTTGTATTTTTTAGTAGAGACGGGGTTTCACCACGTTGGCCAGGTTGGTCTCAAACTCCTGGTGATCCACCAGCCTCAGCCTCCCAAGGTGCTGGGATTACAGGCGTGAGCCACCTCTCCTGGCCTGGTAGGAATGTTTTTAAATGTATGGTTGCTTTGGGGAAAGCTAAACATATACCCAGGCTATGCCTCAGCAATTTGGCTTCTATGCATGCCCAAAGAAATGAAAATGAACCCAGGCAACATGAGACCCCATCTCCACAAAAACAAAAAATAAAAAATAAAAAAATAATGGGGTATGGCGGCGTGTGCCTGTAGCCTCAGCTACCCAGGAGACTGAGTGGCAGGATAGCTTGAGCCAGGGGATCGAGGCTGCAGTGAGCTGCCATGGGCCACTGCACTCCAGCCTGGGATAGAGTGAGACCTTTCCTCTAAAAATGAAAATAAAAGCTATACAGTCAGGCCTGGCGCAGTGGCTCACACCTGTAATCTCAACACTTCGGGAGGCCAAGGCGGGCAGATCACCTGGGCTCAGGAGTTCGAGACCAGCCTGGCCAAAATGGTGAAACCCTGTTTCTACTAAAAATACAGAAATTAGCCAGGCGTGGTGGTGCACGCCTGCAATTCCAGCTACTCGGGAGGCTGAGGCAGGAGAATCGCTTGAACCCAGGAGGCAGAGGTTGCAGTGAGCCAAGACCATGCCATTGCACTCCTGCCTGGGCAACAAGAGCAAAACTCTGTCTAAAAAAAAAAACAACAAAAACAAACAAAAAACAATACGGCCATGTGCTGCTCAACAGTGAAGCTATGTCCTGAGAAATGTGTCATTAGGCGATTTCGTTATGTGACAAACCTAGATGGGACAGCCTACCCCACACCTAGGCCAGATGATCCGAACAACAGGTGGTTATCTTTTATTTTTTTATTTTTGAGATGGAGTCTCGCTCTGTCGCCCAGGCTGGAGTGCAGTGCCGACATCTCGGCTCACTGCAAGCTTCGCCTCCGGGGTTCAAACGATTCTCCTGCCTCAGCCTCCCGAGTAGCTGGGGTTACGGCGCCCGCCAGCCACCACGCCCGGCTAATTTTTGTATTTTCAGTAGAGACGGGGTTTCATCATGTTGGTCAGGCTGGTCTCGAATTCCTGGATTCGCGATCCGCCACCCCACCTCGGCCTCCCAAAGCGGTAAGATTACAGGCGTGAGCCACCGCGTCTGGCCAACACGTGGTAATCTGAAGGGACCACCAGAGTATATGCGGCCCGTGGTCCACGGAAACGTCACAAGGCCCACGACTCAAAGGCGTGCCTCATTAAGTTACCCACAGCCCCACACTCGCCCTTCCACGCCGGGCCTCGAGGTGCTCTGTGGACCACAGCGGGGCCCGGGGCCCTCGCGAGGGAAGGAAGGCCTCGCTCCAGGTCCCCGCGATTGCCCTGGAAAGTGAAACTGCAGAGGCGTCGCGTGGACACCCGGGGTCAGACGCGACCCCAGGCCGCGCCGGCCCCAGAGGAAGCGAGCGCGAGTCCGCGGTGGTGGCTGGGCGCTCAGTGAAGACGCCATTCCGCCACGAAAACGCCAGCGACGCCGCTGGCCGCTGCGCCGTGGGGCGAGGCGGGCTGGCCGGACCTGCGAAGCCCGACGAGCCCGGCGCCGGCTGGCTGCAGCCTTGCTGTGCGTCCCCGGCCTGGCCGCGAGGCTCCCGCGAGCCGGGATCCGCGAGCACCGGGGCCGACCTGACTCTCTCGGGCCTCAGACGGCGTGGGCCCTGGAAGGCTCCTGTGCGGCCGCTTTCCCGGAAGTCCCCCAGTGGGCTCCGGCCGCTCTGGCCCGCGCGCGCCCGACTCGCTGGTGTCCTGGGCGGTGCCCGGCCGCCGGCGCTTCTCGGGCGCTAGAGGGCGCGCGGCCGCAGTGGAGCCTCACTGGGCCGCGGCGGCGGCTCGGCTGTTCTGAGGCGCGGCCCGGACGCGCGCCGCCACCGCCTGCGTTCCCCCGGCAACCCTCGGCCGCCGCCATGGACGCGCTGTTGGGCACAGGGCCTCGCCGGGCTCGCGGCTGCCTGGGCGCGGCTGGACCCACGTCTTCAGGTCGCGCGGCGCGGACCCCAGCGGCGCCCTGGGCGCGCTTCTCCGCCTGGCTGGAGTGCGTGTGCGTGGTCACCTTCGACCTGGAGCTGGGCCAGGCGCTGGAGGTGAGCGGGCGCGGGCGGGTGGGCAGGGCTGCGCCGCCCGGGGCCGGTCCCGCCTCGCTTGGGGCCCTCGAGCGCCCAGCACTCTCCCTGGCCTTCGGCCGCCGCCTCCTGGAGGGGCCTCTTCTCCGGGCTCCAGAAGCGCTCCCCAGGCCGAGGAGGGAAGGCGAGCTGCTCGGAGTCGGATCTTGTCTTCACATTAGGATGGAGGATTTTGCATAACCTAAGTGGTACTCTTTCGATTTTTCCCAGTAAATGTCTCACATCTCCCTCCTCCATTCCCCACCGAAGCAAGGACACCTTCATCCCCTCAGTGGCTCCCGCCAGAGTCCCGGGCTTACCCTCCGCTCCGCATCCCATCTCTGGGCATAGGCGAGGCTGACGGCTCCTTCTGCAACAAAGGTCTCGGATCCGTTCCTTTGCTGCCATCACTGATGTCATCCCCGCCCCAGCTGCACCCCAGAGTTCAACCTTTGTGGCTCTCCTGCTTAAAACCCTGCAGCGCCTCCTTGCCCACCTAGAATCAGATCCAGACCCCATGGGCCCCTGTCCCTCCACCTGCGTCTTGTGGTGTTCTTGCCCGTGGGGGTCTGTGCCCATGGGCTTTCGATGTGGTCTTTCTGCTGCCTGCAGGCCTCCAGTCACCTACCCACACAGGCAGCCTCCCTTCCTCCAGGGAGGCCCCGCAGGATGATCTTCTCTGTGTCCTGTGTAACACACACCAGAGAGCTGACCAGCACAGGGGAGGCCCACCTGCAGGTGGAGGGAGGCTTCCCCGCACTGGCGCAAGGAACCTCCTGAGAGGTAGTGAGCGCTCCATTACCGCAGGTGTCCAAGATGAGGCCAAATCATCATCATCAGGAAAGCCAGGCAGCACGTCTCTGTAGTTGGGAGATGGTTTCTAAGGCCCTGCTGAACTCCAAGAGGCCGTAAGAAGCCTATAGTCTTCTAAACAGAAAAGCGTTAACTCTAGCACTCTCTGGAGCCCCTCCCACCACACACCGTCCCCAGCAGGTGCACAGCCTCGAACAGCACCACTGGGTGGGGGCTGAGTACCAAGAAGTGTGGTGACCTGCCCAGGGTTGAGAACCTTTCTTAGTTCAATACTGTTGCCCAGATTGTTCCCCACAAAATCACAAAGGAAGTTAAGAGGTTCCTGGCTGGGTGCAGTGGCTCACACCTGTAATCCCAGCACTTTGAGAGGCCGAGGCAGGCGGATCACAAGGTCAGGAGTTTGAGACCATCCTGGCCAACATGGTGAAACCGCATCTCCACTAAAAATACAGAAATTACCTGGGCGTGGTAGCACACTCCTGTAGTCCTAGCTACTCGGGAGACTGAGGCAGGAGAATCGCTTGAACCTGGGAGGGGGAGGTCGCAGTGAGCAGAGATCGCACCATTGCGCTCCAGCCTGGGCGACAAAGCGAGACTCCATCTCAAAAAAAA
Organism: Nomascus leucogenys; assembly: GCF_006542625.1. Taxonomy (NCBI): domain Eukaryota; kingdom Metazoa; phylum Chordata; class Mammalia; order Primates; family Hylobatidae; genus Nomascus; species Nomascus leucogenys. Next base: position 459,902 of record NC_044387.1, read on the forward strand.
AAAAAAGGAGGTTCCGCTGTTCCTTAAGACATTCTTGTGTTATATTCTAAAACCCATTCGGAAAGTTATTTCTGAGCCGTTGAAGGCTGTGTGTGCTTGGACTCCTGAGCTTTTGCTGGGGATGCTTAGCTCGGACTTGGGGCATGGTCAGCTGGCAGAGTGTTGGGGACCCAGGTCCATATCCAAAACCCTCCATAGCAGTGACCTGGGCACCTGCAGATCACTGAGTCTGTGCAGAAACCTGTCAGTGGATCCACCGGGGCCTGAGCACATGACTCTTGCCTTTCCTCCCTCACCTGGAAGTTACAGGGAAGATCGAGGTCGTTTTAGTCACTTACAGACTTAGGGAGCACCCACTGTGCAGCTCAGTCACAGTTCAGCCCCACTAAGCACCGCAAAGCCCCAGGACTGTGCTTGGTTCTGCGATGTGGAAGGAAGACTCTAGTTGGGATTCATGCATCTCAGAGGAAGGAATGGGCTTAGGTAAATAAGTCTTGGACGCTGAGAAGAGACAGGGGAGGGGGTCCTGTTTCAGGTAACCCCTCTCCCAAAATGCCAACGTAAGCAAAAGGCAAGGAGCTGGTGATTCAGTTACTCATTCAGTAAACACTTTGAAGGCTGGGCGTGGTGGCTCACGCCTGTAATCCCAGCACTTTCGAGGCCGAGGCTGGTGGATCACCTGAGTTCAGGAGTTTGAGACCAGCCTGACCAACATGGAGAAACCCTGTCTCTACTAAAAATACAAAATTAGCCGGGCGTGGTGGCGCACTCCTGTAATCCCAGCTACTCAGGTAGCTGAGGCAGGCGAATCGCTTGAACCCAGGAGGCGGAGGTTGCGGTGAGCCGAGATCGCGCCATGGCACTCCAGCCTGGGCAACAAGAGTGAAAATCCCTCTCAAAAAAAAAAACAAAAATAAAAACCATCACACTGAGCAGCTATCACCAGCCCAGCCCCACAATACCGGTGCCCAGCATGTAAGTGAGTAGACAAGGCTCTTGCCCTCTAGGAGTTCACACCATGTGCCAGTGATACGGAGAGTAAGTGGTTCAGGGTCCATAGTGCTCACAGGACGCCCCCTTAGCCCTCACAGGACACCCACGCAACTGTACACGTGGGAGCACCATGGAAATGAGTGCAGTGCAGCCTGCTTGTGAGATGAGGCGTCCAGCTTGAGTGGGGCCAGCAGGGCTGTGGGGTGACAAGGGGTCTGGCTTGAGAGGGGCTGGGCGGGACTGTGAGGTGACTGGAGTGTACAGGTCAGTTTAGGAAAGGGCCTGGCTCCACCTTCTCAGCTCTTGAAAACTCACTTCTTGGGCTGGGCGCAGTGGCTCCTGCCTGTAATCCAGCACTTCAGGAGGCCAAGGCAGGAGGATCACTTGAGGCCAGGTGTTCCAGACTAGCCTAGGGAACATAGTGAGACCCTGTTTCTACCAAAATTAAAAATAAATTAGCCAGGTGTGGTGGCATGCACCTGCAGTTATAACTACTCAGGAGGCTGAGGCTGGAGGATTGCTTGAGCCCAGGAATTCAAGGCTGTAGTGAGCCATGATCACCACTGCACTCCAGCCTGGGTGATAGCGAGAACCTGTCTCAAAACAAAATTAAAAAAAAAAAAAAAAGGCTATGCGTGCTGGCTCGTGCCTGTAATCCTAGCACTTTGGAAGCCCAAGGTGGGAGGAGCACTTGAGTCCAGGAGTTCTAGACCAGCCTGGTCAATATAGCAAGACCCACATATCTACAAAAAATACAAAATGAGGCCGGGCGCAGTGGCTCATGCCTGTAATCTTAGCACTTTGGGAGGCTGAGGCAGACAGATTGCATGAGCTCAGAAGTTCGAGACCAGCCTGGGGAACATGGTGAAACCCTGTCTCTACTAAAAATACAAAAAATTAGCCGGGCATTGTATGCCTGTAATCCCAGCTACTCTGGAGGCTGAGTTAGGAGAATTGCTTGAACCCAGGAGGCGGAGGTTGCAGTGAGCTGAGATCATGCCACTGCACTCCAGCCTGGGTGACAGAGCTGGAGTGCAGCTCTCAAAAAGGAAAAAAAAAAAGAGCCAGACATGGTGGCACAAATCTGTAGTCTCAGCTACTCGGGAGGCTGAGGTGGGAGAACTGCTTGAGTCCAGGAGTTGGAGGTTGACCCTGTCTGTTAAAAACAAAAAACAAGCCGGGCATGGTGGCTCACACCTGTAATCCCAGCATTTTGGGAGGCCAAGGCGGGCAGATCACGAGGTCAGGAGATCGAGACCATCCTGGCTAACACAGTGAAACTCCATCTCTACTAAAAAAAAAAAAAAAAATTAGCTGGGCATGGTGGTGGGCACCTGTAGTCCCAGCTACTTGGGAGGCTGAGGCAGGAGAATGGTGTGAACCCGGGAGGCAGAGCTTGCAGTGAGCCAAGATTGTGCCACTGCACTCCAGCCTGAGAAACAGAGCAAGACTGTCTCAAGAAAAAAAAATAAAAAAAAAAAACAAAAAACAAGGCTGGGCATGGTGGCTCATGCCTGTATCCCAACACTTTGGGAAGCCGAGGCAGGCGGATCACCTGAGGTCAGGAGTTTGAGACCACCAGCCTAGCCAACATGGTGAAACCCCATCTGTATTAAAAATACAAAAAATTGGCCGGGCGTGGTGGCTCACGCCTGTAATCCCAGCACTTTGGAAGGCCGAGGCGGGCGGATCACGAGGTCAGGAGATCGAGACCATCCTGGCTAACGTGGTGAAACCCCGCCTCTACTAAAAATACAAAAAATTAGCCGGGCGTAGTGGCGGGCGCCTGTAGTCCCAGCTGCTCGGGAGGCTGAGGCAGGAGAATGGCGTGAACCCCGGAGGCGGAGCTTGCAGTGAGCCGAGATGGCGCAACTGCACTCCAGCCTGCGCTAAAGAGCCAGACTCCGTCTCAAAAAAAAAAAAATAAATAAATAAATAAAAAATACAAAAAATTAGCCGGCCAAGGCCGAGCGCGGTGGCTCACGCCTGTAATCCCAGCACTTTGGGAGGCCGAGGCGGGCGGATCACGAGGTCAGGAGATCGAGACCATCCTGGCCAAGACAGTGAAACCCCGTCTCTACTAAAAATACAAAAAATTAGCCGGGCGTGGTGGTGGGCGCCTGTAGTCCCAGGTACTCGGGAGGCTGAGGCAGGAGAATGGCTTGAACCCGGGAGGCGGAGCTTGCAGTGAGCCGAGATTGCGCCACTGCACTCCAGCCTGGGCGACAGAGCGAGACTCCGTCTCAAAAAAAAAAAAAAAAAAAAAAAAAAAAAAAAAAAATTAGCCGGCCATTGTGACATGCCTGTAATCCCAGCTATCTGGAGGCTGAGGCAAGAGGGTCGCTTGAACCTGGGAGGCAGAGGTTGCAGTGAGTGGAGATCACACCACTGCACTCCAGGCTGGGTGACAGAGTGAGACTCCGTCTCAGAACAAACAAAAAAAGACAAAAATTTTTCTAAAGGAAAAAATTTACCTCTCAACATCCCAGCTCTCTCAGAGGTCCCTGGAGTGAACTCTGGTCGGTTAGAATACCACTTTCACTCTGGCAGCCATGTCCTCCCAGGCAGCAGTGCCCATACTCTGCAGTCTTAGGACACTTTTGTAGTCTTAAAAATTATTTGCCGGGCGCGATGGCTCACGCCTGTAATCCCAGCACTTTGGGAGGCCGAGGCGGGTGGATCACAAGATCAGGAGATCGAGACCATCCTGGCTAACACAGTGAAACCCCGTCTCTACTAAAAATACAAAAAATTAGCTGGGCGTGGTGGCGGGCACCTGTAGTCCCAGCTACTCAGGAAGCTGAGGCAGGAGAATGGCGTGAACCTGGGAGGCGGAGCTTACAGTGAGCCGAGATCGTGCCACCGTACTCCAGCCTGGGCGACAGACCGAGACTCCGTCTCAAAAAAAAAAAAAAAAATTATTGAGGACCCCAAAGAGCTTTTCTTGTTTGTTTAAATATTGGTTGTATCTATCAATGTTTACTAGGAGTTAAAACCAAGGAAATTAGCTGGGCATGGTAGCATAGGCTTGTAGTTCTAGCTACTTGGAAGGCTTAGTCCAGGAGTTTGAGACCAGCTTGGGCAGAATAGCAAGACCCAATCTCTACACAACAGTGTAAAAATCAGCCATGTGTGGTGGTGCACGCCTGTAGTCCCAGCTACTCAGGAGGCTGAGGTGGAAGGTTTTGCTTGAGCCCAGGAGGTCCAGGCTGCAATGAGCTGTGTTCGTACCACTGCATTCCAGCCTGGGTGACAGTGAGACCTTGTCTTAAAAAACATTTTTGAGAGTTAGAAGGGCTGGGCGCGGTGGCTCACACCTGTAATCCCAGCACTTTGGGAGGCCGAGGCGGGTGGATCACGAGGTTAGGAGTTCGAGACCAGCCTGGCCAATATGGTGAAACTCTGTCTCTACTAAAAAATACAAAAAAGTTAGCCAGGCGTGGTGGCGTGCACCCTTAGTCCCAGCTACTCAGGAGGCTGAGGCAGGAGGATCGTTTGAACCCAGGAGGTGGAGTTTGCAGTGAGCTGAGATCACGTCAGTGCACTCCAGCCTGGTGACAGAGCAAGACCCCGTCTCAAAATAAAAAATAAAAGTCCAACCAAATAGAAAACATCTGGATTCTCTTCAGCACTGCATTCAGCCCACCAAAACAGGACACACTGCAGCTTCTGGGAGCCATGCTGTACATGACGGTGAAGATGAGGGAGGAGGCTCTCACATAGGAGAAGAGCTTTGACCCCGGGGATCCCAAGGGCGGCCCGGCCACACCTTGAGAACCACTCCCTGGATGTGCCTTCTCCAAACCAAGCTCTCCAAACCAAGCTCTTCCTCAGGGTGACTGGTGACCAGGAGCAGGGACCTGTGCAGGGCTCAGGCGAAAAGGGCAAGACCCTCATGGAACCCTGAGCAGGGCACAGCCTGGCCTGGGAGGCCTCCTTGCCCTGAAGATCGGCTCCATGTTTCCCCTTACCTTGGCATGGCCAACCGCGGGTGGCCTGACCCCTGGCTTAGTACTCAGCTTCAGGCTGTACCTGGGCCCCAGGGCCACTCTCAAAAAGCATGAGCCTGAGAATGTGTCTTTCCCTGGTCAGACATGCTGAGGGCCCCCTGGGCATGGGCACAGAGCTCAGAGGCCACAAGCTCCTGTGACTGGCAGACCAGGTACAGAGTCCTGACCTCAGGCAAAGGGTACCCGCCTTTTCCCAGCCCTCCTCAGTGCAGACACATGAAGGCTCCGGCTGAGTGGCCCTGTACCCCCAGCCCCTCACGGAGCTACCCTGAGGCACCCCTGTGGGTCCAGCCTGCTCCCAGCTTCCTCCCTCATCCTCCTCCTGACCACTCCTTTGTGCCTGTTTAGCTCCCCCCCACCCACCTGTTCTAGTAAACCTCAGAGACCTCTTCACACATGCCACAAAATGCTGTATTTGGGGAGGGTCTGTTCTGTGCCAGGTGCTGGGAGGCAGAAGTAACCAGGACAGGGTCCTTAGAGAGACTTACTCTGCATCGGAAGAGACAAAGCAGGACCACGGTAGCAAGCCCAGAGCAAACAGAAGAGCAGAGCTATTTTCACAGAGCAAGCTGGGCGTGGTGGCTCACACCTGCACTCCCGGCACTTCAGGAGGCTCAGGCGGGAGGATCGCTTGAGCCTAGAAGTTCGAGGCTGCAGTGAGCTGTGATTGCACCACTGTGCTCCAGCCTGGGTGAGGGAGCGAGACCCTGTCTCTCAAAAACAAAATGGCAGATGCTTTTGTCCGGGGCCCGACTCCTCACTGTCTGGGGGCTCAGGGCACACCTTGGAAGAAGCCTTGTTATAGCCTAAACCCAACTCAGTGGAGAAGCGGGGCAAGTGGGATGAGGAGGGGACAGTGTGCAGAGGCCCTCCCAGCAGGCTTCAGGCAGCCCAAGAGACACCGCAGGGCCCACTGGGAATGGGGGCTCTGGGAGCTCCCTAGAGGGAAAGTGGTCCATGTGTGCGTGGACCTACTGGGCTGGGCTCCCAGGCTCACCTGCCCCACCTGCCGCCTCTGTCAGCGCACACCTGTCTTCCAAGTCATTCAGCGCCTGCTTAGCGTCATGCTCTCCTGCACTGTCCACTCCTGGGGGTGCAGGGCTTGTCCAGCTGGGCACTCACTGGGCACTACAGGTGGGGCACAGGCCCTGGCAGGGGGAGGGTGGGTGAAGACTGCTGAGCAGGATGGGGAGAGGGTCTGACAGCAAGCTGCCATCGTGGGGCAGGGGTGCTTCTGGGCCTGCATCTGAGCAAAGGCTGGGGGAGCAGCACGGCCGGGGCCCTCTGGCTTGGCGAGTGGTGAGGGAGATGGAGGACCGGCCAGGGGGAGCCCTGTGACCATCCTGGGTGAGGATCCTAGGTGAGGGGGCCTCTGGGCAGGCCCTGAAGCACTACCCTTCTGATGCTGTGAACAGATGTCCGGGTGGATAGGGGCGGGGGGCCCAACTGCAGTCTGAGCAAGAGGTGGTTGGGTGGCTGTGAGGACCAGGGGTGTGAGAAAGGGGTCAGGAAGCCCACCCAATTGTGCTGGCCTCTTACTGAGAGGGGCCTGGGGAGGTGGGAGTAGAGAAGCCCCTGGCTGGCAGGAGAGTTGCCCGGGGCCTGGTGCCTGGAGGTCAGAGAGAGGAGCGGGTCAGCAAGGAGCCAGACATCGTAGCCAGAGAAGATGGTGTGGGGCGGATACAGCATGCTGTTGGAACAGGGAGCGGGGGGCGAGCCAGCACCGTGGGCACTGACCTGTGCCCCACAGACAGACGCTGCAGCTGCTGGGACGGTCACAGTCCAGCAGATGCCGTCAAGGGGTGTCGCTTCCTCGGTGACAGAGTCACCAAGCACTCTGTCTTCCTCTGCAGCTGGTGTATCCCAACGACTTCCGGCTCACAGACAAGGAGGTGAGTCCCGGCCCTCTTGGGAATGGATGGGACCCAGGAGTGGGTTGGCCCTCACCGGGTTTTGTATGTTTCAGAAAAGCAGCATCTGCTACCTGTCCTTTCCTGACTCGCACTCAGGTAGGCAACCACACCTTTCCTGGGGCTGGACATGAAGCCAGCTGGGCATCCCTGTAGCCCAGGCCAAGGGCATCACGCCTGCCTCAGCTGCCCACGGTGTACAGAGTGCCACAGGGGTGAGCAGCACCATCCCCATGCCCACTCCGTAGAGGCACCCAGAGCCCCGCGTTGCAGCAGGTCAGGCAGGTCCCCAGATTCACGTGGAAAGGGTGTCTCTTTGCAGAGGGACCAACAGTCAGTCTCCTACAGCCCACACAGTGGCCGCCAGAGGCTGGGCCTCCCTCCCGCTCCTGCCCCAGGGCATAGACGTCTGGGTGGCCATTTTCTTTCTTTTTTTTTTTTTTGAGACGGAGTCTCACTCTGTCACCCAGGCTGGAGTGCAGTGGCGCGATCTCGGCTCACTGCAGGCTCCGCCCCCCGGGGTTCACGCCATTCTCCTGCCTCGGCCTCCTGCGTAGCTGGGACTACAGGCGCCCGCCACCTCGCCCAGCTAATTTTTTGTATTTTTAGTGGAGACGGGGTTTCACCGTGTTAGCCAGGATGGTCTCGATCTCCTGACCTCGTGATCCACCCGCCTCGGCCTCCCAAAGTGCTGGGATTACAGGCGTGAGCCACTGCGCCCGGCCTGGGTGGCCATGTTCTAGTGCCTGGTTTTCTGTCTCAAGCAGGTCGAGCCAATTTCCCAGAGAAGTTGAAGCTGCTTTTCTGTGCGAATATATTCTAAGACCTGTAGGTGCAGAGTGTACAGGAGTCAGAATAGGAGCCCACTAGGAAACACAGACCCCTTGGGCTGGGCATTCTGGGGCTTTTTTTTTAAAGCGGAGTCTCGCTCTGTCACCCAGGCTGGAGTGCAATGGCGCCACCTTGGCTCACTGCAACCTCCGCCCCCTAGGTTCAAGGGATTCTCCTGCCTCAGCCTCTCGAGTAGCTGGGATTGCAGGTGTGTGCCACCATGCCTGGCTAATTTTTGTATTTGTAGTAGAGACGGGGTTTCACTGTGTTAGCCAGGCTGGTTTCTGGGGTATATTTACCAGCAGAGACCAGGCTCGTAGGGCCCTTGCTCCCTGGTCACCAGCTCCAGGGCCTGCAGAAGAGGCTCCCGGCCCTGACACGTGTGGTGGGGCTGCCCCTTCTCAGGCTGCCTTGGAGACACTCAGTTCAGCTTCCGCATGCGCCAGTGTGGAGGGCAGAGGAGCCCCTGGCATGCTGACGACAGGCACTACAACAGCAGGGCCCCTGTGGCACTGCAGGTGAGCACTGGGCTTCGTCTCTGGCCTGCTTCTCTCCTGCTCCCCACGGGTCCTGCCAGGGTCAGCTGGTAGGAGAAGCCCCTTCAGAGTGCCTGGGCCCTGTGTGGCAGGAGAGGAGCTGGCCAGGCCCCACTGGCCCTGCAGTCCCAGACACCAGCCCCAACTGAGGATGGGCCAGCTCTTCCAGGGTCTCCCCAGGGTCCCTGGGGCTTTCCCTTGGCACCACACATCCGTGGCTGGGCATCTGCATAGTTGGACAGGGGCCCTCCCAGGGCCCCCAGCCCCCTGAGCCCCTCTCCACCACACCAGTGGACTCCCTGCTGTATCAGCAGGGGTGTTACCCACCTTCTGAGCCCAGGACCTCCTGGCCTCCACCTTGGTGGCCAGAGTGCAGGGACAGCAGCTCCAGGAGCCTCCTGGTTCTCTAGGCTTCCATCTGCCGCAGTCCCCGCATGCTTCTTGCCACTCCCAGCCCTGGGGCTGGCCAGGTGGTCTGGGTGGGGCATGGCCTGGCTAACACCGTGCTCCTTCCAGAGGGAGCCGGCGCACTACTTCGGCTACGTGTACTTCAGGCAGGTGAAGGACAGCTCTGTGAAGAGGGGCTACTTCCAGAAGGTGCGCTGCCTGGTCACTCTTGGCTGGCGCCTCAGAGAGGCAGGAGCTGGCAGGCAGCAGGAAGGACTGTGGGGCGGGCAAGGGTCCCTGAGCCTCCAGCAGTGCCCACCCCTCCTGCAGCCCCACCTGGGCTGTGTCCAGCTCTCCTTGTGGCCCCCCTGCCCTGTCCTTGCCTGGCATGGCGCCCAAGGCCCTTCTGTCCTGGTCCAGGACATTGCTGCCCCTCACTGATGGCTGGAGGGTCGTCAGACTGTCAGGGTCAGGACAACCCAGCCTGGAAGCCACAGGCCGAGAGTAAAAGCTGCTCAGCCCCTGGGGAGATCATTCCAGAAATTCTGGCCACCATGCGTTTCCCTCCGAAGGCCCTAGGGTCCAGCCCCACTGGCCGCCACCCAGGGAGTTCGGTGTTGGGTTTTCTCCCGTCTAATAATTCTGGGGTTCGAGTCAGGCCGTTCCCGGGGCAGCTGTCCTGTGAAGTTGGTGGGATGTGCTACCCTGGGTCAGCTCCAGGTGAGCGTGGCTTCAGGGGTCCCCGTGGGCTCCTGAGTGGCAAGGGTGAGGCCTGGCACTGGGCCTCTGACTGGTCCCGTGGCCCTGCAGTCTTTGGTGCTGGTGTCCCGCTTGCCCTTTGTCCGGCTGTTCCAAGCGCTGCTAAGCTTCATCGCCCCCGAGTACTTTGACAAGCTGGCGCCCTGCCTGGAAGCAGGTGAGTGGCCATCAGGCGTGGCCATCGCGGTCTCATCATCCCAGCTGTGGCCCCTGGTGGGCTCGGCAGCAGCTTCTCCTTGGGGAGGGTCCTGACGCGGGCTACTGCATCCGCAGTGTGCAGTGAGATCGACCAGTGGCCGGCACCTGCGCCTGGGCAGACCCTGAACCTACCTGTCATGGGCGTTGTTGTCCAGGTGAGAGCCAGCTGGCTGGGGAGCAGGCTCTGCAGGTGTGTGGGGATGCCCTACTCCCTCTGGCAGCTGCTCCCTCCTTCTCCCAGGTGCGCATCCCATCCAGGGTGGACAAGGGCGAGTCCAGTCCTCCGAAGCAGTGTGACCAAGAGGTGGGAGCTGAGGCGGAGGTGGAGCTGAGACAGCTGGGCTTCACCTGATTGAGTCCTGCTCCTGGGCCGGGTGGTCCCACACCTGCCTCCCTCGTCCACCCTGCGGGGTGGTCAAACCCAGGCAAAGCCACAGGCTGTGTCTTGGTGTAGGGCTGGGCGCTCTCCACCTTCCCCTGTGCTGTGAGGCAGGGGCTGCTTGGGGCCCAAGGGGTGCCAGCCTCCCCTTGGCCCTGACCTACACTCCCCTCCTCTCAGAACCTGCTGCCAGCCCCAGTGGTTCTTGCTAGCGTCCACGAGCTGGACCTGTTCAGGTGAGCCCCCTAGGGTTCTGCACACTGCTTTTGAGGAGCTCACTGTGTGTGCACGTGCATGTACGTGTGTGTGCGCATCTGTGTGCGAGTACGTGTGTGTGCGTGTGTGTCTGCGTGAGTGCATGTGTGCACGTGTGTGTGTGTGTGTGTGTGTATGGCCAGCGCCATGTGGGGCCTGCCCAAGGGAAGCAGCACTCATCCTGAGTAACCCTTGGGACAGTTCTGGAAGGAAGAAGGGATAATTGTTTAGAAGAGGAAGCAAGTGCCCACATGTCTGCAGCCAGCGGAAATGGGCACAGTGGGCAGGAGGTTCTGAAAGACAGGTGTCAAGGAGAGGCTGTCAGGAGAGATTCACTGCCTGAGGCCGCCTTCTCTGCCTCTGGACCAGTGTGCAAGGGAACGTGGGCTTTGAGACCATCCTGCTCTGTGCTGGGCCCAGCAGGAGCCAGGGCTGCACTTGGGATGGGCACAGGGTGATGGGAGGGGTCTGGGCGGGTACCCCCTAGCCCAGGTCAGCAGACCCTGCCCCGGCTTTGCGGCCACTTCAGGATGGCTGGTCCCTCACAGGTGGGTCGAGGTTGAGTCCCCCATTCCCAGGGCCAGGCCCAGCACAGGTGGACTGTCAGAGCTTGGGGTGGCCATAATAACCCGAGACACATCTTCAGATATATCTGTCTTCACCCTGGCGCAGCGTGCCGTGTTCACCAGCGCCTGGGCCAGCCTGGGTGAACGGTGGGAGAGCAGGGCCAGGGCCAGGACTCTCAGCCCCTGCCTGACCTCCCCGACCTTCCTGCCCGGCCCCAGGTGCTTCCGGCCTGTGCTGACTCATATGCAGACACTGTGGGAGCTCATGCTCCTCGGGGAGCCCCTGCTGGTCCTGGCACCCTCACCCGACGTGTCCTCGGAGATGGTGCTGGCCTTGACCAGGTACCCTCTTGGCCCAGTCCCGGCTGGGGGAGCTGGACCATCGCGGCTGTGCCTGGGCTGCCCCTGCCTCACCTGCTCCCTGCTGCCTCTGCCCACAGCTGCCTGCAGCCCCTCAGGTTCTGCTGCGACTTCCGTCCCTACTTCACCATACATGACAGCGAGTTCAAGGAGTTCACCACACGCACGCAGGCCCCGTAAGTGCCGCCTCCGCCCCGCCTCTCGCCCTTGCTCCGCCCCGCCTCTCGCCCTTGCTCCGCCCCGCCTCTCTCGCCCTTGCTCCGCCCCGCCTCTCGCCCTTGCGCCGCCCCGCCTCTCGCCCTTGCTCCGCCCCGCCTCTCTCGCCCTTGCTCCGCCCCGCCTCTCTCGCCCTTGCTGCACCTCCCTGGACCTCTGTCTCTGCCTCTTCTCTCTCTCTCTGTCTAGACCAAACGTGGTCCTAGGAGTCACAAACCCTTTCTTTATCAAAACACTCCAGCACTGGCCCCACATCCTCCGAGTCGGGGAGCCCAAGATGTCAGGTCAGGCTCCCGGTGAGGTGCAAGGGGTGCTGCTCAGAAGCCTCATTGAGTGTGGGGCCGCCTCAGAGCCTGTAGGGATGGCCAGAGCTGCGGGCACTGAGGCCTGGCCACCGGGCATGTCTCGTAGGAGACCTGCCTAAGCAAGTCAAGCTGAAAAAGCCTTCAAGGTTGAAGACCCTGGACACCAAGCCAGGTCTGTGCTCCCCTCGACCTGGAGCCCCTCCACTGTGGAGAGGCCTGTCTTGTACCTGGCGGGTCTCCCGGGTGGGGCAGCCAGGCCCCCACACCCCCGATCCTCTTCCAGGACTCAGCAGCAGAGCTCAGAACCCTTGGGGAGGGCTGCTGTCTTCTCTTCAGTGGGTCTCGGTGTCTGGGGTGGGGTGGGTGAGATTTTCAGGTGCAGCCAAGGACATGGGGCTGCAGGCAGAGGAGACCCCCACCCTGGCTCCTCTGTGGGACTGTAGAAGTGTGGGAGGGAGGCCCTTGAAGGGCGGGGCGCCAGCTGTGCCCTCCCACCAGGCCTCTACACCGCTTACACGGCCCACCTCCATCGCGACAAGGCGCTGCTCAAACGGCTGCTCAAGGTATGGGCTGTGGGGCAGGGGCTGGGGACGCAGGGAGCCTGATGCGGTGTGAAGCACAGCAAGGGCCTGGCCCTCTCTCCCCTGCAGGGCGTGCAGAAGAAGCGGCCATCAGATGTGCAGAGCGCCCTGCTGCGGCGGCACCTCCTGGAGCTCACCCAGAGCTTCATCATCCCCCTGGTGAGGCCCGGGACTGGGGGTCATGGGGTCTGGGGGGACGGGGCTGGGGGGGATGGGGCTTGGGGGGACGCGGCTGGGGGCATGGGTCCCTGGGCTCACTCCCTCCCTTCCCCACCTAGGAGCACTACATGGCCAGCCTCATGCCCCTGCAGAAGAGCATCACGCCCTGGAAGGTGGGGGTCCTGTGGGGGCTTTTTGGGGTCCATGGAGGGCGGGTTCCCTTCCTCACCCGGAGGAGGGAAGGTCTGGAGCAGGAGGCCGTGGCTGTGCAGGAGCCATAGGGCTCAATGCCATCATGTTTGTGAAACTGGGGGCCACAGGGCAGGTGGCTGGCAGGACCCTTGGAGGGGCTCAGGGCCTGCTCCCTGGGAAAGGCTCTCCTGGGATCTGTGCCAGGCAGGGTGGGGGCTGGGGGTCCTCAGAAGTGGTGAGGAGTGTGTCTCGGAAGTGTACCGGGTGCAGGCCTGTGAGGCCGAGTTCCCACATGCTGGCTCACCCACCCCCTCTTAGACTCCCCCCCAGATCCGGCCCTTCAGTCAGGATGACTTCCTGCATAGCCTGGAGCATGCCGGGCCCCAGCTCACCTGCATCCTCAAGGGCGACTGGCTGGGTCTCTACAGGTGGGTGGACTGCAGGTACAGGCAGCCTGAGCCCTCCTTGGTCCACAGGGTCAGCCCCATGGCCCCCCCCCGTCAGTCCCCAGGGTGAGCCCCGTGGTCCCCGCCTGTCAGTCCCCAGGGTCAGCCCCGTGGTCCCCGCCTGTCAGTCCCCAGGATCAGTCCCGTGGTCCCCGCCTGTCAATCCCCACAGGCGGTTTTTCAAGTCCCCCCATTTTGATGGCTGGTACCGGCAGCGGCACAAGGAGATGGCCCTGAAGCTGGAGGCCCTGCACCTGGAAGCTATTTGTGAGGCGGTGAGGGAGGCTGGGGGTTGGGGAAGGCCAGAACATGGTGGGGTGGGCACAGGCCCAGGGCAGTGAGGGGCCTTGCTGACAGTAGACCCCATCTTACCCTGCAGAACATCGAAACCTGGATGAAAGACAAGTCCGAGGTGGAGGTCGTGGACCTGGTCCTGAAACTTCGAGAGAAGCTGGTAAGATGCCTCCCAGCCTTGTCCCAGCGCCACCAGCCTGGCACGGAGCTGTACCTGCCCTGACCACGGCTGCCCCTCCAGGTGCGGGCTCAGGGCCACCAGCTCCCTGTGAAGGAGGCGACGCTGCAGCGGGCCCAGCTGTACATCGAGACGGTCATTGGCTCCCTGCCCAAAGACCTGCAGGCTGTCCTGTGCCCTCCCTAGAACAGAGCCAAGGGCCACGGTCCCAGGGCCCTAGGTCTGCCTGAGCCTCCCGCTCCCCAGTGGTGGCGGCGCTGGGCCAAGCACACGCTCCCCTTCCTTGGCCCCCCGCCCAGACTGCAGGCTCCCCTTCCTGCACCACCATTGTCTCAGCAGTAAAGGCGACATTTGGAACCACAGCATGGCCCTGACCATAGGGATTCCTCGCAGGTGGAGCCTTGCCTCCTCCTGGGTCCCACCTGGCCTCTGCAGACCTCAGGCTGGGACAGGGGCGGGGACAGGCTGGGAGCCCTCGCTGATATGGGTGCGTCTACCGTCTGCCCCTCCCGGTACCCATCTGTTGGCCCCCAACCCCCCCTGTGCTGTGTGTGATGCTTCCTTCAGCCCAACAGGCTGCCCAGGACAGGAGGGACCCCCTCCCGACACAGCTCCTGTCTTGTCTGGGGATGGGAGGCTATTTTGCATGCAGTCATCAACTTGAGAAAGGGGGAGACCACTTTGCAGTGTGAAGAGCTCTGCCCACCACTCCTGGTGCCCCTCTGGGCCCCTGCCTGCTTGGGGGCTGTGGTTTGTTGGGAGGTAGGGGTTGGGCAGGGGGTCGTGTGTGGCCCAGCACCTCTGCTAGGAGAGCTGGCTCAGCCTGGCCCTCGGAGAGTCCACAGCACCTTCCTGGCTCCCAGTCCTGGAGCCCCCACCAGGCATCAGCTCCATACGTCCCTTCTGGGAGGTGGACAGGGCTCCTGTTGTCCAAGTGTGTCCGTCCATCCCCCACATGCAGCCTAAGGGGCTCTGGACTTCGGCCTGACCCTGCCTCTGGCTGGAGCCTGCATGTCTCCCTTTCCTTGGTAAGGGGTGAGGGTCCCTAAGAGCCACTTCTGGGTTGTGTGCTCCCCACCGTGACACCTGCAGGCACTGAGGCCCGTGCGGTAGGGTGTTGACCCTGCGCAGCACACAGTGACGGTACTGTCAGGGCTCCGGACAGTCAAGCCCTGCTCAGCATCACGCACTGTGTGCCCGGGAACAGGTCCCCTGACCACTCAGACCCTCAGGCTCCTTGTCTGAGCGACCCAGCTGTGCAGATGCCTGACAGGGTTTTGGGAGGGCCACTCATGGAGACTGGGCTTTGCACCCTGTGAGGCCGGGCGGGTGCTGGCCAGGGGACATAGGGCTGGGGGAGGGACTTTTCTTTTTCTTCTGAGGCCCCCATTCAGCACAACGTACTGTTTGTGTTCTCATTGGTGCTCTCAGAGCACGTCCTCCAGCCAGGCGGTGGAGAGCGAGCACTGCCAGCCACTTCAGTGCAGGGCGTGACTGAGCCACGAGGACGGCGGGGCCAGGTAGTTCTTAGAACTTGGTACATGTCAACTTGTCCAGCCCGACTGCAGCCCAGGACAGCCTGTCCCTGTCCCCATTCTACAGACAAGACACTGAGGCAGCCGGGAGGGTGACAAAGGGGAGCTGTCAGGCCCCAGATGTCTGGTGCAGGGTCCGAGGACATGACCACGTTAAACAGAATACGTAGAGTCCGAGACGGCAAACCTGTTCTGGGGCAGGGGCAAGCCGGGGACCCAAGAGTGAGAAAGGTCCTGGCCCCAAATGCAGCTTGGGCCTCCCGACTGTAGCACGGGGGGACCAGCCTCCCTACTGAGGGCTTGGTCTCTAGAGGGTCTGCAGAGATGCTGGCACCTCCTGTGTGGCCAGCTTGGACACTGACCTCCATAAGATGGGGCCTGGGGGCCAGTACAGGCCCTGCCATCAGCTGCCCTCCACCAGGGCCCTCTGCAAAAGCCTTGTGCTGGTGACCAGCCCCCTGAGGACCAGCACTTCAAGGTGTCGGGGCAGCTTGGGAAGACAACCCGCCCCTCTCACAACTGTGACCCCACTTTGGGGAGTGCACCCCAAGGACCATGGCAGCATGTGCTTCCCCACACCACAGTCTTGGCTCACTTGGCTTTCTGAGGGCTGCTGCACAGCACAGAGGGCTGCAGACCCACAAGGCTGCAGGGGAGGGGTTTCAGGCTGGTCTCTGAGGAGCCCCCAGGGACCGTGGCCACTGTATATCCAGAAATGCACACGCAGATTTCCCTGGAGGGCCCTGGTGAGGCCACGTAGTGGTGGGCGAGGGGGGAACTTGGCGGGGGGCGGGGGGGAAGCGGGCCGGGTGGCCAGCATTGCCCTGGGCAGAAGCCAAGGCTAAGGTGGGGGGTAGTATCCCAGCCCCTCTTCCTCAGGGCCTGTCCGCACCTATGCAGGAGAGGCCTGGGGTGGATGGGTGGGGGCTGGGCGTGGAGACCTGCCAGTTCCATCTGTCCTGATGCCTCCTGTGGCCCCCCAGCGTCAGGGCCGCTCTGAGTTGGCTGAGCGTCAGTCCAGGCCTGGGTCATGGCCCTCCCCGCCCCACGCACACCAGGCCAGGGGCAGTCAGTGAAGAGGCAGGAAGGTCCAGACAGCTCCACCCCTGGCCAGAGTGCCAGTCCCCGCAGGCAAGAGGGCTTGCTGGGCAGAACTTAGTTGGCGAGGGTGAGGACTGCTGTGGTCACAGGCCTCCCGAAGGACAGGGACCGCAGAACCTAGAGGGTGGAGAGGGCTGGGAGCGGGTCTGGAGTGGGGCTGGGGGCTGAGGGTGCACACAGGGCTTGCTTAGGGACAGGAAGGACAGCTGCTCACCCTCAAGCTTCCTGCTGGCTATTTAAAGACTCCCTTTTAGTCTAGAATAGTGGCCTTCCCACAGTTTTGGTATTAAAATGTCCTTTTGTAACTGGACCTTGTCTTTTCCTTTTTTGATAAAAAGTTGGCAATCTCGTCAGACCCTGGTAATTTTGGGGTCCTCTGCAGTGAAGGGGAGGTTGGCCGTGATGTGGATTGTGGTTCAAGGCCCAAGGGAAGATTTTGGGCAGGAACAAGGCCTGGCTGCTTGAGGGTGGGAGAAGGCAGAGACCGATAGAACTAAGTCAGGCTGGGGGAGTTTGTCAGGATGTGGCGGGCAGATCCCGGGTGGGGGAAGCAGAGGAGGAGGGGATGCCTGGCTGGGGACAGGAGGAAGCTGACCAGCTGCAAGGATGGGGCAGGTCTGGGTGGAAGGCGGGCCCCAGGGAGGGGTGACCCAGGGTGGGGGCAAGGGCGAGGGCTTGGGGAATGCTTCTGTCTCCTGCTCAGCACATCCAGTCTTGGGAGGGCAGTGGAGGCATGCTCCAAGGTCTGGCCCTGCAGAGGGTTCGCCACCTCTTCTCAAGCCCAGGGGACCCCAGGAGCACTGGGGCCAGGACTTGGGGCCTGGGATGCCAGAGGTGGGGCCAGCTCTGTCCCAGAAACCAGAACCCCCAGAAAGAGGTCTCGGCCCACCCACCTCCTGGCCCTGAAGGACCAGGTGGGGTCCTAGGTGCAGCCTCCCGAGGTGCTGCTGGAGGCCAGGGATGTGCTGGGAGGCCCATCTCCAGGTCCCGGTTTACCGTGGGAGGTTGAGGGCCTGAGACCCCTGGGAAAGGGCCAAAGTCCAGCAGCCCCCACCCCTGAAAGCCGCAGGGGAGCGACTGGTCTGCTTCCAGTCTGGGGGTGAGGGTCTGGTGCCCACCCATCTCAATACTGGCAGGGACCCTCATCTCATGTTCCTCTGGCCGGGCAACAGTGCACCCATAATGCCCTCCTTAGCGCCAGGCCCTGGGCTCCCCTCAGACCTGTGGGGGTGCTCGTGCTTCCTGGACGGCGGCATGGTGGGCAGGGTGCTGCCCTGGCTGAAGCTGGGTCTGAACTGGGGTGCCCGAACCTGCCAGACGATGCTGTGGCCGCTGGGCCGGGGAGACATGGGGGGCGCGCGGGAAGCGCAGACCCAGGCCCTCCCCTGCCGTTCTCTTCTGCCCTTCCGTCCCCTCCCCCCGTTCCCCTTCCCTCCCCCCTCCCCCTCCCCCTCCTTCTCCCCCTCCGCTTTCCCTCTCCCTCTCTCCCCTTCTCCTGTTCTCCCCGCCCTCTCCTCCTCTCCCTCGTCGGGGGCGGGGCCGGCAGCTCCCGCGCGCTCCGGCCCCTCCTCGGCCACACAAAGGCCCCGTCTCCATGGCAGCAGCGCGGGCCGGAGCGCAGCGCCGAGCGCGGCCCGGGCGCCATCGAGCCTTGGCGGCGGACGTGCAGGTACCGAGCTCGGGGGACTGGGCTGCGGGGACGTCTCGCTGGGCGGGGGGGGCTTCGCCGTCAGCGCCGCTCCGCCCGGGCCTGCCGCGCTCGGGCCCGGGGACTAGGCGGCTGCGGCTCCGCGGAGGGCTCCCGGGGCCTGGGCCCCGTCCGTCGGTCCATCCGGCGAGGCCCGGGCCGCTCCCGCCCCACGCCCTTCCCGGTGGGGACTCGGGGGACGGGCCCGGCCGGCGGGGGCTGCGCGTCCCTCCGGAGCCGCGTCGGATCGCTTCTCCGCGCCTGATCGCTTCTCCGCGCCTGCCTCTCACTCTTCAGCCGCCGAGCTCCGTGCGCCGAGCGGAGATGGTCCCGCGGTGCGGGCGCCCTGGGCCGGCCCCAGGCTCACCGGCACAGGAGCCTGGCTTTGCCCGAGCTCCCGGGGGCCGTCCTCGCACCCCCTGGGGCCTGCTTGGCGCGGGGGGACCAGGGCGGAGAGCACCCGCACCTGGCGAGACCCCACGGCCTGGGCCTCCTCGCGGTTCCCAGGGTGGCGTCTGGGTGGACACCCCGAGACACAGCAAGTCTTAGAAGCAGGGGCGCGGGCCCTGCCTGTCCCCTGCTGACCCTGCCCCTCCGCACCCTGCTCCTGCAGGAAGCCCCTGCCCTGCCAGCGCCCCTGGTCGGGCCATTCGGCAGATCTGGGGAGCCCGCCTCCCCCTGTCATCTGGGGGTCTCAGAGCTCCGGAGCCCTGGAGCTTCCTGCCAGGCCCTTGATTTCTCTTCCCGAAGCTCCCTGGGAAAGGAAGAAAGGGGTCTGTCTGCCCACTCTGGGCTGTGGCAGAGTCAGGACAGGGCGTGAGGGTGGGCCCCAAACGCGGCAGATCTCGGGGGCCTGGAGGGCTCCCTGGGCCCCACCTTCCCCGGACCCCCTCACCCCCCGCCCCGCCCACTTAATGTTTGACTTCGGCCCCTGCTTGGAGGCTCCGCGCAGCCTGTGAGGCTTTAAAGTTGAGCTTCCTCAGGAGCCCTCTGCGGGTGGGAGAGTCAGGCTGCCGGGAAGTGGGGGCTGTCAGCCTGCCCCATGCCCAGATGACCCTGGCACGGAGCAGCTGAACAGCTGGTGGGAGGAGCTCTCCCTTTCCTGCCCAGAGGTGAGGGTCCCCCGGAGGGCAGGGCCAGCGGGCATATTTTTGTGGCGAGTCAGCTTTTTGCGTGTTGCATAGAAATCCTCGGAGCCGACTGAGAAGCAAGCAGGTGGGCCTGGCACCTCTGAGTCCTCCCACGGTACCTATGGGGGACCCACCTCTGTCCCGGGGGGTCTGGGAGGCCTGAGGTCTGGCCAGGGGTTCCTTGCCCCAGTAGAGGAGGGAAGTTACTGAGAAAAACAAGGGTTTGGAATGTGAGTCCCCCTCCCCCACCGGCTGCCTGCCAAGAAAGAATTATTTTGGATTATCCAGCCGTGTCCAGCCACCCGAAGCGGGAGGCTGCAGCGTGGGAGAGGGATCCACTTCCGGGCCGTGGGTTGAGGGCCCCAGGAGGACGACAGGCAAGTCCGGGCAGCTCTGCCACTTTCTACTGCAGCTGCCCAGACTGGGCGGGGAGAAGATGCGTCACCTTTGGGTTGGAGAAAGCCCCAAGGTTGGCCCCAGCAGGCCCCTCTGTGGGAGACCATGGGACAGGAGGAGCTCTGGGCCCACCCAGGGACCCCTCGCCCCGAGAAGCTTCAACGGTGGTCTGAAGAGCCTCTGAGGTACCCTCCAGGCCCAAGTTCAGGGACACATCCTGTGCCAGTGACCTGTGCATGCCAGGGAGGAGCAGGCAGGAGCGAGGCTAGGCTGCTAGGGAGGGCACTGGGGTCTCCCTCAGGGGGCCCTCCTGCCCAAACTGACTCCCTGTTCAGCTCCTGACTAATGGACCAGCCTCCCTCCAAGCCCCTCCAACAGCCAGTCCTCACCTACGACCCCCCCTTGGATATGGCGCCTGTGAGCCCATTCTGCAGGTGGGGAGACTGAGGCCAGAGATAGGTCTGTGTGAAGAGTCATCTGCGATGCTGTGTGCCCAGGGCTGTGGCTGCCTGGCGCTCTGGGTCCATCCATGCTGTGTGTGCACCCGGGGCGTGTACCCAGCAGCCTGCATGGGGACCACATCGGGGAGGTGGAGCCGGCAGCTGGCCCCAAGTGCAGAAAGCCCAGGGGCTTGGCCCCGGCCCAGGGAAGTGGAGCAGAAGAGATTGGATTGGAAGGTGGTGGGGAGGGCCCATATGGCACAGTCCTCCTCCCAGCCCAGGACGTCATCCGTGCTCACCATGTCCTGCCCCCTGCCTCACCCTGTGCCAGCCACAACTGATGGTCCCCCTGGGACGTGGGCATGGGCAGGGGTGCACTGGCTGGGAGAGGCCGTGTCTTCCGGCCCCTCATATTGTGCCTTCTCTGAGCTAGGCAGGCACTTGGATGCCAGGCCTCTGCCACGAGGGCTGCCTTCCCCTGAGCTGGGAGTTCTCACTCAGCTCATGCCTCCGTCCCTCTGGCTGCAGCCTGACCGCCCTCCTTGGAAGTTGGTGGGGAACCTCCTGTGCCCAGAGCCCGCCTTGGACACCGTTTGGGGATGATGTTCTGATGCTCAGAACTCACCCAGTGGCCAGCAAGGGGCCCCCCAACCTTGACCTCCCTTCTGTGAGGCAGATCCAGGTTCTCTGGGGGTGGGAGATTCAGTGAAGCTGGGGCTGGCCAGAGCCCCTCCCTCCCTCAGGGGTAGTGGCTGTTTGTGTTTGGGGCGGGGCTGTGGGTGGGGTGGGGCTGGGTCTCTGACTAATTACAGGATGGGGAGGGTGGGTCAGAGCCTTGGCTGGTGGGGGGTGCTCGGGCTGTGGGGCCCCGGGGAGGCAGCTGCCCTAGCTTCCCTCTTTCTGGGCTACACGAGGTTCCTCCACCTTCTTCCTTTCTGTGGTTTCACATCCCTTGACACAGGGCCTGCTTCTTCCCATACCCCTGGATTGTAAGGACCCCCGCCTCTCTCTGCCAACCAGGGAAGGACCCTGCACTGTTCTGGGCTCCCCCAGCCACAGGTGTGGCCTCAAGCCAGGCCCTGACACAGCGGCCCTCCTAGCTCAGAAGCCTTCTCTCTGAAGACTAGGCGTGTGAAGGGATTGGATGGGCCCCTCCCATCTGGCCCTGAACACTGGCACCCCGCCCCCCCAGTGGATCCGCCCTGCCCTGTGAAATTCATGAACCTGTGACAGTGACTGGCCCCAGGCCCAGTGGTGCCGGGGATGGTGGGGCAGGCTGCCCCTGGTGGTACTGCAGGTCTGCCCCACCCCGTGGGGATGTCTGTGTCTGGGGAGGAGCCCGGGGCTGGCCTGGCCTTGGAGCTGGGGGTTCTGTTTCACACAGTCCTGCCTCTGCAGCCCAGATCCTGGAGCCCTTCACACCCAGAGGCCAGCCCACACCGCGGCCCGCTATGGTTGGTGGCCTTCCCTGGGGGTGGCCCCCGAGGCCACACCTGAGCTGCCTCATGTCCCAGGCTAGGTGAGGGAGGAGACCGCCCTGGGCCGGGATCAGGGCGCTTGGGGGCAGGTCCGGCTCTCTTCCTCAGCCCCTTAAGTTCTCCTGGCTTCTGAAAGCCAATAGTTCCTCATTTTGGTGCCGGCTGAGTCCCGGCCCAGGCCTGGGGCAGGAGAGGGAGGTTCAGCCCCCAGCTCTGTCAGCAGTCCAGCAGCAGCAGCAGCAAGGGCAGGGACTGGGCTCCTGGGGATAGGGCCCTCGGCCCCTCTGGCACAGCTGGTCAGCAGCTTCCATGGGGGACCCTGGGTGGAGCCACAGTGTCCAGCACCGATCTCTGGGCCTGATGCTGCCCCAGCTGAGTCCCGCAGCAAGCGCAAGAAAGAGGAAAAGTGCTTGGTGTCCACCTCTGAGAAGGCCTCCCGTGTGAACACGGCCCCCCAAGGGGCCAGGCAAGAGCGTCTGCTCCCGTGGCTGGGATGGTTCCTGCCCACGAGCCCTGTGCAGGGCTGCGGCTCTTCCCAGTGACCTCCTGCTCTGGTCTGGGGCCCCACAGACAGCATGCCACCTGCTCAGAGACAGATTGGGCCACCTGTCAGATTGGCGGCTGGGGGCACTGTCCGCTCCTTCCAGGCAGCTTTGAGGGCTTCTCAGAGGAGGAACCCCCCTGCCCTGCTGGTCTGAAGTGGGGTGCTGAAGGCCGAGGCAGTTTCCAGGGGGCTATGTCTCAGGCTGCGTGGGTGGCCGTGGGAGGAACGTGCTCTGTGATTGTCACTGCACCTGCCTGGGGTCCATGCCCCGTCCTCAGCTGGGGTCTGGCTTTGAACCTAGGTGAGTTCTGGGGCTCTGAGGACAGGCCAGAAGCAGGAGTGTGGGGGGTCTCTCCTGGGGGAAGCAAGGGAGGCCTGGGCCTGCGTGACTCAGACGTGGTAGGGTGGCACGGGGGCCACAGCTTGGTGGGATGGTGGGGGCTTGAGGGTAATCCAAGTCTTTCAGGGACCCAGCCATGGAAAGTGGGGGTTGGGGACCAGCAGGAGGTGAGGACTCTGGATCCCAGCCCTGCCAGGTGTGTTTTCAGAGCTGGGGCCTGCTTTGGAGGAGATGGAGGGCACAGAACACTGCTAAGCCCGGGCCCTGGGCCTCCTTCCCACCAGCGAGGGGGAGAAGCTATTTTAAGTGGAGCCAGCAGTTGACAGGGGCAAGGGGCAGGTGGTGGGAGGGAGGTGCTCCAGCATGGCCCCCCCACTCCCTCTCAGCCTCAGAGATTGGCCAGGGGAGCTGAGGGGCTTGGCCTCCCCACTCCCATCTTGGCACCCAGCCTGATCTGGTGACCACCCTGAGCGACCTCAGGAGAAAAGGATGTTAGGGAGGAGGGCGGGAAGGCGGGGCGCCCCAGGCAGGCCGTCCAGGCTCAGCAAAGCTCGCTGGAGGGTCCCCCAGTTCCGCATCTAGACCTGGGGCACAGTGGCTCTTGACCAGGCCCTGGAGGGTTCGAAGTCCTCAGCTCCACCATGAACAGAGCAAGCCCCCACGTGAGGCAAGGGGCTGGACCTGGCCTCCAGGGGCACCCATCTCCCCACACAGCTCCAGCCACGGGCATCACCTCCCACTCACTGTCCTGCCCCCACTCTGAGATGGGCATTTCCTCATTGGGAAATCCCGGTCCCTCTGGCCTCCCAAAGCCCTGAGTGTTTGCCCCTGCGGGGCCCAGCCCACATCCTGGGCTGCCTCACCCTTGGCCTGGACCCAGGTCCTGCCCAACACCCTGTGCCTCACCAGCCCCCAGCTCATCCTGGGCAGACACAGCCCCTCTCCCCTGCTGAGACGGCCCTGTCCCCGCTCCCCTCCCCCATGCCACCCCCAGCTCATCCTGGGCAGACACAGCCCCTCTCCTCTGCTGAGATGGCCCTGCCCCCACTCCCCTCCCTCATGCCACCCCCAACTCATCCTGGGCAGACACAGCCCTCTCCTCTGCTGAGACGGCTTTGCCCCCGCCCCCCTCCCCCTATGCCACACATGGCCCCTCCCTCGGGGCTCCAGGCAACGCTGGGCTCTGAGAGCCCCCACTGCCCCTCTCAGCCCAAGTGCCCCAGCCTGAGGCATCTCTCCCAGGCTGTTTGTACTGGGGACGAGTTCTGGGTGTTGGGGTGAGACTCTGTTGGCAGGGCTTTTCCAGCAGAACCCAGCCGTGTGTGTCTGCACATGTGTGGTCATGTGTGCAAGTGGTGTCTGGCACACAGGCTTGGCGCGGCGCCCCAAGCTAATTGTGGGGTTCAGCGGTGATGGGCGAGGCGGGGCTGGGGTGACCGCTGAGGCGCTGACAGGCTGACGGGGAGATTACAGGCCTTGCTTACTGCTCACTGGCTAGGGCCTCACCCGTCCACCCCCCAACGCCCACCCTGGGGGTGAGAAGGGGGCTGTGGGCGGGGGCTGGTCCTGAGCCAGCTGCATCCAGGCAGGTCCTGGTCTCTGAGCAGCTGGCTGCTGCGGGGTTGAGCTGGAAAGGGGGAGATGCATGGGGGCCACTCAGAGGAGAGCCTGCAGGTGGGGCTGGGCACCGGTGGGCCGGGAGGCCTCCTTTCAGGAGAGACTCCGAGGGACTGAGCCCCAGAATCCCACGAGAGTCCCTCCGTAGCCGCCTGCTGTCTGACTGCATGTCCTGTCCTGATGAGCTGGTGGTTCCTGCAGTGGCCACCGGCCTCATGTGTGTGCCCAGAGCGCCTGGCAGTGCCCGCCCCTCCCGCGGGAGGTCCTTAGGAAGCACGGAGACATCGGTGGGTTCGTTGCGCTGCCCAGCTTTCTGACCCGAAGGACTGCTGTGTAGCAAGAGGGGGCTGCAGCTGTGCCCAGGCTGGACAGGATGGGGGCTGGGACCCCGAAAGGGGTGGTTGAGGAGAGAGGTGGTTCTGCAGGCCTGGTCATGTGGGGACAGGCCGCCATAGCCAACTGGATCCCACCTTCTGTCTGAGGGCTGGGGAGGACCATCCTTCAGATGTGCCAGTGGGCCGTGGCCAGAGAGGAGGCTGAGGGCCTCACAACTGGGATGGGAGGGCAGCCTGGGGCCCCAGTCTAGGGACCTACCATATACAGGGGCTGCACTTGGTGCAGAGGTGGAGAGGGGGCTGGGGCAGGCCCCTTGGGCATGGCCAGGTGAGCTCAGGGGGTGCCTGAGGGCCAGGGCTAGATACAGAGGCCCTGGGTACCAGGTGGCCTGGGTGCGTCAGGAGGTGTGGACCAGTGGGGGCTGTGACTGACTCGGCTGGAGCAGGTGACAGGAGGACCTGGGGCTTCATGGGGCACCCCCAGGATCCTGGGCTGGTGGCCCCATTGCTGCCACCAGCCAGGGTGACTTTTCCTGCTGGGACCCAGAGACCAGACTGCAGGGGAGGCTGGCCCCAAAGTAGGAGCCCCGCCCTGGAACCAGGCTGGTGGAGAAGGGGTGCGACGGCCTCCACCTGGGAGGGGTCCTCAGCCGAGAGTCCAGCGGGGATCGCTGTAGACGCTGACGCGAGGCTCAGGCCTTGACGTCAGTCTGTCCCTGGAGTCCCGCCCCGCCCCACCCCAGCTCCTAGGTCGGATTGTGCCGGGAGCGCTCGGCCTTTGACCCGGGTGAGTCTGGCCTTGACCCTGGGTCCAGAGTCCTGCGGGAGGCTGCTCCGGGCAGGGTCGTGCATGATTGGCAGCTGGGCCGGGAGGGGCCGAGCCCTGAGACCGACCCGGGGCACGGGCGGAGCCACCATCGGCGGGGCGGAGCCGCTCCCCGAGCCCCTTCCCCGGCCCGGAGGACTTAGGTAATGGCCGGCTGTGCGATCCGATGTGCCTGACGCCAGGTGAGCGCCCCGCGGGGACGAGGTCTCCTGCGCTCGTGTGACTGTCGCCGCCGCCGGCATTGTTACTCGGGTCAGGCTCCCACCCGCCCGCGCGTCCTGGGTCCCCGGCCTGGTGAGGTTTGTCCCACAGGCGGCCACGTGCTCCCTCCAGGTGCGCGGGGCCGAGGGGCGGACGGGGCGCCGGAGTCCCCGGGAGGGCGCGGGAGGTGGCCGTGGAGCTTGGGCTCGCGGGGGGCAGTGGGCGGCGCCGAGGAGGCCCGGGCCTAGTCCCCGCGCTTCCTGGCCCCGGGCGCGCTTTGCCCCTGGCTCCCAGGCAACCGTTCTGTGCCCTCCGGGGAGTCTGGCGGCGCCGGCGCCGGGGGAGGGGCTGTGCCACCTGGGTCGGCCTGGGAGGAATAGTCCAGGGCCCTCCACACACGCCAGGGTGCCCGCCTTCGGCTCTGGCCGGGTACCGCGCTCGCAGACCCACCCAGGAGACGCCGCTCCCCGCCTCCTGGGCTGAACTCTGACCCGGGTCACCGGCGGGTGGGGCTGGGTGGCGGGGCCGCCGGTCTCTCCCTCGCCGGGTCTCCCGCGCGCTCTCGAACCAGTCCCTCCCCGCGTCTACCCACGGGCGCGGTGCTGCGGGGAGGGGCGGCTGGGGTCCTTGCCGACCCCCCACCCCCGCCCCGCGGCGCCCCCCTCGCGCTTGTTTTGAAAGCAGCGGAGGCTGGGATTCGCCGGCGCGTCTGTTTTGTTTCCTCTGATTTGTTTAGCGCTCTGGGCTAATTGCAGATTTGCGTGTGTCGCTAGCTTTGGCCCGGCCCCCTGGCTGCTGGCTGCGGGGCCTCCCTGGCTTCGCTGTGACGCCTGTCGCCCCGTTGCGTCCGGGACAGCCACTCTCAGACGCGCCTTGGCCTGTGCTTGGGGCAGCCAATCGCTCACTTTGTCCGAGGCCGCTTCCCCCGCCCCCGCACTGGGCCCCCCACTCCCCGCCCCGTGCAGGGCCTGTGTCCATCCCAATCCTTTGAGCCCTGGAGGGCCGCACAGCCCTGGGACCCCTGCCTGCTCCACCGCCCATGTCCTAGGTGCTCATGCCACCCCCTCCCGTCCTCCCAGGTCTAGGCCTGAGCTGTCCTAGTTCTCCATGGCTGCTGCTGCCTGGATCCCCATCTTGGCCCCTGCTGGGCCGCTGCTCATGCACCTCCTCTGCCCCCTCCTCTGGGCCCTGCCCTCTCTGGTTTCCGTGCCGGAGCCCACAGCCTGGTCTGGCCAAGAGCAGCCCCCAAGCTGGGCCTGTCCTCCCACTGGGCCTGACTGCTTTGTGCTGGTTTGATTTTAGCATTAAGAATGATTCAGTCTGGCTGAGTGTGGTGGCTCACGCCTGTAATTCCAGCACTTTGGGAGGCCAAAGCGGGTGGATTGCCTGAGCTCCGGAGTTCGGGACCAGTCTGGGCAACACGGTGAAGCCCCATCTCTACTGAAATACAAAAAATTAGCCGGGCGTAGTGGCATGCACCTGTAGTCCCAGCTACTCGGGAGGCTGAGGCAGGAGAATCGCTTCAACCCGGGAGGCGGGGGTTGCAGTGATCCAAGATCATGCCCCTGCACTCCAGCCTGGGTGACAGAGTGAGACCTGTCTCAAAAAAAAGAAAAGATGGCTCAGTCTGTTTGCTTGAAAATACTGAAAGGCAGAGAACCCCCAATTTTAGTCCCCTCTGGAACCATCTCACAGTGCGGCCAAGACTTGGGGCGGTCTCAGAACCAAGGCTGGCAGGAGTTGGGGGACCTGGCAGCCCCTACTCTTGGCCTCATCTGGAGTAGGGCTCTGTCCTTCCCCCTGAGATGCCTCGTTTACCTTTACCTGGTGGGAGGGGCGGGGACCAGACTCAGCCTGTGCAAGGGGCCTGGGGGCTGCTGGTCAGAAAAAAAAAAGGGACCTGAGGAGGGGGCCACAGGTGCCAGCTAGCAAGTAGCTCCTGCTGCCTCTCAGGCTGTCTAGGTTGTAGGAGGGAAGCCCAGCATCCCTGTGCTGCCCTTGGCCCGCATCGGAGTTCTGACTGGGAGAGGAGACCCTTCTGCTCTGTTGGCCTGCGGGTGACCTGCAGGGGCAGGTGTTCTTTTGGGCTCCCGCCCCTGCATGTCACCACCGCTTCCCAGCTCACTGAGCTTGGAACAGCAGGTGCCCAGTGACCAGATGCAGTGTTTGGACTTGTTGGGGCAGGGTGGGGGGGCAGCTGGGGCCTGTTGGTGAAGACCATAGACCAAGAGCAAGGCCAGTGCCTCAGGGGCTGGGTTAGGGAGGGTGTCGGGGTCTAAAGGGTGGACAGGGGCTTTCCAGGGAGCACAGTGAACACAGACGTGGGAATGTCGTGAGGCAGTGTTCTCTGAGTGGTGGGCACAGCTGTAAAGACTTCCACACCCACTCAACCTCAAGGCAGCCCTCTGAGGTGGGCGCCATAATGACCCCCAGATTACATATAGAGAAACTGAGGCACAGAGCAGCTTTCTGAATGGCCCACATGAGCCAGCTAGAATGTGACAGAGCTGGGGTGTGAACTCACTGTTCTGGCTCTGGAGTTCAGGCCTCGAGGTCCCTGCGTGCAGCAGCGTCAGGTGTGACCTCAGCCACCTAAGGAAGAAACTCCTTTTTCTGGGATAGCTAAGCGGGAATCCTGTGAGCAGGAGATGGAGCCTGGCTCAGTGTTGAGGGCAAGATGGATGGAGGTGGGAGAAGCCAGAGGCCGGGCAGAGGAGGTAGACTTGGGCCAGGAAGGGCCCCAGGCTGAGGGTGGAGGGATCCTGGTGTTATTCTGTGGGAGGGGAAATCCATGGCCGTCCGCCACTGTGAGGGCCAGGGAAGAGGGCGGCAGGAAGCCCCCTCCAGGAGAGTGGAGTATGGGCCCTGCCTCTGGCTTCCTGAGTGGATCGATCACTCAGGGGAGGTTGTTCAAGGGCGTGCGGGGTGGGCGGGGAGGAGGCCAGCCTCCCCTGACCTTGGCTGATCCCGCCCCCACGCCTGGGGGTGTGCTGCAGGGAGAAGTTTGGGGGCTGCAGGAGGCTGAGGGCGTGGGCACAGGGGCACACAGGCCGGTGTGGCATCCCTTCAAGGTGGCAGGTCTGGGGGCATCGTACCACCGCCATGGCTGCCACCTCCGTCGGTAGCTGCAATCTCCAGTCCCTGCGGGTCCCGGCTTTCTCAGGAGACCTGGTGCTGCCCTGTGCTTTGGCTTCTGAGTTTGCCAGAGGAGCAGCCTTTCGCCCTTTTCACGAAGGTGCTGTTGAGTCTCAGGTCGAAAGGAGACTCTCTGCCCCCCAAACCTCACCCTCTCCCCAGCCCTTTGGCCGGGTTAACCCTTACCTGTGCAGCAGGGTAGCACAGTCCATGCACAGCTGTGGCGCTCACCTCCCTTCCCGCCGCTCCCCGCTGGTATCACCGCATGTGCAACCCTGGGTCCCGCTGCACAGGGCACATGAGGATCCCGGTGGGGTGGGAGGAGAGCGGGGCCTGGCCCTGCGGGAGGAGGCCCTTTGCTGGCACCCAACCTGGCCAGGCTGGAGTGGACTCTGGGGCCTGAGCAGGATTCAGTAGCTGAACCTTGGTTGTAGGAGTGGCTATTGAGGGCCTGGAGAGTCACATCCTGAGGCAGAGTGGAGCCTACCTTCTTTTCTTTCTTTCTTTTCTTTTTCTTTTCCTTTTCCTTTTTTTTTTTTTTTTTTTTGAGACAGTCTTGCTCTTTCCCCAGGCTGGAGTGCAATGGTGTGATCTCAGCTCACTGCAACCTCAGGTGATCCGCCCGCCTCAGCCTCCCAAAGTGCTGGGATTACAGGCATGAGCCACCGCGCCTGGCTCAGCTTCTTATTTAGACAAGCGATATGTAAATATAGTCTTAAACTTGTGTTTTGCTTTAATCTTAGAATCAAGGTCTCGCTCTGTTGCCCACAATCACAGTTCACTGCAGCCTAGACCTCCTGGGCTCCAGCTACCCTGCCTCAGCCTCCTCAGTACCTGGGACTTCACCAGGTTGCACCAGGCTGCACCACCACACGCGGCCAGTTCATGGTCTAGTTCAAGTTCCTTGAACTTTTTTGTTGTGGGGTGTGTGTGTGTGTATTTTTTGAGACAGTCTCACTCTGGCCTGGGCTGGACTGCAGTGGCCTCCTCCTTGCTCCCAAAATTCACCACTATTTTCTTTTCTTTTCTTTCCTTTTTTTGAGACGGAGTCTCACTCTGTTGCCCAGGCTGGAGTGCAGTGGCAGGATCTCTGTTCACAGCAACCTCCACCTCCTGGGTTCAAGCGATTATCTTGCCTCAGCCTCCTGAGTAGTTGGGATTACAGGCACGTGCCACTACGCCTGGCGAATTTTTGTATTTTTAGTAGAGACGGGGTTTCACCACGTTGGTCAGGCTGGTCTCGAACTCCTGACCTCGTGATCCACCCGCCTCAGCCTCCCAAAGTGCTGGGATTACAGATGTGAGCCACTGCACCCAGCCTTAGCCGGCCACTATTTTAAATTTGGATTGAGGGCTTCTGGAGCCTCTCAGAGATGGATGGGGCCAAATACTGCACCCAGACTTCCCCATCAGAGTCAGCACAGACGCACCTGCATCTACCACGTAGTCTTCCACAGTATCCTCTGGTGGGAGGCTGGGTGGCTGCCAAATTTTCACTAAAGCCAACCATGCCGAGAAGCACCCTGGGTCTGTGCCTTCCTGTGGGTATAGTCGGTGTTTATCCAGAGCTAGAAGATACAATAGCAAGTGAAGATACAATAGCAAGCATTGCTGAATGCTACACTGTAACACTCTGAGGCTTTTTGTGAATGAATTCATTTAGTCCTTATAAACCCCTGGGGGTAGCTCACTATTCTGTCTGCATTCCACAGATGAAGAATGAGGCACAGAGAAGTTAAGTAACTTGCCCAAGGCCACACAGCTAGTAAGTGAAATTTCAGGACCATGGGTGTGCATATTTTTCAGAAAGCATGTGTTTTTTTGAGACGAAGTCAGGCTGGAGTGTAGTGGCGCGATCTCCGCTCACTGCAAGTTCCGCCCCCCGAGTTCATGCCATTCTCCTGCCTCAGCCTCCCGAGTAGCTGGGACTACAGGCGCCCGCCACCAGGCCCAGCTAATTTTTTTTTGTATTTTTAGTAGAGACGGGGTTTCACTGTGTTCACCAGGATGGTCTCGATCTCCTGACCTCATGATCCTCCCGCCTCAGCCTCCCAAAGTACTGGGATTACAGGCATGAGCCACCGCACCCGGCCTCAGAAAGCAACTTTTATTTTAAGCAAAATAATAGCCATACCCAGTTTAAACAGGCAGAAAGCGCCTGACAGAGGGGAGTGCCAGGAGCCCTGGAGGTGTCTGAGGAAGGAGTTGTGCAGGGGCCAGAGGGAAGGCAAAGGCCAGATGGGGTCCTGTGGGATGTTTCTTCCCCCAACCCCCGCCAGCATGGGACAGAGTTGGGGGCTCCACAGCAGACCGGGCTCCTCTTGTGACCGGCGTCTCTCCTTTGCCTCCTAGAGAATCTCGATGCTGGCCTGGAGCAGAAACTGAGCTGGACCACTGGAGCCTCGGTGAGGGGGCTGCACCCCACCTGGGAAAGGCAGTGGGTGGCTGGGGCTATGTGGACAGGGAGGCTGGAGGTATCTAGAACTGCCATGTGGTGTCTGCGAGGCTCTGTCCAGTCAGGTTTCAACCGTACCTATCACTCTGCCACCCCTCCCATGGCCTGGCCTGGATGGAAGTGGGGAGACCACAGAGCCACTGTGAGGCCCCCATGGTTCTCTGAGGCCAAGCTTTTGCTCAGGTGGAGTGGTCTGCAGTGAGACTGTGGCACTGGGTTCTGGGACATTAGGGCAGGGAATCTGAGCACTGGGGGTGTGGTGGTGGGGGGGTGCCTATGCAGAAGCTTTCTGGGCCAGAGTTGGTGTGGCCAATTGAAAGTGTCCCTCTGAGCTTCAGCCAGGAGGAAGGCACCAGAGGGCCTGAGGAAATCCCCACCAGCCCCGTAAGTGGGGGTCCCAGGAGGGCTTCAAAACAGGAAGTGCCTGCTGCCCGCCCTCCCTCCCATTCCAGGAACACAGGCAGCAGGAAGCATAGCTGGCTGTGCCTGGCGCCTCCTGCACCGCCGGAGCTTCGCTGCTGGTCCGGTGGGTTGCCCTTTGCTCCTGGGCCTGGGCAGGCAGGTCACCTGAGGCCTTGTTTGTCCAGGAACCAGAAGGCAGCTGCCACCTGTAGGGTGTCACCCCAGCCACACCTGCCACCCTGGAAAGCCTGGGCCGGCAGGACCCTGGGAGTCAGGCTTTCCCTGGTGGCACACGGTAGTGTTTATTGAGCGCTTCGGGTGTGCCAGCCCCCGGCAGGGACAGGAGAGCCTTCTTCCTGTACCAGGGCCCCTACAGCCCTGGCGGGTGTGTGAGTGGCTTCCCTGGGTGGAAGTTGGCGGGGACGGATGAGGGGTGGCTGGCGGGGGCCCAGAGCCATTGCTTTTCCTGGGGCCAGGGGCGCCACAGGGTTCACCGGGCTGCCCCACCACGGTCGGGGCCAGATCTGAGGGGACCGTGGGCCCCGCCCCCGCGCCGCCCCCGCGCTTCCCTCCCGGCTGCGGGCGCATTCCATTCATTCCCGGGAGCTGCGCCGGGCCGAGGCTGCCGCCACCACTGCCACCGAGCTGGGCCGGGTGAGCGGGGCCGGGAGGGGAGGGCAGCAGGCCTGGGCGTGGGGCCGAGGGGCCTGGATGTTGCCTGCCCCCGCTGGCGCCACTGGGTGCACTTAGAAGCCGGGGGCCTGCGGGACCTGCCCCCGGGTGGCCGTGGGTAGGGGAGGGGCGCGGCGGGGGTTGGGGAGCCTTTGGGCAGGCGCTGCTCCTCCCTGGTAGGGCCATGGGCTGTGGCTGTAGCCTATGGGCCTCTCCTGGAGGCCTGGGACTCCTGTGCCCTCCTCTCCTCTCCCCTGGACAGGCCACTGAGCCACAGCAGGGGACCCTGGCTGAGCTGGGCATAGAACCCCCTCCCCCAGGATCACGCCCAGAGGTTCCCGTGGGCTTGTAGAATCTTCGTGTCCCTCACTAAAGCCAGCATCTTCTCCTGGCTGATCACCCCTATCCTGGTGAAGCCTGGGGTCCCGTGGCCCTGCCCAGCCTCTCTGCCGCCAAGCAGCCAGGAACTCCCTAGCCTGTGGGTGGTCACCTCTCCCAGTGGCTGCTGTGCTCGTGGGCACCTGGGGGCTCCAGGGGTTGGGCAGGGGGCTTCGGGCTGGGCAGCAGCTGAGCACTGAACCCCCAGTGCAGGGAGGGGGTCCTGTGCCGGGCAGGAGCTGCCTGTCTGATGGGCGCACCCCCAGGGAACAGGAAGGCCAGTGCAGCCCTGTCTCACTCATGCGGGCCCTGGGGTGGCTCAGATGTTGTCAGTCGGTTGTGTCTTGGTTGTACCTCAAGAGATTTCAGGAAGCTTGCGGGCAGTCAGAACAGGGGGTTGCCACGGGCAGGTGGAGGGCGGCTGTGCCAGTAAATGCAGCTTCACCCAAAGCCGAGGCTTGGGAGAAACACTCCCCCTGGCTACAGAGCAGCAGAGCGGACTCCCTGCCCTCCTGGGAGGACAGAGACCAGGGGGTTGGAGCAGCAGAGCGTCCTGTCCCCTCCTGGGAGGCCAGAGGCCAGGGGGTTGGAGCAGCAGAGCGTCCTGTCCCCTCCTGGGAGGCCAGAGGCCGGGGGGTTGGGGGGTGTCAAAAGGGTGGAGAAACACAGTGGACAGTGGCCAAGCTGCTCCCACTGCATGTCAGAATCCCAGCCCCACCCATGCCCGCGGTGTGGCCTTGGGCAAATTCTGCTCCGTGCCTCAGTTTCTTCACCTGAGAAATGGGTCACAGGCTATCGTGGTCAGCCTGGCCGTCAGAGACACAGGGATGTGGAAACATTTGCATTTTGTGGCTTGTTTTTTCTACACTTAAAACTTTTTTTTTTTTTTTTTTGAGACAGAGTCTCTCTCTGTTGCCCAGGCAGGAGTGCAGTGGTTCGATCTTGGCTCGCTGTAAGCTCCGCCTCCCAGGTTCACGTGATTCTCCTGCCTCAGCCTCTGGAGTAGCTGAGACTACAGGCGGGTGCCAGCATGCTCGGCTAATTTATTTGTGTTTTTAGTAGAGACGGGGTTTCACCATGTTGGCCAGGCTGGTCTCAAACTCCTGACCTGGTGATCCGCCCGCCTCGGCCTCCCAAAGTGCTGGGATTACAGGCGTGAGCCACTGGGACCGGCAAAACTTTCAAATAGGTGGTGAGAAAGAGGATTGCATTTCGAGGGGATGAGACACATGGAGGGAATTGACACTTGCGGTGGCCTGAGAGGGTGTGGCAGTCTCTGGAGGCACGGGGTGGGCTTGCACAGGGAGGTGGGGGAGGCCAGGGCCTCCATCCCTCGTGACCCTCTGCCATCGAGTCTGGACACCCTTGGCACCTGCCATGGCAGGGCTGCCCTGGACACCTGGGAGCCCCCTGTACTGGTGCCCTCAGGGAAGATGACGGTGGGCCCA
Organism: Nomascus leucogenys; assembly: GCF_006542625.1. NCBI lineage: Eukaryota > Metazoa > Chordata > Mammalia > Primates > Hylobatidae > Nomascus > Nomascus leucogenys. The sequence goes on from NC_044387.1 coordinate 493,577, forward strand.
GGAGTGGGGGTGGTTGGGAGCATGAGGAGGGGGCACTGGCAGGGGAGGCTGACGTAGGGATCACTGGCCAGAATGGAGCAGGGTCCCTAGCGTGAGAGGGATGGACCACCCTGAGGAAGAGCTCAGAGGCAGAAGAGCCCTGTCTGCCACTTGTGTCTGAGCCCCCAAGATGCACTTGAGTCTGGTAGGGAGGGAAAGAGGGAGGACCACGCATGTCCTGCATCCACCTGTGGGGCCTTGGATCGTCCTCCTGTTGGGAGACCCTTAGCTCAGCCTGGTCCTCAGCAGCGCACCCGTCAAACCACACATCCCCCTCATCCACCCAGACCCAGGCACAGACCCCACACCAAGACATGCTCAGTTACACACACGCATATGGACACACCCTGTCCAGCCTGCAGACGTGGGGGCCTCCGCCTCTGAGACCTGGTGGATTTGGAGTTGCTCATGACTCTCCAGGTCCCCTTCTTGCCTCCCCTGTGCCCACATCAGAGGCTGTGCCCTGGGGATGGCATGGGCCGAACGAGGGGTGGGTGGGTGATTCTCCAAGGCTTTGCCCTGGGCGTGGCATGGGCCGAGCGAGGAGCTGTGGATGATTGCTGGCTTCCACTGTTTCACCGGGGCAGGGGGCCTGGAGGTGGTCAGGGAGGCTCTGGAGAGTCAGGCCGCCTAGGGGCTCTGGTGGGCAGTTGTAAACAGCATGTGCACCTGCTGGGCTATGCACAGTGCACCCCTCGCTCTCACCTGAGCCTCTGGTTTCCCGTGTCCTTCACCTCTGCCCCACGTGTGAGCCGCCTGTTCCAACGTCCAGGGGTCTGCCTGTCAGCCTGAGCCTGTGCGCTGGGGCCAGTGCGTCCTGACCACCTGGAGCTCCTTGGGGTCACAGGTCAGGGGGCATGTATGTGAGCACGTGACAGCCTTTCTGGGGGCATCGACTCCTTGCCTTGGGGATAGGCCTGCTGGTGTTTTGAGCACCTCTGGGAGGGATCCTGTGGCAGGCGGTGGCAGTGCCTTGGCCCCAGTGGTCGGTTAGGGTGGACTTGAGGAGGGCTGAGAAGTGGTCTCCAGCAAGACCTCGAGGGTGGCGGGGGTGTGAAGCAGGAAGGGGTGGAGCTCCAGGTTCCTCAGTTCGTGGAGTGGCATGACCCTCTCTCCCATGTTCTGACGTTTGGGGCAGGGACTGGAGAGGGATTTGATCGGGGGTCCTCTGGGTTGGGGCTCCCCTGACCCTTCTCTCTTCCCACAGGGTGCCAGGGGCAATGGCACTGCAGCTCTGGGCCCTGACCCTGCTGGGCCTGCTGGGCGCAGGTGCCAGCCTGAGACCCCGCAAGCTGGACTTCTTCCGCAGCGAGAAAGAGCTGAACCACCTGGCTGTGGATGAGGCCTCAGGCGTGGTGTACCTGGGGGCGGTGAATGCCCTCTACCAGCTGGATGCAAAGCTGCAGCTGGAGCAGCAGGTGGCCACGGGCCCGGCCCTGGACAACAAGAAGTGCACGCCGCCCATCGAGGCCAGCCAGTGCCATGAGGCTGAGATGACCGACAATGTCAACCAGCTGCTGCTGCTCGACCCTCCCAGGAAGCGCCTGGTGGAGTGCGGCAGCCTCTTCAAGGGCATCTGCGCCCTGCGCGCCCTGAGCAACATCTCCCTCCGCCTGTTCTACGAGGACGGCAGCGGGGAGAAGTCTTTCGTGGCCAGCAATGACGAGGGCGTGGCCACGGTGGGGCTGGTGAGCTCCACGGGTCCCAGTGGCGACCGCGTGCTGTTTGTGGGCAAAGGCAACGGGCCGCACGACAACGGCATCATCGTGAGCACCCGGCTGCTGGACCGGACCGACAGCAGGGAGGCCTTTGAGGCCTATACGGACCACGCCACCTACAAGGCCGGCTACCTGTCCACCAACACACAGCAGTTTGTGGCGGCCTTCGAGGACGGCCCCTACGTCTTCTTTGTCTTCAACCAGCAGGACAAGCACCCGGCCCGGAACCGCACGCTGCTGGCGCGCATGTGCAGAGAGGACCCCAACTACTACTCCTACCTGGAGATGGACCTGCAGTGCCGGGACCCCGACGTCCATGCCGCTGCCTTTGGCACCTGCCTGGCCGCCTCCGTGGCCGCACCTGGCTCTGGCAGGGTGCTATATGCTGTCTTCAGCAGAGACAGCCGGAGCAGTGGGGGGCCCGGTGCGGGCCTCTGCCTGTTCCCGCTGGACGAGGTGCACGCCAAGATGGAGGCCAACCGCAACGCCTGCTACACAGGCACCTCGGAGGCATCCCGTGACATCTTCTACAAGCCCTTCCACGGCGAGATCCTGTGCGGCGGCCACGCGCTGGTATGGACCTCAGTGTGTTCTTGCGGGGCCCGGACTGCAGGCGTCCGTGTGCGGGTTTGCGTGTCCCAGCCTGCTGGGGAGGGTGCATGTGAGCAGTGTGGCCGTGGTTCTCGCCGGCGTGGGCGCTCGCGTGGGTGGGTGCCGCATCTCTCAGTGCCATTCATGCCGGCGCCAGTCCCAGGCCTGTGTCGGGCACTGGGGCACACAACAGTGAGCACGGTGGGGCTCCCTGCCACGTGGGCCCTGTTCTCGGGGACGTGTATGGGACCACATGTGCCGGAGGGAAGGGAAGGCCCTGTCCCGAGTCTTGGAGCCGGAGTGGAGAGGGCCCTTCAGGACAGGGGGTCTGCCTGCCATTGACACGCTGCGGTCTGCAGGGCTCCAGCAAGAGCTTCCCATGTGGCTCGGAGCACCTGCCCTACCCACTGGGCAGCCGCGATGGGCTCAAAGCTACAGCTGTGCTGCAGCGTGGAGGCCTGAACCTGACAGCCGTGACGGTCACCGCCGAGAACAACCACACTGTTGCTTTTCTGGGCACCTCTGACGGCCGGATCCTCAAGGTTTGGCCCAGGCTGGGGCAGGGAGGCTCTGGAGGGCCTGTCTGTGCACAAGGCCCGTACCCTCACCAGCTGGCCCTCGCGCTCACAGGTGTACCTCACCCCAAACGGCACCTCCTCAGAGTACGACTCCATCCTTGTGGAGATAAACAAGAGAGTCAAGCGCGACCTGGTACTGTCTGGAGACCTGGCCAGCCTGTACGCCATGACCCAGGACAAGGTGAGCCAGACGCAGCCCTGGAGAGCACTCCAGGCCAAGTGTGCCCGATCATTGCATCCCAGGCCCTTATGACAGGCCTGGGGGCCAGAGGAGGATGGGGCGCTGCAGAGCTGGGCCCTTCTTGGGCTGGATGAGGGGTGGCTGGGTGGGTCCCGGGCACTGTCTCCATCCTGTGTCTCTCTGGCACTGCCCCTGTCTCTGCCGCTCCTTCTGTTTGTCCTTTGTGGTCTCAACCACGTCTCTCCCTCTGGCCCCGCCTCTGCCCCGTCTGGATGGAAGGGACCTGGGTGGGTGTCAGGGGTGTTGCTGAGGGTGGATGGGAAGACGGGGTCCCTGCACAGCCCCTGTGAGCTCAGTCAGTGGGGGACATGGTCCTGGGCCCCAAGCTTGTGGGGGGGTTAGTGCGAGAGACCCTCAGCCCGGCCCTAGAAGCACCCCTCGGAGGGAGCCAGTGCAGAGGACAGGAGCTGCCAAGGAGATGCCACAGCCAAGACCTCCAGGCTTCCCTGGGCTCCCATCGGGATCCTGGGCCTGGCACGGCCACCAGGCCACGGCCACGCAGAGCAGAGCCAGAGCTGTTTAATAATAAGCCTGAGGTGTCTGAGGCTTTCAAGGCCCTGGGACAGAGCTGGGTCAAGCTGGCGGTCCAGGGACATCTGGGGTCTGTGGAAGGCCCGTGTGGCCTCTGCCGTGGTCGCACTCACAGCCCCGCTGCCCTAGGTGTTCCGGCTGCCGGTGCAGGAGTGCCTGAGCTACCTGACCTGCACCCAGTGCCGCGACTCGCAGGACCCCTACTGCGGCTGGTGCGTCGTCGAGGGACGGTGAGTGCCTGGGGGGGGCTCGGGGACACGGCCTGCCTCTGGGATCCTGGGAGGTCGTGGCCTGGGTCGGGGGGCACACCGCACTGTCCTGGGAGAACAAGATTCCACCCTGGGCTGAAGCCGCCCCCTGCGCCTGTAGATGCACCCGGAAGTCCGAGTGTCCACGGGCCGAGGAGGCCAGCCACTGGCTGTGGAGCCGGAGCAAGTCCTGCGTGGCCGTCACCAGCGCCCAGCCACAAAACATGAGCCGGCGGGCCCAGGGGGAGGTGCGTGGTGGGGCTGGGGTGGGGGTCCTGGGGCCCAGGCCGGGCCAGGTGGGGGCTCCTCTAGGCTGGGAGCTGTTGGGACAGGCAGGGGAGGGCCCCACATCTCCCCCGCCTGGGCTCCGGGCACTGAGCCTTAGGGATGGAGCCCTCCATTGGCCCCCTGGACCCCTGTGACCCGGGCGGGGGGGTGGGGGTGGGGATTGTCCATATCCAGGGTGGACCCAGGCCCTGTCCCAGGAGTTGCTGGGGTGACCACAGAGAGGCCTGTGTTGGAAGACGTGGAGTCGGGTTCTGGAGGCTCCTCTGGGACATGCGCCCACACGCAGGGAGGTCGGGTCACGGGCAGGCGGGCTGACAGGACTCCGGGTTCCCGGTGTGAGCGGCACGGCCCCTCCCTCAGGTGCAGCTGACCGTCAGCCCCCTCCCCGCCCTGAGCGAGGAGGACAAGTTGCTGTGCCTTTTTGGGGAGTCACCGCCACACCCCGCCCGCGTGGAGGGCGAGGCCGTCACCTGCAACTCCCCGAGCAGCATCCCCGTCACACCACCAGGCCAGGGTGAGGCCCCTTCTCGGTCACGCGGGGCCCTGTGCACGTGGGCTATCGCCTCTGCCGGCCCCTGGGTGCAGGCTGGGCACAGGCACACTCCGCGGCCGCTCCGGGGGCCCAGCCTGAATGAAGCCTGTGGTTGCTGTGCCTATTGGGGAGGTTCTGGTCTCCTGGGCTGTCCGCTGCCACACCCCCCAGGCCCGTAGCAAAGGTGACTTGTCTTCCGCCTGCTCCCTCATCATGTCCAGAGCGGCATCCGGGTGCCAGGCGCCAGGACCCGTCGTCTCGGCAGACGCCCCTCACCCCTTCCTGCCATGTCCAGCCTCAGAGAGCAGGGCCATTCCCAGAGGCTGCAGGGCCTCGCATGTGGGCCAGGGCAGGCGTCGCGCCCATGTCCCCTGAGTTTTGGGGGCAGTGGGGCCACGCAGTGACGTGGGCAGGGACCTGGCAGTCCCCACCCAGACTCCAAGGAGCCGCTGCCTTCAGTGCCTGCGGGAACAGAGGGTACGAAAGCAAGCTGGGCCCTGGGGAGAAAGGCAAGCCTGGCGCTGCACCCGACACCCGAACCGAGATCTGATAGCAGGTGGCAGGTCCAGCCCAGCAAGAACGGGCGTCCTGGCAGCCCCACCCGAGATCTGATAGCAGGTGGCAGGCCCCCCCCAACATGAGTGCGGGGCGTCCTGGCAGGGCCCCCGAAGACCAGGGGTCTCCACCTCGGCCCCAGGAGTCGGCCCCAGGAGTCAGCCCCAGGGGAGGCCCAGCCTGGCCCTCGGCCCTGCGGCCGCCACCTTGACGCCTCCCCCTCTGCTGTCTGCAGACCACGTGGCCGTGACCATCCAGCTCCTCCTTAGACAAGGCAACATCTTCCTCACGTCCTACCAGTACCCCTTCTACGACTGCCGCCAGGCCATGACCCTGGAGGAGAACCTGCCGTGAGTGTCTCCTGCCCGTCGACCCCGCCCCGCCTGCCACCCCAGCCGTGCTCACGATCTTCTCTGGATACAGGTGCATCTCCTGTGTGAGCAACCGCTGGACCTGCCAATGGGACCTGCGCTACCACGAGTGCCGGGAGGCCTCGCCCAACCCTGAGGACGGCATCATCCGTGCCCACATGGTGAGGGGCCTCAGGGGACTGTTCAGGGCACGGCTGCTCCGCTGTGCCCAGGCAGCACCTGACCAGCCTTGCTCTCCCAGGAGGACAGCTGTCCCCAGTTCCTGGGACCCAGCCCCCTGGTGATCCCCATGAACCACGAGACAGACGTGACCTTCCAGGGCAAGAACCTGGACACTGTGAAGGTGCGGAGGGAGGGGTGCCAGCCAGTGACAGGCAGGCTGAGGTGCAGAGGGAGGGGGCGCTGGCCGGTGCTGATGGGTGTGTGGGGAGCCTGAGCTCCACTCGTGCCCCCCGACTCGGGGCCCCCACATGAGGTAGAGGGCACAGGATATATCGGGGACAGAGGCCAGGAGGGAGCACTCAGGGGCCTTTGGATGGGCCTGAACAGAGGCAGTGGAGGAGGCAGGCGTGTGGAGGTTGAGGGGCCAGTGCCACCTCCTGAGGAGGGAGCTGTGGGGGCCACGATGCCGGGTGGGCCGGGCGATGCCCTCAGGTGTGGATGAGTGGTGGAGGTGGCCGGGGAAACCCACGCAGGACGTTCGGAGGCTTCTGCAGACACAGGTGTTTGGGCTCAGGAGTGGCCAAGGGGTCAGCTGGCATGGGAGAGTCTGAGGGGCAGGCACGTGTGGGGTGAGGAGAGGGTTCCCACACTGTAGGCACTGAGGAGGGGCTGCGGGGTTCTGGGAGGAGGGCCAGGGTGCCAAAGCCGCCTGTCCAGGGTCCTGACGGCACGGTCTGCAGGGTTCCTCCCTGCACGTGGGCAGTGACTTGCTCAAGTTCATGGAGCCAGTGAGCGTGCAGGAATCTGGGACCTTCGTCTTTCGGACCCCAAAGGTACGGCCCCAGGGCAGGCCGGCTCAGCTGCTGGACCCCAGGGCCCCGGGTGGGGTGGGGGAGTCACCTCCAGGACTGTGAGGGGAGGGGCAGCAGGGAGACCCCAGGGACCAGAGCCCAGCCAGGGGCTCGCCATGCCCTGTGCTGCTGGGGAAGCCCCCTCTGCCCTCTGCCTCCCCGGGGACAGAGTGGCACAGAGCAGCGTCCATGGGGTTCCCAAATTTCCGACACTTGAAGGCCTCCCCTGCTGCCCTTGGCTGGGAAGGGACCCAGTGGCCACAGGGAGATTGCCCTTGTGACCCCTGCCCCGCGCCCCTCAGTGGGGGCAGGAAGTGCAGTGTGCCCCTGCGTGTTCCCCAGCTGTCCCACGATGCCAACGAGACACTGCCCCTGCACCTCTACGTCAAGTCTTATGGCAAGAATATCGACAGCAAGCTCCATGGTGGGGGCCACGGGCGTGGTGGGGGGCGGGCGGGGCACGGGTGGGCACAAGGGGGTCGGTGGGGGGACAGGTGGGCGCAGTGGGGAGCAGGTCGGGGGCAGGCAGCCACGGGGTGACCACTGACGGCAGCTCTCCCCGCAGTCACCCTCTACAACTGCTCCTTTGGCCGCAGCGACTGCAGCCTGTGCCAGGCCGCTAACCCCGACTACAGGTGTGCGTGGTGTGGGGGCCAGAGCAGGTGCGTGTATGAGGCCCTGTGCAACACCACCTCCGAGTGCCCACCGCCCGTCATCACCAGGGTGAGCCCCTCGAAGCCTGGCCTACACCCTCCCGCATCCCTGGCCTGAGCCCCTCCCTGCTCACCCGGCTCTGTGCTTTCAGATCCAGCCTGAGACGGGCCCCCTGGGTGGGGGCATCCACGTCACCATCCTGGGGTCCAATCTGGGCGTCCGAGCAGGGGACATCCGGAGGATCTCGGTGGCCGGCCGCAACTGCTCCTTTCAGCCGGAACGCTACTCCGTGTCCACCCGGTGAGTGGACAGCCCTGGCCTGGGCCCTGTCGGCTGGGTCAGTACCCACGCTGGGGTTCCGGGTGACCGGGTGGGTGGAGAGGCTGAGGGGGTGAGGGTGTCAGGGTATGGGGTGGGTCGGGGAGTGCCTGGGCCACCCTGCCTGTCGCCCGCCAGGATCGTGTGTGTGATCGAGGCTGCAGAGGCGCCCTTCACTGGGGGTGTCGAGGTGGACGTCTTCGGGAAACTGGGCCGCTCGCCTCCCAGTGTCCAGTTCACCTTCCAAGTAAGCACCTGGCCTCGGGGACCTGCCGAACCCGGGAGGAGGGGCTTTGCCTGCTGCCTCCCCCTGACAGTTACCATCCAGCCCAGGACTGAGGGCGTCCTGTGCCCCGTCCTCACCCGAGTGCCCCTGCGGCTCTTTCAGCAGCCCCAGCCTCTCAAGGTGGAGCCACAGCAGGGACCGCAGGCGGGCGGCACCACACTGACCATCCACGGCACCCACCTGGACACGGGTTCCCAGGAGGACGTGCGGGTGACCCTCAATGGCGTCCCGTGTAAAGTGTGGGTGTCACCGCCAGCTGCTGAGTCTGGTTGGCCCTGGCCCTGGGTATGGAGGGGGGCACTTACTGAGACCTGAGTGGCCCTGAGGGGATGGCGGGGCCAGCCTGGTTGGGCTGAGGCTGGTCCCGGGGGAGGGGTTGATGCAGACCAGCACCCTCCCTCCCCCAGGACGAAGTTTGGGGTGCAGCTCCAGTGTGTCACGGGCCCCCAGGCGACACGGGGCCAGATGCCCCTGGAGGTCTCCTATGGGGGGTCCCCCGTGCCCAGCCCCGACATCTTCTTCACCTACCGCGAAAACCCCATACTGCGAGCCTTCGAACCGCTACGAAGCTTTGCCAGGTGAGGCTGGTGCCCCCCCACCCCCCTCCACTCTCCACACCCAGCTTCCTCCTCAGTGCCCTTGGCTGACTGCGCTGAAAGGAATGTGGTGGGGCTGGTCTGTGCAGCGGGAGGAGGCCTCCGGAAAACCCCACTGCACCCCAGATCCACGTCCTCCTAGAAACTCAGACAGGCACACCAGAGGCTCCACGCTCACCAGGCCCCGCGTGCCCCCCGCCTACTTGCGGCACAGTCTCGTGCTTGGCACGGCCCACCGTGTTGCCCCTTTGCCCACCCAGACCCACACATGCACCTGGAAGCCCCGTGTGGCCAGAGCCAGGGTGGGTGTGGATGGGAGGGCGGAGCCTGCAGGGATCACCCCTGCCAGCCGAGCCCACAAAGGCACTGCCCTCCCCAGTGGTGGCCGCAGCATCAACGTCACGGGTCAGGGCTTCAGCCTGATCCAGAGGTTTGCCATGGTGGTCATCGCGGAGCCCCTGCAGTCCTGGCAGCCGCCGCGGGAGGCCGAATCCCTGCAGCCCATGACGGTCAGTCCTGGCGTGGGCTCAGCTCTGGCACCGGCCGGTGGGATCGTGCCCGGGAAGGGCGGGGTCTGTGCCCGGGGGCTGACGGCTGGGACTTGCCTGCAGGTGGTGGGTACAGACTACGTGTTTCACAATGACACCAAGGTTGTCTTCCTGTCCCCGGCTGTGCCCGAGGAGCCAGAGGCCTACAACCTCACAGTGCTGATCGAGATGGACGGGCACCGTGCCCCGCTCAGGACGGAGGCCGGGGCCTTTGAGTACGTGCCTGACCCCACCTTTGAGAACTTCACAGGTGGCGTCAAGAAGCAGGTCAACAAGCTCATCCACGCCCGGGTGAGGACGGTGCAGCCCCGGGGGTCTGGGCTGAGAGCTGGTCCACCTGTCCCTGGTTCCCTCGTGCTCATCCCGACCGCTGCACCCTCCCCAGGGCACCAATCTGAACAAGGCGATGACGCTGCAGGAGGCCGAGGCCTTCGTGGGTGCCGAGCGCTGCACCATGAAGACGCTGACGGAGACCGACCTGTACTGTGAGCCCCCGGAGGTGCAGCCCCCGCCCAAGCGGCGGCAGAAACGAGACACCACACACAACCTGCCCGAGTTCATTGTGCGTGAGCGGGGGCGGGCGGGGGGTGCCCCCACGGGACCGCGCTGAACCCGGCCCCCCACACAGGTGAAGTTCGGCTCTCGCGAGTGGGTGCTGGGCCGCGTGGAGTACGACACACGGGTGAGCGACGTGCCGCTCAGCCTCATCTTGCCGCTGGTCATTGTGCCCATGGTGGTCGTCATTGCGGTGTCTGTCTACTGCTACTGGTGAGCCCGCCCCGCGGCTGTGCCCACACCCCCAGCCCTTGGCCCTCCCGCCTCGGCCCCTCTGGCCTCATCCGCCACCCTGCACAGGCAGGCGTGTAGATCCACCTCCTCATGCGGGCAGCTGAGCGGCCGGCCTGGCAGGACCTAGGAGCCTCCCTGTGCCCTGCAGGAGGAAGAGCCAGCAGGCCGAACGAGAGTATGAGAAGATCAAGTCCCAGCTGGAGGGCCTGGAGGAGAGCGTGCGGGACCGCTGCAAGAAGGAATTCACGGGTAGGGACTGCTCGGGGGCTGGTGCTCGGGCGCCTCCTGGGGCGGGAATGCTGTGTGTGGGGCGTGGGGGTCAGGGCCCCAGGTGGCCAGGGACGTCTCACGCCAGCATCCCCCTAGACCTGATGATCGAGATGGAGGACCAGACGAACGACGTGCACGAGGCCGGCATCCCCGTGCTGGACTACAAGACCTACACCGACCGCGTCTTCTTCCTGCCCTCCAAGGACGGCGATAAGGACGTGATGATCACCGGCAAGCTGGACATCCCCGAGCCGCGGCGGCCGGTGGTGGAGCAGGCGCTCAACCAGTTCTCCAACCTGCTGAACAGCAAGTCCTTCCTCATCAATGTGAGCCGGGCGCTGGGCGGGCGGGAGGGCACGCGGGCGGCGCCGGGCAGGCTCTGACCGCCGGTCCCTACAGTTCATCCACACCCTGGAGAACCAGCGGGAGTTCTCGGCCCGTGCCAAGGTGTACTTCGCGTCCCTGCTGACGGTGGCGCTGCACGGGAAACTGGAGTACTACACGGACATCATGCGTACACTCTTCCTGGAGCTCCTGGAGCAGTACGTGGTGGCCAAGAACCCGAAGCTGATGCTGCGCAGGTGCACATGGGCGGGGCCACGGGCGGGGCGGCCACAGGGGCTCTGGGGCTGGTGGCGGGTGGCACAGAGGCCTGTTGGGCCCCCAGTAGCTGGCAGGTGCCAGCCAGCACTGATGGTGGGGGGCAGTCTAGGGGTGGTGTCCCTGGCAGCAAACACAAAGCCGGACTCTAGCCCTTCCTGTCCAGCGGTTTCAGCCGGTCACAGCGTCAGCCCTCTGCAGAACAGGAGGAAGGTGGCAAGACTTCCCACAAGGGCTGGAGCTGCCACCAGGCAGTCCTCACTGCAGGCCACACCAGGCCTGGAGAGGGGCGAGGCTGGCGCAAGGGTGGCCGGGTGCTTGGAGGAGTCATTTGGGCCTCAGGAATACTACAGGGTCACTCGGTACAAGGCCTCCCTGCACCCCCAGGTCTGAGACTGTGGTGGAGAGGATGCTGTCCAACTGGATGTCCATCTGCCTGTACCAGCACCTCAAGGTGGGTCCCACCCCAGCCTGGCTGGGGGTTGAGGGGCGAGGCAGACTGCTGCCATCCCCTCCAGTGTTCCCCTATCTGTACAGCACCTTGAGGTAGGCCCTGCCTGGACAGGTTTGCTTCCTGCCCCTGACATGGTCAGCCCCGTCCATGCCTCTGGCCAGGGCTCCGGGGGCCCCTTCCAGGCCCTAAGTCCCCTGACCTCCCAGCCTCCCCTCCGTGTTACTCCAGGACAGTGCCGGGGAGCCCCTGTACAAGCTCTTCAAGGCCATCAAACATCAGGTGGAAAAGGGCCCAGTGGACGCGGTACAGAAGAAGGCCAAGTACACTCTCAACGACACGGGGCTGCTGGGGGACGACGTGGAGTACGCACCCCTGGTGAGCTCCGGGGGTGGCGGCCGCCATGGGCGCCTCGGATCTGGGCTAAGGAGCTTGGACATCCCCTGGCCACAGATGGGACCCACAGGCCAGAGGCCGTCCACCTCCTCTGTGGATTCGAGTTGCAGCCTGCTCTAACTCGGCCTCAGGGAAGGGCCTGGGTGCTGGTGGCTGTGGGCTCTGGAGGCTCTAAGTGTGCGGGCCCCGCATCAGCTCTTCCCGGGCGCCCCCACCTCCTGGAGGCCATACAAGGGCCTGGCACACCAGGTGTGTCCAGGGTTGTGTGCACATGTGACTGGTGGGTGTGGCAGGAGCCTGTGCACGCGAGACATGTGTATTCCGTGTCTATACATTGGCTTCCGTGAGCTTGCATGACAGCCTGATTGAGTGGTTCTGAGCCGTCCCCATCTTTCTGTCCCGCTGAGCCGGAGCAGGCAGAGGAAGGGCAGAGTCATCTCGGAAGCCTCAGGGGCTCGGAGCCTGGCTGACGGAGGCCTGCTGCCCGAGGGTGCCGCTGTGGTGGGCAAAGCTGGCGGGGCAGAGAGTGGCTCCTGCGTGGTGCAGGTAAGAGCAGGGCCTCCCATCGGGCTTCATCCCGGATGTCTCGGCAGATGGTGAGCGTGATCGTGCAGGACGAGGGAGTGGACGCCATCCCGGTGAAGGTCCTCAACTGTGACACCATCTCCCAGGTCAAGGAGAAGATCATTGACCAGGTGTACCGCGGGCAGCCCTGCTCCTGCTGGCCCAGGCCAGACAGCGTGGTCCTGGGTGAGTTCCGGCCCCTGCCCATCTGCACACAGGCGCCCATGTGCCTGGCCTGTGTCCTGGGGCAGTATACTGTCTGGCCAGCTTTCTCATGTGGGAGTGGTGGGAAGTGGGAGGAACCTGGGTGGCCGGGGCCTAAGCTGGGCTGTCTCTTCCCACAGAGTGGCGTCCGGGCTCCACAGCACAGATCCTGTCGGACCTGGACCTGACGTCACAGCGGGAGGGCCGGTGGAAGCGCGTCAACACCCTTATGCACTACAATGTGAGTGTGTGGGCTGGGGCGGGCGAGAACCGGGCACCCTGCCTGGGGGCACAGCCCACTCTCACTGCCATGTTCCCCAGGTCCGGGACGGAGCCACCCTCATCCTGTCCAAGGTGGGGGTCTCCCAGCAGCCGGAGGACAGTCAGCAGGACCTGCCTGGGGAGCGTGAGTCCCTCCCTGTTGCCCGTTTCCTTCCAGCCCCTGGTGGTCGGCGTGGACCATGTCCGCCCTGGACACATGCACCCCTGTCCACCCTGCCACTACCGTTTTCCGTGGGACCCAGGCCCCCAGACCTGGGTAGGGGTCCCTCAGCGCCCGCTCCCCACAGGCCATGCCCTCCTGGAGGAGGAGAACCGAGTGTGGCACCTGGTGCGGCCAACCGACGAGGTGGATGAGGGCAAGTCCAAGCGAGGCAGCGTGAAAGAGAAGGAGCGGACGAAGGCCATCACCGAGATCTACCTGACACGGCTGCTCTCGGTCAAGGTGGGCCCCTGTGGGTGTGTGGGCCGGCACCAGGAGCCGTGACCACGGCGTCACGCCAAGACCCTCCCCCCACAGGGCACACTGCAGCAGTTTGTGGACAACTTCTTCCAAAGCGTGCTGGCGCCTGGGCACGCAGTGCCACCCGCTGTCAAGTACTTCTTTGACTTCCTGGACGAGCAGGCAGAGAAGCACAACATCCAGGATGAGGACACCATCCACATCTGGAAGACGAACAGGTGAGGCTCCACGCCCACCCCTCGGCCCAGCCCCAGCTCCACCTCTCACTTCCGGGAGGCTCCGCACCCACCCCTCGGCCCAGCCCCAGCTCCACCTCTCACTTCCGGGAGGCTCCGCACCCACCCCTCGGCCCAGCCCCGGCTCCACCTCTCACTTCCGGGAGGCTCCGCACCCACCCCGCGGCCCAGCCCCAGCTCTCATTCTCCGCTGCTCTGCCTCAGCTTACCGCTCCGGTTCTGGGTGAACATCCTCAAGAACCCCCACTTCATCTTTGACGTGCACGTCCACGAGGTGGTGGACGCCTCGCTGTCAGTCATTGCGCAGACCTTCATGGACGCCTGCACACGCACGGAGCATAAGCTCAGCCGTGTGAGTGGGGTGGGGGCAGGTCTGGGGCAGGGAGGCCTGGGTCTGTCCCCAGGAGACTTCTTGTGAGTTGGGACCTTGTCTGGGGTGTGGATTTGCACATCTTGGGCTGGAGCCCTTGATGTAGGGGGTGGCGGGTGGCCGAGGCTGGGGGCACAGGGGCCTGGCAGAGCCTGGGAAGATCCCGAGACCCCTTGCCCTCTCTCCTGCTGAGACCTCTCACCACAGACATAAGCAGAGAAACTGAGTTTCACTACAGATCACAAAATAAGTAGTTTTCTTTTTCTTTTTTCTTTTTCTTTTTTTTTTTGAGATGAAGTCTCGCTCTGTGGCCCAGGCTGGAGTGCAGTGGCGCGATCTCGGCTCACTGCAACCGCTGCCTCCTAGGTTCAAGCGATTCTTCTGCCGCTGCCTCCCGAGTAGCTGGGACTACAGGCATGTGCCACAACGCGCGGCTAGTTTTTGTATTTTTGGTGGAGACGGGGTTTCACTATGTTGGGCAGGCTGGTCTCGAACCCCTGACCTCAGGTGATCTGCCCTCCTCAGCCTCCCAAAGTGCTAGGATTATAGGCATGAGCCACTGTGCCCGGCCCATGGTTTTCTTGATGAAAGTGTCAGGAATTCGGGGCAGGGGAAGCTACCCAGGGGTACTCTGAGCGGTCCCAGCCTGGCTCCCTTGGTCAGGTGTCACTGGGTTTTGCCCCCAACAGGATTCTCCCAGCAACAAGCTGTTGTACGCCAAGGAGATCTCCACCTACAAGAAGATGGTGGAGGAGTAAGTGCTGCCCGCCCTCCAGGCCAGGCCCCCGTGCCCACCCTCGACTCCCTTCGGGGAGGTTCAGGCCTTGGTTTCCCCCACCACCCCCTTTGTGCCCCCTGCCGCCCACACTGTGTGATGCTCCCACCCCTGCAGTTACTACAAGGGGATCCGGCAGATGGTGCAGGTCAGTGACCAAGACATGAACACCCACCTGGCAGAGATTTCCCGGGTAAGGAGGCCACCAGGGAGGCACCCATGGCCCTTCCCTGCTCCCCGCTCCCACTACCCCATGCTGAGCCTGGCCCTGAGCTGCAGGGCAGGGGTAATGTGGTCCTGAGGGGGAGAGAGGGTGGGGTGGGACCTCCAGGTGGGCTCAGCCATGTGAAGTGAGCCACAGCTGCATGTGGGGAGTGTGAGCTGCTCGGAGCCAGGCCCTGCCCACAGCGCCCCCTCCCTGTGGCTCCACCGACGGCTGTGCCCACAGCGCCCCCTCCTGTGGCTCCACCCGCCCCCCCCCCCCCCCCCCCCCCCCCCCCCCCCCCCCCCCCCCCCCCCCCCCCCCCCCCCCCCCCCCCCCCCCCCCCCCCCCCCCCCCCCCCCTGTGGCTCCACCGATGGCTGTGCCCACAGCGCCCCCTCCCTGCAGCTCCACCCACGGCCCTGCCCACAGTGCCCCCTCCCTATGGCTCCACCGATGGCTGTGCCCACAGCACCCCCTCCCTGTGGCTCCACCGATGGCTGTGCCCACAGCGCCCCCTCCCTGTGGCTCCATCGATGGCTGTGCCCACAGCGCCCCCTTCCTGTGGCTCCATCCACGGCCCTGCCCACAGCGCCCCCTCCCTGCAGCTCCACCCACGGCTGTGCCCACAGTGCCCCCTCCCTATGGCTCCACCCACAGCCCGACTCACAGCACTCGTCCCTGTGGGTCCATCCACAGCCGTGCGTCACACGGGGAGACACTGAGATGGTTGCATGTGCACAACTCTGTCTGCGTGGGTGTCTGTCCGAGGCTGCGCCACGTAGGGGGCCCCAAGTGCCGGCTGTGCCCAGGGCCCCAGCTGCTGCCCCGGGGAGGCCTCGTCCTGGGCATCCCGTACTACTGCCAGCCCTGGGGCTCCCACAGCCCCCTTTCCACCCTGACTGTCCCGTCACCCACCAGGCGCACACGGACTCCCTGAACACCCTCGTGGCACTACACCAGCTCTACCAATACACACAGAAGTACTATGACGAGGTAGGGTCAGGCCCCCGGGGGCGGGGCAGGTGGGGTGCTGGGCGATCCCCCGATATGCTCTGATGGGACCCTCCCTCAGATCATCAATGCCTTGGAGGAGGACCCTGCCGCCCAGAAGATGCAGCTGGCCTTCCGCCTGCAGCAGATTGCAGCTGCACTGGAGAACAAGGTCACTGACCTCTGACCTACAACCTCCAGTGCTGCCTTGGGGCATAGGTACCCAAGGTACCTGAGAGCCCCTCGGGGGAGGAGGCCGAGTGGCTGTGGCTGAGGCCCCCACCCTCCCCTGGAGAATGCGCCCCAAGCAGGAGTGGGTGCAGCGGGAACCCACCCAGCGTCTAGACTGTAGCATCTTCCTCTGAGCAATACCGCCCGGGCGCTGCACCAGCACCAGCACCAGCCCCAGCCCCAGCTCCGCTCCCTCCGGCGGCAGAACCAGCATCGGGTGTTCACTGTCGAGTCTCGAGTGATTTGAAAATGTGCCTTACGCTGCCACGCTGGGGGCAGCTGGCCTCCGCCTCCGCCCACGCACCAGCAGCCGCCTCCATGCCCTAGGTTGGGCCCCTGGGGGATCTGAGGGCCTGTGGCCCCCAGGCCTGTTCCCAGATCCTATGTCTGTCTGTCCACCTCGGGATGGGAGGAGGAGAAAAAGCGGTACGATGCCTTCCTGACCTCACCGGCCTCCCCAAGGGTGCCGGCACTCTGGGTGGACTCACGGCTGCTGGGCCCCACGTCAAAGGTCAAGTGAGGCGTAGGTCAAGTCCTACGTCGGGGCCCAGACATCCTGGGGTCCTGGTCTGTCAGACAGGCTGCCCTAGAGCCCCACCCGGTCCAGGGGGACTGGGAGCAGTTCCACCAAGACCACCCACCCCTTTTTGTAAATCTTGTTCATTGTAAATCAAATACAGTCGTCTTTTTCACTCTGCGGGTTGGCTGAGTTCCTCCTGGGGCTGCAGTGCCCCTGTCCACCACCCCTTCCCTGGGCTCTGTGGGCCCTGCTGGGAAGGGAGCTGCGGGGAGGTGGAGGGGCCTGGGATGGGAGCTGCGGGGAGGTGGAGGGGGCTGAGAGGGGTGCTGGGGGAGGTGGAGGGGGCTGGGAGGGGTGCTGGGGGGAGGTGGAGGAGGCTGGGAGGGGTGCTGGGGGAGGTGGAGGGGGCTGGGAGGGGTGCTGGGGGAGGTGGAGGGGGCTGGGAGGGGTGCTGGGGGAGGTGGAGGGGTGCTGGGGGGAGGTGGAGGGGGCTGGGAATTGGGACTGCTTCTGGTGCCATCTGGTGGCTTCTTTCATGCAACACATTCTTACCAAATGCCCGCTGCACACCACGCATGCACTGTCCTGAGTGCTAGGAACAGCAGCAACCAGGACGGGCAGGGCTCGGAGCCTCCCCTGTGTGCCAAGAATACAGACAGCCCAGGCAGAGGGCATTGGCTGCTCAAGACACAAAGTGAAGGCCCAGCTTCAGATGTGGCTGGATCCAGGCACACATCCTGAGGTTCTGCTGGTCTGGACTGCTAACCCACTCACGAGGATCCATTCTCAGGCAGCCCCAGTCTGTCTCCCCCACTGGGGCACATCATGGCCGGGGTCTCTTGATGGGCAAGGCCTCCACTGATCGAGTCCCCTTTGGACTGGGGCAGCTCCATTCAAGCCACGACGAAAAACGGGTGGCCATCTCTCCCCCACAGGAGAAAGGGGTACAAGGCCAACTGACATCCCCTGCTCCAGGGACCCCTGAAATGACATTGGGTTCCCCCCTTACCCAGAGACATGGCTGGTCAGAAGATCAGAGCAAGGGGGTGGACAGCAGTCTGAAGTGCTGAGCGGGAGGTCTCAGGTAGGGAGCTGGGAACCTGGAGGCCTGGCTTCCGTAGACCCCTGCAGTCCTGCAGTCCACCTCTTCCCTGTCCCACTGGGCAGTCAGGAAAGAAGGGAAGGGGCAGTGAGACCCCACACACATGAAACTTGGGGCTGGGAAGAGGCTGCAGGCCCAGCAGTCCAGCATCCAGGTGGGGGCCGGCACCGCGTAGAAGCCGGGCATAGCTGCTGGGGTGCATGCAGGTGGGCTGGAGTGGTCAGCTGGCGACAGACGAGGGGTGGCCTGTCCTTCCTGGTGCTTTCCAAGTCCCATTTTCCTCCCAGAGTGGTGGGAGGAGAAGTGGCGGGTAGCTTAATAGCCCAGGGCCATACATCCTGCTTGCTTCTTACTGGCAGGACAAGTCCTCTGCTAAATCAGCTCCGCGACCACCATCGCCTGGTCTCCCGGTGAGCAAGCCAGATTTGCCTTTTAGGAAGTTCACTGACTGCAGGAAGAGGCCAGCTGGGAGGGACCAGCAGGACCAGAGAGGAGCTGTTACAGCCCTCCAGTGAGGAGGGGTGGCCAGGACCAGCGGGGGTGGGGTGGGGGGATGAGCACGGAGAAGAGGTGGCTGCTGTATTCAGGGGCCACAGTGAATCAGCTGGGTAGGAGGCGCCTCTGGCCCAGGGCCTCTCACTCCTGCCCTGCCACCGGCCCTTCCCGGCTCCCCTGCCGCTTCCCCTCTGGGCCTGGGACTGTCCTCCACCGGCGGCTCCCTCCAGGGGGGCTTCCCTTGCCCCCGCCGAGCTCTGACGGTGCCTCTCCTGGAAGGTGGCCTCCAGGCCCTCACGCCACCCGAAACTCCTCAGTGGTCACTCCCTTGCAGTGCCACGACCCCACACTGTCTGTCCCCAGTAGGCATGTGGGCGGGACCTCTAATGCCTGGGCAGGCAGGGGTTCCCGGGGCAGGTCAGCTCAGTGATGAGAGGGTCCTGTTTCCCCCGGCCCCCCCCTTCCCCCACCACACGCCCGCCTGACCCGCTGAACGGCCGGGGCCTGCAGGGAGGCCGCGAGGATTGCAGGCGGACGCCTGGGGGAAGCCTGACACCTCCCCACCTCCATGTCCCCCATCCTAGGGGCGAGAACGGAGCCGCCCAGTCCCCCGGGAGGCGCAGGGGCGGGGCCGGTCGCCATGGGAACCCGACTCCCGCCCCGCCCGGCCGCGGCACAGACAAAGGCCGCTCCCCTCCCCCGGCGGCGGCGGCCGCGGTTCCCACAGCCTCGGGGCTGCGCTCCCGCCTCCTCCTCTTTTAGCTGAAGCTCCATTAACTCTGCACAAAACCTCGGCCCGCCTCGGCCGGGCCCAGTGAAAGGCGCCCCGGGGCGGGGGCCCTCGGGGAGGCTGCCCGTGTCCTCGCCCCAACCGAGCCCCAGCGAGGAGAGGGGGCCATCCCCGGACCCGCGCCAGGCCCCAAGCCGGATGCCGGCTTCCGGTGGGGAAACTGAGGCACAGGGCTTGGTCATGCAAAAGCGGCAGGAGCGGCTGGGACTGAGACCCGTTCCTTCGCCGCGGTCCGCATGGGTCCGTTGGCCAGCACCGTGCTGGCTGTTTTAATTTGGTTGCCGATATATAAAAATCAGATTTGACATTAAAACTCGGATTTTAATGTTTTAAAAAAGGAGTTTTTTGGGCCACTGGGATCCTGATTTCTCACTACGCTGGAGGGGATCGCCCAGCCGCGAAGCCTCCCACCCACCGCTCTACCAGGGCGGAGGTCGGTGGCCGGTGTTCCAGGGGGCAATGCTTCTCCGAGCCCCGGTCACCTTCAAGTGGGAATAAAAGTAGCTGTGCGGCCCCCAGCGCGGCAGAGACGCCGAGTGGGGCGCTGCCCCCGTCCCCGCCAAGGCAACCCCCGCGCCTGGCGGCCCGCGGGGGCTGACTTCAAGGACCCTGCACCCAAAGGCGGCTCCTCGGACCTGGGATAGTCAGGGTGGGCTTCCCAGAAGAGGTGGCCGCTAAGCAGGAGGAAAGATTCTGGGCAGCAAAAAGGATCCGTTTGGGGCCGCTGCTTGAGGGTAGGAAGGCCCCGCGGTGACGCCGCTGTCCCTGGTCCTGACAGTCCAGCGGTCGCGCCTCTCCCAGAGGGGAGGTCAGGGCGAGCCGGGGCAGGAGGCCTGGAAGGTTCCCGGGGCGCGCCGCGGACCAAGGCCTGCAGGTCCTGCGCAAGAAAGCCAGGCCGGCCCTGTCCCAATGCCTTTCGGCTTATTTTCCTATCCAGTGTCGAGTCCTTAGGAGGTGCTATTCATACTTCTGTCTTGAAAAATACTTCCCATGGTTCACCCGTGGCTTCTTCGCTTTTGACGGTTCTCCCTCGTTGGGGAGGGCGCCGCCGGGGTGGGGAAGCCCGGGCCCAGCCCAGACGCGGGCGCAAGTCTGGAGAAGCGCGCGGCCCCCAGGAGGTGAAAGCCGGAGGGAGGTGTCCGCCCTCGGAGCCCCCCCGGGAAGGGGAGGGCTGGTTTCCGCTCTGCCACCGCCTCCGAGGCGCAGGAAGCAGCGCATTTGTCTCCGGGAACCCCCCCACGCCCCGGCCACCCAGCCCGGGAAATCCGCCCGGGCCTCCCGGCCCCGCCCCGGAGCCCCGCCCCGCCCGCCGCCGCCGCCTCCGCCTCCGCCGCCCTCCGCTCCGCTCCGCTCCGCTCGGCTCGGGCTCGGCTCGGGCGCGGGCGCGGGCGCAGGGCGCGGGGCTGGGCCCGGGCGGAGCGGCGGCCGCTCCGGACATGTCGGGCCCTCGCGCCGGCTTCTACCGGCAGGAGCTGAACAAGACCGTGTGGGAGGTGCCGCAGCGGCTGCAGGGGCTGCGCCCGGTGGGCTCCGGCGCCTACGGCTCCGTCTGGTAGGGGCGGGGCAGAAAGGGTGCTGGGTGGGGGCCGGGCCGGAGAGCGCGTCCCCTCCTCGCCCGCGCGAGGTTCTCGCCGTGGGGAGGGGCCTCGCCCTGCCTCCGCCCCCGGACGCCAAGCGGATCTGAAGAATGAATGGGGAGGGGGGTGGCGGCGTAAAGAAACTTTCCAAGCAGACGCCGTTACCGGGAGGGAGGGGGGTCCTCCGGCCTCGCCCGATTCGGACCGCCCCCCACCAGGCCTGAGGCCTGGGGCGTCACAGCTGGCGTGTGGGTGGGTCTCACGCGACCGAGCCCCGAGCCACCCTGATGTCCGGGCGCCTAAATGAGCACCCACCTGGGATTCACTGAGTCGGGTCAGGCAGCCCCCGGGGTCTAGCGGATGACCCTCCCCCGCGCGGGCTGGGGACTATTGTCTGAAAAGGGAAGTCCCGCTCCCGGAAGCCAAGACCTCTCCCCCTGGGGCGGCCTCAGGCTCCCCCTCAGACCACAAACCCCACTTAGGCCCTGGGGCCAGAGGACCTGGCCTGGGGCCCAGGAAGACGACAGAGTCTGGGTGGGGGAGGGGGGTCGACTGGGCCAAGGCCTCTGTTAGACCCAGGTAGCCAGGGCTGGAGGGGCTTAGGGTGAGGTAGTTACCGGGAATCCTAAGTTTCAGCCTCCATGTTGACTGGGAGGCTGATCATGGGTACAGGCTTTGAGAGGTGCAGCTGAGTCCTCACCACGGCCAATGCCCCTTAGCTGCTGCCCACTGGGGGGTCCTGGTGGGGCGCGAAGGCAGAGGCAGCCAGGGCAGGGCGTTGCCCCAGGCACTTGCGTGTTGGAAGTGGGACCTCTAGGCCCACCAGATTCGAAGCTCAGGAGCCAGCATCAGGGGCCAGGGGTCCCAGGACAGGCTGTCTTCTGGCGCAGTCCCTAGCCTTCCATCAGAAGCTGCAGGTGGGTCATGCTAGCCATCATGCCAGCACAGATCTGTCTTCCTCTTTGAGACCTGAAGGGCAGAAAGAGGGTCTGGGACAGCGTGGGAGTGGCCATAGGGGACTAGGGTGGGGCCTGGCTGGACTCGCTGTCTGGGAGTTGCTGAGAGGTGTCCGGTTCTCTGAGTGAGGCCTGGTCTGCCCACTTGCACCCCAGCCCATTTTCTCAGTTCCACTGCCAAGACTGCGGACCGGGTGCCAATTCCCTGTCACCTGACCGCACAGATGCAATTGGCCAAAAGAACTTGCTGCCCCACGTGCAGGGCCACTCCCTTCACCACCTCAGGAGCACCTTTCCCTGGTCATAGGCTGGGAGCATGGCTGCCCCACGCACCTGGACCTGGGCCCATGAGCATCCCAGACCCAGCGGGAGCCGCCCCTGCTCCCCATGTGTGGGCATGGGGGGGTGGCCTCAGCCTCCACTTGCTCTGAGACAGGATCCCAAGAGACAGAAGTGGGAGGGAGAGAAGGAGCAAGTATCAGCCAGAGGGAACAGGCTGTGCAAAGGCCTTGCCTTTAGCAGGGCTGAGGGCAGTGGGACATGGGAGGGTGGGATGAGGGTCACCTGCAAAGGGAAGGTGGGCTCAGGAAGCTGGTGCAGGGTAGCGGGTCTGGACCCCTGGGAAGTGGGGCTGGGCGAAGGGCTGTTCTGTGGGTCCAGCTGACGCCCTCAGCTGTACATCACCTTCTGTCCAGGTTTTGTTCCAAATAATGACGCAATAAACACCTCTGACCAACTTTCCCTCCGTATTTTGAACATTCGGAGGCACTGGGGGTCCAGGGGCTTTGAGGTGGCTCTAGAATCCCCCGCTGTGAGCCTCCTGGGCTCACGGGGTCTATGGGGCAGAGGGAGGCCCGTCTGCTGCAGGTGAATGCCAGTGACTGTTTTCCTGCTGTGTTTTTCCACGCTGGATGGGGGGGCCTCTCCCCCAGCCTTGCTTTGAATGGGGGCCACTGGTTGAGCGTGGGAATCAGTGGGGCCAGGGGACAGAGAAGGTCCAGGACCTTGTGGGGCGAACACACGCATGGTGGTCCAGCCCCAGGGGCTCCTTCCCAGCAAGCGCGGAGGGGGTAGGCCCGAGGGGGGAGGCCGAGCTGGGGCGGCGGGGCCGGGGCAGAAAAGCCCCACGGCCCCATCTCCACGGAGAAGCGGCGAGAGGGGCGCCGCCTGGGTCCACACGGGTGCGGCCGCCCTCGGACCCCTGCCGGCGCCGCCTCACTCGCCCGCCTTCCAGTTCGGCCTACGACGCGCGGCTGCGCCAGAAGGTGGCGGTGAAGAAGCTATCGCGCCCCTTCCAGTCGCTGATCCACGCGCGCAGGACGTACCGGGAGCTGCGGCTGCTCAAGCACCTGAAGCACGAGAACGTGAGCCGGGGGCGGGCCGTGGGGGGGGGAGGGCGCGTCCGGGGGCGGGGCCGCGGCGCAGCCAATAGGCGGGCGAGCCCTGGCGATGGGGGCGGGGCCATAGGGGGCGCGGCCTGGCCCTGGGGGCGTGGCCCGGGGGCTGAACCACAGCCGGGGGTTTGCCGCCCGGCCCTGACGCCCCCCGCCACCCAGGTCATCGGGCTTCTGGACGTCTTCACGCCGGCCACGTCCATCGAGGACTTCAGCGAAGTGTGAGCGGCGGGGCGGGCGAGGCAGAGGGGAGCGCGTTCGCGGAGGGGCGGTGCGGCCCTGTCCTGACCCCCTGACCCCGCCCCAGGTACTTGGTGACCACCCTGATGGGCGCCGACCTGAACAACATCGTCAAGTGCCAGGCGCTGAGCGACGAGCACGTTCAATTCCTGGTTTACCAGCTGCTGCGCGGGCTGAAGGTGGGGCGCCCTGGGCTTCGCGGGTCCCCTCGCGGGCGGGCGCGCGGGCCGGGCCCGGCGCTCACCACGATCCCCCTCCCGCAGTACATCCACTCGGCCGGGATCATCCACCGGGTAGGTGCGGCCGCAGGGTGAGGGTCGGGTCCAGCAGGGCTCCGTCCCAGCCACCTGTGCTCACGCTCTGCGTGACCTGCAGGACCTGAAGCCCAGCAACGTGGCTGTGAATGAGGACTGTGAGCTCAGGGTGAGGCCCGCGGGCAGGGGTGGGCAGGGCGGCGGCGGAGCCCGTGCGGAGCTTAAGAACATCTCGTGGTCGCCCCAGATCCTGGACTTTGGGTTGGCGCGCCAGGCGGACGAGGAGATGACCGGCTATGTGGCCACGCGCTGGTACCGGGCACCTGAGATCATGCTCAACTGGATGCATTACAACCAGACAGGTGCAGGGGGAAGGCCTGGGGCGGACGAAGGCCAAGGGCCTTGTCTGGCCCTCGACTGGCTCTGCATGCCAGGTCTTGGGGGGCAGGCAGGGTCCCCAAGAATGTGGGAGCCACATTCAAAAGTAGCCCTTCAGAGGCCTCTAGAGCATGATGGGTGCTGGCCTCCTCTGGCCATGCAGCTATGGGCCTCCCCCTGCCTAGGGGGGTTGGGTATGGCAGATGAGGGGGTCTACCGTCTTGGGGTCTGGATGTGACTGTGGGTCTCCTGGAGGAGGGACGTGGGGTGGGCGCACTGATGGAGGCCCCCTCGCCCTCGCACAGTGGATATCTGGTCGGTGGGCTGCATCATGGCTGAGCTGCTCCAGGGCAAGGCCCTCTTCCCGGGAAGTGACTGTATCCTTCGCCCAGGTTGGGGAGCAGGGTCACACGGAGCCCCTCCTGCAGGATAGGGACCAGCGCTGGCCCCTTCTGGCGGGTCTTGCCTCCTCTGCCCCCCATGCCATGCTACTTTGGGCTGGCCATCCTCACCTATAGGGAGCGGACTCTGGGCAGCGCCCCAAAGTTTTGGGTCTGGGGGCCCAGGAGAGGTCTGTGGCTGGTCCGTGGGTGTTTCCTGAGTGACACAGACATTGACCAGCTGAAGCGCATCATGGAAGTGGTGGGCACACCCAGTCCTGATGTTCTGGCAAAGATCTCCTCGGAACATGTGAGTTGGTGCCCGCCAGCCGGCAGCTCCCTCTCCTGGCTGAGCCCCCAAGCTCTCTTGGGGAGAGGGTGGTGTGGAAATGCAGGGACCATATGGGGAACATGGGATGTGGTGGGATGGAGCCTAGGGCAGGTGCCCAATCCCTGCAGGGGAAACAGGAGAAGGGGGAAGACGTTCCTGACACCAGGGACAGTGAGTGCAAAGACATGACCCCAGCAAGCAGTGCCTGGCCAGGGCAGTGGGGGTGGGCTGGGTGGAGAGAGTGTACTTGGACCCAGCTCCTGCAGGCATTAGGGGCCAACTGAGGAGCTAGAGCCACCAGATCCTATATGGAGGGGGTCACTGGTCTGCCTGTGCCCTTGTCCTGGCCTGTTGGAGTGAATGAGTTTGGGGGCTTGCCAAGAGAAGCCCCAGTTTGGGGCTAGGGAGGCAGAGAATGAGCAGCCTCCCCAGGTGTTCTTGTGTGCCCCCAGGCCCGGACATATATCCAGTCCCTGCCCCCCATGCCCCAGAAGGACCTGAGCAGCATCTTCCGTGGAGCCAACCCCCTGGGTGAGGACTGCCCTGGGGCTAGACTGGGCTCCGTATCTGGCCCTGGATGCAGAGCTGACCCGCCCTCCCCGCCACTGGCTCCCCTGCAGCCATAGACCTCCTTGGAAGGATGCTGGTGCTGGACAGTGACCAGCGGGTCAGTGCGGCTGAGGCACTGGCCCATGCCTACTTCAGCCAGTACCACGACCCTGAGGATGAGCCAGAGGCCGAGCCATATGATGAAAGCGTTGAGGCCAAGGAGCGCACGCTGGAGGAGTGGAAGGGTGGGCATGGCACTGGCTGGGGGTAGGTCCAGGGGCCTGCGGGCTCCATTTCCCCAGAGGCAGGAAATGCCCCAGTTCGTCTCCAGACTGGTCAGGTGTGGAAGGCCGTTCAGGTGTCCAGCACAGGCTGGGGGTGGGGCGGGGGAGTGGCACAGGGCAGGTTCTGGCTCCCAGACTCTGTGCTGAGGCTGCTGTCACCGGGTGGTGGGCCTGGGCTGGGTGGCAGGTGCCAGGCAAGCAGGTGGGGGGCCGGGCTGTGGGAGGCACAAGCTCACCCTTACCCTTCACCTCCTAGAGCTCACCTACCAGGAAGTCCTCAGCTTCAAGCCTCCAGAGCCACCGAAGCCGCCTGGCAGCCTGGAGATTGAGCAGTGACGTGCTGCCCGGCAGCCTCTGAGAGCTGTGGAGGGGCTTGGGCCTGCACCCTTCCACGGCTGGTCTGGTTTCCTTGAGAGGCACCTCCCACACTCCTATGGTCACTGACTCCTGGCCTAGGACCCCTCGCCTTCAGGAGAATCTACACGCATGTATGCATGCACAAACGTGTGTACACGTGCTTGCCATGTGTAGGAGTCTGGGCACAAGTGTCCCTGGGCCTACCTTGGTCCTCCTGCCCTCTTCTGGCTACTGCCCTCTCCATTGGGATCTGACTGTGGGGTCCTAGATGCCAAAGGGGTTCCCCTGCGGAGTTCCCCGTCTGTCCCAGGCCGACCCACTGGGGAGTGTCAGCCTTGCAATCTTTTCTGTCCCAGGGCTTTCTGGAGGGCGCACTGGGGCTGGGACCCCAGGAGACTCAAAGGGAGAGGTCTCAGTGGTTAGAGCTGCTCAGCCTGGAGGTAGGGGGCTGTCCTGGTCACTGCTGAGACCCACAGGTCTAAGAGGAGAGGCAGAGCCAGTGTGCCACCAGGCTGGGCAGGGACAACCACCAGGTGTCAAATGAGAAAAGCTGCCTGGAGTCTTGTGTTCATCCGTGGGTGTGTGTGGGCACGTGTGGATGAGCGTGCACTCCCCGTGTTCATATGTCAGGGCACGTGTGATGTGGTGCATGTGAATCTGCGGGCGCCCAAGGGCCAGCAGCCATGTCTGGCAAGAAGCTGGAGCTGGGGTGGGCGTGCTGTTGCCTTCCCTCTCCTCAGTTTCTGATGCCTTGAGGGGTGTTTCAGACTGGCAGCTCCAGTGGGCCAAAGGGCAACCACATGAGCATGGGCAGGGGCTTTCTCCTTGGATATGGGACCCACAGCAGGTTCCTGAGGCTGGGGGTGGGTGGGTGGTTTGGCCTTGAGACGCTAAGGCACACAGCACAACTGGATGTGGACTTCGACTCGGACACTTCTGCCCCACACGCTGGCCCACTCTCTACCTCTGCTCACCGTTGTGGCCCTGCAGCAGGAGATCTGAGGTGCTCTGCTCTGTGGGTCAGTCCTCTTTTCTTGTCCCAGGATGGAGCTGATCCAGTAACCTCGGAGATGGGACCCTACCCAGAGCTGAGTTGGGGGTGTGGCTCTGCCCTGGAAAGGGGGTGACCTCTTGCCTCGAGGGGCCCAGGGAAGCCTGGGTGTCAAGTGCCTGCTGCACCAGGGGTGCACAATAAAGGGGGTTCTCTCTCACTTGGCTTGTATCCAAAGGCTACTCCAGGCCCTGCTGCCCCCACCATCCCCGCTGCTGGGCATGGGGGGAGTGTCTGGGTCACCCTGCATCACTTACCTCCAGCTGGCCAGATCCCTCAGGCCCCCAGTCAGACCAGCGGCCATCTTCTGGCACCCTCCCTGCTCCCTGGAGGGTCTGAGAGCCCAGGGGGACCAGGGGAAGACGTGGCTGATGGACAGGCTCTGAGGGCACAGGGTGTGACAGCCATCCAGATGGTGACCCCAGCTGCTCTCTGGGGATGTACTGGGCAGGCTTGGCTTCGGGCCAAGATCCAGACACTGCCCCCGCTACCCCTCAGTGGTCAGGGAAACTGGCTGGGGGGAAGTTGGGTGTCTCAAGGAGCAAGGGTCTGCCCATCCCTGGGCAGGGGCTGGGCAGGGTAGGGAAAATAGCTTTCCTTTCCTTCCTGGTGAAGGAAAAAGAGGCCACTTTAACCCAGGGAATGTGCACGCTGGTCCCATTCCCACTACGTGCTGCAGCTTACGTGTGGGGGAGGGTCCAGGCCATTTGGGGTCAGGCAGTGTCTCTAGGGGCCAGGGACAGTCTGTGCCCTTGCTTGGGTCTTGGGTAGGGGTCTGGGAGTTGGGGGCCTCCTGGGGCCTCGTCAATGTAGTGGTCAGTCCTGGGGGAAGTCCAGTGTTGGCGGTTGGGGGTGGGAGCAGAATGGTGACACAGCCCCACCTCAGAAGCCTGGTCTGTGCTGGGCCTGCTGGACCCCTGAGCCCCACCACGGGGAGTAAGGGGGACAGCAGTGGAAACTGGGCTTCCTGGAAGGGGTGGATGGAGTGCCACAGGCAGCCCAGGGCACAAAGGCAGGGCCACAGGCAGCTGTGGTTTGGGTGGCCCTGGGCTGCCCCGCTCACTGGCTCACTGGTCACGAGCTTGTGAATGCCACGGAGCACGGCCGAAGCCCAGGTGTAAAGCTACTCCCTACTCCCGCCCTTGAGCGGCTGAGCTGCTGATTCATGGCAGGAGGGCGGGGCAGAAGGCCCTAGGGATCCTGTTACCCACCAGCCCAGTGAGCTCCTGGGGTGCCCCCACATCCCTTCTGAGACCCAGGTTCCTGGGCTGGGGAAGGGGTGTCAGGGTGGGGCTTTGCCCTCCGGAGCATCTGGTCCAGGATGGGGCCAGACCTATGGGAGGACAACGCCCACACAGAGGGGTCGGGCTGAGGGCCCCAGCAGGTCCCCATCCCTGCTGGAGAGAGTGCAGCCACTCTCAGCCTGGGCTTTGCAGGACAGGACAGGCAGGGGTGGGATGGGCAGGGGCACCAGTACTTGCAATGCTTGGAGCAGGCACCCCACAGATGGGGGGAACAGGGGGAGGACCTGGGGGTCCAAAAGGGCCCACGGGGACCTATGGGACTGTGAGGCCCGGGGTCAGTGGCCACAGGGGTGGGGTTGGGGATGCAGCCTGAGGAGTTTGGGGGATCCCTCCGTGTAGAAAGAGGGATACAGGCAGGACAGGTGCAGATGGGCCCCCCGTTGGGGGACGGATCAGGCGCAGTGGTAGGGCATCCTTGGGGGCGGCCTGGGAAGTTGACCCTGGGAACACAGGGCTCAGCCCGACTTGAGGCTGCGGATAGAAGTCAGCGGTCAGGCTGTCAAAGATGGGCCCTGCGCCCTGGAACCGTGGGGAGTTAGGACGGGAGCCCGGGGGCTCCTGCTGGGATCCCCCAGGGCAGGGAAGTTCAGCCAAAGGGGGGAGGCTGGCAGGGGTATCTCCGCGCCGCGTCCGGCCCTTTATGGGGACGAAGCTGCGGGGCGGCGCTCCCCTCCCCCTGCGCTTCCCCCTAGGCTCCGGCCCTCCCCCGGCGGCGGCCGCCTCGGGTTTCCGGAGGGGCCGGAGGGCGGGCGAGGGCGTCACGTGCGCGCCGTCCGCGGGCCGGTTGGTCCCCGGGCGGGGGAGGGGCTGTGCGCAGCCTGGGTCGGGGTCCGGCCGGGGTCGGCACCTGGGACATCCTTGAGGGAAGGGGCCGGGAGCAGGAGCGCCCCAGCGGCGGGCGGGCGGGCGGACCAGCGGCGCAGAGCCGGCCCGGGGCGCGCGCCGAGGGAGCCCCGTCCCCGGTCGTGGGGGCACCGCCCGCAGGCTCTGCGGGGTGGGCAGCTCCCGGGCCTGCCATGAGCTCTCCGTCGCCCGCCCGCAGTGGCTTTTACCGCCAGGAGGTGACCAAGACGGCCTGGGAGGTGCGCGCCGTGTACCGGGACCTGCAGCCCGTGGGCTCGGGCGCCTATGGCGCGGTGTGGTGAGCGCGGGCCGGGCGGGGCGGCCGACGGGGCGGGCGGGGCCTGCGCGGGGTGCCCGGCCTTCCCGCTAAGCGGTCCGCCCCGCAGCTCGGCCGTGGACAGCCGCACCGGCGCTAAGGTGGCCATCAAGAAGCTGTATCGGCCCTTCCAGTCCGAGCTGTTCGCCAAGCGCGCCTACCGCGAGCTGCGCCTGCTCAAGCACATGCGCCACGAGAACGTGAGTCGCGCGGCCCCGCTCCGGGAAGGCGCCGCGGCCTTGGCTTGGGTTCGGCTGGGCTGGGTTCCCCCACCCGGCAACCCCTCCCCCAGGCAGCCTGCTGTGGGGCGGGGCGGGGGTCGGGCCGTGGGTCCCCAGGGGAGAAGGAGAGCAAGGCTCGTCTCTCCTTGGGAGACGCTTCCCCAAGGGCCATTCCCCATCCTCTGCCAGCCCCGGGAAGGACTCAGCCCCTTGACTCGGCGCCTCAGCCGGGCCCTGGTCAGGGGACACGACTTGGCCAGGCCCAGGGGATCCTCCAGGTCTCACGCCAAGCCCTGCCCCCAGCCAGGAAGCCCGCGGTGAGAGGATGCTCCCAGCGGGAGGATTTTCCTGGAAGGGGCACCTTCCCTCTCCCCATCTGGGCCCCTTTCCAGCCCCTCTGTGGAGCCCACTCTGTTGCTGTCCATCTCCCGAGTCTTCCGACCCGGTGGAGGGGGAGGAGGGGGGCGCCAGAACGCAGGGAGTGTGTTGAACCCTCAGGAGCCCCTGGGGGTGAAGGGTTTAGGGAGCTGCTGTTTGGGGGGCACTGGGAGTGGTGGGCGCCTCACAGACACCCTTCCGTGCGTTGTGGGGGCCCATCCTTTCCAGTCCTGCCCGTGAGATGCCACTCACAGCTGCCCTGGGCCTCTCCCATGGCGGTGGCTGGCTGCTAAGAGCCCGACCTCTCTGCCAGGGGCGCTCTGGTTTCTGGATACAGTCCCACTTGTCCACTGCCCCCCATGTCACTCCTGCCCTGCCTCTGGTCTGGGCGCAGCCTGAGGGCTGGTGGTCTGGGCACCTGGACCCTAGCTACAGGGTGAGATGCTCTGGACCCTCCTGGGTCATCCGAGCCACCGGTGCCCTGGGAGAACGAGTCCCTGCATCCACCAGCAAACTGCCCCGTCCCTGTACCCCGGTTCCTGGCCACCGCCACTCCCTCAGCCCCTTGGGTGGGTCCTTTTCTCTGAGGCTTCCCATGCGCACCCTGACCCCAGCTCACCACCCTGGGCCCTGTGAAATCCATTTGCAGTGGACACCAGGCCTGCCCCCACCTCGACACCCCGTCACACCCAGCCCTGCCCCCACCTCGCCACCACCGCACCCCCCCACCCCCCGCCCATCACACCAAGGCCTTGCCCCAGGACTGCAGCCTTCCCCATGGCCCCCTGCTCCCACCCACCCACTCACCCGCCCGTGCCTTCCCCCATCCAGCCAAGCACTCCGAGACTTTTCTTCTTTTTTTTTTTTCTTTTGAGACACAGTTCCGCTCTGTTGCCCAGGCTGGAGTGCAATGGCATGATCTCAGCACACTGCAACCTTTGCCTCCCGGGTTCAAGCGATTCTTCTGCCTCAGCCTCCTGAGTAGCTGGGATTATAGGCACACGCCACCACGCCTGGCTAATTTTTTGTATTTTTAGTAGAGATGGGGTTTCACTATGTTGGGCAGACCGGTCTGGAACCCCTGACCTCAAGTGATCTGCTCGCCTCGGCCTCCCGAAGTGCTGGGGTTACAGGCGTGAGCCACCGCCCCGCTGTGCCTGTGGGTCCACCCCCTGGGCTCCTGGCCTGCAGCTGAGGCTCTTTCCCTGGAACCCCATCTTCCTGGGAGACTGAAGCTCTGTGAGGCCACGTGCCTTGCTCAGCGGGGGAGGAGGCTCTGCCACAGGCCCCAGTCCTGCCATCCCCAGGCCGCCTTCCTCTCCAGGCCAGCCCCCATACCACAGAGGCCAGGCCAAGTCCTGTGGCCCCTAGCCCACAGGACCCTGCTCTCCGTCTTCTGCTAAAGCACTCTCCCGGGCACCCTCCAGCTCTCATGTCCACAGTCCCCGCTGCTCCCAGGCCTCCCTGGATGCCCCCTCTGTTCCTTCTCCTTCTCCCTCCACATTCTTGCCCATGGCTCTGGCCCACGTGGCTCTGGCGGAGCTGTCCTTCCAGCTTGTGTCCATTCTTACCTCACTCTGGCCGGTTCCTACACCACGGCCAGGAGGACGTGTTTAGCATCACACCCCTGTTTAAGTCGTCCCCATGTCTTGGGATCAAAGCCAAACTTTCACCTGGTGTGTGCTGCCCTGCCGGCTCCCTCTGGCCTCTTCTCAGCCCCTCCCTGGCCTGGGCCTCTGCCACCTGGCCTCCCTCCCTGTGTTCTTCAAACTAGCCAAGTGTTCTCCTTCCTGCCTCGGCCACTCTATGTGTGCCTTCTGCCAGGTGTCCCGCAGCCCACACATCTACCTGCTCCTCCATCCTTGGCTGTGCAAAACTCCAGGCCTCCCTGGGACCCTGTCACCCCAAAATGCTGAGGCGGCAGTTGTCACATGACCTGTCTACTGTCCATCTCCCCAACCAGGGGTGCTGTGGGAACCAGGTCTGGTGGGTCACGGTGCTGTCCGCCTGGGCCCCACCAGCAGAGGCCTGGCCTCTTTCCATAGCGCTGTCCCCACCCTGGGTCTGGATCTGTTTGGTTGGGGTGAAAGGGTCAGGCGGCAGGAGCCCTTTGGATGGTTCGGAGCCAGCCCAGACTCCGGGTTGCCCCTCCCCCAGAAGATGCCGGCTGTCACTGTCCAAAAATAACCTTTCTGTGGGTATGTGTGCCAGGGCTGGGCCACACTGCCAGTGGGCAGAGCCAGGCCCTTTGGACAGTGGGGCATGACAATGACAGCTGCAGAGGGGGTTTCCTGCCCAGAGGGCTGTGCCACTCTTGGGGGGTGCCCCAGCCCGTGTCCTCTGCTGCACTCCTAACCCTGTGTGGCCGCCCCCAGGTGATCGGGCTGCTGGACGTATTCACTCCTGATGAGACCCTGGATGGCTTCACAGACTTGTGAGTGCCCGACCTGGGCTGGCCGCCGGGCACGAGGGGTGTTGGGCAGCTCTGGGCACTGGCTTCAGGTTCTCGGTTGGCCTGGGGTTCTCTTCCTGCAGGCTGAGTGGGGGATGCACACTGCCTACCCCCTCCCCATACCACTGTCCACCCCATGCCCTCCCCTACGTGGTCCTGGGACCTACGGGCACTGGCACAGCTTGGTAGAGCTGGGGCTGCTGCCTCCCTCCACGCCTGGCACCTGGGCCCTCTCCAGCACTGGAGGTGTGAACCTTGGACCTGACCATTTGTTAACAGGAAGGTCCCGTGCTCGGGACCCTGGCACCAAGTGTGTGGCCGGTAACTGGAGCTGCTGACCTTTTCCAGCAGGTGGGGGAGAAGCGGCAGGGAGGACCCACCCTGCCCCTGCCCTGCAGCCGACCACCCCGGGACTCACACCTTGTCGGCCAAGAGTGAAGGGCCAGGCCAAGGAAGGCCTGGAGAGGGCAGCAGGCGCCTCCTGCCTGACTTGCAGAGGTCAAGGACCCACACTGGCCTCAGTGGCCTCTGGGGAGGTGCTAAATACCATTCTCCTGTGTCTGTCTCCGCCGGCCCAGCCCACCCCTCTGACCCAGATGCCTTGCCTCGCCCCCAGGCACCTCCCTCATTTCTGGCACAAAGTTCCGAAGTTGAAACCAGACTGCCTCTCTCCCCTGCCTGTGAAGACTCGAGCCCTGCTGCCTCCACCACGCAGCCTCAGCCCCTAGCCTGGCACGCAGGGCGCTTCGGCGGAGGGTTCAGAAACCCCAAGGGCAGCCTCCTGCCTGACAGTCCTCAGGGTGGGAGGGGAGTGTGAGCGTTGCTGACAGTAACAGTTGGGGCAGGATGGAGCCTGGCACTGCAAGGTGCGGCTGCGAGGATGCTGAGGCCAGTGAGGATGGGTGCTACAGGGTGACCTTCCTGGGGGTGCCTGCTGGATCCGGGACGGGTCTGAGCCTGGGCCTGCTGGGTGGGCCCGGGGATGCACAGGCTGGCTCTGTCCGCTGACGGCACTCCGGCCCCTCCCACAGTTACCTGGTGATGCCGTTCATGGGCACTGACCTGGGCAAGCTCATGAAACATGAGAAGCTAGGCGAGGACCGGATCCAGTTCCTCGTGTACCAGATGCTGAAGGGGCTGAGGGTACGGGCCTCGGGGGAGGCTGCAGGGAGGCAGGCAGGGCCTCGGAGCTGGGCAGAGGAGGACCCTGTGGCTCTGAGGCCCTGGTGCACTGAAGCCTGCCAAATCCTCTGCCCCCGCAGTATATCCACGCTGCCGGCATCATCCACAGAGTGAGTCCTGGTGCAGGAGCCGCCCGTCAGCCCTCCCCCAGTGCAATCCCCCCGCCTCCACGTCCCCCCTGTGAGGATCTGATGGGGTCTGGGGGCTGAGCCACACCCCATGCACAGCCCCTGGTGGGAGCCTACCTGGGTGCCCAGGTACCTCGGTCTGTCCTTGAAGGGCTGCAGAGAGCAAAGGGGCCAGGTCTGGTGGCCCCATCTTTAGGTGCCATCCAGGCTCTTGGCTGTGCCCATGCTTGGGAGGGTGGGGGTGGGGCACAGTGGCCACCTTTCCTCTGCCCCCAGGACCTGAAGCCTGGCAACCTGGCTGTGAACGAAGACTGTGAGCTGAAGGTGTGTGCCGCCTGGCAGGGGGCCCCTCCGGATCTGCCCATCTATCCACCTGTCAGGCCTGGGCAGTGGCTGAGGAGCTGGTGGGTGGGTGAGCCCAAGAGGCAGTGGTACACAACATGCCGTACCTGCAGTGGGTGAGGGTGGGAGGCGCCCCCAGGCCTCTGCCTAGTCCAGGACAGGGCTGAGGCCTTAGCGGGCAGCAGGTGACAGCAGGGAGAGGGGAGCCCCAGGGCACCTGCTCCGTCCCGAGGGCTGCTGGGCTTGGTGCACTGGCCAAAGGGAGGAGCTCGGGGCAGTTTGGGGTCCGAGGGCGTGGCCTCAAGTCCTCGAAGGTTGTCAGGAGGCCCCAGCTTGCGAGCTTCAAGTCCAACCCCCCTGGGGTCTCCTGGACCGTGGGTGGCCTGTCCTCTCCTTGGGAGTCCCCTAGGCCCCACCTCCCCAATTCTTCCCACAGATCCTGGACTTTGGCCTGGCCAGGCAGGCAGACAGTGAGATGACTGGGTACGTGGTGACCCGGTGGTACCGAGCTCCCGAGGTCATCTTGAATTGGATGCGCTACACGCAGACGGGTGAGAAGCTGCCCAGAGATTTGGGCCTCTCAGCCTGTACCATCTGCTTTTCCACTTCTTCACGGAGAGCCCTGTGGTGGCTGCTCCCCAGGGAGGCTGTTGAGCTGGGGTGGGAGCCGGGTAGGTGGGTTGTGTCGGTGTCTCCTCCCTCCCTGTCTCATCCTGTCCCCCTGCCCATGGAGCTGACCAGGGCTTCTATCTCAGTGGACATCTGGTCTGTGGGCTGCATCATGGCGGAGATGATCACAGGCAAGACGCTGTTCAAGGGCAGCGACCGTATCCTCCAGCAGCAGAGCGGCACCAGGGGCGGGTGGGGATGGCTCCTGCCCTGGTGGGGGGGTTCGGGGGGAGTGGGGATGCCTCCTGCCCAGGTTGGGGAGTTCCAGGGGGTTGGGTATGGCTCCTGCCCAGGTGGGGGTGTTCAGGGGGAGTGGGGATGCCTCCTGCCCAGGTGGGGGCAGCGGGGGCCCTGATCTCTGGCCCCTGAGCTGTGTTCCTGACCTCGGTGCAGACCTGGACCAGCTGAAAGAGATCATGAAGGTGACAGGGACGCCTCCGGCTGAGTTTGTGCAGCGGCTGCAGAGCGATGAGGTAAGGGGTGAGTGGGGAGCTGGGTGGGGGTGGGGGCGGACCTGGGCCTCGGTGTTGGCCCCTCACCCTTTCTTCCCACACAGGCCAAGAACTACATGAAGGGCCTCCCCGAATTGGAGAAGAAGGATTTTGCCTCCATCCTGACCAATGCAAGCCCTCTGGGTAGGGCTGGCTAGTGTGGGGGCCACCGGGTGCTGGAGTGTGGGGCTTCCGGGGTCTGGCCTGATGCACCTTCCCCCGCAGCTGTGAACCTCCTGGAGAAGATGCTGGTGCTGGATGCGGAGCAGCGGGTGACGGCGGCCGAGGCGCTGGCCCATCCCTACTTCGAGTCCCTGCACGACACGGAAGATGAGCCCCAGGTCCAGAAGTATGATGACTCCTTTGACGACGTGGACCGCACACTGGATGAATGGAAGCGTGAGTGGGGGGCTCCGGGCAGGGCCTGTGTGGACCCGTGAGTGGGGGGCTCCGGGCAGGGCCTGTGTGGACCCGTGAGTGGGGGGCTCCTGGCACAGCCTGTGTGGACCCGAGTGGGGGGCTCCTGGCACGGCCTGTGTGGACCCGAGTGGGGGGCTCCGGGCAGGGCCTGTGTGGGCCCCATGGGCCCTGTGCAGGTGGCCAGCCTCAGAGTCCTAGATCCCGGTCCCTGGGATGCAGGTCAGGTGAGGAGGACGGGAGGTCAGAGGGCAGCGTGGGGCCGTGTGGCCTGGTGGAGATGACCAATGGCTGGAGCTGGAAGATGAAGGGAGGGTGTTCCTGGCAGGCTCAGCACAGAGACTGGCACAGAAGGAGCTGGGAATGGTGAAGGGCAGCTGTGAGTCAGGGAACCAGGGCCCCTCCTGGCCCTCAGACCTACTGCCCTTCCACCATGTCCAGGCCAGAGACCTGGGCCACCCTGACACCTTCACCACATCCACTTGTCCCTAAGGCCTCTCTGCTCACACCTCCTGAATCTGTCCTTGCCTCTCCTTGCCCCATTTTTTTTTTTTTTTTTTTTTTTTTGAGACGGAGTCTCACTCTGACGCCCAGGCTGGAGGGCAGTGGCACGATCTTGACTCACTGGAAGCTCCATCTCCCGGGTACACACCATTCTCCTGCCTCAGCCTCCCAAGTAACTGGGACTACAAGTGCCCGCCACCACGCCTGGCTAATTTTTTGGATTTTTAGTAGAGACGGGGTTTCACCATGTTAGCCAGGATGGTCTTGATCTCCTGACCTTGTGATCCACCTGCCTTGGCCTCCCAAAGTGCTGGGATTACAGGCATGAGCCACTGTGCCCAGCCCTCTCCTTGCCCCACTTTAGGATCCCTCCCCCCTGAACAACGGTAGGCCCAAGACAGTCCCCAGGGCTCGCCTGTCTCCCCCAGCCCCCCTGAGCAGTCCAGACCCCAACCCCAACTGCCCGGGTCCATGATCCCCTATACCGGGGCCATCCCCTCATCTTGGAGGGCTGGCCAAGGCCTGTGCAGCCTCAGGCTGGACTCGGGGAAGCCTCCCCAGCTCCCACAGCTATGCTGTGGCCTGAGGCTGTGCTGGACCTGGCTTCATTTCTGCTCCAGGATGGCAGGCTGTGTCTTCTTCATGGCTGCATGACCAGCCTGGGGTGGGGGTGCCCGGGGACAGTAGGTGTACACTGGGAGCAGTGCCGTGTTTCAGGCCCTGTCCTGGCTCTGCCTCGGGTGCAGGACCTTGGTCCTCCACACTGGTGGGTGGGGCTGGATGGGTTGAGGTTCTTCACCTGTGCTCCTTAGGGCCACGGGTCCCTGGGTGCCCGCAGCAGGGCCTCCACCCTTCGCTGTGTGTGATTATTTGTGTGCTTATGAGTTTGAGTTTGGCTTTGTTTGATTAAAGGTTTCTGCTGCTAGAAAGATGACTTGAAAGCCATGGGCCATAGGATCCTCTCTGTAGTCCCCACCCACACAACTGTGGCTGGGACCTCAGCTCTTAGGACAGACCGTGGTGGACACGTGGCCAAGCTCTGGCCACCTCCCCTTTCCCTGGAAAATCCAGATCTAGAGCAATGGCCTCTTCACACAAACCTTCCCTCAGTGGTTCAGACCACGTTAGGATTACAGAAGGGCCTCACGAGGCACCACCAGGCGTGTCTGTGAGCGACTCCCAGGATGGAAGGCAAAGGCTGACCCCCCTCTCTGTTGTGCCCGCCCCCCCCACCAGGTGTTACTTACAAAGAGGTGCTCAGCTTCAAGCCTCCCCGGCAGCTGGGGGCCAGGGTCTCCAAGGAGACGGCTCTGTGAAGATCTCTGGGCTCCGGGGTGGCAGTGAGGACCACCTTCACCTTCCACCTGAGAGGGGACTCTCGTTGCCACCTTGACCCTGGCTGGGGCTTGCATCCCAAGGCATCCATCAGAGCAGACCCCCAGGTTCCATGGACCCTCCTCCCCACGGCCATGCCTCTGCTCTTGGGCACCCATCATGGAGGAGCACCTGAACCTTCTGGACAGGATCTCTGGCCGACCTGGGGATGGCCTCTGATCCCTGGAGCAGTGGCCCACTTGCCCGGTGCCCTCAGAAACCTGGGAGCTGGTGGGGCTCCAGATCAGGCCTTGGCCTCTGAGTCCTGCCTACTCTGGGCCATACAGAGGAAGGAGGAAGGACAGAGGGTGGGCGCAGGGCACCAACTCAGGGACATCCCCTCTCCTGGGCGACGTCAGTGGACCTTCCTGTACCCCCAGCCTGGAATGTAAATCAGCTGTGTGGTGCCCACGTGGCTGGAAGGAAATAGACCGTTTTTGTAGCTCCCTGCTCTGGCTGTGCGTCCTATGCTGGGTCCCACCTTAAGACCTCCAAGCCCTTGGCCTGCATAGAGGAGGCTGGCCTGATAGCTCAGACCCTCAGAGCCAGTAGGGGGGCCTGAGCATCCCATCTCTCCCAGGCCACAAAGCTGGTGCCCACTTCCCCAGGCCTGTGCCAGTGAGCCTCGAACCCTCATGTTAAGGCTTGGCCCCCTCCCCTTTTACAGGGTGACCTGCTAATGGCTTAGAGTCTAAGCCACTGTGTGTGGATCCTGAAGCCAGACCCAGGAGCAGGGCCTGATGGGGAGGAGCGTTAGGATCTACCCTAGCTCTCTGCACCCTCCAAGGCCAGCAGGTCCCTGGGGGGAGGGGGCACGCTGGACACTCTGGCCCCTGTGGTGGAGTGGTGAGCACAGAGGGCTGGGTTTTATTCTTGATCAAACCTCTAGCCCCTACTACCATGCTCCAGTGGTATCTTCATGCCCAGGCCGCCCCTGCAGGCCACTCGGTGTTTCCAAGGGTGGCAGCTGGACCGTAGGCCATGGGCACCTCCAAACCTGTCCCAGGGCAGGGGTTACAGCAGAGAGACCAGTGAGGGGCAGGGCAGGCCAGGCGTCCTCCTCGGTGGACACGCCCACAGCTGGCCCAGCTAAATTGGACCTGAAGAGCTGCCACGACAGATGGGCCTTCTCTGCCCAGCGACCCTCATGCCTCTCCAGGGCATCCGGGCACGGGGGACGTGATCGCTATCAGCTCCGACGTGCTCGCTATCAGCTCCGGAGCCACGCTGACTTGTGGCATGGCTGCTGTCCACACTGGGCCCAGCTTCCTGCCATAGGTGGCCTGAGGACTGGGGACCCCACAACTCTGTGGCCCAGCTGGATGTGAACTCCGGCAGGGGCAGGGTGGCCCCTGGGCTCCAGAGGGGCTCAGGTCTCCTCTCGGGCACCTTGCTCTGTGGCTGTACCCGTGCCTCCTGCCTTCCTTACTTTCTCTGTCCCCCGCCACGCTACCGCAACTCTGGTGCAGCGTCCCAACCTCCACCGACCTTGACTCTGCTCTTGGGCCAGGGGTCTTCTTGGAGCTAGAACCGGACTCTCACTCCCTCCTTAAACCTCGGGGGCGGTGCTGCGCCTCGATGCAGCCACGACCACCGGCCTGAGTCGGCCGCAGCGCCACCTGCCTCCCCGTGGGCTCCTCCCGCCTCGTGGCCTTTGCCCTGCGGACCCCTCGCTCCCCTCGCCCTTCACCCCAGGTCTTCCTGCGCCCGGGCCGGGTGGGCCTTGGGGCTGCGCTGGACCCTGACCCGGGAGCTGGGGCAGAACGGGGATCTCATGGGCAGGCTCGGCCACTGGCGTTTGGGTGGGGCTGCGGCGACCACCCGCGCAGGGCCTGGGGACCCCGCCCCTCTTGGAGGGGATCGAGGCGGGGCCGAGGGGGAGGCGGAGCCACAGCGCAGCTCCGAGGGCTGATTCCTCGCTCCGGGGCGGGGCTCGCGATAGCCAGCGGGAGCAGGGCGCGGGGCGGGACCCGGGTCCGAGGCGAGGAAGCCGGAAGCCAGGCGCGGGGAGCCTCCCCTTTCGACTGCAGCCTCGCTCGGCACCTTCTGCGCGCCTGGGATCCCGGAGCCTGCCTAGGTTCTGTGCGCTCCCGCCCAGGCCGGTGCCCGCCGCCCGCCTGCGCCTGCGCCTGCGCCGCAGGCAGGTCCCAGGCCTCCGGCTGCTCCCGGCCGAAAGTGGGGACGGGCAGTGGCAGGCACCACTAGCGAGGGCGTTTGGGGACCCAGGGTGACCACGGCGCAGCCATGGGGACCGCGCTTGTGTATCATGAGGACATGACGGCCACCCGGCTGCTCTGGGACGAGTAAGTGGGACCTGGCCGAGGTGGGGTGCGGGGAGGGACCTCTGGACTGAGCTCCTCATCTGCCCCAGCCCCGAGTGCGAGATTGAGCGTCCTGAGCGCCTGACCGCAGCCCTGGACCGCCTGCGGCAGCGCGGCCTGGAACAGAGGTGTCTGCGGTTGTCAGCCCGCGAGGCCTCGGAAGAGGAGCTGGGCCTGGTGCACAGGTCAGGAGGGGGGTGGGCCCCACGGGGGGGGGGCGGGCAGCCCACCTAGAAGCCTAAGAACCTGGGGCTACCCCGAGCCTGCCAGCCTCGAATACAGAGCCTCTCCCTAAGCACCTGGGGTGGGCTCACAGGCTTGAGGAAGTGACAGACAGGGTGGCCACTCCCACCACGAATCCCTGCTCCTGCTGGTGACCCCGCGTCTCCTGCCTGCCCATCTGCATGCAGCCCAGAGTATGTATCCCTGGTCAGGGAGACCCAGGTCCTAGGCAAGGAGGAGCTGCAGGCGCTGTCCGGACAGTTCGACGCCATCTACTTCCACCCGGTGCGTGTCCCCGGACACACTCACCTGTGCAGACACACATGCACGTGCCTCTGCGCGTTCACAGCCATGGCTGCCAACCCCAGCCAGTGTCCCCTGGTTCATACACGTGACATTGCCCTGCACACCTGCCTGCTGGCACTGCCAGAGCCTGGGGCGGGCCTGTTCTGCTCAGCAGCTGGTGTCTTGCAGCCTGGCACAAGTGTGGGTATGGCCTGCAAAGGGCAGCAGGAAAGGTAGGGGGCTCATCTGTGCCCCTGCGCCCACAGAGTACCTTTCACTGTGCGCGGCTGGCCGCGGGGGCTGGACTGCAGCTGGTGGACGCTGTGCTCACGGGAGCTGTGCAAAATGGGCTTGCCCTGGTGAGGTGAGAGCCGCCCCTTCCCCTGGCTGCTTCTCCGTGGGTGACCCTGTGAGGGGCCAGTGCGACCCTGACGTGACCCAAATCCTACTCTCACGCCGTAGGCCTCCTGGGCACCACAGCCAGAGGGCGGCTGCCAACGGGTTCTGCGTGTTCAACAACGTGGCCATAGCAGCTGCACATGCCAAGCAGAAATACGGGCTACACAGGTGTGTGCCAGGCTGGCTGCAGGGGTGTGGGCCCAGGCCACACAGCAAGGGGCGGCGCAGGTGGCGAGAGAACCCAGCCAGCACCTTCCCTTCCCTGGCTGGGCTCCTGGAGGTGGGAGGCCCTGCCCCTCTGCCACCAGCGCTGTCTGTGCCCAGGATCCTCGTCGTGGACTGGGATGTACACCATGGCCAGGGGATCCAGTATCTCTTTGAGGATGACCCCAGGTGAGCAGGGGTGCGGACACCACCCTTCCCTGCAACCCCAGTTTTTGGGTGCACAGGCTGGCCTGGGAAAATCCAGGGGTGAGATACAGACATGTACCCAGGGGTCAGCGTCCTATAGGGAGCTGTAGAGCTGTTGAGGGTCCTGACCTCTGACCTCTGGCCCTGGCTGGCTTTTGGCAGTGTCCTTTACTTCTCCTGGCACCGCTATGAGCATGGGCGCTTCTGGCCTTTCCTGCGAGAGTCAGATGCAGATGCGGTGGGGCGGGGACAGGGCCTCGGCTTCACTGTCAACCTGCCCTGGAACCAGGTGCCCACCCTCAAGTCCCAGGTCCCCACCCAGCCCCCTCCCCCTGGGCCCCTCCCCTGCCCCACAGTTCAGGATGTAGCCTGGGATGTCCTGCCAGGTCGGGATGGGAAACGCTGACTACGTGGCTGCCTTCCTGCACCTGCTGCTCCCACTGGCCTTTGAGGTGACTGCACGGAGGGCTCCCCGAGGGCAGCCGGGTGGGAGGGGGACTTTGTGCCTGGAGTGCCCCAGTGAAGGCAGGAGGAGGGTTATGAGCTGCCCCACTCCTGTGTGGCTGGGGAGGTTGCTCAGGAGGGGATGGGATGGGCCTGGGTTGCCCTCACCTGGGCTCCAGCCCCTCTCTGTCGACCCTCCCCACCCTGGCCTGGCCTGTAGTTTGACCCTGAGCTGGTGCTGGTCTCGGCAGGATTTGACTCAGCCGTCGGGGACCCTGAGGTGAGGGCCTTGCCTGGCCAGGGAGGACTTCTGGGGTCCTGGGGCCCAGGTCCCCCATCACACATGGCTCTGGTTCCAGGGGCAAATGCAGGCCACGCCAGAGTGCTTCGCCCACCTCACACAGCTGCTGCAGGTGCTGGCCGGCGGCCGGGTCTGCGCCGTGCTGGAGGTGACTGGGGAGGGCACACAGGGAGGGTTTCTGGGCCAGAGGCCTGGGGGTCAGGAGCATGGGAGCCAGGTGCCCACGGGGTATTTGGGAGGGGCGTCCTGCCCCGGATAGAGCCAGGCAGGGGCCCTCCCGGTGACACCCCATCCCAGTGATATCCCTGCCCTAATCATGTCTCCACCCTCCTCCCAGGGCGGCTACCACCTGGAGTCACTGGCGGAGTCAGTGTGCATGACAGTACAGACGCTGCTGGGTGACCCGGCTCCACCCCTGTCAGGGCCAATGGTGCCGTGTCAGAGGTGCGAGGGGAGGTAGGGTGGGCGGAGCTGGGGTGTGAGGCCAGGTGTCACCACTGTTGTGTCTCCCCCACAGTGCCCTGGAGTCCATCCAGAGTGCCCGTGCTGCCCAGGCCCCACACTGGAAGAGCCTCCAGCTGCAAGGTCAGTGTGGCCGGGTGCTAGGCTGCAGGATCCCACCTCGGGCTCCCGTGCAGTGGCTATGACTCTGAACTGTCCCTAGATGTGACCCCTGTGCCGCTGAGCCCCAGCACCCACTCCCCAGAGGGGAGGCCTCCACCTCTGCTGCCTGGGGGTCCAGTGTGTAAGGCAGCTGCATCTGCACCGAGCTCCCTCCTGGACCAGCCGCGCCTCTGCCCTGCACCCTCTGTCCGCACCGCTGTTGCCCTGACAGCGCCAGATATCACATTGGTCCTGCCCCCTGACGTCATCCAACAGGAAGGGTCAGCCCTGAGGGAGGAGACAGAAGCCTGGGCCAGGTGGGCAGGGCTGGCCTGGGGAGAAGGATGGGGCCGCATCTACACCTGTGCCTGTGTGTGCCTGATGTGCGGTCACTCTGTGTCTGTGTGTCCCTCTGGTCTGTCCACCACAGGCCACACGAGTCCCTGGCCCGGGAGGAGGCCCTCACTGCACTTGGGAAGCTCCTGTACCTCTTAGATGGGATGCTGGATGGGCAGGTGGGAGTGCCTGGGAGGGGTTGGGGATGCTGTGGACCTAGGGGCAGGGACCAGGGCCTGGCAACCAGATGCGGCCTGTCCAGAGAAGGGCTGGGTGGTGCAGAACCACATGGATGTGAACGTTGCCTTGTGTCAGGAACTGTTCCCAGAACAGCCCCAGGGGTGGGAATCACTAGTGTGTCTGACCTCTGACCTCAGCTTCTTCAGTTCAATGCTCGTTGGCAGAGAGGTGAAGGGGGTGATTTAAAGTATACATTTAGGCAGGATGCAGTGGCTCATGCCTGTAATAACGGCAGTTTGGGGGGCCAAGGTGGGAGAAATGCTTGAGCCCAGGAGTTCAAGACCAGCCTAGAGAACATACGGAGACCCTGTCTCCACAAAAAATAAAAAAGTCAGCCAAGCGTGGTGGCGTGTGCCTGTAGTTCAGTTACTTAGGAGGCTGAGGCAGGACGATCGCTTAAGCCCAGGAGTTTGAGACTGTGGTGAGCTACAACTGCGCCACTGCACGCCAGCCTAGCTACAGAACAAGACCCCGCCTCGCTAAAAAAAAAAAAAAATTATAGATGTAAGCGTTTTATTTACAGAAATGGAGTGATTGACCTGAGTGTAGGAAGACGTGTGGCTGACGGTAGCCACAGAGACACACCGAATGAAGGGAACTGTGGATCTGTTTACCTGGCTTGGGAGTTGGCTGGTGCCTCATCCTCCACTGTTTATTCATCCCACAGGTGAACAGTGGTATAGCAGCCACTCCAGCCTCTGCTGCAGCAGCCACCCTGGATGTGGCTGTTCGGAGAGGCCTGTCCCATGGAGCCCAGAGGTAAGCCTCACTTGGCCATCCTGAGCCTCTGACGGCAGGACCTGTGGGCACCCCTATCCTGGCTGGCCAAACAGAGAGTTCTGGGAATGGACTCTGGACAACGTGAACACCTGTCCTGAGGCCAGCTCTTCCTCCAGGCTGCTGTGCGTGGCCCTGGGACAGCTGGACCGGCCTCCAGACCTCGCCCATGACGGGTAGGACTCTCAGGTCTTGCATCTGTCCAGCCATGCATGTGGACAGGCATGTGATGGACATGTGTCTGAGCCCCAGGGTGACGGGTGGGTGGGGCACCACGTGGTACTGAATGGAGCCTTCCTCAGCTGGGGTTTGGGAGAAGGGCTGCTGGAGGCGGTGCCAGGTGGGTCTCCAGCACAGAGCTCAGCAGTCACAGCACCCCTGCCCATGGCCCCATGAATGCTCTTCCACCTCTGCCTCTGCGGCCTGGGCTCAGGAGGGTGAGCAGGGCCTTACACTTACGCACATGTGTCCTGGAAGGAGGAGTCTGTGGCTGAACATCAGGGGCAAAGAGGCGGCTGCCCTATCCATGTTCCATGTCTCCACGCCACTGCCAGTGGTGAGTGACCACGCCACGCAGCCGGGCAGGTGCTGGGGAGCCCATGGATGTGTGCAGCTGCTGTCTGCTGGCACTGTCATGATAGCAGGCCTCTGGTCCTTCCTGTCTCCCTGCTCCTACTCCAGGGGCCCTGAGATTGGGAGGTTGGGAGGCCAGAGCCTGCAGGTGTCTGCAGATGAGGAGCTGGGCTCTGCTGTCCCCACAGATGACCAGTGGTTTCCTGAGCTGCATCTTGGGCTTGATGCTGCCCCTGGCCTACGGCTTCCAGCCTGACCTGGTGCTGGTGGCGCTGGGGCCTGGCCATGGCCTGCAGGGCCCCCAGGCTGCACTCCTGGCTGCAGTGCTTCGGGGGCTGGCAGGGGGCCGAGTCCTGGCCCTCCTGGAGGAGGTAAGCTGGGCAGGGTGGAGGTGCTGTGGGGTGGGACAAGGGGAAGGACCAGTGACTGCTTCTGTCTTCGCCCCTGGTCCAGGACTCCACAGCCCAGCTAGCAGGGATCCTGGCCCGGGTGCTGAATGGGGAGGCACCTCCTAGCCTAGGCCCTTCCTCTGTGGCCTCCCCAGAGGACGTCCAGGCTCTGATGTACCTGAGAGGGCAGCTGGAGCCTCAGTGGAAGATGTTGCAGGTGAGGCTGACTGCGGAGGCATGGCCCTGCCCTGGGGCCCAGCTCTGCCGCAGAGGTCGGTGGGGAGGGCAGGGCAGGTGAGTGCCCTGAACCAGCTCCAGCGCAGGAGGCCAACTGCGCGCCTCTT
Organism: Nomascus leucogenys; assembly: GCF_006542625.1. Lineage (NCBI taxonomy): Eukaryota > Metazoa > Chordata > Mammalia > Primates > Hylobatidae > Nomascus > Nomascus leucogenys. The sequence continues at coordinate 538,430 of NC_044387.1, forward strand.
CCCGGCTCCTCCTGTAGTGCCATCCTCACCTGGTGGCTTGAAATCGGCCAAGGTGGGAGCATTTACACCGCAGAAATGACACCGCACGCCAGCACCCCGCGGCCGCGATCCGGACCCCAAGCCCACGGCTCCCGCGACTCCGGGGCACGGAACCAAGCCCACTCCCAATCCCCGCGCCCAGCCCCCTCCCCCCGCCCCCTCCCACCTGTGCTTCCCCCGCTCCACCCCTCACCTCACGTCGCCTCGCCCTCGCCCCACCCATCGCGCCCCGGCCCGTCCGATCGAGGCCCATGCAACCCACCCTCGGTCCCATCCTGGCCCCTGCGCCCCGCTGCGCTTCGCTCCCCGCCCTTGCGCCGTTAGTAAACATCGGTCAAACGAAACCCTGGCTCTGCCTTCTTTACTGAGCACGCTCGGCCCGGGTCTCTCACCCGCGGTGCAGGACTCAGGCCGGAAGTACACCGCGGCCCCCGCCTCACCACCTTCACGTGCTGCCGGCGTTCCCGTGACGTATTTCCGGCGCGCCCGCCCTAGCGGTCTTCACACTGGCGCGGCTGTGACGCGACGTAGGCGGCGGGAGCGGGAGCCGTGGGCACTTTCCACGGGTGAGGCCTGGAGAGCGGGTGGACGTGCAGACTAGAACCCGGGACCCACCCGGCTGCGCCCCCAGACTCTCCGCTGCCCACGAGCCTCGGAGTGGCACCCTCTCCTGGCCGTCTCCTCTCGTGGGGCCCGAAGAACGGGTGCAAAGCCGCGTTCGTCCACTGTACTGCGCGGGCGCGCGTTTCGTTCTTCGGGTTTGCCACGGTTCTGCGACTCCCTAAAGGTTGAGGGCTACTGAATTAGAAGAAACGCCGAGCTGGCTTCTGGTGGGCTGCCGGGCGCCGGGCAGCGTGCTTGGGCTAGGGAGGGCAGGGCGTGTTTACTCTGAGTAGAGCAACCGCAAGACCTCCTTTAAAAATACCAGTTCTGAGCTTCGGCGTTGGACAGGCCGCCTGTCATTCAGCGTCTTCAGACCCTCTCTCACTCCCTGTCTTCCGGAGCGTCAGTGAAGCCCGGGTGAGGTGTTTTCCCACACGCCGGGGGCCCGGAGCTGAGAAGGGGCATGGCCAGCATCACGCAGCTGTTCGACGACCTGTGTGAGGCCCTCCTGCCGGCTGCCAAGACTCACCTGGGCCAGCGCAGTGTGAACCGGAAGAGGGCAAAGCGGAGCCTCAAGAAGGTGGCCTACAATGCTCTTTTCACAAATCTTTTTCAAGATGAGACTCAACAGCTGCAGCCTGACATGTCAAAACTACCAGCGAGAAACAAGATCCTCATGTTGTCCTTTGACTTGAGAGTGGGTGGCCTGGGCCCCAAGGCCGACCGTTTGGAGGAGCTTGTGGAGGAGCTTGAAGCAGCCCCTTGCTGTCCGCTTTTGGAGGTGGGGTCTGTTTTGGACCTCCTGGTTCAGCTGGCAGGGAGTGGTCCCCCTCAAGTTCTGCCGAGAAAACGAGACTACTTCCTTAACAACAAGCATGTGGGGAGAAACGTTCCGTACAGCGGCTATGATTGCGACGACCTGAGTGTGTTTGAGATGCACGTTCAGTCTCTGATCTCCAGAGAAGAGTGTTTGTGTCACAGCATGATCCAGGAAACACTTGAGGTTATGGAGGCTGCTCCAGGCACTGGCCTGCCCACCGTCGGGCTCTTCTCATTTGGTGACCCTTGTGGTGACAGGTTCGAGAGAGACACCCGGGTCTCGCTCTTCGGGGCCCTTGTGCACAGCCGCACTTATGACATGGACGTCCGACTGGGCCTGCCCCCCCTGCCAGACAATGCGGACGTCTCTGGGCTGGCCATTAAGGTAGAATGTTTGGTTTTTTCTCTTTCATCTCTCTCGGGGTTTGGAAAATGCTTTATGTGACCTTTCTGATTCTTTTTTTGTTGTTGTTGTTGAGACGGTATCACTCTGTCACCCAGGCTGGAGTGCAGTGGCGCGATCTTGGCTCACCGCAACCTCCACCTTCTGGGCTCAAGCAGTTCTCGTACCTCAGCCTCCCAAGTAGCTGAAATTACAGGCACCTGCCACGACGCCCGGCTTAATTTTTTTTTTTTTTTTTTTTTTTTTGAGATGGAGTCTGTTCTGTTGCCCAGGCTGGAGTGCGGTGGCGTGATCTCGGCTCACTGTAACCTCCGCCTCCCGGGGTCATGTGATTTTCCTACTTCAGCCTCCCGAGTAGCTGGGATTCAGGCGCACGCCACCACGCCCAGCTAATTTTTGTATTTTTAGCAGAGACGGGGTTTCACCATGCTGGCTAGGCTGGTCTTGAACTCCTGACCTCTTGATCCGCCTGCCTCGGCCTCCCAAAGTGCTGGGATTACAGGCATGAGCCACTGTGCCCAGCCCAGTGACTTTCCTTTTATTATGGTAAAAGGGGGGATAGTCTGGTGGCTGCATTGTCCTGAGGTGGGGCTGCTGGAGTTGGCTTCCTGGCGGCCACCCTCCTCTGCAGCAACAGTGCTGCCCACCTGCCGGCCAAAGGAACGTGCTGCTTTTCATCTTTACCTAACAGGGCATGTCGTTAAGCCACCTCTGCCTTCTAGAGCTGCCATTTAAATTGAAGTTAATTAAAACAAAATAAAAAATTCAGTTCCTCAGCCCCACAAGCCACATTTCAAGTGCTCAGTAGCCACGTGTGGCAAAAGTGTTCATGTTCTATAATTCGTGCAATTGGATATGCTTTTGCTGTCTGTCGCCTGACGCTTTCCCATGGTACTATGTAGCTCCTCATTCGAGTTTTGTATTGTATTGCTTTATCAGTGTTGCCAAAAGGATACGTTGTTACTAGTGATTCTATTCTTATTCCATAGCTAGATGATTTAGAAACATACATAATGCTACAGCAAATGTCTTGATGTACAGCAGTTTTGTTTTGTTTTTTTGTTTTTGAGACAAGTCTTGCTCTGTCGCCCAGGCTGGAGTGCAGTGGTATGGTCTCAGCTCACCGCAACCTGCATCTCCTGGGTTCAAGCGAGTCTCCTCCCTCAGCCTCCTAAGTATCTGGGACTACAGGCATGCGTCACCACACACAGCTAATTTTTGTGTTTTATATATTTGTATTTTTATTTTTTAATTTTATTTTATTTATTTATTTTTTTTTTTGAGACAGTCTAGTTCTGTCGCCTAGGCTGGAGTGTGGTGGCACAATCTTGGTTCACTGCAAGGTCTGCCTCCCAGGTTCACACCATTCTCCCGCCTCAGCCTCCCGAGTAGCTGGGACTACAGGCACCTGCCACCACGCCCGGCTAATTTTTTGTATTTTTAGTAGAGACGGGGTTTCACCGTTTTAGCCAGGATGGTCTTGATCTCCTGACCTCGTGATCCGCCCGCCTCGGCCTCCCAAAGTGCTGGGATTACAGGCGTGAGCCCGGCCTGATTTTTCTTTCTTTTCTTTTTTTTTTTTTGAGATGGAGTCTTGTGTAGGGACCAGCCCTACAGGGTCTGTGGGTTTTTCTCCCCGTGTGCGGAGACGAGAGATGGTAGAAATAAAAACACAAGACAGAGATAAAAGAAAAAACAGCTGGGCCTCGGGGGACCACTACCACCAAGACGTGGAGACCAGTAGTGACCCCAAATGCCAGGCTGCGCTGTTATTTATTGGATACAAGACAAGGGGGCAGGGTAAGGAGTGTGAGCCATCTCCAATGATAGGTAAGGTCACATGTCCACTGGACAGGGGGCCCTTCCCTGTTTGGCAGCCGAGGTGGAGAAAGAGAGAGGAGACAGCTTACGCCGTTATTTCTGCATTTCAGAGACTTCTAGTACTTTCACTAATTCTGCTGCTGCTATCTAGAAGGCAGAGCCAGGTGTACAGGATGGAACATGAAAGCCGACCAGGAGCGTGACCGCTGAAGCACAGCATCACAGGGAGACGGTTAGGCCTCTGGATAATTGCGGGCGGGCCTGACTCATGTCAGGCCCTCCACAAGAGGTGGTGGAGCAGAGTCTTCTTTAGCTCCCCCAGGGAAAGGGGGAAAGGGAGACTCCCTTTCCCGTCCACTAAGTAGTGGGTGCTTTTCCTAGGCACTGACGCTACCGCCAGACCAAGGTCCGCTAGATAACGGGCGTTTTCCCAGGTGCTGCCATTACCACTAGACCAAGGAGCCCTCTAGTGGCCCTGTCCGGGCATAACAGAAGGCTCACACTCTTCTGGTCACTTCTCACCGTGCCGCTTCAGCTCCTTTCTGTGTATGGCCTGGTTTCTCATAAGTTATAATTGTAGAGCGAAGATTATTATAATATTGGAATAAGGAGTAATTGCTGCAAACTAATGATTAATAATGTTCTTATATAATCATATTTATGATCTATAGTATAACTATTCTTGTTCTGTATATTTTCTTTATTATACTAGAACAACTCGTGCCCTTGGTCTCTTGCCTTGGCACCTGGGTGGCTTGCCGCCCACAGTCTTGCTCTGTCGCCCAGGCTGGAGTGTGGTGGCGCAATCTCAGCTCACTGCAACCTCCATTTCCCGGATTCAAGCAATTCTCCTGCCTCAGCCTCCCGAGTAGCTGGGACCACAGGTGCCCACCACCATGCCTGGCCGATTTTTATATTTTTAGTAGACACGGGGTTTCACCATGCTGGCCAGGCTGGTCTTGAACTCCTGACCTCAGGTGATCCACCCGCCTCAGCCTCCCGTAGTGCTGGGATTACAGGCGTGAGCCACCGTGCCCGGCCCTGGTGTACAGTAGTTTTTTAATGTTTAGTGTGATTTTTTTGTTCTGGGTTCCCCACGATGGAATTTCCAGGTCTGAGCATCTCAAAAAGTTTCACTGTAGGTTCCACTGAGGCTTATGTCTTATATGGAATTGGAAATTGGCAGCCTTGACGAATTATTTTAATTCCTTAAATGGCTCATTGGTGGGAAACATTGTATGGTACACATGTGCTTGAGAAAAACAGAAGGAACATTTTGCTAGGCCTTTGCCTCTAACAAGTCAATGGAACTAGGTGGATAAAGTTCCTGGAATTCTCATCGCCCTTGGATGAAATGTGGGCATAGGAATAAGTGGCGGTTTGCCCTTCCCTATGTCTCCAGGTCCCACCGAGTGTGGATCAGTGGGAAGACGAAGGATTCCAGTCAGCGTCCAACTTGACTCCTGATTCCCAGTCTGAGCCCAGCGTGACCCCAGACGTGGACCTGTGGGAAGCCGCACTCACCTATGAGGCCAGCAAGCGGAGGTGCTGGGAGCGAGTCGGCTGGTGTGTGCCCTTCTTCGCCTTGGCATGCAGTGCCCCTACCCCTGCATGAGCATGGCCTTGGGTGGGGTGTGTGGGGGTGGGGTGTGTGGGGGGCGTTGTGTACTCAGGGGTCCAGGCAGTTGTAATGGGTTAGTAACCTAAGCTAGTGTCCAAAATTGAGTCCTGGGAGTTAAGAGAAATGCAGAGAGGAAAGCACTAACAGCCTTTAAGGAGGCCTCACCTCCCCGTGCCAGTAACCAGATCACACCTGTCGGGCAGAGCTCCCCTCCCCGTGCCAGTAACCAGATCACACCTGCTGGGCAGAGCAGTCGGGGCAGCTAAGTTATGTCCTTAAGAGCAAGAGAGCTGCCTGGCCGGCTGTGTGGTTAGTGCCAAGAAGAAATGCCCTCTGGGCACGGGATGCTGATGAAGGAGCCGTTTCCGTCCGTGTCTGGAGGAGTTGGGAGGGGCAGTCTGGGTGATGAGAAGCTCCAGCTGCAGCAGCTTTTTCCTGACTGGTGCCAGCAGCTTGCTCTCTGGATGCAGTAGCCACTCACTCCCTGGCTCACCTGGGTCCAGAGGCCTCTGCACTCAGCACCTGTCAGTCTTTAATGTGGTGGTATCTTTTGATAACTCCCAGAACCCAGGTAGAGAATATTTATTTTGGCTGGGCGCGGTGGCTCACACCTGTAATCCCAGCACTTTGGGAGGCCGAGGCCGGCAGATCACCTGAAGTCAGGATTTTGAGACCGGCCTGGCCAACATGGTGAAACCCCGTCTCTACTAAAAATACAAAAATTAGCTGGGCGTGGTGGCGCTCACTTGTAATCCCAGCTACTCAGGAGGTTGAGGCACAGGCATCGCTTGAACCCGTGAGGCGGAGTTTGCAGTGAGCCGAGATTGCACCACTGCACTCCAGCCTGGGTGACAGAGTGACTATCTCAAAAAACACAAAAACAAAAAAAACACGCATTTCCCCAGATGTTTGGCCATGGAATGCCCCGTTCACATCCAGTCCACTGGTGATCCTGTGGGTATCGGTTTGGGGAGTGTTGGGTGAAAGAGTCAGGGCTGGCCGGGAGCTGAGTGCTCTGGGATGCAGTGGCTGGGCTCTTGCAGCCTGGACAGGAGCATGTGCCCCCGGGTGGGCGAGCTTTCCTGACATCATGAAGATTCCCGCAGGGATGACTATCTCCCTGCTTCCCAGCACAGTGGTGGTGGCCTTATCCTGACTGCCAGGGCCTTCCTGCCGTGTCACTTCCTGCTGGTGCATCAGTCAAAGCAAATCTCATGGTCCTGCTCTCTGCCAATCCCTCACATGTTTAAAAACTGGCCTTTGGGAGGCTGCGGCGGGCGGATCACGAGGTCAGGAGATCGAGACCATCCTGGCTAACACAGTGAAACCCCATCTCTACTAAAAATACAAAAAATTAGCCAGGCGTGGTGGCAAGTGCCTGTAGTCCCAGCTACTGGGGAGGCTGAGGCAGGAGAATGGTGTGAACCCAGGAGGCGGAGCTTGCAGTGAGCGGATATCACGCCACTGCACTCCAGCCGAGGTGACAGAGCGAGACTCCGTCTCAAAAAAAAAAACTGGCCCTACAAGTTATTGCTTTTTTCTGTACATGTCTGCTAATAGTATTTTTTTCTCTTTTTTTGGTATTTATTTATTTATTGAGGCGGAGTCTCGTTCTGTTGCCCAGGCTGGAGTGCGGTGGCACCATCTCCAGCTCACTGCAACCTCCACCTCCCAGGTTCAAGTAATTCTCCCTGTCTCAGCCTTCTGAGTAGCTGGGATTACAGGCACCCGCCACCATGCCCAGCTAATTTTTGTAAAAACTCAACCTTCCAATACCAGGTTCCCTTCACCTGGAACATTCTTCAGCTCACCATAATTAGGCAACTCCTTTCATCCTAAACAAACTAGGTCCCCCAAACTCTCCCTCATAAGTTTGTCTCTCTCTCTCTCTCTTTTATTTTTCTTTCTTTCTTTCTCTTTGCCCTTGTTGCCCAGGCTGGAGTGCAATGGCGCAATCTTGGCTCACTGCAACCTCTGCCTCCTGGGTTCAAGCGATTCTCCTGCCTCAGCCTCCCGAGTAGCTGGGATTACAGTGGGATTAGAGGCATGTGCCACCACGCCTGGCTAATTTTGTATTTTTAGTAGAGATGGTGTTTCTCCATGTTGGTCAGGCTGGTCTCGAACTCCCAACCTCAGGTGATCCACCCGCCTCGGCCTCCCAAAGTGCTGGGATTACAGGCATGAGCCACTGCGCCCAGCCTTTTTTTGTTTTGTTTTGAGATGAAGTCTTACTCTGACACCCAGGCTGGAATGCAGTGGTGTGGTCATGGCTCACTGCAACCTCCACCTCCTGGGTTCAAGCAGTTCTCCCTGCCTCAGCCTCCTGAGTAGCTGGGATTACAGGGGTGCATCACCATGCACGGTTAATTTTTGTATTTTTTGTAGAGATGGGGTTTCACCATGTTGGTCAGGCTGGTCTTGAACTCCTGATCTCAGGTGATCTGCTTGCCTCAGCCTCCCAAAGTGCTGGGATTACAGGCATGAGCCACCGTGCTCCCCCTTTTCTAGGTTCATTTTTTCGGGTTGCTGATTAGGAGACACGGTCACTCACTCTCCTCATCACCCTGTTCTGAATACGCTGGAGACTGCAGAGCTCTGGCACTGTGGGGGCACCTGTGGTGGTTCCTACGCTGCGGAGCTCCGGCACGGTGGGGCCTGGCGGTGGTTCCTACAGGGAGGTGCTGCTGTGTGCCTGGCAGTGTGCTGAGCACAGCCTGGGCAGCTCCTGTAGGGACTTTCTCTGCCCAGGGCCTTGCAGAGTGAAAGTGCTGTGGTCATCTCAGTGTCCAGCGGCTGACCTGCACACGGCCACACAGTGGCTGGACCTGAGTTTACGTCCCCTGGGCCCCTCTACTCCCTGATCCCACGGCCCCTGACACTGCAGTCGGGTCAGCCTGATGCTGTGGTTCAAGTTCCTTTGGCAAATCGTTTGGTCTTGTTTCGTTTTAAATCCCAGCCACCTGCTAGTTTCCTGCTGTGATGAGCTCTGACCAGCAGGTGGCTAAAGAAACTGCCGCCCAGCCAGAAATTGAGCCCTCTCCACTCTCCAAGACATCAACCCTGCTGTCCCACAGGTCCCAAGACCCCACGGGGGGCCACTCTCCCCTGCTCTAGCCCACCCTGAGAGCCAGCACTGTCCGACTGCTCACGGCCCTCCCTGCTGCTGAGCTGCAAGGGCTGGGTTAAGGCGGAGGGAGGCCTTTCAGACCCTGGAATGGTCTCTTTCTCTGCATGTGCCATCCATCTGGGGGAAGCATTTTGCTACATTTTGGGCTGTGTTCTCCCTGGGGACCTGTGGGGGGCGGTGTTCACTCCATAGTCTGCAGGATGCTGCGCTGTGTCTTTGTGTTTTCGCTATGGGCTTTTTTTTCTCAGCTCTGAGTCACCAAGGGGGTGTACAGCCATGGCAGCGCTGGGGTCCAGTCCTGGAGGAGATGGGGTGGAAGTGGCTGCAGGGGGAAGCAGGGTTGTGCCCACAGCCTGCACCCCTGCCGAGGCCATCTGCAGGAAGAAATGCAGGGTCAGACAGAGGCTCTGAGAGGCTGTGTCTTCCTCATGCTCATCTCATCCTGAGGGAGCCTGGGCAGGCGTCTGGGGTCCAGAGCGGCCCCACCTGCTGACTGGACACCTCAGGGCTGGTCTCCTTCCTCCTGCCCCCTCCAGCCCACCCTCCACATAGCAGAGGTGGTCAGTAAAAGTGTGTTTCTTGGAGCTGATTGTTTTTGCAGGGAGGATGGGGGTGTGAGTGTGTGCAGCGCCAGTACATGTGGTTTCACAGCCTCAGCACCGGCAGGAGGCAAATTCCTCAGAGTTGCATGTGCCCAGGGCTGCCTGTACCAGCCCAGCTTGCCTGTTTTTGTCTTAAAAATTTGTGAACTAGGCCGGGCACGGTGGCCCACGCCTGTAATCCCATCACTTTGGGAGGCCGAGACGGGCGGATCACGAGGTCAGGAGACCGAGACCATCCTGGCTAACATGGTGAAACCCCGTCTCTACTAAAAATACAAAAAATTAGCCGGGCGTGGTGGCGGGCACCTGTAGTCCCAGCTACTCTGGAGGCTGAGGCAGGAGAATGGCGTGAACCCGGGAGGCGGAGCTTGCAGTGAGCCGAGGTCGCGCCACTGCACTCCAGCCTGGGTGACAGAGCGAGACTCCGTCTCAAAAAAAAAAAAAAAAAATTTGTGAACTTGGCCAGGTGCAGTGGCTCATGCCTGTAATCCCAGCACTTTGGGAGGCTGAGGTGGGCGGATCACGAGGTCAGGAGATTGAGACCATCCTGGCTAACACAGTGAAACCCCATCTCTACTAAAAATACAAAAAATTAGCCAGGCGTGGTGGCACGTGCCTGTAGTCCCAGCTGCTCGGGAGGCTGAGGCAGGAGAGTGGCGTGAACCCAGGAGGCAGAGGTTGCAATGAGCCGAGATCATGCCACTGCACTCCAGCCTGGGTGACAGAGCGAGACTCCATCTCAAAAAAAAAAAAAAAAAAAAAAAAAATTGTGAATTTTTTTTCTGTATCCATCTCTTACGGTGTTTCTGAGGTGGGGTAGTAAAATTTATATAATATTTTTACCGTCTTAACCAGTTGTACAGCTTTGTAATGCTGTGTGTATTTTCACTGCTGCACAGCAAATCTGCAGGAAACTCTGAACCCATTAAACAACTCCCCATTCACTCCACTTTTTTTTTTTTTTTCCGAGATGGAGTCTTGCTCTGTTGCTCAGGCTGGAGTGCAGTGGCACGATCTTGGCTCACTGCCACCTCCACCTCCCGGGTTCAAGCCATTCTCCTGCCTTAGCCTCCCGAGCAGCTGGGATTATAGGCCCATGCCACCACGCCCAGCTAATTTTTGTGTTTTTAGTAGAGTCAGGGTTTCACCATGTTGGCCAGGCTGGTCTTGAACTCCTGACCTCGTGATCTGCCTTTCTTGGCCTCCCAAAGTGTTGGGATTATAGGCGTGAGCCACCGCGCCTGGCCTCCACTTTCTGTCTCTAGGATTTTGGCCACTGTAGGGACCTCATGTAAGTGGAGTTGCACAGTGTTTTGTGATGGCTCATTTTACTCCACTTGGCGTCCTCGAGTGCCATCCCTGTGGAGACAGTGTTTTGTGATGGCTCATTGCACTCCACGTGGCGTCCTTGAGTGCTGTGCCTTCTGGAGCATGTGTCTGAGCTGCCTTCCTTTTTAAGGCTGAATGATGGGTGGGGGTCTGCACGGACTGTATTTATTCTCCTCCGTCGGGTGCTCAGGCTCCTCTTCCCCTGGCTGTTGTGGATGATGTTGCTGTGGACGGGGGTGTGGATACTGCTGTGGACAGGCATGTGGATGCTTCCGTGGACCTGGGTGTGGATGCTGCCATGGACAGGGATGTGGATGCTGCTGTCATGAACAGGGGTGTGGATGCTGCTGTGGACCTGGGTGTGGATGATGCTGCTGTGAATAAGGGTGTGGATGATGTTCCCGTGGACGGGTGTGTATACTGCCGTGGACAGGGGGGTGGTTGATGCTGCCATGGACGGGGGTGTGGGTGATGCTGCCGTGGACGGGGGCGTGTGGGTGATGCTGCCGTGGACTGGGGCGTGTGGGTGATGCTGCCGTGGACGGGGGCGTGTGGGTGATGCTGCCGTGGACGGGGGCGTGTGGGTGATGCTGCCGTGGACGGGGGCGTGTGGGTGATGCTGCCGTGGACGGGGGCGTGTGGGTGATGCTGCCGTGGACGGGGGCGTGTGGGTGATGCTGCCGTGGACGGGGGCGTGTGGGTGATGCTGCCGTGGACGGGGGCGTGTGGGTGATGCTGCCGTGGACGGGGGCGTGTGGGTGATGCTGCCGTGGACGGGGGCGTGTGGGTGATGCTGCCGTGGACTGGGGGGGTGTGTGTGTGCATGCTGCTGCCGTGGACGGGGGTGTGTGTGGCTGATGCTGCCGTGGATGGGTGTGGATGCTGTTGTGTACATGGGTGTGGATGATGCTGCTATGGATGGGTGTGGATGCTGCCATGGATGGGGTATGGATGATGCTGCTATGGACAGGGGGTGTGGATGATGCTGCAGTGGACCTGGGTGTGGATGCTGCTGTGGACAGGGTTGTGGAGGATGCTGCCATGAACAGGGATGTGGATGCTGTCATGGACCTGGGTGTGGATGCTGCCATGGACAGGGTGTGGATGCTGTTGTGTACATGGGTGTACAAATCTTGTTTTGTTTCTAACAGAAGAATACTTTATGAGTGAGTCACCATCTTGAGGGCCACTGGTGTGGCCTGGGGTGTTCTTCCAGGGCTGGGCCAGTCGGATACCCCTGGCCATGCCCAGGACCCCAGGTAGGTGCCCTGGAACACTTTTCCACATGAGTTGTCCTGATAGAATCGATTGTGCTGGTATTCACAGCAGCAGCATCCACAAAAGGCTGGGTGGTGAGTTGACATTCGTACCTGGCTATGTTTCTTAGAGTTTATTGTTTTGAATCACTTCCGTTCATGCCCATTCCCAAGAGAAAGCCTCCTGGTGCTGAGGTGCAGGTCACCACGTCTGCTCATGGCCTCTCTCCTGCCCCCCTCACAGCCCACCTGGCCACAGAGAGGAGCCTTACCTGACAGAGGCGGGAAGGGACGCTTTTGACAAGTTCTGCAGGCTCCGCCAAGGGGAGCTCCAGCTGCTTGCCGGGGGCGTCCTACAGGCCCCGCAGCCCGTGCTGGTGAAGGAGTGCGAGCTGGTGAAAGATGTGCTGAACGTCTTGATTGGGGTCGTGTCTGCCACGTTTTCCCTCTGCCAGGTGAGAACTGCTCACTCCCGGCCACAGTGGTGTGGGGCTGGCCTGCCCTCCACCACGCACTGCCCAGCCCTTTGTGGGGCAGAACAAGCCCCAGTGCAGGGAGTGGGGAGTGGCAGGGAAGGCCAGCTCCGAGGGCCACCAGTGATGACAGCCGAAGTCATCCCATTTTGGTTCTAAAAGGTGTTAATTTATTAATGTCCTTTTAAAAAGCTGCAGAGAAATAACATGTTTATTGCTGTCAGCAAAGCGATAGAAAATGTTCCTCCCCCCATTGCCATTTCCGTCCTGGAGAAGTGCCAGGCGCGTTCTGAGCCTTCCCACCGCTGGCAGGAGCACCTGCCTGCCAAGAGCGTCCCGAGATTGGGGTCTGCGCTGCTCTTCTCAGTGGACCGTGGTGTCATCCGGGATGGGGCCAGGACTTGCTGGTTCTGGCACCAGCTGCCGTTTAGCCAGCCCTCTTGCTGGGCACTGAAGAAGTAAATGGATATATTCAGAAAAATGAAGTTTTGCTCTGCAGCTTTTTCATTTAAGTGCTTATCCCCTACCTTTGTCTTAAATGTTCTTTTATGGTGGCCATTGTTAGACTTCAGAATGGACTAGAAGCACAGCCAGTGACTGCCCCAGAAAAGTGCTCACCAGCAAGCTCCAGCTGCTGCCAGCGCTGAGGGCGCCTGTTCTCAACACCGTGCTCACAGCTCATCTTGTCTGTCGTGGGGATAGCCTTATTGTGTGGAACCAACCCTGACTCTTTTTTTTTTTTTCTGAGACAGCGTCTCCCTCTCTTGCCCAGGCTGGAGTGCAGTGGCACCATCACAGCTCACAGTAGCCTCGACCTCCTGGGCTGAATCTCAATCCTCCCACCTTAGCCTCCCATGTAGCTGGGACTACAGGCACGTGCCACCACACTCAGCTCATTTTTTTCTTTTTTTTTTTTTTTTTTTTTTTTTTTTTGAGACAGAGTCTTGCTCTGTTGCCCAGTCTGGAGTGTAATGGCACGGTCTCGGTTCACTGCAAACTCCGCCTCCCAGGTTCAAGCAATTCTCCTGCCTCAGTCTCCCGAGTAGCTGGGATTACAGGTGCCTGTCACTACGGCCAGCTAATTTTTGTATTTTTAGTGGAGATGGGGTTTCACCATGTTGCTCAGGCTGGTCTCTGACTCCTGACCTGGAGTGATCCACCCACCTCAGCCTCCCAAAGTGCTAGGATTACAGGCGTGAGCCACCACGCCTGGCCCACCCAGCTAATTTTTAAAATGCTTGAAGAGATGGGGTCTTGCCGTGTTGCCCAGGCTGGTCTTGAACTCCTTGGCTTAAGTGATCTGCCTGCCTCACCCTCCCAAAGTCCTGGGATTGCAGGTGTGAGCCGCCATGCCCAGCCCTAGTCATCTTTTTTCTTAATTATTCTAGCTAAGACTTGTCAATTTTGTTGATCTTTTCAAAGTGCCAACTTTTTGTTTCATTCTATTGTTTTACTATTTTGTATTTTTTTTTTTTCTTTTTGAGACGGATTCTCACTGTGTCTCCCTGGCTGGAGTGCAGTGGTGCGATCTCAGCTCACTGCAGCCGCCACCTTCTGGGTTCAAGTGATTCTCCTGCCTCAGCCTCCCAAGTAGCTGAGACTACAGGCGTGGACTACCACGCCTGGCTAATTTTTGTATTTTTAGTGGAGGTGGGGTTTCACCATGTTGACCAGGCTGGTCTCGAGGTCCTGACCTCAAGTGATTTCACCCACCTTGGCCTCCCAAATTGCTGGTGTTACAGGTGTGAGCCACTGTGCTTGGCCTACTCTGTATTTATTTCTGCTCTAATTATTATTTGTTTCCTTCTGCTAGTTTTGGGTTTAACTGCTTTTTTCTTTTTTTTGAGATAGAGTCTCGCTCTGTTGCCCAGGCTGGAGTGCAATGGCGTGATCTCAGCTCACTGCAACCTCTTCCTCCTGGGTTTAAGCAATTCTCCTGCCTCAGCCTCCTGAGTAGCTGGGATTATAGGTGCGCACTACCCCGCCCGGCTAATTTTTTTTTTTTTTTTTTGAGACGGAGTCTCGCTCTGTCGCCCAGGCTGGAGTGCAGTGGCGCAATCTCGGCTCACCGCAAGCTCCGCCTCCTGGGTTCACGCCATTCTCCTGCCTCAGCCTCTCCGAGTAGCTGGGACTACAGGCGCCCGCCACCACGCCCGGCTAATTTTTTTGTATTTTTTTGTATTTTTAGTAGAGACGGGGTTTCACCATGGTCTCGATCTCCTGACCTCGTGATCCGCCCGCCTCGGCCTCCCAAAGTGCTGGGATTACAAGCGTGAGCCACCGCGCCCGGCTAATTTTTGTTTTTATTGGAGGTGGGTTTTTACCATGTTGGTGAGGCTGGTCTCAAACCCCTGACCTCAAGTGATCCACTTGCTTCGGCCTCCCAAAGTGCTGGGATTACAGGCGGGAGCCACTGTGCCCAGCCTGTTTTTCTTTTTTCTTTTTTTTTTTTTTTTTTTGGAGACAGGATCACCCAGGCTGGAGTGCAATGGCTCAAACATGACTCACTGCAGCCTCAACTTCCTAGGCTCAAATTGCTCCTCCTGCCTCAGCCTTCTGAGCAGCTGGGACCAACAGGCATGCACCATCACGCCTGGCTAATTTTTAATTTTTTTTTTTTGAGATGGAGTCTTGCTCTGTCTCCCAGGCTGGAGTGCAAAGGCATAATCTCAGCTCACTGCAACCTCCGCCTCCCGCATTCAACGATTCTCCTGCCTCAGCCTCCTGCGTAGCTGGGACTACAGGTGCACACCACCACGCCTGGCTAATTTTTGTATTTTTAGTAGAGACGGGGCTTTGCCATGTTGGCCAGGCTCATCATGAACTCCTGACCTGAAGTGATCCACCCGCCTCGGCCTTCTGAAGTGCTGGGATCACAGGCATGAGCCACCATGCCTGCCCTAACTTTTAAAATTTTTTTAGAGATGGGGGTCTTGCTGTGTTGCCCAGGCTGGTCTCAGACCTCTGGGCTCAAGTGATGCTCCTGCCTCAGCCTCCTAAAGTTCTGGGATTATAGGTGTGAGCCACTGTGCTTGGCCTAACAGCTCTTTTTAAAATATCTCTTTAGGGTATACACAGTGCCGTTGTGGTTTGATATCTTGTTCCTTTGTAACGTGGGATATCTCTTTTTCCTAACGTGGGTATTTGCAGCTGTAACCTCCCTCCTGGCTTCTGCTGCCCATTCGTTTTGGTTGTCATGAGCCCTCTATTGGGGTCTCCACTCTGGTTGTAAACATATTTCGGAGAATGTGCTGTGGCAAGTCTTTGTGCATCTTCCATCATTTCCTCTAATTCATCCCTAAGAGTCGAATGAGTGGGTCTCACGGCCATCATGTTTTATAGCTTCTGCCCCAGGAGGCTGTTTGTGTACTTGTGTCCTGTGGAAGGTGTTCTGTTTTTTTCTACCCTTTTCTACACTTGGCATTTTAAACATGCATTTTTCAGTGTAGTCAGTGAGGATTTGTGCCTCGGTCTGGTCCCTCGGTGTAGGAGTTCTGGGTATGCCTTCTGGGCATTTGCTTTTGGGTCCTGGGGGCACTCTAGGTGGTGTGGGTTTGGGTGCAAGGGTGGAGGGAGATGGCACCTTACTGGGGGTCTGGGTGCCTGGCCTCTGTGACTGGTGTCCTCTGCCCCTGTGCAGCCAGCCCAGGCCTTTGTGGTGAAGCGGGGTGTCCATGTGTCAGGAGCATCTCCCGAGAGCATCAGCAGCCTGCTCTCGGAAGTGGCCGAGTATGGGACCTGCTACACGCGCCTGAGTCACTTCTCTCTGCAGCCCGTCCTGGACTCTTTGTACAGCAAGGGCCTCGTGTTCCAGGTATGGCCTTCGCCTCATGGTTGTCACACACCTTTGTGAGAACGGTGCACACGACCTGGAAAAGAGAATCTCAGAGGTCCTTCTGCAGGACCAGAGAGTCTAAACCTTTTCTTTCCTTGGCTAACATCCGAAACCCGATAGTGGCTCTTGAGGGATGGGTCAGTGAGGATGTTTTACCTCACTAGAAACCTGGGGCAGATGTGTGTGGGCCCTGGGGTGCATGGGAGGCAGGTGCAGCCAGCATTAGGGGTGCCCAGGGCAGGAAAGGTGTGAATGGGGCTCTTGCTGCCTGCTCCCCAGTGGGCCCGGCACATTGCAGATGACTGACAGGGCAGGGCCCTCCTGTTGGGTGAATTTACATTGCTGGGAGTTCTGAGCCAAGTCTGGCTCCGGAAGCTGCTGTTTGGTGAGTCTTGAAGCTGGCTCATGTGCTGGGAAGAGGCCCATGGGACAGGGTCTGCACCTTGAGTGGGAGAGAATAGGCAGGCGGATGATGGGGCATTTGGGGGATTGAGCGGAGGGTGTCAGGGAAGGTGGGCAGAGGGCCCTGGAGGAGCCACGCGGTGCAGCCTCCTTTGACTGTTGCTGCCGCAGCAGGGGCTGTCGGGTGGGGTGATGTTGTGAGGTTTACGTTTTAGACGGGCTGTGGAGGTGGGTGTGGTGGAAGCTGCACGGGGCGGGGAGAGCTTCTAGGTAGAGGCTCAGCCCTGGGGGACTTGAGAGCTAGAGATGGTGGAGAAGGGGTCAGAGCAGGGGACGCTGAGAAGGGCTGGACTGTGGTTCTTGCTTATCTGGCAGGCATAGCCAGGCGGCTCCTGGGGTAGGTGGACTGAGATTGGTTGAGGGTGCCCCTGTCTTAGCGTGACCTGCAGGGCCTGCTGCTGTGGCATTGCCCAGGATGCTGGTGCCACTGAGACAGCTGTGGTCCGAGCAGCTGTAGCCCTCACAGCACTAGTGTCCGTGCACAGAGCACGGCCGCTGTTTCCCCCCTCACTCCCCCAGCCCCTTTGCCACGCCCCTGGGGCAGCTGGTCTCAGATGAGAGGAAGGGTTGGTGGCGGACCACAGCTTCTGGCTTCTTGTGGATGGGCTGCATTTCCGCCTGGCCCGGTGGCGGGACGTGGCTCACAGAGGCCCACTGCTTGGAAATGGAGCCCAGAGCCAAGGCAGGAAAGAAAGCGCTGTGCCCAGCACTGGTGCCCCTCAGGCCCTAGGCACAGCTGCGTCCATGTGCCTGGCCGCCCTCCTCCCAGCCTCTTTGCCCACAGGCCTTCACCAGTGGCCTGAGGAGGTACCTGCAGTATTACCGGGCCTGTGTCCTTTCCACTCCGCCCACCCTGAGCCTCCTCACCATTGGTTTTCTCTTCAAGAAACTGGGCCGGCAGCTCAGGTGAGCCTCAGCATGGCAGCTGAACGGGGGACTTTGCGGGAGCGGTGTGGGGCTTGCTGGGCGGTGGAGGGTTTGCCCTGCTCCCTGGCAAGGAGGGCCTGTGAGAACAGCCCTCAGCAGGCGACTGGACGGCCCTTGGCTGGCTGAGTTCACCAGGTGCCGGGTGCTGAGCGGGTGTGTCTGCTCTGGGCCCACCACAGCTGCCCCATCCAGGCCCTCCAGGCCCGGCGGCTCCTGCCTAATTGGCACACAGGGTCCCTGGGGATGTGGCGTCTGGTACACACAAGCTGGTTAGTGAGCACCCAGGCTGGGGCTATTGGCAAGTGCCGTCAGAGAAGGAAGAGTGAGGAGTTGGGCGTTGGGAGCAGTGGGAGAGGCGACCTTCCAGGCTGAGGAGCAGAGTGTGGCAGCGCTGAGGAGACCCAAGGGCTGAGACGCTGCGGGGCAGGGGACCTGGGCTGTGAAGGGTGCGAGTTGTGGCAGATGCTTGGTACCACTGTGTGGATGGGAGGGGCTCTCAGGTGCAGCCCCCGGAAGTGGAAGGATCAGGGTGATTCATGTGTTGGCCGGAGCCTGGGAGGGAGGGCCTGTTGGGTGTGGGTACTTCAGTGGGGTGTGTGTGGACAGCGCAGGGGCACAGGGCTGGGCACGAGTCCTGCAGGGAGCCCATTTCTGGGTCGTTGGGGTGCATGTGGTTTTTAAAGCCTGCATCTGAAGTCAGTTGCCCCAGGGAACATGAAGATACGTGGAGATTTTGCTCACGATCTGATCCAGGCCTGGGGACCCTGAGCCCGGTCACCTGGTCTGATCCTGCCTCTGGGTCTAGGTACCTGGCCGAGCTCTGTGGCGTTGGGGTTGTGCTCCCGGGCACCTGTGGAGGAGGCCCCAGGGCCGCGTTTCCCACCGTGAGTTGTGCGTCCCTGCCGAGTGTGTCAGCCTGGCAGGCTCCAGGAAAGGGGGGCGGCTGAGTGTGTCCCTGGGGGGCTGCTGCCGGCAGGGCTGTGCCTCATTCCCGGTGCCGGGTGCACTGAGCTGCGCCCCCCGCCGCCCCCTTTGCGGTCTGCAGGGCGTGAAGCTGTTGTCCTACCTCTACCAGGAGGCGCTGCACAACTGCAGCAACGAGCACTACCCTGTGCTGCTGTCCCTGCTGAAGACCAGCTGCGAGCCCTACACCCGGTGGGCAGTGGGCTGGGCGGGTGTGGCGGGCGCGCACTCCCACCAGGCAGACATTTGAGAGCAGTCCTTTGTCAGACACCTGCTGAATGTGGGGATCACACAGGAAGGGGAGGGCAGGATAGGTGGACTGGGCAGGAGCCCCCAACCCCCCACCCGAACCCCACTCCACACCCCGCACCCTGCCCCCACTCCATCCTGCCCTTCATGGATGGCCACACCCCACCCCACCTCTCACAGCTACGACCTTGCCCCTCACTGACAGCTACGCCCCTGCCCTGCCCCTCACTGACAGCCACGCCCCACCCCGCCCCTCACTGACAGCCACGCCCCACCCCGCCCCTCACTGCTGGCCCCACCCACCTCTCCGATGACTACACTTACCCCTGCTGCTCCCCAACTGCAGGTTCATCCACGACTGGGTGTACAGCGGGGTGTTCAGAGACGCTTATGGCGAGTTCATGATTCAGGTGAACCACGAGTACCTCAGCTTCCGAGGTAGGTGGCAGCTGGTTGCGGGGCAGGGGTCCGTGCCTGTGGGCCTGGGTTCAGGGCCATGGCCATGCCGGCCACCCTGGCGTTCACCCTACCTTAGATAAGTCGTACTGGACACATGGCTACGTGCTCATCTCCAAAGAGGTGGAGGACTGTGTTCCTGTGTTTCTGAAGCACATTGCCCACGACGTATACGTCTGCGGGAAGACCATTAACCTGCTGAAGCTCTGCTGCCCCCGGGTGAGGAGGGGCTCATGTGTGGGGAAGAGAGGGGCCGGTCTTCCCTGGGGCTGAGTGCTGGTGGCTGTGTTTGTGTCTCCTTTGGCAGCATTACCTCTGTTGGTCCGACGTCCCCGTCCCCCGGATCTCGGTGATTTTCTCCCTTGAGGAGTTGAAGGAGATTGAGAAGGACTGTGCCGTCTACGTTGGGCGCATGGAGAGGGTGGCCCGCCACAGCTCTGTCAGCAAGGAGGAGAAGGTGCGTGGCACCACGGGTCTCGGGGGCTTTCCCTAACCCCTGCCTCTGCTTCCTGGGGTCTCAGGTTGGTGGGGCGGATGTGAGGGCTGTGCAAGATGGGGGCCTCCCTTCTGGCATTTTCTGTCCTGGCGGTGGCCTGGGTGGGTGCCAAGGGGGAGCTGAGATGAATGTCCTGGAGCCAGATGCCAGGCAGGGGCTCTGTCTTCTCCTCCTGGGTCTGGGTGGCTTAGCGCGAAGCCCAGGCTTTGCTGGCATGGGAAACTCTGCTGGGGCTTCCCCTGGGCCCGCTGGCTGTGGACAGACAGTCCTAGTCCTGGCTGCACTCCAGGGCAGCAGGGCCTGTGGTCCTGCACTCAGATGGCCTTCGCCCTTTGCAAGCCCCCCTCCTGCTGGGAAGGGACAGTGTGTCAGGGACGGGCCATGTCTCTCCTGTGTCCTCTGGGAGGGGCTTGGTGGTACAGTCAGTGCCATTCCCAGGAACACCCTTTCTGGCCTGGTGCCTGGCGGGCAGCAGGGATACTTGGGCAGGGGCAGGCCTAAGGGGCTGAGTGGGGGAAGCCCCCTCTCTGAGGCCTCTTGGTTTCCTTCCAGGGTGGGCACACACAGCCTGGGGTCCTCAGCCCCAGATGTCTCTATGAGAGCCGGTCAGCTCCCGTTCGTGGGCTGGAGCCAGCCTTGCCACTGCTGAGAGCCTGGGGGGTGTGGGAGGGGCGGCGGGGGGGCGGTGTCCCTCCTCGAACCCTTGGACCATGTGTCTCCCCTGCTGGCCCTGAGTCCACAGGTGTCTGGGCATCCTAGGTGAGGGGTCAGAGGATTCAGTTGCTGTTTTTTTCTTTGAGACAGGGTATCCCTGTGTCAGCCAGGAGGCTGGAGTGCAGTGGCTCGAACATGGCTCACTGCAGCCTCCAACTCCCAGGCTCGAGGGATCCTCCTGCCTCAGCTCCCCTGACCCCCACCAAGTAGTTGATACTACAGGCACCCGCCACTACACCTGGCTAATTTTTGTATTTTTAGTAGAGATGGGGTTTTGCTATATTGTCTAGGCTGGTGTCGAACTCCTAAGCTCATGTGATCTACCCACCTCGGCCTCCCAAAGTGCCAGGATTACAGGCGTGAGCCACCGCGCCCGGCCAGCATGCTTTGATTACCAGTTGTCTTTCTCAGGAATTACGTATGGAAATTGCAAAACAAGAATTAATCGCTCATGCCCGGGAAGCAGCATCCAGGGTCCTGAGTGCACTGAGTGGTGAGTGGCCCCAAGTCCTCCCTTCTGCAGTTCCGGGGGGCCTTGCTGGGGCCTCCTTGTGACAGTGCGCCCCTTACTGTCCCAATGTAGACCGGCAGATGTCAGAACGGATGGCCTTGGATGCCCGGAAGCGTGAGCAGTTTCAGAGGCTGAAAGAACAGTTTGTGAAGGACCAGGAGGTGGGTAGGACCTGTCCCTGCGGGGTCAGGCCTGTCAGTCCTGATTTCACAGGCCAGGCTCTGTGTGTTTTATAGCGACGCCAGGCGGCCAGGCAGGAGGAGCTGGATGATGACTTCAGCTACGCCCGTGAGCTCCGAGACAGGGAGAAGAGGCTGAAGTCCCTGGAGGAGGAGCTGGAGAGGAAGGCGAGGTAGGGCAGCCCGGGCTCCAGGCCCAGGGGTGCAGTGCGGCAGGGGCCCCGTAGCTCTGGCTTAATCTTACTGATGATTTTACTTTTTGTTTTGAAAACCTTCAAACATACATTAAGGTAGAAAGACCAATATGCTGAACCCAGAGTGGCTGTGGGCGTGCTGCCGTACCCAGGCGTCCTCAGCCGTTCTGCGCCTCGTCTTGTAGATGGTTGGTATGGATTAGGGTCCAGGCCAGGCCTGCGCACTGTTTGGGGTCCTGTCTCTTTATTTATCTTCTTTCTGAACATCTCCCGCTTATTCCTTTTTAAGTCTGTTATTGGTCTGACAGAGACAGGGCGTTTTTTTTTTTTTTGAAACGGAGTCTCACTCTGTCACCCAAGATTGAGTGCAGTGGCACAATCTCGGCTCACTGTAACCTCCGCCTCCCAGGTTCAAGCAATTCTCTTGCCTCAGCCTCCTGAGTAGCTGGGATTACAGGCATCCGCCACCACATCCAGCTAATTTTTTGTATTTTTAGTAGAGACGATGTTTGACCATGTTGGCCAGGCTGGTCTCAAACTCCTGACCTCAGGTGATCCACCTGCCTCGGCCTCCCAAAGTGCTGGGATTACAAGCACGAGACACCGCGCTCAGCTGACATAGGGCATTTGTCCAGCACAGCATCTGAGTCTGTCTCCATGTGCCATCATCGGCCTGTCCCGGGGTTTGTCCAGCACAGCATCTGCGTCTGTCTCCCTGTGCCGTCATCGGCCTGTCCTGTGCTGTCATCAGGTGGTCCCAGGCTGAGTACTGCTGGAGCCTTCAAGGGGCTGTTTGGGGTTTTGGAGAGAGCCTCTCACAGAAGGGGCTGGCCGCTTCCTGCTCAGCCCTACGATGCTGGTGGTCCCAACCTTAGATCTGTTTATGGAGCCAGCGAGGGATGTGTGTGGAGGGGTGCGCGTGCCTGTGTGCACCCATGTCCTTGTATGCATTTATGCATGCATACGTGTTCGTGCATGTATGTCAGTCGACACTGTCCTGTTAACACATGGAGAAAACCAGGCCTAGACACTACATCTCTGGCCTGTGGCAGCCAAATTAGAGCTGGCCAGTCCAGGTTTGAGCCCAGTTGCCTGCTGGTGAGAAGCTCAAAATCATGGGGCACGATCGGTGAGGCAGGCTTTGAATTCAGCAAATAAAGCATTTGTGTGGGTTTTGCTTCATGTGCTTTTTTGCATTAGTCTTCAGTTCTCAGGTTTGTACCTGTAGAAGG
The DNA here is from genome assembly GCF_006542625.1 of Nomascus leucogenys. Taxonomy (NCBI): domain Eukaryota; kingdom Metazoa; phylum Chordata; class Mammalia; order Primates; family Hylobatidae; genus Nomascus; species Nomascus leucogenys. The sequence goes on from NC_044387.1 coordinate 560,741, forward strand.
GGAAGAGGCCTAACTTCTTTTTTTTTTTTTGAGATGGAGTCTTGCTCTGTCCCCCAGGCTGGAGTGCAATGGTGGGATCTCCGCTCACTGCAAGCTCCGCCTCCCGGGTTCATGCCATTCTCCTGCCTCAGCCTCCCAAGTATTTGGGACTACAGGCGCCCACCACAACGCCTGGCTAGTTTTTTGTATATTTAGTAGAGACGAGGCTTCACCGTGTTAGCCAGGATGGTCTCGATATCCTGACCTGGTGATCCACCCGCCTCGGCCTCCCAAAGTGCTAGGATTACAGGCTTGAGCCACCGTGCCCGGCCATGGCCTAACTTCTTAGGGGCCTGGGGCGCTCGGCCTTCTGCTCACCCCTTGCTTCAGGCCACACAGGATCTCATTCTGGTATTCGTCCAGCAGACGTTGCTGAGCCCTGGCTGGACACTGACTCACCAGGGTCTCCCAGCCTGGCAGGTAGAAGAGCCTGCCTGGTGCTGCCTTGCAGGTGCTGTGAGGGCCCAGAGCTGTCAGCCCCTGGTAGGGGGAGACTGGGGGGCAGGGGCCCACTGGGGCCTCTGTTATGGAGAAACATCCTGGCCTGAGGGGCGCCAGGTAGATGGGGTGGGGTGACTCTTGTGGCCGTGTCCTCTCTGGTGTGTGGCTTCAGGCAGGCGCTGGTCGACCACTACAGCAAGCTCTCTGCAGAGGCAGCTCGTCGGGAGCAGAAGGCGCTGTGGAAAATCCAGAGGCACCGGCTGGGGAGTGCACGGCTTCGTTTTCTCTTAGAAGATGAGAAACACATTCAGGTATCTCTGCGGCTTCAGACGGCAGCTCTTCCCCTGGGCTTTGGGGGTCTGGAAACCCCGAGACTGCACACAGACCTACATGCTCTTCTAGGAGAGGGCTGGTGGCTCTCGTGTTTGCGGCAGAGCTCTGTCTCTCTCCCCGTGTGCCACCAAATTGCACAGATACAGGTGGTGAGGAGCTCATGGTTTTGGAGTACTTTCTGCAGGCCCAGGGTCCCAGTGGAGCTCAGCACAAGCCTCGTCTGGTTCAGTGCACATGGCTGCCATGGGCGGTAGGGGCTGTGGCTTTGTGTGGGGTAGGGCCGTGCTTGACTCCAGCTCTGCCGGTCACCCCTCTGGCTTGAATTTCAGGAGATGCTGAAAGCAGTGTCTGAGGCTCACCAGCCCCAGGAGCCGCCAGACATCCTCTTGAGCGTGCACCCCCAGGTAAGTGGTGGAGCGGAACCCAGGGTGCCCTAGCTCTGAGCTGGGGGTGCCGGGCCTGGTGGTTTTCCCATAGCCCTCGGCACCTGGTGTTGGTCATGGCAGCAGAGCTGAACTTGGGGGACAGAGTTCAAGGGCTGAGGGAGCCCGAGACCAGACTGGGTCTGATGTCACCTGTGTTTCAGGTCACATCTCCAGGCCCTGAGCACCCAGAGGGAGGCCGAGGCTGTGATTCTGGGTGTGCGGAGCAACACTCGGCTGCCTGGGGTGGCCGGAACAGGCCAGGCCTGCTGACCCCACAGCCCCTTAAGCCTCTAGCAGTGGGGGCTGGTGGCACGGGGCTGCAGCAGGTGGAGGCCAGACCCTTCTCTGACAGCCTCAGCATTGGAGACTTCCTACCTGTGGGCCCAGGGGCTGAGCCGTCCGTGCAGACTGGCACGGTCCCTCTCCTGGAGGTGGCACTGCAGACCATTAACTTGGACCTGCCCCCCTCAGCTCCTGGGGAGGCACCCACAGCAGCCAGCACTCAGCCCTCCAGGCCACAGGAGTACGACTTTAGTACTGTCCTGAGGCCAGCTGTGGCCACCTCACCTGCACCAGGGCCCCTGCAGGCTGCAGAGTGCAGCTTGGGCAGCTCAGGGCTACAGCTGTGGGAGGACAGTTATGGGAAGGTGGATGCCTGTGGCTCTGCCTTGCGGGAGACTCTGCCCCCATCACACCCACCCAGATGTGCTGCTCTGGAGGAGGGGAGCAGCCAGCCCACAGAGCAGCTCTTTGGGCAGGAGTCAGGGGATGGTCTTCCCACAGGGGACTACGCTTCTGAAATAGCTCCCACCCGGCCACGGTGGAACACCCACGGGCACGTGTCTGACGCCAGCATCAGGGTCGGGGAGAACGTGTCGGACGTGGCTCCCACCCGGCCACGGTGGAACATCCATGGACATGTGTCCAATGCCAGCATCAGGGTTGGGGAGAACGTGTCGGACGTGGCTCCCACCCGGCCACGGTGGAACACCCACGGGCACGTGTCCAACGCCAGCATCAGGGTTGGGGAGAATGTGTCGGACGTGGCTCCCACCCGGCCACGGTGGAACACCCACGGACACGTGTCTGACGCCAGCATCAGCCTGGGGGAGCCTGTGTCGGACGTGGCTCCCACCTGGTCACGGTGGAACACCCATGGACACGTGTCTGACGCCAGCATCAGCCTGGGGGAGCCTGTGTCGGACGCGGCTCCCACCTGGTCACGGTGGAACACCCATGCACCCATCCCTCCGCCCCACATGATGCTGGGGGCTCTCTCACCAGAAGCTGAGCCCAACACACCCAGGCCCCAACAGAGCCCCCCTGGCCACATGTCCCAGTCAGCGCTCTGCCTGGGAGCACAGAGCACTGTGCTGGACCGTGGGCCACGGCTGCCTGTAGAAGTGGGGCCATCTCTGTCCTCCCCCAGCTCGGGCTGCGGGGAGGAGAGCATCAGCGTGGGGGAGAACGTGTCGGACGTGGCTCCCACCCAGCCATGGTGGCCCAACACCCCGGGAGATGGTGTCTCTGAAGAACTAGGTCAGAGTAGGGTGGCTGGTGGTCAGGAGTGGGACTGTGGGACCCACAGAGCCTGGGAGGTAGGCGGGCAGTGGGGTTGGTGGCATGTGAAGTTCCCCTCAGGCCTCCTTGTCAGCCAGGACCTGGGCTGCTGTGGGGGACATGGGAGGGGCTGTTTGAGCCAGGGCCGGCTCTGCTCTGTCCCCTACACAGGCCCTCGGCCCTGATGCCCTCATGTCCACTTGTGTCCACACAGGCCCTGGGAGGAGCGGGGACACTGAGGACGTCTCTCCGAACCGGCCTCTGAACTCACAGGTTAGGTGGATGCAGCCTGGGGGTCCCACAGCAGGCAGGGAGGGCTCTGTCTCTGTAGCTTATCACGCGGGTGGGTCCCACATGCAATTTTCCTTTTTTTGGCACAAGCTGGTTGTGGGGGCAGCGTGTGGTGGGGAGGTGGTTCTGAGGCTGGTGTTTTGTTAGGAAGACACAGCTGCCCAGAGCAGCCCAGGCGCTGGTGAGGAGGAGGCAGTGGCGGCGGAGGCTCAGGGCGGGGAGCAGAACTACCTGGCAGGCCTGGCAGGGCAGTACCACTTGGAGCGGTACCCGGACAGTTACGAGTCCATGTGTGAGTGCAGCAGCTGCTGCTGGCAGGGAGCCCTGGGCTGGCCGGTTCCCAGCACGTGCTCCATCTCCTGTGGGTGGGGGTGGACCCCTGGGCTGGCCAGTTCCCAGTACGTGCGTGCTCCATCTCCCGCAGCTGAGCCGCCCATCGCTCACCTTTTGCGCCCTGTGCTTCCCCGGGCCTTCGCCTTCCCCGTGGACCCCCAGGTCCAGTCTGCCGCTGATGAGACTGCCGTGCAGCTGAGCGAGTTGCTGACGCTGCCCGTGCTCATGAAGCGCTCCATCACGGCACCATTGGCCGCCCAGTGAGTGCCCCTGCCCCAGTCTGCCCACCCAGCCCGTCCTGGCCCGCCCTGACTCCAGCTGCCTCCTGCCAGCATCTCCTTGGTGAACAAGGCCGCTGTCGACTACTTCTTCGTGGAGCTGCACCTGGAGGCGCACTATGAGGCGCTGCGGCACTTCCTGCTGATGGAGGACGGCGAGTTCGCCCAGTCCCTCAGCGACCTGCTCTTTGAGAAGGTGACCTACGGACACGGAGTGGGGCCAGTGGTAGAGGGGAGGCCGTGGGAAAGGGGAGACTGGCTGCAGGCCCACAGCCCCCTGCTGCTCTGGCACAGCCCCCATGGGACGCCAGCGAGTGCCAGGCATGTGCTTGGGACTCCTGGGGATGCTGGTCCCTTTTCTGCCCAGCTTGGAGCTGGGCAAACGCCCGGAGAGCTGCTCAATCCGCTGGTGCTGAACTCTGTGCTGAGCAAGGCCCTGCAGTGCAGCCTGCATGGGGACACCCCGCACGCCTCCAACCTCTCCCTCGCTCTCAAGTACCTGCCCGAGGTGTTTGCCCCCAACGCCCCGGATGTGCTGAGCTGCCTGGAGCTCAGGTACAAGGTCAGCAGCAGCCCTGGCCACGGGGGATGGGACAGGCCTGCCTGTGGGATGCCTGCTGAGCCACACCTCCCGGCAGGTGGACTGGCCCCTCAACATTGTCATCACCGAGGGCTGCCTGAGCAAGTACAGCGGTGTCTTCTCCTTCCTGCTGCAGCTGAAGCTCATGATGTGGGCGCTCAAGGACATCTGCTTCCACCTCAAGCGCACAGGTGAGGCCCTGCTGGAGCCCAGCGCTCTGCACCCCTGGCCTGAGGCTGTGCTTACCTCTGTCCTCTGCCCTCTGGCAGCCCTGCTGAGCCACATGGCCAGCTCCGTGCAGTTCCGCCAGCTGCAGCTGTTCAAGCACGAGATGCAGCACTTCGTGAAGGTCATCCAGGGCTACATCGCCAACCAGATCCTGCACGTCACCTGGTGCGAGTTCAAGGCCAGGCTGGCCACCGTGGGCGACCTGGAGGAGATCCAGCGTGCGCACGCAGAGTACCTGCACAAGGCCGTCTTCAGGTGAGGCCTGGGCAGCGGCTGCGTCCCTGTGGTCACAGCTCAGCCCACCCAGCAGCACCGCTTCCCTGCAGGGGCCTGCTCACGGAGAAGGCGGCGCCTGTCATGAACATCATCCACAGCATCTTCAGCCTCGTGCTCAAGTTCCGCAGCCAGCTCATCTCCCAGGCCTGGGGGCCCGCTGGGGGCCCGCGGGGTGCAGAGCACCCCAACTTTGCACTCATGCAGCAGTCCTACAACACCTTCAAGTACTACTCCCACTTTCTCTTCAAAGGTGAGGCCCACCCTGGCCGGGAGGGCTGTGGAGGGGCCAGGGCGGGGTTCACACCGTGGGCAAAAGCCTGAGCTGCTCGCTGGTCCCCAGTGGTGACCAAGCTGGTGAACCGCGGCTACCAGCCCCACCTGGAGGACTTTCTGCTGCGCATCAACTTCAACAACTACTACCAGGACACCTGAGGCTGCTCTGCGGGGGACGTGCCAATAAAGGTGTCCTGGACCCTGTCTGCATCTCTCTCTCTCCTGGGCGAGGGCTGAGGACAGGGCAGGGTGGGGGAAGAATGACCACAGAGGCGGACCTGAGGGAGTTGCTGGTTTATTTAGGAGCCTGGGTCCAGCCCCCAGGGACCAGGCTGCACTGCTGAGCTGGCCTCAGACAGAGACTGGTCAGGTCCTGACTGGATGTCTCTGCCATCATGGAAAGACGGGTGTGCATGGGCCAGGGCAGAATCCCTCAGTATAGAGGGCAGAGTCCCCCAGTGTAGAGGGCGCCCGGCACCGTCTCGGCCACTCAGCAGCACGTGGGGGCCTCGGGAGACTCCGGGGTGTGGAGCGCGCCGAGGCCGTTACGAAGATCATGTCACGCACAGTTCTGCTGCCCAGAGCGGGGGCTTACTGCTGTAGGAGCGCTGCCTGCCGTCCGCCCCGTCGGCCTCCGTGGCCTGGGGGTCTGTGGCGGCCCCCGCCTCGCAGTGGTAAGGGGTCTCCAGTAGCTTCAGCACCCGCCGCACCTGGAGGGTCATGAGAGTGAGAGGGGTCTGGGACCGACCCCCTCCCAGGGACCACAGGGACAGGCATGTACTTGCCTCTGAGAAGTCCCCACGCTCGGCAGCCTCGATGGCGTTCTGCGCAATGTAGTTCCTCAGCACGTACTTGGGGTTGTTGGCGTGCATCATGCGCACACGCTCAGCCCGCCAGGCGGCAGCATCCCCGGTGCCTTCCAGGTCCTTGTCTAGCCGGGCTCTGGAATGACATCGGGCTCTGGAGTCACAGCTAGGCTGGACTTTCCAGCACGCGCCCCACCGCCCCCCGGTGACCATGGACGCAGGGCTCACCTGTACGCCTGTAGCCAATCAGCCCAGTGGCCCTGGTTCCTGCTCTGCAGCTCTGCCACACTCAGCTGCTCCAGCCGAGACTGCTGCTCCACACGCTCCAGCTCCCTGGCGATGCCCGCCCGAGTGCCCATGAGCGCGAACAGCTGTGGGTTTGACTGTGCCAGCATCAGCATCATGGATAGCTGCCTGTGGGGAGGCCAGGGTGTCTGGGAGGTAGCCCCTGACCATGTCCCTGCCCTGCAGACAGCTGTTCCACCCGCCCGACTGCTCTCACGGCTCACCTAGAGTCCAAGCAGCCCGGTCCCCGAGATCCCTGGAACCCCACTGGCAGGGATGGACCCCGGTGGGCACACACCAGGCATGCCCATGCTTTGCCGAGGCCCCTCGTGGGCCGGAGGGCAGGACCGCTCTGCTGCCCAGCTTTCTGCTGGAGAGTCTCCACCTCCCGAGTTCAGTGCTTGTGGGGCGGGCACTGCTATTAGCACTTCCCTCATTTCCAGAAGGGCCCAGGTGGGCAGGGGCCACCCCTTCTCCAGTAGAGGGGTTTCGTGTTCAGCAGGGCCTGCTGGCTGGTGCTCCCAGCCAACCCCACTGGTCTTGTTTTTTAAGTTAAAAGCAACAACCCTTTCCACGTCTCATCCCGCACATGGGAGGGACTCTTCAGACAGGGCAGCCCTTCCCTTTGGAAGATGGTGTGGGAAAGCCCGACCTCTGGGAGCCCATTTTCCCTAGAAACCCAGAGGCTTTCTCTGAAGCCCACCCACAGCAGAGACCACTGTCTGCCCTCACACCTGTGTCAGCCTCGCCACCCTCTCCTCTCTGACCAACTGGCCCCAGCACCGCAGAGACGCCCTGACTGCATCTGTCCCTGGGAGCGGAGCAGCCACCTGGGCCCCAGCCAGCTCTGCCTCCGGCTTCTCTCCCGGCCTCTGTTTGTTTCTGATTATGCTTCCTTTTCTGGAAACAAATCCGAGGAAGTAGGAACTGAGTACCCACCGGGGATCCATCTGGGGCCGGAATGCCAGCCTTAGCTCTTCCAGGGAGGCACACTGCTCCATCAGCCTGGCCAGGAATTCCGCCAGGCCTGGCGACTCTGGCTCCACTGGAAAGGAGCTCAGCAAGTAGAAGGTGTTTGTGAAGTCGGCACCTGGAACACAGGCTGCTCAGGGAGCTGGAAGCAGAAGGCCCAAGGTCCCTGTCCTGGTGCCACACAGACCCCCTCGCCCCCCCGGCACAGGTGCTGCATGGATCCACATGCTCCACACCCCCACCCCCAGCATGGATCCACACACTTCTCGACCCACACCCTCCACCTGGCACAGTGCCATACAGACCCACACCCTCCCCCCGGCACAGGTGCCACAGGGACCCACACCTTCCCCCGGGCACAGGTGCCGCATGGACCCACACCTGGCACGGGTGCCACAGAGACCCACACGGACCCAAATGCTGCCCCCAGCACAGGTGCCACACGAGCCCCACTCAGCATTGGTCCTGGGACTCCTGAGCCCTCCACACCCCACTCCTCAGCCTCCACCCATCCACCGCCCAGGCGGCTGCCATTTGCTGACCCTCCAAGTCACCTGTGAAGTGGCCTAATACTGAGAAAGCACAGAGGCTGCTGCCCGGCCCTCACATCCTCACAGTCACGACTGCCTGCTTTGGGAGCTAGTGAGTGTTGAGGAGAAGCTGCTGTAACCCGCCTGCAAAAGGCCCAACTTGTGACAGACACTGCGATCCTCCCCCTGACTGGAAAACGCTGTCTGAAACCACAGTGACCCTAAGACAACGTCTGAAAACAAAATGAGAAGGGAGTCAAAGCAACGTACTGCAAAAAAGTCGACTACACACACAGGTGGCAATGGAGAACGTGAGCGACCAGAAACATGGCAGAAGTTCCCCCTCAGTAACTGCTTTGAAAGCGAATGGACTGATCTCTCCAACAAAAGGCAGATTGGCAAAGTGGGTGAAAAGATTTCCATGTTGTCACCGCACGATCTGCAAGATGTTCAAAGACACAAACAGGCTGGAAGTGAAAGGATGAAGAAACCCAGCAAAGAGTAACCTAAAGAGAGCTGAGGCAACTCTTACACTCACATCAGATAAGTTTTCTATTTTTTGAGATGGAGTCTTGCTCTCAATCTTGGCTCACTGCAACCCCCGCCTCCCAGGTTCCAGCAATTCTCCTGCCTCAGCCTCCTGAGTAGCTGGGATTACAGGCATGCGCCACCATGCCTGATTTGCTTGCTTATTTATTTATTTAGAGACGGAGTCATACTCTGTTGCTGGGGCTGGAGTGCAGTGGCACAATCTTGGCTCACTGCAACCTCCGCCTCCGGGTTCCAGCAATTCTCCTGCCTCAGCCTCCCGAGTAGCTAGGATTACAAGCACCTGCCACCATGCCTGGCTAATTTTTGTTTTCTGAGATGGAGTCTCACTTTTGTTGCCCAGGCTGGAGTGCAGCGGCGTGATCTCAGCTCACTGCAACCTCTGCCTCTCCTGCCTCAGCCTCCTGAGTAGCTGAGATTACAGGCACCCACCACCATGCCTGGCTAATCTTTGTATTTTTAGTAGAGACGGAGTTTCACCATGTTGGCCAAGCTGGTCTTGAACTCTTGACCTCAGGTGATCTGCCCGCCTCGGCCTCCCAAAGTGTTGGGATTACAGGCATGAGCCACCACGCCCGGCCAGAGAAGATTTTAAATAAAAAATTGTCAGAAGGGCTGGGAAAGGTGGCTCACCCCTGTAATCCCAGCTACTTGGTAGGCTGAGGCAGGAGGATAACTAGAGCACAGGAGGTGGAGGCTGCAGCGAGCCGCGACTGCCACTGCACTCCAGCCTGGGCAACAAAGTGACACATCCACCCTCAACAAAAACTTGTTACAAGAGACAGCATTATATATGGATAAAAGAGTCAATTCATCAATAAAAATATAGAAATTATAAACATGCACCCAATAAGAAAGCCCCAAAATGTACAAACCTTGGCAGAATGGAAGGGACAGACAAACAGTTCTATCTATAGTAAGAGTTGGAGGCTTAAACACAGCACTTAATAATGGACAGACCATCTAGGGTCAGGTGTGGTGGTTCACGCCTGTAATCCCAGCACTTTGGGAGGCCGAGGCAGGCGGATCACAAGGTCAGGAGATCGAGACCATCCTGGCTAACACGGTGAAACCCTGTCTCTACTAAAACTACAAAAAATTAGCTGGGTGTGGTGGCAGGCGCCTGTAATCCCAGCTACTCGAGAGGCTGAGGCAGGAGAATGGCGTGAACCCGGGAGGCGGAGCTTGCAGTGAGCTGAGATCGCACCATTGCACTCCAGCCTGGGCGACAGCAAGACTCTGTCTCAAAAAACAAACAAACCATCTAGACAGAAGATCAATGAGAAATGGAGGACCTGAACAACAGCCTAAACCAACAAGACCAAACAGGCACATACACGGAACCCTCTGCCCAGCAGAACAGAGCACACCGTCTTCTCCAGGGCACACAGGACGTTCTCCAAGATAAGCCACAAAACAAGTTGTAATAAACCTCAAAAGGCTGACATCTGTAGTCACAGTGGAATGAAGCTAGAAATCACTTAAAAACACAACACACTGGCTGGGCGCAGCGGCTCATCCCTGGAATCCCAGCACTTTGGGAGGCTGAGGCAGGCAGATCACTTGCGGTCAGGCGTTGGAGACCAGCCTGGCCAACATGGTGAAGCCCCGTCTCTCCTAACAATACAAAAATTAGCCAGGTGTGGTGGAGCATGCCAGTAGTCCCAGCGACTTGGGAGTCTGAAGGAGGAGAATCACTTGAGCCTGGGAGGTGGGGGTTGCAGTGAGCCAAGATACGCCACTGCACTCCAGCTTGGGCGACAGAGCGAGACTCCGTCTAAAAACCAAAAAAACACAAAACACATCATACCAAAATTGATGGACACAGCAAAAGCAGTGACCAGGAGGACATGCACAGTGTAAATGGCTACACCGAAGAAGATCTCCAGTTACCTCACCTCACGCCTAAGGAACTGGAGAAAGAAGAGCCAAGATGAGAGGGAGATAATGGACTGAAGAAACAGAGACACACCGCGTAACTCCATGTACACGAAGGGTTTAGAGCAGTCAGGTTCACAGACTCGGAGCGGAGTGGTTGCTACCAGGGGCTGCAGGGAGGGGAACGGGGAGCTGGTAACCGGCTCACACAGGGTTTGGGTGGCGGATCTGAACAAGCTCCAGGGCTCAGCTGTACAGCACTGCTCCTGCGTCAGCTATGATGTGCTGCGCACTCCACAAGAGGATAGATCTGTGTTGTGTTCCTACCACAGTGAAATTGTTTGTAAAAACTGCTACGAACAATTACATGCCAAAATTACCTACAAGACATGTACAAACTACCTGACACAGAAAATTCCTGGAAACATAAATTACCAAAACTGACTCAAGAAGAAAAGGAAATCTAAATTGATGTAAGGCAAGCAAGGAGACTAATCAGTAATCGAAATTTTTCCAACAAAAAAAAGCCCAGGACCAGATGGCTTCACTGGTGAATTCTACCAAATACTCTTAAGAACGAATGGCAATCCTTCTCAAACTTTGAAGAAAAAAATGGAAGATGTGGGAATACCTCCTAACTCATTCCGAGGCCAGCAACACCTTGACATCAAAGCCAAACAGACACTAAAGAAAAAGCAAAACTCTAAGCCAATATCCCTTACGCATACAGATGCAAAAATCCTCAAAATACTCGCAACATTCAGCATATTAAAATAATTATATAGCATATGGCTGGGTGCGATGGCTCATGCCTATAATCCCAGTACTTTGGGAGGCTGAGGCGGGCAGATCACCCGAGGTTGGGAGTTCGAGACCAGCCTGACCAACATGGCGAAACCCCGTCTCCACTAAAAATATAAAATTAGCTGGACGTGGTGGCGGGCGCCTGTAATCCCAGCTACTTGAGAGACTGAGGCAGGAGAATCACTTGAACCCGGGAGGTGGAAGTTGCAGTGAGCCAAGATCGTGCCACTGCACTCCAGCCTGGGCAACAAGAGTGAAACTCCGTCTCAAAAAATATTAAAAATAATAATCATATAGCTCATATAATCATATCAATATTAAAATCATATCAATATTAAAAATCAATCATATCAATATTAAAAGGACCAAGTAAAATTTATCCCCAGAATGCAAGGAGATATGAATGAAATAATAAAACCACATGACCATCTTCATTGTAGGAAAAATCATTTGATAAAATGCAATAGCCTTTCATCATAAAAGCATTCTCAAAGAAAACCAGCATGGTAAAAGCTGTATGTTAAAAAGCCCACAGCTAACATCACACTCAATGGGTGAAACACTGAACACTTTGCCCCGAAGGTCAGGAACAAGAAAAAGATGCCCATCTCAGCTACTTCTATTCAACATAACACGTCCTAGCTAGTGCAACCTAGTGAGTCATCCACATGACCCAGCAATCCTACCACCTGTACACCCCACGGAACTGAAAGCAGGGAGTCAGAGATCTTTGCATTCGCTTTCATGGCAGCACTGCACACAACACACAATGCACCGTACCCAACAGCCAGAAGAGGAACACGTACGCCAGTATGTCGTGGATAAGCAAACTGTGGCCTGTCGACACAACGGGATGCTTCTCAGCCTTCAAATGGAATAAAATCCTGATACGGACCTGGGTGGACATTGAGGACCTTATGCTAAGTGAAATAAGCAGTCACCAAAGAACAAGCACCGTACGATTCCACTCGCGGGGGGTCCCTAGATTCACCAAATTCATAAAGCCAGGGGCTGGGGCGGGCCCAGGGAGTGACTGTGCACTTGGAAACTGGAAGCCGGAAGGTAAAAACCATCTCTAACCACAACAGCACAGGAGGCGCCTCGCTGTGGGCACGGCTGGGTCACTCACCGGTCAGGTGCATGGTCTCCAGGAGCTTGGACACCAGCGCCCTGTCTTCCTCCAGCTCCACCTGCACGAGGCCCAGCTTCCTGCGCATCTTCTGCAGGTAGTGCCTTTGGAACTCGGCATCAAACTCCTCGACCAGGATGGCCTCACCCAGCTCCAGGGGCAGCTCTGGCTGCAGGGCCTCGGCCAGCTTCCCCAGGTTCCACTTGCACACCTCAGGCTGCTTGCTGTATGCATAGCGGCCGGTGTTGTCGGAGGCATTGCACACGTGGTCGGGGTCGTACCTGCCACACAGGGCAAGAGAGCCACGCCCTACCTGAGAGGAAGTTCCCAGGAGATGGTGCAGGCACCCTGGAGGGGAGGCCCAGGGGAAGTTCCCACATGGCCATGGCTCTCCGGCCCTGTCCCACAGGGGTCCTGTCTCACCAGCCTCTGGCCAAGGCCTCCGGGATTGCCCTGGACTCTCTACTTCCTACATCAGCCCCCAGCCCCGTCGGCTCCCCCTCAGGCATCATGGGCCAGTGCCCGGGGGCAGCAGGTTTCATGCAGCCCGCACCCCCCAGCCCTGGGGCCTGCACTTTGCTGGGCCCCAGGGCCACTTACCTGTCCAGGAAGCCAAAGGGCCCGTAGTCGATGGTGAGCCCCAGGATGCTCATGTTGTCAGTGTTGAGCACGCCGTGGCAGAAGCCCACGCACTGCCACTCGGCCACCATCCGCGCCGTGCGCCGCGTCACCTGGGGCGGGACAGTGTGCTTGCTCCCTCCGCGGGGTCCTGCCCAGACCTCCCCACTCGTGTCCACCCTTCCTGTCCCTGAAACCAGCTGTGCTTCACTGAGTGGCTCTCACTCCGGTGTTTCTGGGCGATCTGTCCTGATGTCCTGTCACCGCCTCAACCACAAGGTGGCGATGAAGAGTGCGTTGCACTCACAGCATCCACTCTAACATGCTCACAAAATTTGGCTTTTACCCAAACTAGAAAAATCAGGGAACCCCAGACTCAGGCCCAGTAGAGACCCCAAAGAAGCAGAGAAGGGTCAGTTCACTGAGGGGCCACACCTGCCCCAGGGCCAGGCCATTGTCCATCCTGGTGCCACCACCACCCTGCTGGCCTGGCCCCCCCAACCAGACAGCAGTCCCCAGCCAGCCCAGCACCGGTACCCTTGAGAATAGGGGCCAATCAACAGGGGGGCCAGGAGCCCCCAAGGTGCAGGGTGCACTGAGGGTCCCACCGGCCCTGCTGAACACAGGCCTGACAGGCCTGACACTGCCTCATTCCTGCAAGGCCACCTACGCTCCTGGGAGGCAGTCAGTGCCGTCCTCCCTGCGTCACTGGCAGAAGACTGAGGCTCAGAGGGGCAGAGTGACCTGCCCTGACCTCCCACGCACGTCTATGCCGGAGCACCAGGCTGCCCCCAGCGGCTCCTCCCGGCCTTCTGCAGCCCCATCGCCCACCCACATGGAGCATGGCTGGGGCAGCCTGAAGGGATGGAGCTGGGGCAGGACACAGCCCCAGGAGCACCTGCCTGGCGCCTGCCTCTGCTGATGGCAGCTCAACAGCCCCCAGCCATGTGGCAAAGTGGGTCCCCACGCAGCCCTGGCTGCAGCTGCTCCAGGGGTGGCCTGAAACATCTCAAAGAAGATGCTGTGCCTGGCCCCCCGAACCCTCACTTGGTCTGACCCCACTGATGCTGCAGGCCCTCAGCCCAGCCAGGTGAGGTGCCGGGTTCCCCCACCGTGTGCTGAATGCCCTGTGACAAGGACGATGCCATCAAGCCATGTGGGACGTCTGTGGTGTCCGTGGGGCGGGGACCCCTTCCCAAGGCAGGCACTCAGCATCTCCCCAGTCAGGACCTGGCTGGCTGCCCTGGGCATCAAGACGTGTCAACCCACGTGAGAGGTGCCCAGCCCATGGTGCTTCCACCGAAGCCAGCTCCCACCCCGCACCCCCGCACCAAGCTGGCCCTGCAGGGATACCAGTAGGAGAGCACACCCAGGGCCCCCATCGCCACTGAGCCCAGGGGAGTTTCAGGTTTGTCCCGGGGCCCTAGCACTCATGATGGGGTTTGCGGACAGAAGCGGGAGCTCAGAGAAGGGCGGGGACGCTGGGTAAAAGCCTTTGTCCCCTGGCCAAAACGAGGGTGTCTTCAGCACAGGTGGGGACACCCGGCACCCACCCGCAGGGAGGGGCGGCGTGCGGCCCACAGACCTCCCGGAAGAAGGCGGCGTTTCTCTGCACGCTGTCGCTGGCATGAGCAGCCTGGATCTCGGGGTAAAAGGAGCTGATGACATAGTCGAGCAGCTGCACTCGAATGTCGTTCCTCCCCACGCTGGGGCCTGCACGCCCTGTGTGCTCATCTGCAGACTTAAAAATCTCAAAGGATCCAAACCTGGAGGGAAGACCCGAGGTGTCAACAGGTCAAACCTGACCCCAACCCCCTTGTGAAAATAAGAAAAAGAAAAAGATGTTGTGGCTACTTTTTTTTTTTTTTTTTTTTTTTTTTTTGAGGTGTAGTCTCACTCTGTCGCCCAGGCTGGAGTGCAGTGGCGCGATCTCGCCTCATCACAACCTCCAACTCCTGGGTTCAAGTGATTCTACTGCCTCAGCGTCCCGAGTAGCTGGCATTACAGGCACACACCACCACGCCCAGCTAATTTTTGTATTTTTAGTAGAGACGGGGTTTCACCATGTTGGTCAGGCTGGTCTCAAACTCCTGACCTCATGATCCACCCGCCTCAGCCTCCCAAAGTGCTGGGATGACAGGCGTGAGCCACCGCGCCTGGCCTGTTGTGGCTACTAAATCATGCAGCCCTACAGCAGAAAGAGACCCTTGATTAAAACAAAAGCAAACCACCAACCAGAAGGCACCACAGCTTTACCTGACACAAACACAGACAGATTCCACTTTTGGTCAACATCCAGCCACTGACCAGGCCCTGTCTGCACAGTCTGGGGCATGTGCCGGGGAGGCCCATGGGTCTAGAAACCACCAAGGCCCCTGCACTCCCACCCCAACCCCACGAGGAGGGTTTTCGGCAGGTCTTACACATGGAGGGGAGTGGCCTGCCACCGCGTCCTCGGGGAGGGGATGCAAAGGAGAGTCAGCTGCTACGGACACACATCTGCGAGCGCTCAGCAGCAGCCGTCCCCCAGGGTGACTGTTCCCCAGGGGACATCAGGCAAGGTCTGGACATATTTTTCGTTGTCATAACTGGGGTTACTACTGGCAACCAGCGGGCCCAGGGCAGGGATGCTGCGTGCCACACAGGATGGACTTCACAGCGATGCCAGCACTGCCGCTGGGTGGGGCCTCAGAGGAAGTCGTGGCCCCAGATCCTTCCCATCCCCCTGCAGGACAGGAAAAGCCAGAGGCCCACAGGCAGCCTCAGGGGTGGGTGGCTGGTGTCCCGGGCAGGACGGGGCCGCAAGACCAACAGACAACTCTACATTCAGGTGTTCAGGAGGAAGTGCTACACGCCAGGTGGCAAGGTGACATCAAAAACTGATGGCTGGGGGCCGGGCGCGGTGGCTCAGGCCTGTAATTCCAGCACTTTGGGAGGCCAAGGTGGATGAATCACCAGAGGTCAGGAGTTCGAGACCAGCCTGGCTAACATGGAGAAACCCTGTCTGTACTAAAAATACAAAAATTAGCTGGACGTGGTGGTGCATGTCTATAACCCCAGCTACTTGGGAGGCTGAGGTAGGAGAATTGCTTGAACCTGGGAGGTGGAGGTTGCAGTGAGCCAAGATCACGCCACTGCACTCCAGCCTGGGTGACAGAGCGATACTCCGTCTCAAAAAAAAAAAGAAAAGAAAACTGATAACTGATGGCTCACATCAGACACGAGCCAGCCCAGGACTCCAGACCAACGAGCAACTGGACCATCAGATCAAAAAGCCCGAGCAGGACACCGCGCACAGCTTGCGGCTCCTGCTTCTTCAGTGGCCATTTCCTCAGTCAAGTCTAAGTAGTTCCTTGTCATAAAGTCCAGCAAACAGCTCTGGACACTGTCCCCAGCCTCAGGCTCAGGGATCCCCTCCTCCCCAGAAGCACCGGGCAGGGACCCTTCCCTGGTGCCTGTGGCCCTGCACCCCCTGCTGGTGCCTTGAGACAAGCCAGCTCCTGCAGGGCCACCTCTGGCTGCAACGAGGGCCTGGACGGGCATGTGGGAGGGCTTAGCACAAGTGCCCCAACTGAGCACCAAATGCCTTTGCTCTCAGATCCCTCCCAGTGGGCGTGACGCAGCTACTTCGCGGACAGGCAGCTTCTGAGGCTGCCAGGGACAGGCTGGACTTTCGGAAGAGGCCAAGGCGGTCATCTGGGTTTGTTTCTACCAGAATCCTAGCAGCATAGGCCCAAATCTCCTAGGACTCTATCAGCAAGTGTGTGTAGACAGGCCTAAAGGACCCCGGCATTACCTTATGAAAGTGGAAGCTATACGCAACACAACCGTGCATTGTTCATATTTGGGATTACCATCATAGAACACGTCGCGCACCACCGTGGACTCGGACGTCACGCAGGCGCCGGCCCGCGTGGTGGGGACTCCCAGGTGGAACATGGCTTCGCTGCACAGGAACTCCCGGATGCTGGACCGTAGGACCTTGCGACCGTCGGCCTGTCTGAAACCAAACACAGCGTTCACTACGTGGGCCAGTCAGGAGTCACCCAACACCAGGATTCCGGGCAGCACACGGAAAGGAGGGAACGCGTGTAACGTGAGCAGCTTGCACGTCCCCGAAAACCGCCCGTCCCAGGTGACATCAGGTGCCTTGCGAGCCTCCAACACTGCCCAGTTCCAGCAACCGCACACCCCAGCAGGTTGTCGGCACAGCCTCTGGTAAAAATGGGCCTGAACACACGCAGCAGCCTGTCTTCCTGCCCAGGACGAGGGTTCCGCAGCAGAAGCCAGGACTGTGTGACTGCACAGCAGGGACAAAGGGCCTGGGGCAGCCCTGCCCCATGGGACACAACAGCCTTTGCACCAGGACAGGTGCCCAGGTTCGGGCCAGCCAAGGAATGAGCTCCTCTGTGCCTGCCAGAGCCCCCACACCCACAGCGGGAGGAGGCAGGGCCGAGACCACACCCACAGTGGGAGGAGGCAGGGCCGAGACCACACCCACAGCGGGAGGAGGCAAGGCCGAGACGACACCCACAGCGGGAGGAGGCAGGGCCGAGGCCACACCCACAGCGGGAGGAGGCAGGGCTGAGACCACACCCACAGCGGGAGGAGGCAGGGCTGAGACCACACCCACAGTGGGAGGAGGGAGGGCCGAGACCACACCCACAGTGGGAGGAGGCAGGGCCGAGACCACACCCACAGCGGGAGGAGGCAGGGCCGAGACCACACCCACAGTGGGAGGAGGCAGGGCCGAGGCCACACCCACAGCGGGAGGAGGCAGGGCCGAGGCCACACCCACAGCGGGAGGAGGCAGGGCTGAGACCACACCCACAGTGGGAGGAGGCAGGGCAGAGAACCCCGCTGCCCACCCCGCAAAACCCGCCCCTCGAGGCTCCAACAGTGCCGGCCTCAGGCCACTCAGCCAGTTCTGACCCCCAGGTCTCGCATTCCCTTCTCCACAGGTCTTCGGGTCCCTGGCTTCGGCCTCACGTCCTGCAGAACTGCCGAGGCCAGGGACTCGGACAGGCATGGGGACGGGGATGTGAGATCTGAGGGCCAGATGACTGCCCCCTTTTTCTTCAATTATTTTCACTGTGGTGAAATACACATAAAATAAATTTACCATCTTAAACCACTTTTTTTGTTTGTTTTTTAAAGACAGGGTCTTGCTCTATCACTTGGCCTAGAGTGCAGTGGCACAAACCTGGCTCACTGCAGCACCACCCTCTCGCCTCGGTCTGCCAAGTAGACGGGACTACAGGCAATGCTGTCAAGCTCTGCTAATTCTCGTCTTAGACGGGGTTTCATTATGTTGCCCACGCTAGTCTTGAACTCCTGGGCTCAATCGATCCTCTCACCTTGGCCTCCCAAAAGGGCTAAGATTACAGGCACGAGCCACTGCGCCCGGCCCATCTTAGCCATTTATAAGTGTACAGATCAGTGCTATTAAATACGTTCATAATGTTGCACAACCATCACCCCCATCCATGTCCAGAAATCTGTCTTGTGAAATTGAAACTTTGTCCCTATTAAACACTAGCTCCCGATTCCTCTACTCCCTCCAGCCCCTGGCACCCACCATTCTACTTTGTCTCTATGAATGTGGTTCTCTAGGTACCTCATGTAAGTGGAATCACCCAGGATTTGTCTCTCTGTGACCAGCTTATTTCACTGCATCACTTCCTCAAGGTTCATCCGTGTCGTAGCATATCAGCATCTTCTTTCTTAAGGATGAATGATATTCCACTGTATGTAGAGATCATATTTAATCCATTCACCTGCTGATAGACACCTGTTCTGCCTTTTGGCTATGAATATCAGTATACAAATCTCCTTGAGATCCTGCGCTTGGGGATATACCCAGAAGCAGAACTGCTGAATCATGTGGTGATTTAATTATTTGAGGAACTTCCACACTGTTTTCCACAGCAACTATATCATTTCACATTCCCACCAACAGTGCAGAAGGGTTCCAATTTCTCCACAGCCTCAACACTTTTTAACTTACAAT
The DNA here is from genome assembly GCF_006542625.1 of Nomascus leucogenys. Classification (NCBI taxonomy): domain Eukaryota; kingdom Metazoa; phylum Chordata; class Mammalia; order Primates; family Hylobatidae; genus Nomascus; species Nomascus leucogenys. The sequence continues at coordinate 579,379 of NC_044387.1, forward strand.
TTTTTTTTTTTTCGAGACAGGGTCTCACTCTGTCACCCAGGGACAGTGGCGTGATCTCGGCTCACTGCAACCTCCGCCTCCTGGGTTCAAGCGATTCTCCTGCCTCAGCCTCCCAGGTAGCTGGGATCACAGGCACACTCCACCACGCCCGGCTAATTTTTGTATTTTTAGTAAAGACGGGGTTTCACCATGTTGGCCAGGCTGGTCTCAAACTTCTGACCTCAAGTGATCCACCCACCTCAGCCTCCCAAAGTGCTAGGATCACAGGCATGAGCCACTGTGCCCGACCAACCTTTTATTTTTCTGAGACAGAGTCTTGCCCTGTCGCCCAGGCTGGAGTGTGCAGTGGCACGATCTCGGCTCACTGCAAGCTCCGCCTCCCGGGTTCAAGCAATTCTCTGCCTCAGCCTCCTGAGTAGCTGGGATTACAGGCACCTACCACCACAGCCAGGTCAACCTTTTAATTTTTTAAATAATTGCCATCCTAATGGGTATGAGGTGCTATCCCACTGTAGTTTTGGTTTGCATTTCCCTAATGATTAATGATGTTGAGCATCTTTTCATTTGTTATAAATTTTTCATGTGCTTATTGGCCAAATCTTCTTTGAAGAAATGTCTATTCAAATACTTGTCCATTTTTTTTCCTGTTGAGTTTTGAGAGTTCTCTGTATATTCTGTATATTAATCATTTATCAGATATATGAATTGCAAATATTTCCTCCCATTCTGTGGGCTGCATTTTTACTGTTAATACTGTATTTTTATGCCTAATTTTTAAAGTGTTCATGAAGTCCTGTTTGCCTATTTCTTTAGTTGCCTGTGCCTTTTGTGTCACAGCCAAGAAATCACTGCCAAATCCAATGTCATGAAGCATTTTCCCTATTTTCTCTAAGAGTTTTAGCTCTTATGTTTAGGTCCACTCTTCAGTTAACTTTGCTCATGGTGTAGGTAAGGACCCAGCTTCATTCTTTTGCATGAGGATCCAGTTTTCCCAGCACCTTTTGTTGAAAAGTCTTTCTCCATCGAATGGTCTCAGCACACTTGTTGAAAATTTGCTGACCATATATGTGAAGGTTTATTTCTAGGCTCTTCATTCCATCCCACTGGTCTATGTCTATCCTTATGCCAATGCCATACTGTTTTGCTGACTGCAGCTTTGTAGTAAGTTTTGAAATCAGGAAGCATGAGTCCTCCAACTTTCTTCAAGATTGTTTTGTCCATTCAGGGTCCCTTGAGATTCCATATGAATTGTATTACTTTTTGAGACAGGGTCTCACTCTGTCATCCAGGCTGGAGTGCAATGGGATAATCACAACTCACTGCAGCCTTGAATCCTGGGCTCAAGTGACTCTTCCACCTCAGTCTCCTGAGTAGCTGCAATTAGAAGCACAGGCCACCATGCCCAGCTAACAAAAAAAAATATTTTTTTGAAGAGACAGGGTCTTGCTGTTTCCCCAGGCTGGTCTCCAACTCCTGGCCTTAAGCCATCCTCCTGCCTTGGCCTCCCAAAGTGCTGGGATTACAGGAGTGAGCCACTGCACCTGACCCCATGTGAATTTTAGAATGGGTTTTTCTATTTTTGCAAAAACTGTCATTGGTATTTTCATAGGGACTATACTGAATCTCTTCAAAGAGTACTGTTGTCTTCCTAAGTTATCCAACCCACGAACAAGGGATGTTTCCATTTATTTATGTTTTCTTTACTTTCTCTCAGTAATGTTTTTCAGTTTTCTTCCTTCTCACAGCCACTTCAGACGTTAGCCTCAATCTCGGAGAACTGGTGAGGCCAGGGACCCCAGGACACGTGTGGGGATGACAGGCAGGGCCTGAGTAAAGGTCAAAGGACTCCTTAATTTTTAGAAGAAAATATATTCTAGCAGACCTCAGGTCTGAAAGCACTCAGTTAATACTCAAGTCTTCAAATATAAAAAGTGTCTTCCAGCAACAGCTTACTCTCATAAAAAAAATTGTCTTTATAACTTAAAATATCACCAAAAACGAAAACATAAAGTTTAAGATGTTTGCCAAAAAGAAAAACAAAAATTAAAAAAAAAAATGCTCACAGGACAAGCAGGCCCCAGGCCCAGCAGCATTTCCACCACGTTCCAAGGGTCAGAAACCGCTCGCGTGGGCGGCCGGTGCTATCAACTCTAAGCAGGTCGCTGGGGGTGGGGAGGGAGCGCCAGGTTGCCCTCAGACACAGAACAGAACGGATTTGGAGACGGGGGAGTGAGGAAGACCCCCAGTCTGAGGAGCTGGCTTGGGAGACGGAGCCCCGGGGAAGGGATGCTGAGGGACTGAGGGGCATTTCAGGCGCTGGAGGGGGAGGTGATGAGAGCACAGGGAGGGGCCAGATGAGATGCGGGTTTAGCATTTCTCTGAACATAAAATGTACATTGTTTTCCTAGTCATTCACAAAAGCAGTAAAGAATATGGAGTAAGTACATTGTTTAGTGGAAAAGAGCAGAACAGACCGAAGTGCTGTCTGTACACAGGAGGCAGGTGGCGCGTGCACGGCTCCCCGGTGGGCCTGGCGGCATCTGGACCCAGATCCTGCCTTAGACCACCTGTGTGCCCACCCCCACAGAAATCTAAACGATGCCCACCTCACTTCGGGGTTAAAAAGGGCTGCCTGCAGGGAAATCAGGGCCAGGCTTCCGTGAAGTCAGTCGCAGAGCGAGGCTGCTGGACGAAGCGGCCCGCCCCACAAGCGATCGGAGGAAGGCTGGGGACCTGCGGGGTTAGGGTTAGGGTTAGCCTAACCTCTCATCCCGGCTCTCGCCCCTGGGTTTGGAGCCCCAGCGAACGTCTGTAAACACGAGCGGCGTCACTGGTGGAGTTGACTCCAAGGTCCTCGGCGGGTTGATAAGCACAGGGCGCGGGCGGCTGCCAGCACCGCGCTCCCGCGGGTGGAGGGAAGGCCCCACTTGGCAGTAGCCGCCGGACGCCCCCAACACCGCGCCTGGCGGAGGGCAGGGGCGCCCCGGCGGGGAGGACCCACCCGCGCCCCTCGCCCGCCCCGGCCCACCTGGAGAAGGGCGTGGGCCCGGCGCCCTTGAGCTGCAGCTCCCAGCGCTCGCCAGTCGCCGTGCACACCTCGCCCAGGTACATGGCGGCGCCGTCGCCCAGCTGCCCGGCGAACTGGCCGAACTGGTGGCCGCAGTAGCAGTGCGCGGCGGGCTCGGCGCCCGGCAGGAGAGCGTTGCCACTGAAGAACAGCGCGGCCTCGGCCTCGGCCTCGCTCGCGGGCGGCGCGCCCAGGCCCAGCAGCGCCAGCGCGGGCTCCGACAGCGCCACGAGGCGCGGCTGCCGCAGCGGGGTGGGCTGCACGCGGGTGAAGCAGGCCCCGGGCACGGGCCGCGGCGCGGACGGGGCGCCCTCGGGACCGGGCGGCGGCGCCTCCACGGGCAGCGCGCGCAGGGCGCGGTTGTCAAAGCGTAGCCCCGCCAGCCAGCGAGGCGCGGGCTCCATGTCGGCGCCGGACAAGGTAGAACGGGGCGCAGGCGACGGGCGACAGCGGCCGAGGGGCAAGAGTCGGGCAGCCGCGAGCGAAGCCCCGAGCGCTGGCCTGTACGCAGCCATCCGCGGCGCCGCTCCCGCCGGAAGCCAGCCTGCCCCGCCCGGAAGCCCCGCCCCGCGCGTCCCGCAACCCAATCGCCAGTGGGCGTGTGTGGGGCGGGGGGGCGCGGTGTCTGGCCGGGCTCTAATTGGCTGCCTCGTCCGTCTGTCCGCATCTCCTGGCCAGAGGGTCGGAGGCGTCCGGGGTGACTGCCGGCGTCGCGGGGCGCGCGCTGCCGCGAACGGCGTGGCAGATGGGAACGCCTCCGAGACCACCAGCGATGACCCCGCTCGGGCAGCCCCGGATTTCCTTGGCTGCACCGGCGCCGGCAGCGGGGACCGAGGCCCGCGTCCGTTCGGGTCGGGCCTGGGCTTAGCGCCGCGCCCCACAGGCGGCCGGGACTCCACCTGGACCCCGTCGCGGTTCTGGGCCGCCGGAGCCCCGCGCCGCCTCTCGGGGACCTTGTCCCCTGGCTTCCGGCCTCTCGGGCCCCTCGCCTGCCGTCTAGGAGAGAAGAGGCCTTGGACCTGTGCCCCGCCCATGGAACAGCGCCGGGGCTCGGAGAGGCCCCGCGAGGCCGTAGGCGCAGACCCTCCCGGAGGGCTGGGCGGGCACCGGGGTCTTCGGCTGGCTTGAGGGACCCGACCCCTGGGGGAGGAGTTTGGGGTCTGTGTGTCCGAATGAACGCGGGGGTTCAGATGAGCCTGTGGTGTCCCCGCTTTCCATCTCCTCCGTACCCGGCCCCAGAGGACTGTCTGAGAGGCCGGTGGCCGCGGATCCTGAAAGCGCCTCCCTCCTGCCTGTGGTTTCCGTTTATACCGGCAGCGGCGCGAGTCCACCCTTCACTTACAGGAGCTACATCCAGAACCTTCTCCTGGGGCCACAGCGTGGGCTTCCGAGACTCTGCGTGACCCCAGCTCTGCCCCTTTGGGGCTGCGGGTGAAGCCTTCGGGACCCTCTGCGTGGGTTGGGCAGGTCACTAGATGAGGGATAATGTGGTGAGGTCCCCGTGCCCAACCCTCCTCTGCAGCCCACAGCAACCGTTCCCTCTTCAGCAGCCCCCGCTGGCCGCTCTGGGCACCCCTGTTCCCAGCATCCTCCTTGGCAGGTGTTACCCCTCCCTGTTCCCCAGGCCCTGGGCCCTCCTGATCTGTCTCCTCGACCCCCCGGGGCCCCAGTCTGGCTCATTCTGGTCCATACTCTGGAATCTGGTGGGACTGGGTATGGAGGGTCTTGAGTGTCAGCAGGCCACCTGCGTCCCACCTGGTGGGTGAGAAGGGTCCCACAGGTCAGCATGGAGGGACAGTAATTGTCTCTTCTGCTGGAAACCAGGCAAGTTCCCCCAGGGCCCCGGCAGGGCCACGAGCACCCGCTGCACTGGAGCACGGGGGAAGAGGCTGGGATCCTTCATTACCTGAACCCCATTTCCACACGTCACAAAACAGGAGTTTCCAAAATTAGAATTTATTTCAGTTTCTAAGGAATGAATCCCCGAGTGTGGCAGGAAGGACACGGCCAGCTCCTGACGCACACCTGATTTGATTCAACACTGAGTCGGCACAGACACAACCAGAGATGGCCTGGGTCCAGGCTGGGGCTGCACAGGCCGTGTCCTGGACAGCCAGGAGGGAGGCCCCACACACAGACGGCTGCCGGGTAGGGGGCCTAAGTGGGGCAGGCCTGGCCACAGCCCATGTCCTTGGCCTTCCACATAGATGCACACATTGTCTGCCCACAGAGGGCCAAGACGCCCCAGGCACCCCTTCGCTCCGGGGGCTCAGGACACAGGCTCCCAGCTGAGGCCGCGCTTGGACCCAGAGCTGATGTTTGGCTGAAAGCCCACTCGGGACAGACCCAAGAACACGAAGTCTGTCCCTCTGGATTTAAGGCTGGTGTTTTTTGACATTTACTTCAGTTTTTCTCTTTGAAATTAAAATTACCTGAGTAAAAGATTTTGAGACATTAAAAAAGCCAAAAACACAGAATCCCTGCAGGCAGACGGTGCCGGGGAGGTGGCGGCCGGCGCCAGGATGCCAGGGGCACGATGGGGTCGGCTGGAGCTCGAGGGCTGGGCCTTTCCCAGTCTCGCCTGCCCTGGAGCCCCAAGGAGCCGCCCCTGGGCCGACGCTCCCGTGGCTGGAGCACAGGAAGGCACAGTGAGGTAGGGACAGTGGCCATTGTCCCCCGCCCGCCACCAGGGCTGAGAGGGCAGCGCACGCCTCAGCCCCTCCTACAAGCCCCTGCCCCCTCGGAGCCGGGCATCTTGTCCAGAAGCCGGTGAACGGCCCCTGCAGTGTGGGAGGGGAGGGGCTGCCGGGAGGCCTGAGCTCAGACAGTTAAATAATCCTTTATTTGGGTGGGCTGGGGGAGGGGTGACTGGCCCAGGAGGGCAGGCGAGGCCGGGCCCAGACCCCCATGGGGGGTGGCAGGGGCCTCCGGCGGGCTAGGATGCACCTGGCACCCAGAAGTGCCGCAGGGGCACCAGCTCCTCAGGGGCCCGAGCGGGCGGGGAGCAGTCTCCTACTTGTGCCGGGCCTCGGTCACCCTCTGCAGGCAGTATTGCGCGGCGGGCAGCGACAGGACCAGGCTCGCGGTGCGGCGGCCCATCCAGTACAGGCTGTAGCCCAGCAGGCCGAAGAAGGCGGCCTTCACGGCCAACCGAGACACTCTGCCGGAGACGGACGGCGGGGGCACGCTGCGGGAGGGAGGGGGCGCTGGGCCTGGCTGGGGGTGGGCTCCCCATACCCCAGCCCCCACGCCCGGGTCACTGCCGCGTGTGGTTGGCCTCCTGGGGGCTCAGCCTCCACCTGGGGGCTTGTGGGGCGGGGCTTGCGGGGCGGGGCGGGCACTCACGTCATGATCTCCTGGATGTTGAGGTCGGTGCTCCAGTTCTTCTCGATGCCAGGCACGTGGCCCATGCCCACGACGCCCACGACCACGGAGGGGATGCACTTCCTGGGCTCGGCTGTGGGGAAGGACAAGGGGTCAGTACCTGCTCGGGCCTCGGCCTCACAGGGGGTCCCACGCCTGGGGGCAGCCGTCACCGTCAGAGGCCCGAGGCAGCTCGAGACGCCGGGCGGCCTGGCGCAGCATGTAGGTCAGGTAGACGTCCCGCTCCGAGACAATGGTGCGGTGCAGGTCCGGGAACTCGCCAATCATCTCTGCCATCATCTGCTCCAGGAGGTCCTTCTGCTTGCAGCGTTCCACGTCATCCTTGCTGTGGAGAGGGGTGGCTGCAGCCCCGCAGGGATGGGGCAACGGGTTGGGGGGGGGCTGGCACTGTGGACACCGGGCAGGGACCACAGCACGTTTGTTTGGGATTTGTGGCGGAAGGAAAGGGCAGGGAAGGCCTTGAGTGAGGATTGGCTGCGCTTGGACCTGCACAGGAGGGCCTGGAGCCTCCCACAGACCACCCTGCAGGCCGGCCGGGGTCCCCAGGGCAGCCCTACCTGATGGGGTCTGACAAGAGGTCGCCCAGGGTCCTGCGGGCAGCCCTACCTGATGGGGTCTGACAGGAAGCACAGGCCCCAAGCCAGCCTGACCTTCTGCCAGAAGGAGAGCGCAGCGATGGCCCTCTTGAAGGTGACGGGGATGGGCCGGTCACCCAGGTGGAACTTGCAGAAAGGCACCTTGCTGGCCTGGAGCAGAGGCTGGGCGTTGGGGAGCAGTGGGAGCCCCGGACCACCCCTGTGAGCCACATCCCTGTGGCCACCCCCTACCTCGCCCTGTGCCCACCTCCTTGAAGGCCTCCCTGAACTCGCCGCCTGGGGCCATGCCCAGCTGCTCAGTGATGTGTGCAGACACCTTCAGCAGCAGCATCTGCATCAGCCCCGACATGAGCCCATTCTGCAGAGAGAGGGAGCAGGCATCAGCTGGAGGGGGCGGGTGGGGGGCTGCGCTGGGGGAACGGCAGAACTGGGATGGCAGCACCAGCGCAGAGCCCTGCCCCAGCCCCGTGCTGTGTCCCTGGCCCCCTCCCTGACAGGTGCAGGACCACCCTAGCATGCAGAGGGTCAGACCAGAGCAGGGAGTTCTGTCCCAACAGGCACTTCTCAAAGGTAGCTCCCTTCAGAAAAGACCTTCACGGGCCGGGCACGGTGGCTCACGCCTGTAATCCCAGCATTTTGGGAGGCCGAGGCAGGTGGATCACCTGAGGTCAGGAGTTCTCTCTCAGACCAGCCTGGCCAACATGGCGAGACCCCATCTCTACTAAAAATATAAAAATCAGCCAGTTGTGGTGGTGGGTGCCTGTAATCCCAGCTACTCGGGAGGCTGAGGCAGGAGAATCACTTGAACCCCGGAGGCAGAGGTTGCAGTGAGCCGAGATCACCAGCCTGGGTGACAGAGCGAGACTGCTCTGTCTCAAAAAAAAAAAAAAAGAAGAAGAAAAGGCCTCCACAAGGCAGTCTCGTGCTGTGAAGGGGCCGCCTTGAGCTGGCACAGATGCTGGGTGCTGGGCAGGCAGGCTGGAGAAGGGGCCTCGCCACTCACACCTGCCTCCTGAGGCCAGCACAGCACCACCAACTGGTGCAGACACCAGGCCACCCCCATCTTCAGCAACCACAGCCCGAGGCCTACTGCCCCTGGTCTCGCCGGCCGGCTGGGACCACGGGGGTGTCCACATGTGAAGGAGATGATGCCCGCGGAAGGGCAGCAAAGCCCCAGGGGCCACACAGCGCCAGGCAATTGCTCACACCCTGCATGGGCCCAGGGAAGGTCTGGGTCTGAGCCCTGAGCCCTGGGAATGTCCCGCCTGATGGAGTGCCCTTGTTTCCTGGGAGCCCAGGCCACCCTGGAGAGCCCAGGCTAACTTAGGAGGAGACGTGCATGGGGCCTTGGTCCGCTGGGACCAACTCCACCTCTGGAGGGGCTGGGGCCTGAGCTCAGATATGCCTGTGACCAACCCCAGTAGAAACCTAAACACCAGAGCACAGCGAGTGTCCCCCGGGAGGGGACAGGTGAGGCGGACACTTGGTGTCTCCCAGACCCTGCCCCACGCCCCCTTCCCTCTGTGACACCGCAGCAGCGAGCAGCACAACACTGTTGAATTCTATGCCCCTTCAAGATCACTGGGCCCAGGCTCTGGTGGGGAGGCTGCCCAGTGCTGGGCCCTGGCTGGACCGGGGACTGCCCTTTATAAGACGGGCCACAGAGGTCTTTGGTGACTTCCCTCATCTGGAGAGATTAAAAAATGAAAGGCAGACGCCAACTGTTTAGGGACATTTCTATAAGATCTCATTACAATTGTTTCCTTTGAACAGGGGGAAGGCAAACTGAGCAGGGCTGGGGTCAGGCATGCTGGGTCCCCTTTGAAAACACCAAGACTGGCCGGGCGCGGTGGCTCGCACCTGTAATCTCAGCACTTTGGGAGGCCAAGGGAGGTGGACTGCCTGAGCTCAGGAGTTTGAGATGAACCTGGGCAACATGGCGAAACCCCGTCTCTACTAAAAATACAAAATATTAGCCAGGTGTGGTGGCAGGCACCTGTAATCCCAGCTACTCAGGAGGCTGAGGCAGGAGAATCACTAATCGCTAGAACCCAGGAGGCGGAGCTTGCAGTGAGCCAAGATTGCACCACTGCACTCCAGCCTGGGCAACAGAGCGAGACTCTGTCTCAAAAAAAAAAACAACGAAAACACAAAGAGCAATGAGAAAGTCCTGCCTCTCCGGTCACTGCAGGGCTGGAGAAGTGGGGACAGGAGGAGCCCTGAGCCCCACCCACTTTGGGCCTGGGCATGGGACCTGGGGGGCCAGCCTTGCACTGAGACCTGACCCATCCCCAGCGACCGCTCAGCAACCCAGTCCTCGGGTGACCAGCCCCTGCCTCAGCTTGGAGAGCCACCCATTTCCTCCTCCCTCGCCTGAAACCGGGTAATGCAGCCTCTTTCCCTTCGCCTGGCCCAGGGGAGGTCCCTAACCCGGCAATCCCCAGGGCAGGCCAGGCACGGCCACATGGACTGGGGGCATGGGCTGTGGGAGGAACCTGGGCAACAGGCACACGGGTGGCTTTGACCCCGACCCCGACCCCGACCCGCGGCTGCGCACCTGCCTCACGGCCTGCTGCAGCTTCTCCAGGCTGAGCTCCTGGGCCTCCCGCAGCAGCGTGCTCTCGTCCATCTTCAGCATGGACACACGGTACTGGCAGAGCTCCACGACCACCACGTCAGGCTGCACCTCCCGGATGGTCTGCAACAGCCACAAGTCACACCTCGCGAACACAGCCGCAGCACCAGGGGCCCCATCCCAGGAGCAGCCAGCCTTGGCGTCACCCCAGGGCTAGCTAACGCCGATGCTGTAGTGACAGCTCAATTCTCTAAGCGACGAGAGAGGAAGCTGTGAGGCTTGTTCGCTTGTTAAGTGGGAAAACGCACACGGCTGTCGTGGCTCCCAGGCAGGAAGCCCACCTCGCCACTCCCAGGGAGCACAGTGTTGAAGCAGGTGGCCTGCGGTGCGCACACACGGGCACACGGGCCCTACCACGAGGTCCCTGAGTGCAGGACACAGGAGCTTACACCAACCCGTGTCCGGGCTGTGGCGGGTGGCGGCGCTCACCTTCACAACGTCCCTCTTGCTGTCGTCGCTGAAGTGGGCTGTCCCCACCACATACACCCTGCTCCCGTCCTCAGCCACCAACTGGGTCACAGTGCGCGGCAGGTTGGGCCGCTGACGCCGCCGCTTCAGCTTCATCTCCAGGAGCAGGTTGAAGGCGTCCACGTCGGCTGCAACAGCAGCACAGGCCGTTGTGGTGCCGGGCCCACCCCAAGGACGCCACTGGGCCTGCTGGCAGCCTGGGCTCTGGAACCCTCCCGGGTTCTGAGAACCGAATAGTACAGAGCACACGCCCCCTGACGAGCGTCACACTCCACATGCTTGGCCTGCCCGGTGATGGGAACACTGGCTACCCCTCTGTGAGCTGGACGCCTTCCAGAAGCCAGGGCCTCAGGAGTCCTGTGCCCCATACACCCCGTGAGGGCGACCTTGGGGGCTGCTGTGGATGAGGTTCGGTGTGGGGGACAGTGGGGGCAGGTGCCCCAGGGGGCTCAGCTAGGGGAGGGGCTCTGAGGTGAAACAGGCCCCCCCACCCCACTCAGGAGGGACAGGCTGAGGCCACAGCAAGGAGGGACTCTTGTGCCGCTCATACTGTCAGGAAGGACCCCCCACCCCACAAGGAGGGACTCCCGTGCCGCTCACACTGCTCGTGCTCAAGAGCCCCCCATGCCCAGGGGCCGGCCTGTGCTGCCTGTACCCCTCCAAGAGGCTCCACTGCCAGGCAGGGCCCAGTAGCAGCTGCTGTTGGGGGGCACCAGGCCTAGCGGCACCGACCCCAGGTCTTGGCCAGGGCCCCTGCTCACCACAAGCTCCAAGCCCCTGGCAGTGGTTGGCTGCCTCCCCCTCCTCCCTGACTCAACAGCCCAACACCGGGGAACGTGCCAGGACCCTGAGGGACACATACACAGGTTCTGGGGGTCTCCAGAAAGCACCCTGGGCACTGGCTCTGAAGCCTCCGACGGCACAACAGGTTCCACGTCGGCCTGCAGGTGGAAAGGAGAGTTCAAGTCAGGGTTCATGCACCCCAGAAAGCCAGGGCTCCGTGGCAACTCCACGGACCACGTACCCTGGAAAGGGCCCTGTGGCCGCTGTGTGGACCACACACCCTGAAAAGCAGGGCCTCCGCAGAGCCTAGGCCCCACCCTGCCAGTACCCCTCCTGCTTGGCCATCACTGGCACAGCCGCCATCAAGCTGGGCAGACAGGGCCACCAGGTCAATCAGCCCAGGGCCCCTCTCCCTCGGAGGTGCCTCCTGCCTGACCCTGGAGAGCCCACACAGTGGGGAAGCCCCCCACCCCTGTCTCTGTGCAGCCAGCCCAGCCTCCACCTCACCTCATGAGGTGGCTGCTGCTCCTCCCCGTCCATGGCTGGGCGGTGGCTTCCTGCACCGGTGGGGAGCCTGAGGAAAGGTGTGAGAGGCGGAGTTTCCACCTGGAGCCCCAGGCCTGGCTCAGGACTCACTGCGTAGTGCCCGGTCAGTCTAGAACCATCTGTTGGGTGGGACTAGGGGGTCCTTCCCCCATATCCCCAAATGCCTCCTGCCCATCAAAGGCTACTGAGGTCCAGGGTCCGTTCAGGTCAGGCCCGGGTGGGGAAAGGCTGGCAGGTCCCCGGGGACCCCAGCATAAGCCAAATGCAGACGGGCCCAGGGCGGGTTGCTGGTGCACAGGCCTCACTCAGAACAGGGCCAGAGCTACCCAACCCTCACCGCGGCACGGCAGGCAGACATAGGAAGGCGGCCCTGGGGTCCACACGTGATCTCAGGACACAGCAACGCAGCTGCTGACACATGGCAAAGACCCCAGGGCCTTTGTACAAAAGCCACTTCCCCTTTCAGTAACTACGGCCTGGGCAACAACATCAGCACAGTCAGTACAGACGGAGGAATCCACAAAGCACACAAATCAACGTGTTTGGAGCTAAGACCTTCTCTCCCAGTTTAAGAGACAAACGTGGTGTGGAAGGAACCATGGTAGAAACCTGGACAGGCTGGGGTAGCCACGCGAGGGGGCTGCCCCGAGGCATCACAGCTCCCCACAGACTCTCAGAGAGAAACCAGGAGCTCAGGCCGGGGGCCCAGGAGCCTGAGGGAGAGAAAGAAAACAGCCAGGCGCCTGCAGCACCAGAGGCACGCACCGGCCAAGACCCACGGAGCATCGGCGAGACCTGCGCGAAGCCCCTCAAGGCGGGGCCAGGGACCAGCAGGCTGTCCTGAGACTGGCCACGGGCCCTGCCGCACCACGTGGCTCTTCCTGAATGTGCCCAGCCACGGAGTGCCAGGAGCGACTGTTTACAAAGTCAGTGGCTCATACATGTCCCGGCGGATGGATGTGTCACCAGGCAGAATCATTAAAATATCCCAAACAGGCCAGGCGCGGTGGCTCACACCTGTAATCCCAGCACTTTGAGGGGCCAAGGTGGGTGGACTGCCTGAGCTCAAGAGTTTGAGACCAGCCTGGCCAACATAGACCATCCTGGTGAAACCGTCTCTACTAAAAATACACAAATTAGCCAGGCGTGGTGGTGCACACCTGTAATCCCAGCTACTGGGGAGGCTGAGGTGGGAGAATCGCTTTGAACCCAGGAGGCCGAGGTTGCAGTGAGCTGAGATCCTGTCACTGCACTCCAGTCTGGGTGAGAGGGAGACTCTGTCTCAAGAAAAAAAAAAAAAGTAAAAAATAAAAATGAGCCGTTGGAAAACATTCTGAGCTGTCTAATCGTGCAAGGTGTTGTGGTTTTGTCTTGAAGTGTCTGCATCAGTCAGAGATGAGCAACTGTGGGGGAAACGACAGGGCTTGTAGGATGTGCTTCAGAGGGGCCACTGCCGGGTTCTGCACTGATGCCTGCGTGCATCTGGGGCCATTTTCATGTCACTACTGCTGCCCACTTCTCGAACTCATAAGAAAAAGGAACAATGAGCAATAAGATGCTACATCAGGTTCCTTTCCTCTGCAAACCCTGTTGGCACACAGCCGCAGCAGGCACAGACCCCGGCCCCAGCCAGGACTTACAGACCCAGCTGGGTCCTGGCCACGCACATCCAAGTTAAGATGCCTCCAAGCTCGGGTGTCCTCACCTGTGAACAGGAAGGAGCACTCCGTGCAGTGTCTAGGAGGGCAGCTCAGGGGCTGGGGGAGCAGGGACGGCTCTGAGCAGGGGAAGAGGCCTGTCTCAGTGCAACCAGAGGCCCCATCTGAAGCTGACCGAGAAGAAGGCAGCTTATCCTGCCCTCTTCTTGGACAGCCAGGACTTCTGGGAGAGGAACTGGCCTGGCTTGGGGCAGGTGGTGCAATGGGGCCGTGGTCGGGGGAGGTCAGCTGAGACTAAGGAGATAGCTGATAAACACCATGCTGGCCTGGGAACCCAGTCCTCCTGTCCCCAGGGGCCTTGAGCCTCTGCAGAGGGCAAGGGGAGCCCGCCCCACAGGCTCCCCTATGGGGCCTTGCGGCCTTGGCAGGGGGTCCCACTCCTTTCCACCTGGGATTGAGTCTGGACCCAACCCTGGCCTGGGTGTCTTAACGGTTGGCACATCCAGGAAGTGCTGCTGGTGCCCGTCAGAGCAAGGCCAGGCCTTGGCCCCTTGGGCCGCCTCCTTCCCCCTTTGTGGGTGAAAGCTCCACGATGCAACCCGACCGGAACCCACTGGAAACTGTTGTGAGTAGCTGCCAGGCCAGCTGGCCCAGACAAGCACCCCGTCGGGGGGACGGCCGCCTCCCTGGGTCTAGCTGTACACAGAAGCCGGGACTCTTAGGAGCAGCGCAAGACTGCCAGGGCGCACGGGGGAAACTCAAAGAAACTCCTGTGCAGCCGGGCGGGAGGCTGCGTCGGCCCAGCCAACAGGAGGCGCCCACGTCGCCACAGCCCTTCCCCCATGGGTGTGGCAGCCCCAGGTCTGCGGTCAGCCCCCACCCTCCACCCAGCCTGGCCAGACCCGCCTCTGAGGCCGGCCCAGGGTATGCCTGTGGCCATGGACAGGGCAGGGTCTCGGTGCAGCAGCAGGCGCTGGTCCTGACCCCAGTTGTGCCATGGGGTGGGCGTGCACAGGTCTCCTGTCAGGGCAGGCAGAGAAGCCTTCCTGGGCCGGCAGCCAAGCCTTGAGCAGGACGATGTCAGCACCACCAGAGGCAGTGCCAGCCCCCAGCCCTGGCCCCTGCAGCCTCTCAGCAGAGGCGTGCTGCCCGCAGGGGGCGAGACAGGAAGGTCACTGAGGCCCCCCCAGCATCTAAAGCCCGTGATTCTGGGGGACGTCTCTGACAGTCACCCTTACAGTCCCAACACTCTCTTTCCCTCCTCGCCGAGGCCCCTGGAGAGCTCTAGGGTGTGATTTCAGGTTACCAGCCCTCCTCCCTCTAGCCTGCTCCCAGGCAGCTGTGCTCTCAAGACATTCACGGCTGGGCCCAGAGCCTCTCCCAGCTGCCTGGCGGTGAGCAAAAGGCCCTGGCCCAAAAGCCACAGGTGCTGAGCCTGGACTCTGAAGTGTCTTCAGAGGCAATGTCTGAAGAACCACCCACCTGGTTCCCACCCGCACAACCTCTGGGTCCCAGCAGAGCATCACCTGGGGTCTGGCCAGTGCACACTGCAGCCACCCCCTCTGGGTCCCAGCAGAGCATCACCTGGGGTCCGGCCAGTGCACACTGCAGCCACCCCCTTCCTACCTGTACTTTTCAGATAGGCTCAGGCCCATCAGCAGAGACCAGCAGACCCTGGCTGCCCCTCTGGGGGGACAGACACCTCTCCTTCCCAAATCCCCAGTGCTGGCACTGCCCCAGGGAGCCTCACAGTGGCTTCTGGCCTTGTTACCCGCAAGGCCAACCCGCTGGGAAGCGGTGCAGCCTCGCAGGAAGCCAGACGCTTGTATCAGACCAGCTGTGCTTCACTCCACCGAGCAGGACTGGGGTGGGTGCTGAACACGATTTGTGGGACATGCCTCCTGAGCATGGGTAGCCGGCAGACAGGGTCCTTGGATCTCAGACCCCAGCGCTGCCCTGGGCAGGATGCTCTGGGCAGGAGCCCCCGTTTAAAGCGGGAACCTGCCTCCAGGGCCAGCATCCCACCTGCCCCACACAGGAGGCCCTCTCTGGGCTGCAAGCACAAGCCACATTCAGACGCTGCTTTTAGCAGTCAGCCTCGGCCTCGAGCTTCTCTGCCGCAGCATGATCTGTCCCGAAGGCAGAGAACGGGGTGGAGACCCACAGGGCAAGAAAAGACTTAGCAGCCGGATTTCAGGAGACCCTAGACACTGCCTTGTTCTCCAAGCACTGTCCCTCATCTGTAAAAAGGGATATCTGGCTTTGGAAACCATGATCCTCTGTGCAGACGAAGCCTCTGAGAATTCCCAACAGCCCCAGGAGGACATCTGTTGTGCGCAAAAGCCCACTCCGTTAGCGCTCTGCCTGTGGTGTGCGGCCCTAGGACACAAAATCAGAGCGGCATCTATAGTCCTTTGGCGTCAGAGACAGCTGTCTGCATCCAAAATGTCCCGCAGGGCTTCTGTCCCAGGACGTGACATCCAGTGTCAGCGTCAGGCTCCACAGCTGCCTCAGACAGCGCATCCCACCTGCCTGCTCAGGTCCCACTGCTACAGACTGAACTGTGTCCCCAAAACCCACAGGTTAGAGCCCTAACTCCCACTATGAAGGTATTAGAAGGCAGGGCCTCCGGGAGGTGATCAGGTTCAGACGAGGTCATGAGTGCATAGCCCCCATGACAGGGTTGGTACTCCTGGAAGAGACGCCATGCAGCTCTCGCTCCCCCGGGTAAGGATGCCGCGAGAGGGGGCCCATCTACAAGCCAGGAGGCTGCATGGCAACCAGGGACCAGCACCTTTGATCTGGGACGTCCAGCCCCTAGAACTCTGAGAAAATAAATTTGTTAAGTTTTTTCCCAGCACCAGTGAGGCATGGTGGGAGGAGCCTACTCGCTCACAGCCCCAGCTACTCAGGAGAGGCTGAGGTAGGAGAATTGTCTGAGGTCTGGAGTTTAAGACCAGCCTGGGCAACTTAGAGAGACCTCATTTTTTTTTTTAAGATGGAGTGTCACTCTGTCGCCCAGGCTGGAGTGCGGTGGTGTGATCTCAGCTCACCGCAACCTCCCCCACCCCAAGGTCCAAGCGATTCTCCTGCCTCAGCCTCCCGAGTAGCCGGGATTATAGGCGTGTGCCACTACACCCAGCTAATTTTTGTATTTTTAGTAGAGATGGGGTTTTACCATCTTGGCCAGGCTGGTGTTGAACTCCTGACCTTGTGATCCACCTACCTCAGCCTCCCAAAGTGCTGGGGTTACAGGCGTGAGCCACCGCACCAGGTCAAGACCTCATTTTTGTTTTTGAGACAGAGTCACACTCTGTTGCCCAGGCTGGAGTGCAGTGGCATGATCTTGGCTCACTGCAAGCTCCGCCTCCCGGGTTCACGCCATTCTCCTGCCTCAGCCTCCCTATTAGCTGGGACTACAGGCGCCTGCCACAACACCCAGCTAATTTTTTGTATTTTTTAGTAGAGACGGGGTTTCACCATGTTGGCCAGGATGGTCTCGATCTCCTGACCTCATGATCCGCCCGCCTCGGCCTCCCAAAGTGCTGGGATTACAGGCGTGAGCCACTGCACCTGGCCCAGCCTGTTGTTTTTTAAAGTTTTCTGGTCTGTGATGTTTTGTTACAGCAGCTAGAGCTAAGACACCCATCTTATCCCCTTCACCCCACTAGAAACTGCCCCCAGACTCCAGCCTAGCTTCCTAGTGCAGACCAAAAGCTGGCTAGCACCAAATGCGATTCCCAGAAAAACCCCCATCCCTCAACCAACCCACTAGACCAGCTCAGAAAGCCCAGGTTCCAAACTGGTCAGACCTGGGGGTTGCAGAAATGACAAACTTGGAGGGACCAGGGTGTGGCCCCAGAGCTCTGACCTCCCCTGCTTCCTGTTTCTGAGGCCTGGCACCTTTGGCCACAGGAAACCCCTCCCAGGTATGGTGGGACCGCTTCACGCAGGTGTGGCAGACCTGGGAGACGGGAAACACACCTGAGCCAGAGCCCGAGGCCTCCTTGCCAGCACACCTGGCAGCTCCCAACCTCCCAGGACCTGGTCACAGTCAATGCAGAGCCCCCACATGCGGGGGGCCCCACAGGCGCCTGCCACCCACCCACCCTGCCAGGCCCCCTCCTCGGACCCCACAGCATCAGGGCCTCCGGCGAGGCTGGCCAGCATCCCCACCAGTCATACTGCAGGGGCGGCGGCAGCAAGCGGGGAGCAGCGACACACAGGGCAGTGAGCCTGGCGGCCTGTACACGGCCTCTTCAGGGACCTGAAAGCTAGGAGGCGCCCATCTGGAGGCTACCGAGGCTGCGGGAGTCCCCGCAGAGAGCTTAGCACCTCCACAAGTTCCTGGTTGTTTCTGGGACGCTAATGCCCAGACAGCTCCCACTCCATCTTTCTTGTAAGAGTTTTGACAAAGACACACGGCAGCTTCATGCTAGCTCAGTTACAAAGACCTTTTAAGTTTGGGCTGCGCACAGCGGGGGACGATCTGGCGTCCACTTCGCCCATATGGGAACCCCGCTCTGCTCCACTTGAAGGGCAAAGGCACCTACAGAGGAGCGAAGCCCCAGGTTTCAGCGGGGCCGGAGGGCCAACAGGGGTCCCGGGCCTCCCGCTCGGCCTCCCCCAGCACCCCCAGAGACCCGCAGGCCTGGGCCGCCTTCCTCCACTCTCACCTCGGCCGGCTCCACCGCAGGCGGGAGGCGGGGGTGGCTGGGGCCCTCCCGACCCGCGAGGACCGTGGGACTCGAGGTCCGACCCGCGCCTTCCCGCGAGGCCGCCGCTGACCCTCCCTGCCCCAGCCCTGGGGGGCTCTGCTCCTCGGCAGCGTCATTCCCGGCAGCGGTGGCGGGGGACGCGCGGGGCTTGCTCCCGCCCCAAACCTGACCCGGGCCTGACCCCCACGACCTGCTCCCCCGGCTCCAAAACCTGACCCGGGCCTGGCCCCCCACGACCTGCCTCCCGGCCCCCAAACCTGACCCTGGCCTACCCCACGACCCTGCTCCCCGCCCCAAAACCTGAACCTGACCCTGGCCTGACCCTCACGACCTGCTCCCCCGGCCCCAAAACCTGAACCTGACCCGGGCCTGACCCCCACGACCTGCTAACCCGGCCCCAAAACCTGACCCGGGCCTGACCCCCCCCGGCCCCGGCCCCCCACCCCCCGACTCGGGCTCGCCCCCCCCGCCCCCCACAGTCCCCCCACGGCCCTGACCCGGGCCCGCCCCACGCTCGGTGCTGGGCCCTGTCCTCACGCACGCGCCGTCCGCGCCGCGCGGCGTACCGAGGCGAGGCAGCGGCGCTCCTCAGCCGGCCTCCATGCGGCGCGGGCCCTCAACGGACGGGGCGGGCTGGGGCCGCGGGGCGGGGCAGACGGGCCGAGGGCGCCGGCGGCCGTGCGGCATGCCGGGAAGGGTAGTCCCACGCGAATCCAGCTCGGCCCTGGCCGGCGACTGCGGACTACACTTCCCAGGGGGCAGCGCGCGAGGCCCCCGCCCCTCCCGGGTCCTAAGGAACATCGGCGCGCACTCGGGAAGGAGGGTTCGAGTCCCGCCGCGGTCCCGGTCTTGCGAGGCGCGCCCACGTTCTCTGGTCGCAGTTCCCAAGCTGTGAAATGGGGACAATGCTCGCACGGCGTCCACAGGATAGTTTTGAGTCGAATGATATTGAAATGTAACTCTTCTGTGAGCCGTCAGTCCCGCACGAAAGGGACAGCCGATAGTGGGACGCGAGGAGCCGATAACATGGGATCAGGGAACGCGCTGACATGGCCTCGACCCGGCCCCCTTCCCTCTGGGGATCGGCCCAGAGCCGTCCCCGATCCGGGACTCATGCCTCAGCGGGACCTCGGCCTTGCCGCAGGTTGGGGCACCCCGGGGAGGTCGGGCCCCAGCGGCCCCGCGGCCAGCCCAGCGGAGAACCGGGACCAGGTGGGAGTCTTAGGGCGGGCGGGCCGACCCCCGGCCTCAGGGACCCGGGCGCTCAGTCACTTCCGATCGTCCCGAGGCCTCCAGGGGGACCCGGCTGGCCGCGGCCACCCCGACGCCAGACTCTCGCCGTGCGCTTTCGGCCCCGAGGGCAGGGGGAGACGGCCTGGCCCCACTCGCCGCGCCCGTCCTGCCCGGGCGCCCGGCCCCCTCGCTGCACCCCCCCTTTCCCGGGGCGGCTGGGGCCCGGCGGCCAAGTTGCTGCGCTCTGCGGGCACCGGCACGGACGGGGGCCCGGGCGCAGCGAGGGTCCCGGGCGCTTCGCCGCCGCATGCAGACGACTCGCTGCCCGCAAGCTGCTGCGCCGTCCGCCTGACCCTCTCTCCTGCAATGGTCCGGCCGCGCATCCCGGGCCCACGACCTCCTCCTCCACGACCCCGGGTTCTTGGCTGACCTGGCGCTGGCGCTGGGCTTAGTGCAGGCGTGGGCGTGGCGATGGTTTGCCTGCGGGCTGCATGCGCGGACCCTACGGCTAGCTCCCCGAAGCTCTGCGCCCACCTCTACGGCCCTGCCCCAGCCAAAGGATCAGGTCCTTGGAGCGGGGCCTGCCCTGGGGCCAGGACTCCAGTCACCGGCGGAGGGCTGCTGTGTCTTCCTGCCAGGCACTGATGAGTTAGTTGGGGAAAGGGGCCAGGCGGGGCCCAGCTGGGGAACCATTTAGAAGAGGGAGGAGGGCGCACCTCTCTACTCTCTGGAGCCAGGGGGAGGACCTCAGTGACGGCTGCCCCGCGCAGGAACCTTCAGCGAGCCTGGAAGGCCCGGGGTTGGGGGAGTCCAACGCAGCGCCCGGGCCTGGTCTGGGTCTGCCTGAGGCCGTCCACCAGGACTCCATGCTGGGGAGCCTGCTTCCTTCCAGGCTCCAGGAAGGGAGGTCCCAGCCCCAGCCCCAGGTTCTGAGGAGCTGCCCTGGCTCGGGTGGCCTGCAGGGGTCCCCTCAGGTCCCCGGTCCTGAGTCTGCGGGTGGTCTTCCAGGGGTGGGGCGGGTGGGTGAAAATTCCTGTCCACACAGCAGCAGGCTGGGCTGGCTGCCCACTGATCATTCTTACACAAGAGGCCCCGCCCCCTCCTACAGCTTCCTGGTCCCCAAAGGGCCAGGCCTGGCCTTAGAGAGGCCTCTGTCCTCCTTGGTGAAGGACACTCACTTTGGGCCCTAGGGCCTCTGGCTCACATCCTCTCCATTCATTCTCATTGTTCGCTGCCTTTGTGGTCATTCTGCCTTTCTGACCATCTCCGCCACATCCTCACAGGAGGGCAGCGGGTGGCAGTGGCCCCGGCTCCACCTCACCCATTTCTCAGTGCTGGGCTGGTGTGGAGGGAAGATCCCTGGCCTGGGGGCTGGAGGCCTGGGTTCTCAGTCCTGGCCGTCTGGGATGGGTGCAAGGTCCTCCCGGAACCCCTCCTTCTCCACGAGAGGGACAGTGTTGTCCACCTGCCAGGCCTGCTTATGCTCAGGGAGGGGGGAAGGGCGGGAGGGGGCACTATTTCAAACCAACGCTGGCCCCCGGGCTGCAGAACGACCCTCTGACTCACCTGGGCAAGGTGGCCAGTCGGAGAGGGGAGGGTGTCCGAGATCCCAGCCCCCGGTGGGCAGCAGACAGTGGAGAAGCAGAACTGCCCTCCGATCCGGCTGGGGTCCCCTGCAGGGCTGCACTAGGCTGTGAGGGGCAAGAACCAGAAAAGGGGGAGATTGAGTCCTCGGGGAGCGTGCTGGGGAAACTGAGGCAGGACCTCAGCCGCAGGCCCTGGGCCACCACCCACATCTCAGGCTGGGCTTGTCTTCCGAAGTTCTGCTCCCAAGCCTGCTTTTCTCCAGGCAGGCTCTGTCCCTTCCGCCGTGGGGGGCAGGCGGGGTTGCCTTGGGAAGAGGGTCAGGTAGAGGTGGAGGACGTGCACCCTGGGGTGCCAGAGCTTTTGAGGCCCCGACCCTGGGGGGCTGGCCATGTGGATGCCCTGTTCATGGAGCAGCCAGAGGAGGGTTTCTTGAGGTGCCCTGCGGGGAGTGAGAAGGAGCCCTAGGGAGGGTGGGGGCCCTCAGGAACAGAAACAAACTGTGTGAAGCCATTTGTGCTGGGAGGGACCATCTTGGTCCCCAGCTGGCTTTGTCCTCAAGGGGTGGACCTTGAGGAAGGGCCAAGTCCCATTCGGAGCAGAGTGACAGATCCCACAGAAGCAGGCGTTGGGGCAAGCGGAGGGACGGAGCCCTGGGGGGGAAGGGGGTTGGGGCCGGTTCAGCCCTGACCCAGTGCCAAGGATGAGCGCCACCCTTTCAGGCCTCTGCCCGCCTGCCTCTAGGAATGTGGCACAGCTGGCAAGGACACAGCCAGAGGAACAGGTCTGGGGATAAGATGGTGACGTCAGGTCTGGGGATAAGATGGTGACGTCACCTGGGAGAGGCGGGAGCCAGCGTCTCACTGTAGGACGGACACCAGCTCCCCAGCACGGGCCGCACGGAGGGAGGGCCAGCTCCAGCACAGGGCAGGGTGCTCACTTCAGGCATGAACCTCTTTCCAGACAGGAGTTGGTTTCACACCTCCTGCCAGGCCGAGGCCCACAGGCGGGGGATGGGCAGCGTGGCTGCTGCCCGTGGCCCTGGTCACATTGAAGACTCCAGGTGGCTCCACCTGAGGCCTCCTGTGTGCCCTGACTCAGCTCAAGCCCCACCTCAGCCTAGACCTTTTCTGGGCAGCAACAGCTCCTCTCACAAGCCGGGAGGCAGGGCCTGCAGGACTGAGCAGCACCCCGACCGGCTGCCTCCAAGGACGACTGGACGTCTCCCTATCAGAGCCGAGCCGTGCTGGACGCTGGGTGGCTGCTGCGGCAGGGAGGACAAGTGCAGGTGGGCGGGGTGCACGTGTGAGGGTGAGGAGGGTCCCCAGCCCCAGCTGGAGAGCAGCAAGGACACCCACGGCAAACGCTACCTCCGGAGGCCAGCATCCCTCGGGTCTCCTCAGCTGCCATGTCCTGTCCACCCTCCCCACTGAGCTGGTCTGTGGGTGCAGGACCAAGGCGATGCTGTCAAGGCCCAGGGCTCAGCCCTCCCTGCACAACCAGGCTGGCCTGGGCCGGGATCTGTGGGCACCATGTCCCCCTCCTGGACGTGGGAATGCTGGGCACATGGGTATGCAGGCTGGGGAGGTGTCCTGAGTTAGGTGAGCATGAAGAACTGCTACTTTTTTTTTTTTTGAGACGGAATCTCGCTGTCACCCATGCTGCTGGAGTGCAGTGGTGCGACCTTGGCTCACTGCAACCTCCGCCTTCTGGGTTCCAGCGATTCTCCTGCCTCAGCCTCCTGAGTAGCTGGGATTACAGGTGCGCACCCCCATGCCCGGCTAATTTTTGTATTTTTAGTAGAGACAGGGTGTCACCATGTTGGCCAGGCTGGTCTCAAACTCCTGACTTCATGATCCACCCACCTTGGCCTCCCAAAGTGCTGGGATTACAGGTGTGAGCCACCACACCAGGCCGAATTGTGCCTTTTATTTTCTGCTTTGTTGCTTTGACCTCTGGGGCCTTGCTGGCCCTGGTGAGACTGCCTCTCCTAAGGCCCACCGATTTGTCAGCAAACAACTTCCTGTGCAAGCTCCTGCGTCCAGGGCCTACATTCCCTCCAGGCCTCCTCTGTGGGCTCTCACACCCTAGGCCCTGTCCCCCTGCTCTTGTCACCCTGGGCTATGTACCCGGCAGCCAGGGACAGCCCCTGCCCAGCACCCACCAGGGTGTCCACTCTGGAGTCCCGAACCTGCGGCCCCACCCTGCCCATTCCTTTGGTGCAGCCACAGTGAAGGCTCTGCCCACGCTTCCCCCCATTGCCTATGTCTGCGACGACCTCGGTGCCCTCCCGCGTGGCCCTGGGTGGCACGGGGTGCCCCTCCTTTGGGGATCTGACTAAATTTTTTTATTTTTTTTAGAGACAGGGTCTCATGGTGTCGCCCAGGCTGGAGTGCAGTCGCACAATCACGGCTCACTGCAGCCTCGAATCCCGTCCTCAAGCGATCCTCCCACCTTAGCCTCCCAAAGTACTGGGATGACAGGCATACGCTCCGGAACCTGGCCCAGCTCTTTTGATGGTAAGAGGCCTCGCCAGCCCAGAAGAATATAAAAACCTCCGTTTTAACATGGAGGGCGGGATGCACCCTCCAGCTTCTGTCCCTGTGTGTCTCACGCCAGGCCCTGCCTGTGGGGGCCACACCCTGGATAGATCCTTCCTCTTTACTCCTGGGAACCTGGGGAGCCCTGCCCTGCCGGCTCAGGGCTGCTCCAGGAGGGGCCTGGCGATGGGGCTCCCAGGAAGCCCAGGCCAGGTGGCAGGTGGGTCCACTCTGATCTCAGCTGAGCCCACCATTGCAATTAGTGGCCTACACTCCCAACCCCACTCCAGCCCCCATGGGCTTCTGGCCTAGCTGCCCAGCCACCTGTCTTCAAGGAGCCTCTGTTCAGACTCTCAGGGTCACCTGCCGGGGTCTACAGAGCACGTGGCTCCATGGTGCACCCACGGGACCAGCCTTGTTCCATGGAGTCCTGGGCCCAGCAAAGGCGCCTGCTCAGGACCTCTGTGTTGTTTTGAGCATCCCAGAGCACACTGAGGGCGCCTCCTCCAGGAAGCCTTCCTGGATCCTGCCAGCTCTCTGTTCTCCTAGAGGGTGCCTCACACTCCCCCTCCTCGCTCCGCTGCAGGAGCAGGAAGACTAAGGGGGTCGTGCATTTGTCTCCCGAGCCTGTGTGCCCCAGGGCTTCAGGCCACAGCTGAATCGCCTCCGTGCCCACAGCCCGAGTCCAGGGCATGTCCCGCTCCAAGTGTGACACCCACTGTGGGTGCAGAGGGGCCCCTCATCACGCTTCTGAAGGCGGCCCCTGCCCCACGTCCCCCAGCACCCCCACGCATGGTGCCGAGTCAGGGGACGGGCGTGGAGGGAGGCGAAGTCCCCGGCGGAGAACAGGTGATTATCAGAATAATATTTATTGATATGCTCGGTGCTACCTTGTTAATTCTGCATCACATGGCCTCCATGGCCGAGGTATTCGGGGTGGGACCAGCCGGGTGCCGGCCGGGGCTCCCACAGGAAGCCATGTGGCCTCAGCCGCGGCAGGGGGCCCGGGTGGGGGACGTGCTTATTGCGTTGGGCTCCTCCACTCCTCATACATGGGCCACACGCTGGCGCGCACTCACGCACTCACCCGCCTGCTCACACACACTCCCACCCAGGCTGGCACCACACCCTCTGTCTGCACGCACACATGTGCACACTCATACATACACACCCGCTCACTCACGCCCACCTCTGCTCATGCCCATTCACACACACACCATCCTGCTTTAAACCCATCCTGTCTCCTGATGATAAATATGCTTGTTCGGTACAGCAGTCTTAGTAAAATAAAATGTACGTCAGGCGACAAGGAGAAAGTGCACATTGATCTTTGACCCGAGGGTGGACCTTGGTCCCTCCCACCCGAGGGCATCAAGTCCCTGCACGGGGTGACCCCTGAGCATGTGATCCCATGGGCGTGGCCACCCCACTGGTGGGACTGGCCCCACCTTCCTCTTCCCTGGCTCTGGGCTGGGGGAGCTGGGCTGGGGGAGTTGGGCTGTCTCGCCACAGCCCGGGGCCAGGACGAAACGGACTAAAAAAATAAACTCTTCACCTCACGGCCCCCACCCACGGCTGGGCACCTGATGCAGGAGCATGGGAGGCGGGCTTCAGCCGTCCTGGCCACTGGCTCCATGGGCCACCTTTCCCCACCCCAGCCAGTGCCTGGCGATGCCGTCCCGGCGGGTTCCCCTGTCGAACGCGTGGGGGTGAGGGCCCCAGGCATGCGGACAGAGGTTGGGGATGCGGGCAGTGCGGGCGAAGCAGAGGCCACGTCCACGCAGGGCTGGCGTCCACAGGGAGGCCGGCCAGGCCACACCACACTCACGCAGAGGGGCTCTCGGCGGCCTGGGCGGTGCCATCCCTCAAAACTCCACAGTACTCACGACCGTTCTCGGCTCGTCGAAGGTGGCGATGAGGATCTGCTGTGGGGCAGGGATGGCGATGAGGTCCCCCACGTCCTGCGGCAGGCGGGGGCCCCCTTCCTCCTCCTCCCGGGTCTCATACAGCGTGTTGATGTGCAGCAGTGGGTGTGTGGCGTTTCGGCTCAGGATGGCGAGGGGCTCCGCCTTGCCCAGGCTGGCTGGTGTCAGAGGGGCCACAGCAGGGGCGGTGGGAGGTGAGCGGACGTGGAATGGGCCCCCCGAGGGAAGCCCTGCCCGGGCTGGCTCTGCGGGGTACGGGATTTCCTTCTCGGGGAGCGGAGCATCTGCAAACAGCCAAGAGCACAGACATCTCACACCATCCGCCGCTGCGCCCCTGCCAGCGCCCACCCAGTGCAGGCTGGCGGGGGAGCAGGGCTCAGGGCTCTGAAGCGCCCTGGAGACGCTGGGCCTGGACGCCCCTGCACACAGCAGTTGACCTGGGAACACCCCCCGCCCCACTGTCCTGGAGCCGCAGTGCCGTCGGTGGAATTTCCTACCCGAGGAACTTGGCTCCACCACGCACGCGGAGCTCCAGGGAGTTGACCAGGAGCACGTCCCTCCCAGCCTGCATCCTCCCCACCCGCCTCCCGGGGGGTCTCCAGGGCCCTGCCTGGCCTGAGGCTCACCTTGACAGTGAGTCCGTTTGATGGAGCCGGTTCAAACCTCGGCCTCCTCCCTTCCCCCTTTCAGGGGGCCTCAAGCCAGGCCCCCTCCCTTCCTTAGCGCCCTGGGCAGGCTCCCGTGGGCCGCTGTGGCTGTGGGCGCCTCTCCCATCCTCCGTCCCCCGTCCCTCGTCTCCGGCCCGGCCCCTACCTTTGGTGGGCGCCGGGGCCAGGCCCAGCCCACAGTCCTCCGCCTGGGACAGGAAACCCCCCTCCTGGCTCCGGGAGGCGGGCAGGGCGGCGGGCACCGCCTCGGGCTTGGCCTTCTTGGTGCCGAGGATGTAGGGGTGGACGTCCAGGGAGAAGTGGCGCGCGTGCTTCTTGTCGGGGGCCGGCGGCGGGGCGGGGGCGGGGGCAGGGCCCGGGTCGCCCCCTCCGCTCTTGTAGTGGTGGGCGGAGCGGTCCAGAGGCGCGATCAGCGTGTCCGTGGCCGTCTTCCTGCGCGCGGGCTTCGGCTTCTCCGCCTTGCTGTTCTCCACGCGCATGATGGCCAGCGGCTCCTTGAAGGGCTGCGGCAGCGGGTTGCTGGTGGGGATCCACTTCATCTTCTTGCGCGGCCGCTTGACCACGGGCGGCTCGGCGGCGCCGTCGGGCTCCGCGGGGTTGGCGCTGGGGTCCACGGTCTGCACCCCCGAGTCGCGCACCGTGGGGGTGGCGTCGTGGTTGGACTGCGCCAGCGCCGCCAGCAGCTGCCGGACCACGTTGTCGTACATGAGGTCGCTCTCGTTGGTGATGAAGTCCAGCCGGTTGAGCGACTTGATGTGGTCACGGTTCTCGTTGCAGAACATGGCCAGGATGTTGATGTCGCAGAACTGCGAGCGGCGCCACTGCCGGCGCGTCTTGATGCCCACCTTGTGCAGCTTGTCGAAGATGAAGTTGCTCTTGCGGAAGATGAAGAGGTGGATGAGGTTGACGAGGATGATGAGGTTCATGACGCACAGCAGCACGATGTCCACGCCCGCGATGATGCGCTGTAGCTGCACGGACGGGAGCTTGCAGCTCACGCGCACCGCGGGCCCCGCACCTGCCGCCCCGTCCGGGGACGCACCCAGCGCACAGGTGAACTCGTTCTGCTTCTGCGTGGCGTAGTAGGTGCACAGGTAGGAGATGGGCACGGCGCTCAGCAGCAGGATCAGCACGTGCCGCGCCAGGTACAACTTGGCCAGGAAGTTGCTGCGGCCGCGGCGCTCCAGGTACTTCTCGAACAGGTTCTGCTCCGGGCTCTTCTCCTTCTCCGCGTTCTCGATGATCTCGCGCTTCTCGCGCTCCGTGATGCCCGGGCCCTTGGACTGGATCTGCTTCTCGATCTTGGGCGCGCGGCCCTCGGCCGCCCGGTGGTAACAGTTGTCAATCTCCTGCAGCAGGAAGTTGAGCTCGGAGGTGAGGCGCGTGGAGGCCAGGAACTCCCAGCCCAGCGCGGGCACGTACATGATGGCGGCGAAGGCCAGCAGCGCGTAGGGCAGGAACTTGTGCTCAAACAGCGACGGCCACAGGCTGGCGTCCACGCCGGGCAGCGCGTCCCGCAGCTCCGTCCAGCAGTAGCCGCGGGCGTACAGCGCCTGGTCGCGCGTGAAGTTGTGCGGGGTGTAACAGTAAATGGGTTCCTCTGGGGGCAAAGAGGAGACACGGGCTGGGGCGGGGAGGCGGCACGGGCTGGGCTGAAGAAACCGGGCTGGACCTGACCACGTCCCTGCCGAACCCCTCCCAGGAGCCTCTCCAGCCTCCTCCCACGCAGCACCTGCGGTTCCCCAGATGAACCCCACCCCCTCCCCCCACCACGGTGGTGTGGGGGTCCTGCCCTGACTACCCCCACGAGGTCAGCTGCGGGGCACCTGCAGGTGGAAGCCACGACCGCCTGCAAAACCATCTGAGCCATGCACCTCTCCAGATGTCACAAAGCCTGTGTGCACAAGGGGAAACCAAATCCCAGAGAGGGCCAAGGCAGGCCGGGACTCCCAGCCAGAGTCCCTCTTCTATCCACACAGCCAGACCCAAACCTGGTCCCAGCCACAGGCCATGTACAGCCCGGGGCTCTCCTGGGAGGAAGGCGGTTGGCTCAGGTGCTGCTAGCTGGCAGGGTGGCTTCCACAGCACTGGGAAGGCAGCGTGGGCTCTGCCCACCCTTGAGGGTGAGGGGCACCTCCCTAAGACCCACTGTTCTGGGGACTGGCCAGCCTGGGGACCCCAGACACCAGATGGGGCTGGTTGGGGATGTCACCAGCTGGACTGCGGTATCTGCTGCTAAAATTGAAGAGGGAGTCCCTTGAACTGCAGGCAAATGGTTGTTACTGAACTCTGTTTTCCCTCAAGAGCCTGTCTCTGGCTGCAGGTGACAATGACACGAACGGCAGTGAAAGCGTTCAGGACACTCGTGCCTTGGCCGTGTGTGGGGTCTGAGCGGCTGGGATCTTGCTAACGTTTCCCAGGAAGGCTCAGAGCCTGGGGGCCTCCAGCCACCGTGCAGTCTGTCCAGGCTGAGCCCTTCACACAGCACAGGCGCCAGGGCCCACACCAGCCTCAGCCTTGTCTCCCAGCCCCAAAGAGCAGCCCCAGGGCAGGGCCCACATCAGCACAATCCCCTCCCCACAGACCAGAAGCAACAGGGACAGGCCTGTCCGTCTGTGCCGAGGCCTGAATTAGGGATGGAAAGCAAGGCGGATTAGAGACTCTGCCCACTCTGGGAATTCACTGTTGATGCCCCACAGGGGCCCAGGGGCTGGGCACCTCCAGCCCTGAACCTGGCTCAGCAACGAGCCCCTCAGACCCCACACGGAGCTCCTGGCTGCCATCATCACCACTGAGGCACATCTACCAGTCCCGACAGCCTGCTCAGGGAGGGTTCCCATGAGTCATCAGATCCCCCTGAGGGTCCTGGGGACTCTGGAGAGTTTGGGAGGGAGCCTGGGAAGAGGCAGGAAAAGCTGGGACCTGAGGCCCGAGTCCTCGGTGGGGACATCGAGCTGGAGATGAGCTGGGCTCAGAGAAGAGCAAACCGGACAAGGCAAAGGAATCCACTCTCTTGGTTGAGAAAATGGCATATTTTATTTACTTATGTTTTGTCCTCACAGCCAATCCCAGGAGCCAGAGAAGAGCGTCCACCCTGGGGAAGAGAACGGGGACAGGTTTGTGTCCCGTCCTGAGCTGGGCCCATCCCTGGCAGCCACCCTTGCTGGGCATGCGTGGCCAACATGGGTGGGGAGAGGCCCCAGAACCCTGGGCCCAGACTCCAGTGGGGCTGCAGGGAGACAGGAAGGAGGGCTCCTTGGCTCTGGGGCAGGGGCAGCCTGGCCTCCTCCAAGGTGGATGAAAGCAGGGGCCCCACACCAGGCCACATGTCTGGCGAGCTGCCCGCACTGTGCAGAGCCCCACTTGGACCCGAACTCCTCACGCCTGTCACTGTCTCCCTGCCGGATGGCGGCAGCAAGGGGAAGACAAGTCCTGCTTGCCACTCTGACCTCAGTTTCCTTATCTGCTCAACCAAGGATACTGCCCTGACTCACTGCAGGTGAGCGGCCCGGCCCTTTGGGGGCCTCAAGGCGTATCCAGCAAGGCTTCCCTCCTCCCTGGACCCGCCGCGCCTGCAGGGTGCAGGGTGCTCCTGGCAGCCTCAGCAGGTCCTGATGGACTCAAAGCTTTGCTGGCAGCCGGGCCTCTCCCGGTGGATGCTGCCACAGCTTCTAGCAGGGGCTGCCAGGGCCGGGGGTGCTGGCCTGACTCGGGGTGGGGCAGCAGAGAGAGGCTGCTGAGCCCAAATCCATGGGCCCATCCCACACGCAGTGACTGCTACGGGTCCTCTGTCTGAGGCCCTCCTCTGGGACTTCCCAGGGACAGTGGGACCCTGCCTGGGCCAGTGCAGGTGTCCAAATGGGAGGCAGGAAGGCCTGGCCCATCTGACAGGGCAGACAGAGCCGCTGCCAGGGGCCCGTTTCTTGGAAGACACTGCTGTGTGGATCCTGGCCATGCCAGCTATGCCCCAAGAGAGGACACTGGCTTCCCAGCTAAGGAGCCTGTCCACACCCAGCCCTCAGAGCCCCAGTGACAATATCAGAGTTGGCAGCCAGGGGCCTGGTGCTGCCTGGAGCACCTCTGAGTGGGTGTCTGAATGCACCCCAACACGGCCCATATTCCCATATTCAGAATGCTGTCCCCAGGGCCCGAGGCTAAAGCCCAGCCCCCCCGGCCCTCCCCAGTCCTGCCCTTCCTCGGTTCTGCCATCCCCAAGCTCGTCTCCAGCCCACCCCTGCGATCTGGCCTGCACATGGCCCCAAGGTGCCCCCCAAGGGTGAAGCTGGGTCCCTCCCAACAGCCCTTCCCGCCCCTGTCCTCCCACCTGGGGAGTGGGGATGCCTCTCCAGGACACCCTGGCTCTGCGCAGGCTCTCCTGCCTGCTGGCCAAACCCTGTCTGGTCACCCCAGACCACTGCCGCATCCTGGAAGCCCTCAGCCGAGGCCAGGCCCTGGCCCTTCCCCAACTCCCCTGGCCTTACAGACCTGCACACGGGGTCTGCAGTGAGCAGAATCATGGCCCCCAAAGATGCCACGTCCCAACCCTGGAGCCTGTGGCGGTGTCACGTTTCCCGGTTCACGAGGACTTTGCAGACATGCCTGGGTGGGGGCCTTGGTGGTGGCAATTGCAGGGTTCTTCTAAGACAGTCAGAGTCAGGGAGATGTGAGGACAGAAGCGGGGGTGGGAGAGAGGACGCCACGCGGCCGGCTCTGAGGACGCAGGAAGGGCTGCAAGGCCAGGAATGTGGAGGCCTCTGGAGGCCGGAGAAGGCAGAAAGCAGGTTCCCCACTGGAGCCAGCCCTGCTGACACCTTCGTTTTAGCCCCATGAGACTCGCATCTGGTTTCTGACTTGTAGGTTTGTTCCAGCAGCCACAGGAAGCTAATCCTGGCGGTGGCTGCGCACCTGCTACATTCTCCAGTCTCTGCAGGCTGAGGGGGGCCGAGACCCTTCCCCAGCCCACCTTGGAGACCCTGGGACTTAGCCCCCAACCTGCGAGGGTACCGCATCCTGAGACAGCAGCTGGCCACACGGGCCCTCAGGCCCAACCCTGCCCTGCGGCATTAGGGGCTGCGCTCGGCCCTCCAAGGATGCTGAGGCCAAAAAGAGGAACCAGCCCATAGGCTCCTGGGAGGGTGCTCGGGGGCAGAGCACTCGCTTCCTTTCCATTTTAAAGAAGAAAGTTGGGCCGAGTGTAGTAGTTCACGCCTGTAATCCCAGCACTTTGGGAGGCCAAGGTGGGCGGATCACCTGAGGTCAGGAGTTTGAGACCAGCCTGGCCAACATGGCAAAACCCCGTCTCTACTAAAAATACAAAAAATGGGTTGGGCGCGGTGGCTCACGCCTGTAATCCCAGCACTTTGGGAGGCCGAGGCGGGCGGATCACGAGGTCAGGAGATCGAGACCATCCTGAATAACACGGTGAAACCCCGTCTCTACTAAAAATACAAAAAATTAGCTAGGCGTGGTGGCAGGCGCCTGTAGTCCCAGCTACTTGGGAAGCTACAGGAGAATCGCTTGAACCCGGGAGGCAAAGGTTGCAGTGAGCCGACATCGCACCACTGCACTCCAGCCTGGGTGACAGAGCGAGACTTTGTCTCAAAAAATAAAAAAAGAGGTGGGGAACAAAAAAGAAAAGGGCACAGTGGCTCACGCCTGTAGTCCCAGCACTTTGGGAAGCTGAGATGGGAGGATCACTTGAGCCCAAGAGTTCGAGACCAGCCTGGGGAACATGGCACAAAAATTAGCTGGGTGTGGTGTCGGATGCCTGTGGTCCCAGCTACTGGGGGCTTGGGGCTGAGGCAGGAGGAACACCTGAGCCCGAGAGGTGGAGGTTGCAGATCGCACCACTGCACTCCAGCCTGGGCCAAGACCCTGTCTCAAAAAAAAAAAAGGAAATTTGGACAGAGACAAGGAGGGAAGAAGCCCATGAGAAGACAGAGGCAGAGACTGCTGGCAGGGCCACCAGCCAAGGCACCCAAGGATTGCCGGCAGCACCAGAAGCTGAAGAGGCTGGAATGTCCCTTTCCTAGAGCCTTGGGAGGGAGCAGGGCCCTGCCGACACCTTGATTTTGGACTTTTGGCCTCCGGAACCATGAGAGATAAATGTCTGCTGTTTGAAACTGCCTAGTTTGTGGTACTTTGTTGCTACAAACACAGAGAACACACATGGTACCTGGACACGCTGGGCCTGCCCCAAGGCCCCACCACATGCCTGGGCTCCCTGCTCTGCAGAGTGTGCTGTGCGCCCACCCCAGGGGTCCTCTAATCCCCGGTGTCTGGGCTCCAGTGTCCAAGAGCAGACCAGCAGAGGCCTCCTCCGCCCCTGGGTGGGATCAGACAGGCCAATGTCCACCCTCAGGTCTGGCATCTCCAGGCCACAGGGACTCCTTAAGGCAAGGCACCTGGGAGATTTGGGAAGCGCCAGTGCTGAGGCAGGGTCTGCTGAGGTTTGGAGGCTGCAACAGAGAGGGCCCCAGGGTCCCAACACCCCTCCTCGCTGCAGACTAGCACCTCTGGGCCACACAGGCCAGGAGACCCTGATCCCCCTTGCCTTGGCCCAGATCCCAGGGGAGGAAGTTCTCGGCTCCGCCTGTCTCACCCCACTCCTTGGGGAGGGCAGAGGCACCAGGACCCCACCCCGCAGAGGCTCACAGGCAGGCTGGCTGCTCTGTCCATCTTCCTGCCTCGCCTGGGTGGCTTCAGGTGCCCCCACAGGTCCTGATCTAACCAGCCCGGGGCCCTGCCCTGGTCCAGCCCCCATCTCCCTGCAGGAGCTCCAGGCTCCCTGCTCTGACACATGGCCCTGCCCCATGCTAGCTCCCTGCGTCAAACCTTGGGAGGCCCCCAGTGCTCCCGGAGAGGCCTCGCCCCGCCTGAGGGGTGGAGGGCCTGGGCCTCTCAGAGAATCTCTGCCCTCTTTCCACCCAAGTTCAGCCTGGAAACCCTGCCCGGCAGCTCCACCAGCCCCTGTCATCAGCTCTCTGCTGTCAACACCCATCCCGGCCTTTCCTGGTCCCCACCTGGCCACCCCGCATCCCCTAAGGCGCTGCTTGTGACATTCTCCAAACCAGACCCTGTGTCTCATGACATTTGGGACCCCCGGGTCCAGACAGGCCTAGTCCCACCCGCGGCCATGGGCGGACGAATGGAAGGAAGAACAACAATAAAATAGAGACGAGGGGTCTGGGCAACCAGCGACCAGCGACACCTGCTAGGATGGGGGCGGCTGTGGAAGGTGCCTGGGACGCCGCGGACGCAGCCAGGCCACGGTGGGAGCGGCTGGACGGAGCCGCCGGGGACGCGGGAAGCGCCAGCTCCCGGACACCTGCGGACATCCCCCTGCCCGCGCCCCGCGCCCCGGCCGCCGGCCTCACCTGCGAAGTTCTTGGTGAAGACCAGGGTGACCAGCAGGATGGGCACCAGCACGGTGCCGATGGTGACCACGCGGTCGAACGGCAGCTCCAGCTTCAGCTGCAGAAGCAGCGCGGCCAGCGCGCCCGCCTTGTCGTCCTGCGCGCCCGGCAGGATCAGCTCCCGCAGCTTCTCTCCCGCCAGCAGCGCGGTCGCCATGTCCGCCGACTGCTCCAGGAGGTGGTGCATGGGGGGCGGGGGGCGCGGCCCGGCGGGGGGCGCGGGCGGGGCGGGGGGCGCGGGGCGGGGCCCGGCGAGGGGGGCGCGGGCGGGAGGGGACGCGCGGCGCGGGGGCGGGGATCAGGGAGCGTGGGGGCGCGGGACGGGGACGGGGATGGGGACGCGGGGCGCGGGAGAGGGTGGCAGGGGACGCCGGGACCGAGCGGGGGGCTCCGGGGGATGGGAGTAGCCGGAGGCGCGCGGCGGGAGCGGGGCTGGCCGGGCGCGGAGCCCGCGGTGGGGTTTGGGGGGCGCTCCGCCGCCGCCCCCGGGGTCAGGGGTCGGGCGGCCCGGGCCAGCGCGGGGGTGGGGGGCACAGGAGCCACCCGCCTCCGTCGCAGCCCGGCCCCCGCCCTGGTGCGTGCCTCCGGCGGGGGCGGCGGCGGGATCCCGGCCCGGAGCGCGGGCGGCGGCTGCTGTCCCTGCCTGGGGCCGGCGGCCCCGCTCCCGCCGCGGGGAGGGGGCTGTTTACCTGCGGCGACTCCGCGGCGTGGCTCCGCCCCCACCCCGCCCCCCGCCACGCAGATGCGGCGCGGGCGATGACTTTGCAGAAAATATTTAAATGAAATGAAATGAATGAGTAATGACCGGTCCCTCTTCCTGGGAACGCGGGGTGGCTGGGTGGGGGCTGCCCCGGCCCGCGGGAGGGTGGGCAGGGGTGGGGGCGGCCCTGCGGGGCTCCGGGCCGGGGCGGCGGCGCCGCTCGGTGGCGACGTGAGGACTGGGCGCGCGCCGAGGCTGCCCCCGTCGCACCGCAGGGCCCTTTGCCCAGCCCAGGGCGCAGAGGGGGCTTCCTCGCCTGGGCCCCCCACCTGCCCCGGCCGTGCCCCAATGTGCGCCCGGAGGTTCCCGCGCTCCTGGGGTGCTGCGGCCACGGGCGGGGAGGCCGGCGCCCTCTTCTCCGGGCTCGGGCGCCCGTGCGCAGACAATGAGGGCATCTCCCCGCCTCACACCCTCCACTGCAGCCCCGGCCCCACCCGACCCCCCCACCCAGTCCCCCCAGTCCCGCCGCCGTGAGTGACCCCATCACCCCTGCTCCTGCAGCCGGCACCTCCTTCCCCCACGCCCCATCCCGTCCCCTGTTCCACAGCCGTTCCCGGGGCCTGTGCCAGCTTAGGGGGTCCCCGCCGCCTCCCTGACCTTCATTCCCTCCGCTCCCCACAGCCCTGCCCTCCGTCCTGTTCTCCCTCGGGGAGCCGGGGGTCTGGCTTCAGACGCGGGCGCATCCCGCGTGGTCCCTGCCCACAGGGCCCTCTTTGAGGCAGCGGTTTTCCCTCGTGCAGGTCCCCTTCCCACTATACCAGGACGTACGTGCACGATCTTTCATATAAAAGATTTAGCGTGATTGGAGTTTTAAGTTCATTCAATAATTCATTCCAAAAATGTATTTTGAGCCCGTGTTCACAGGCCCGGCCGCTGCTGTGAGCAAACCAGGAGGTCCGCCTGCCTCCCTGGGCTGCAGAAGGGATGTGTGTCTGCTTTGAGCTTTCACGCTGTCTGCGTTTTTAAAGATCCTTGCATGTTTCTGAGGGATGCCAGCCCATGGCTTCCAGCAAACTTCATCCTGAGGCAGGCAGTTCAGCTACATCCAATCCCAGCACCCAACCACCCAGTCA
Organism: Nomascus leucogenys; assembly: GCF_006542625.1. Taxonomy (NCBI): domain Eukaryota; kingdom Metazoa; phylum Chordata; class Mammalia; order Primates; family Hylobatidae; genus Nomascus; species Nomascus leucogenys. The sequence continues at coordinate 614,432 of NC_044387.1, forward strand.
CCCCAGATAAACCCAGTCACCCCAAATAACCCAGGCACCTCCAGATAAATCACCCCTAGCAGATAACCTAGTCACCCGACAACCCAGGCACCCCAGATAAACCAACTCACCCCTAGATAACAGTCACCACTACCAGATAGTCACTGCCAGATAAACCAGTCACCTCCCAAATAACCCAGTCACCTCTCACATAACCTATTCACCCGATAACTCAGTCACCCCCAGATAACCCAGTCATCCCAGATAAAATAATCATCCCCAAATAACCAAGTCACCCTTCAGGTAACCAGATAAACCAGTCATCTCCTAGATAACCCAGGCATCCCTCAGATAACCCATCCCATATAACCCAGTCACCCCCAGATAACCGTCACCCCAGAGAACCCAGCCACCCCTCACATAACCGCCCCCGACAACTCAGTCACTCCCAGATAACCCAGTGCAGTGAGTTCCAGCCCCTCTGAGCGCCCCGAGTGTGGCTGCTGGGTGGGTGCCTTTGTTTTTCAGATGTACTTTCTGCTTTCGCATGGGTGCCTCCCCATGCTTTCCAGAAGTGCCGGGCCAGTCCACGCTCTCACCATCCCTGTCTTCTTTCCAGCTCTCAGCCCTATCCACCTTCTAGTATCTGCCATTTTGGGGTGGGGGGTGGGGGGGGTGTAGCTTCCAGGTGCTTTGCGTTTCATTTCTAGCGGTTTGTGTGCATGGTCTGTTCAAACCCTGAGCACTGCATCACTGGTCAGAGCTCACTGTAACCCTGAACTCCCGTGCTCAAGCAATCCCCCACCTTGACCCCCCAAGTAGCTGACATTATAGATGCATGCCACCACGCCCAGCTTTTTAAAATTGTTACTATTATTATTATTTTTTTGAGACAGAGTCTTGCTCTGTTGCCCAGGCTGGAGTGCAGCGGCACCATCTCAGCTCACTGCAAGCTCCATCCCCGGGGTTCACATCATTCTCCTGCCTCAGCCTCCCAAGTAGCTGGGACTACAGGCGCCTGCCACCACGCCCAGCTAATTTTTTGTATTTTTTTTTTTTTTTTTTTTTTTAGTAGAGACGGGGTTTCACCGTGTTAGCCAGGATGGTCTCTATCTCCTGACCTCGTGATCCACCCACCTCAGTCTCCCAAAGTGCTGGGATTACAGGCGTGAGCCACCGCACCCAGCAATTGTTACTATTATTTTTTGAGACAAGGTCTCACTCTGTTGCCCAAGCTGGAGTGCAGTGGTGGGATCTTGGCTCACTGCAACCTCCGTCTCCTGGGCTCAAGGGATCCTCCCACCTCAGCTTCCTGAGTAGCTGGGACTGCAGGCGTGCACCACCACACCTGGCTAATTTTTTTTGATAGAGATGGGGTTTTGCCACGTTGCCTAGGTTGGTCTCGAATTCTTGGGCTCAAGTGATCCTCCTGCCTCAGCCTCCCAAAGTGTTGGGATTACAGGCGTAAGCCACTGCACCTGGCCTTAAAATTTTTTTATCTGTAGAAACGGGGTCTCTCTATATTGCCCAGGATGGTCCCAAACTCCTGATCCCCCCCACCACCCTCCCCAACCCGGCCTTGGCCTCCCACAGTGCTGGGATTGCAGGCGTGAGCCACGCTGGGATTGCAGGCGTGAGCCATGCTGGGATTGGAGACGTGAGCCACGCTGGGATTGCAGGCTTGAGCCACTGCACCTGCTGCATTTGTTTTGCATGTTGCCACCCTGCCTGGGGCAGCATCTGGGCCACAGCAGCTTTTCGGTGAACAGGATGGTTATGAGTGGGTGTGATCTTGCATGCCTGTTGAGCACCACTGGCCAGTCACTGGCTCGCAGAGGAAGTGGTGGGAGCTTGACAAGAACGCCTGTGGCAGAGCCAGGGCCTGGACTCAAAACTTGGCACCTTGGCTGCCATCCTCATTCCCAGTGAGTGGAATGGTGAGCAAAGGTCCGTGATGACACCCTGGCCACCCAGTCTGTTACCCTCCTCAGGAGGATGTGTGGCAGGAGTGAAGGGTCCACTCCTGCAGTCTTCACACTCCAGTGGCCCAGACTGGAGGACAGTCTTCCCAAATCCCGTATTGTGGGAGTAGCTGCTTCTTTCTCTTGGTGATACATTAACATGAGATTTCAACACATGGAAGGATCTTGAAAACGATGACTACTGTGCAAAGCTTGTATTCCCATCTCTTTAAGCGAACAAGCTTTCTGAGCTTCTATATCCATGAAGATGAAAAACAGGAAAAAAAACTGACAACCTGTCTCATTTCTGCCCTAAGTAATATCTTCCCATGATGACATTAACTGTTTGCAAATAAGCCCCGTACAGATAATAATGCATTTCTGGCCAGGTGTGGTGGCTCACGCCTGTAATCCCAGCACATTGGGAGGCTGAGGTGGGCAGATCACTTGAGGTCAGGAGTTCAAGACAAGCCTGGCCAACATGGTGAAACGACGTCTCTACTAAAAATACAAAAACTAGCCAGGCATGGTGGCATACACCTGTAATCCCAGCTACTCAGAAGGCTGAGGCAGGTGAATCACTTGAATCCAGGAGGCGGAGGTTGCAGTGAGCCGAGACTGTGCCACTGCACTCCAGCCTGGGCAACAGAGTGAAACTCCATCTCCAAAAAAAAAAAGAGAGCATTTCTAGTTCAATTTTATTTTTATGTTTATTATGAAAATTGGAAATCTACGCGTCATTTTGATTGGGTATTTATAATAATCGTAAGAATAACAATCGGCCAGATTGTTCCCATGTTAAGCCTCAGTGCTTTGTATTTTGTCAGGGTGCGCTGAGACTGGTGTTTGGTAGGGACAGGCCAGACCATGCCACAGTGACAGACGTCAACAACAGCCCAGGTTGTTTGGCCCCACACACTGCTCACAGGGAGACTGGGGGCTCTGTCCCGCCATCCTCAGCCTGACACATGGCGGCCCTCGCCCCTGGTGTCCAGTGAGGAGTGGGGGGTGAGCTGCCCTCTGCCTTCAGAGCCTTCGCATCAGCGATGTCACTGGCTTTACACACTTGTGGTGGTGAGGGAGGTGGGGGTGAAATCCCGTTCTGTGCCCAGGAAAGGAACAGAAAATATTTGTGATGCCCACACCTTTCAAACCTAACACATTTTGCATTAGGATACAAATATGGGGAGGAGTGGAATAGAAATATGAGTTCAAGAAAAAGAAGAAATAAACTTTCGAGCTGTGAAAGAACAGCTTGCTGGTGTCCTCTAAGTGGCTGATGGTATCAAATTGTAATGGCATTTTTGTTCCACTGGATACACTGAAAAGGAAAATGGCAAGATTTGGCTGGGCGCGGTGGCTCATGCCTGTAATCCCAGCACTTTGGGAGGCCGAGGGAGGTGGATCACGAGGTCAGGAGATTGAGACCATCCTGGCTAACGCGGTGAAACTCTGTCTCTACTAAAAATACAGAAAATTAGCCGGGCGCGGTGGCAGGCGCCTGTAGTCCCAGCTACTTGGGAGGCTGAGGCAGGAGAATGGCATGAACCTGGGAGGCGGAGCTTGCAGTGAGCCAAGATCGTGCCACTGCACTCCAGCCTGAGCAACAGAGCGAGACTCAGTCTCAAAATAATAATAATAATAATAATAATAAAATAAAAAATAAAAATAAATGAAATGGCAAGATTTATAATATGCTGACTTACACCATAAGCATGTTTAAAACATGATGAAGAAAAATCTTAGATAACTAAAAAAACGAGGGAAGAGATACATTCCCTTAAGGTTTCATTTAGGGGACTCCAAGCACCAAAGTTTAAGACCTCTGTGTACCAGCCTGGCCAACATAGTGAGACCGTCTCTACAAATAATAATAAACAAATTAGCCAGGTGTGGTGGCACACGCCTGTGATCTCAACTACTTGGGAGGTTGAGGTGGGCGAAACACTTGAGCCTAGGAAATCAAGACGAACCTGGGCAACATGGCGAAACCCTGTCTCTACAGAAAATTAGCCAGGTGTGATGGCATACACCTGTAGTGTCAGCTACTTGGGAAGCTGAGGTGGGAGGATCACCTGAGGCTGGGAGGTTGAGGATGCAGTGAGCCATGATTGTGCCACTGCACTCCAGCCTGGGCAACAGAGCAAGACCCTGTCTCAAAAAAAGCCCCAAATCCTGTGCAGACGACACCTGCCTGCAGGCCCCACTTGCCTTTGCTTCCCTTGCCTTGCTTTGCAGGGATGCATGGCTGGCAGTGCTGCCTTCCCTGTAGCCTGGGCCCCTCCAGGGCAGCCTCCTCATTGACCTCCTTCTCTTCCCCTCCTTCCCTGTCACCTGACAGCCTCCCTGCCACTCTTGCACCAGCAAACAGGTGCCCCAAGTCCTTTATAGAATGACCCCGCCTGGTCTCCTGCCACCCCGGGCACACGCCAGATCATTGCTGAGGTGTTCCCCAGCTGAGGACACCTGCCCAGCCTCAACACTGGCTCCCCACGTCTCTGCCCAAGAGCACTCCCTCAGGTGTGGACCCCACACCTGCTTCTTGCGTCTCTCCCACCTGCCAGGACATCCAGGTCACTGAGCCCAGAGAGGTGGGCTCTCAGTGTCAGGGCTGACCCCACTGCTCCCCTCACCTGGGTCAGAAAAGTCCCCAGCATCCCTGGGGGGCATCCCTTCGATTTGGGGTTGACAGGATGGAGAGGTCCTTGCCCCAGGACTTCTGCTCTGCAGAGACAGTCCAGCAAATGCTGGCTGCAGGAGCACTGGGCACAGCGGCCTCCATGCATGGGGGCTCTGCCCGGGCCTCCACGCACCCCTTAGCACAGCAATGACAGCTCTGCCTGGAGAAACCCTTCAATTCCTAAACACAACTCATGCAGAAGCCACAGCAGGTGATGCCGCATGCAGTCCTGGGCCCTGACATGACGCCGCCTGTCTGGAAAGCACTTCCTCCTACATCAAGTACTCCCTGGAGTTGTGACCACAGATCTTAGTGTCACCCACAAGTTTAGTAAAGAGACATGATCCCTGGTGTCTTGAGACCTTCAGGAGACAATGGTTTCTGTTTGCCAGGCAGACGCTACATCTAAGTGGAGACACTGAGCCTTTGTTTCCTGGGAATGAATCATGGGGGAGGGGGTGGGGGGTGGGGAAGGGTGGAGGGCAAGGCTCCCAAACTTTGAGGTGGGCTAAGCCCGCACCCTTTTAGGCAGCTGCTGGTCTGTGTCTCGCTGTGGGGATGGCGGGCATAGGCCAGGTAAGACCCCCCGTAAAGCGGCGTTGGCCTCCTCTGGGGCCCTGGGTGTATATGGGCGGCATCTCCGAACCCCGGGGGTCCTGTGTTCCAGCCGGGCTGCTGTACTGAGACCCTGCACCAGGCTGAGGACAGTGTGGGGCTCACCCCAAGCGTTCTTCCTGCCACCACTCTGCTCCTCCTGGCCTGAGGTGCGTCGCCCATCTCCACGTGTTTTATTTCTGGCCCACAGATGTGTTCTAACAACCCCTAAACTCAGTACCCCTAGGGTGCAGGCCTGCACCCAGGAACCCGCCCAGCTGCAAACTCCCAGAAGCACTGGGCCTAGGGCAGGCCTGAGTGCCACCCCCACAACCCTGGCCCCATGTAGAGCCTCAGGCCCTGTGGGCTCTGCATGCCTGGTCCATGGCCCTGGCGCTCTGCTGAGTGGAGCTGGCAGCCTTGCCTGGAGCCTGACACACGGCTAGTTCAGGCGAAGTGGACAGCAAGCCATCTCCAGAAACTGCGCCAGCAGGGCTGAGAGGCCACATGAAACCCTGGTCATCACTGACACGGGCACACATGTTGAGGTTGAAAGGCTGCTGGGGGTCACTCGAGGGTTTATTTCAGGGTAGGCGGCAGTGACTGCCCTGTGGCAGGAACAGGCTGGCATATGCCAAAGTCATGGCAGCAGCAGCTGCGTCCAACCTGGCAGCCCCACACCCACACACAACCCTGCCTGGCTGCGAGACAAGGGCAGGCCACAGGAGCCACGGAGCAGACTGTAACAGCAACGTGGCCAGGCCGAGCACATGGCCTCCCTGCTGTCAGCCACTGCAGATCAGCTGGGCTCCTGATGCTTCTCTGGTCCTGTGGATTCTGGCACCACTGGGTAGGAGGGGTCTGCCACCCCCTTGCCACAGCTGTAGACAGAGAAGAAGCGGATGGCCAGTGAGTCAGGCTCCCACAGTGGGCTGGGAGCAGCACTCTTTTCTCAATGTGGGTTTTACAAGGGGACTTAGTTTACCCTGTTAGCCTATGTGGGAAAGGTGACATGACCCCAAATGTCCAGGAAACAATGGCTGCTGCAGCCCAGGATGAGGTGAGGAAGGTGGCCGGCAGAGGACTAAGGCTGCAGGTGGGTATGTGGATGGGCGTGAGGGGAGCAGGGGAGGGCAGGCTAGAGCACGTTCTAGAGCCAGCCTGTCTTTGAGGAAGACAGCAGAAGCGCTCACTTTTGCAGAGACTGCAGTTCAGGAGGTAAATCGCATCCCATGTAAACACCGTTCGTAATACTGTATTCCAGCAAAGCACCAAAACAGGGGTCCTGTTGGCAATAACAATTAGCCTGGTGTGAGAGCAAGTGAAGGCCCCATGTCTCCTGGTGCCGCGTACATCTCATCCCTAGTGACCTGGACCCTCCCTCCTTAAGTGATCACAGCCCACCCAGTGCCTGAAAACTCACTCGAACGAGAACATGGGGGTTTCCCAGCACTATCAGCAAAGCTTTGGGTCTGGTGATTGCAACATTAAATCTTTTTGAGTTGGACAAGAAACCCAAAAAATATCGATCATCTTCAAATCTATCTTCATTTGACCGTACCTAAAAGCACACAGAGATGAATAAAAATGGCACTTGAAGTTTTTGGGGGGCATGAAGAGAAACTCTTGATATATGAAAACATTTAAAAATGTTAAATAGCAGAATGACCTCATTTTTGGTTCAAAAAGAAACAGGAGGCCAGGCACGGTGGCTCATGCCTGTAATCCTAGCACTTTGGGAGGCCAAGGTGGGAGGATCACGAGGTCAGGAGATCGAGACCATCCTGGCTAACATGGTGAAACCCCGTCTCTACTAATACAAAAAAAAATTAGCCAGGCGTGGTGGCAGGCACCTGTAGTCCCAGCTACTCGGGAGGCTGAGGCAGGAGAATGGCGTGAACCTGGGAGGCGGAGCTTGCAGTGAGCCGAGATAGCACCACTGCACTCCAGCCTGGGTGACAGAGTGAGACGCCATCTCAAAAAAAAAAAAAAAAAAAAAAAAGAAACAGGAGGAGGGGGGAGGGAGAGAAGCGGGAGGAGGAAGGGCAGCAGAAAGGGATGGGTCTCATCGGCACTCCATCTGCAGACAGGGAGCCCTCACACTTGTGGCTGTCTGGATGGCGGAGTCTTAGGGGCTCTCCTGCGGGTACCTGCCCTCCCACTCTCTGCTCCTCAGCTGCCTGTTCTTCCAACTTCGTGTCCCTCCTTCTCCAAGGCATTCACCATGTCTTCCTGGGTCCCTTCTCTTTACTTTCCTGTGTCTTAGTCTTTGAGTATTGTTTTAAAAGACCTTCCCACAGCCACTGCTTACGATGGCTCCTGGGCCTAGGGAGTCTCCGCCTGCAGCTGCTTCTCCGGGCTGGGAATTGGCCTCTGCCCCTTTAGATCTGAAGCCCCCAGAACCCCCAGGGCAGCAAGCGCCTGACTGGCCATCCCCACGGAGAACAGGGATACCTACGGTCGAAATGATGATGACCAGATACTCTTGTCCTTGAAACTCCTCTACTGATCCAACCTTTATATCCATCAGGTCAACGTTACGCAAAAGAATTCTGATTTTCTCCACCTTGAGAACAGATTAAAAGAAACGCTGAAGATAACACCGTACATATCCATTTCTTTTCCTTTTTTTTTTTTTTTTTCTGAGACAGAGTCTTACTCTGTCACCCAGGCTGGAGTGCAGTGGCGTGATCTCGGCTCACTGCAACCTCTGCCTCCCGGGTTTAAGCAATTCTCCTGCCTCAGCCTCCTGAGCAGCTGGGATTATGGGTGCGTGCCACCACGCCTGGCTAATTTTTTGTATTTTTTAGTAGAGAGAGGGTTTCACCATATTGGCTAGGCTGGTCTCGAACTCCTGACCTTGTGATCTGCCTACCTCGGCCTCCCAAAGTGCTGGGATTACAGGCGTGAGCCACCACGCCCGGCATGTACAAATCAATTTCTTTACACATCACAGCGTAAAGCAAATATTGGCCAATGTGCAGTATATTTTTTAAATTCTTTATTGCTTTCTTCTAATCTGAATTGATTAGAACACAAATTGCAGTTTTAGTTAAACTGGGGACGGGGGACAATACTAATTAGGAAAGCCAAGTTTCATGTGGAAAATCCTCCCTCCCCACAAGCACACATCAAGGATGGAGGAAATCCTTCAGGAGAAATGAGATGCGTGTCTGCTGCTTAGAGCTGAGGTGTGTGTCTCAGCAGGATGGCACCTACGAGCTGAGGTTAAGACACCAGGACACTGGCTGTGTGATGCTTGGCAACTTACTTGTCTCCACAAGCCTTCGTAACATCTGTACCTCTGCGAGAACTAAGCACTCACCTCTCAAGGCCCCGAGGTCAGAAAAAAGGAAACATAACATCTGTGAAGGGCTCTGCGGTCAGCATGCACGCGGTACAGGTGATGTTACTGTGATGGACTAGGGGACCCACCTTTTCTTCTGCATTTTGGGGGTTCTTTCCAAGTTCTGCTTGGTGGTGTGAATACCACAGGGACACATGCTTCACGAACGAAACCTGGCGTTTGGCATGGGAGGCACCTGTGTCCCCACCAGAGCTCCAGGGCCACTGTGAACATGTGGAGATGCTTCCTGGGACCAGCCCCTGGGGCCTGGGGACGCTAACTCTCCTATAATCACATCACAGAGTCATACGAAATGAGAAGCGTCCCATTCAAATATACCCAAAGTGCCCCCTTTGAGAAACACTGGGTTAAAGCTGGGGGTTGGCAAATGTTTTCCCAAAGGGCCAAATATCAAGGGACATATAAATGTAACCATTTAGAAATGTAAAAACTGTTCTAGGCTCCAGCCATAGAAAAGCTGCCAGCTGCCTGGAACTGGCCCGTGGATGGCAGTTGGTTGACCTCTCATGTTGAACGACATTCAAGTGTGGTCCTGCTCCTTTAAAAACCTGCTGCTGCTCACAAGGAGCTTGTTCCTGCCTCTGTGGAGCTGCAGGAGCCAAGGAGCAGGGCTGCAGGGACCTCACAGAGCCAGGCGTGCCTGGGCAGGGCATACCTGCTTCCGGTAGGGCGTGATGACGCCAATGTCGCTGGCAGACACCTGACTGGAGATGCTCTGGGCCAGGAGGCAGCAGTAGCGCAGGACCTGGACGGCCTCGGTCGGGTTGAACCACGATGGGCTTTTTCCCTCCCGTACCTCGCTGCCCTGGGTTGGTGAGGAGAGAAAACCTACTTTATTTCATGAATATTCACCAGAAGGCTACAATCCAGGAGCTGAAGTCGGTGCTGGGAATACACACTGAATATGACAGAATAAATCCCTGCTCTCGTGCAGAACTTACATGTGAGCAGGGCAGATGGCATATGTTAAATAATGATGAAATGGCTCACAGTCATGCTAAACGCTACAGAGGAGGACGGGTCACACAAGTCCGACACTCAGGTCTGAACCCTGGAGTGGAGGGCTGGCTGGTATTTCTCATCTTTTTTTTTTTTTTTTTTGGATATTAGACCTTTGATATAGCTACTTCTCATCTTGAAAATACTCTTCCTTAGAAAACATTAATGAGATATACTGACATAAAAGACAGACATATAGATCAACAGGGTAGAACGGAGAACCTAGAAATAAACCCTTGCGTATATGGCCAGATGACTTTTGACAAGGGTGCCAGGGCAGTTTTTCAACCAATGCTGCTGGAAAAACTAGAGAGCCACATGAAAAGGATGAACATGGACTCTCACCTGACGCCACCTGGGAACGTAAACTCAAGGTGGATCGAAGATCTAAACCTAAGACCTAAATCCATAAAATTCTTGGAGGAAAATGGAAAAAGCCCCATGACATTGGGTTTGGCAATGATTTCTTGGATACGACTCCAAAGCCACTGGCAATAACTAAAAGGGATACGCTGGACTACATCCAAATGGAAAATGTCTGGGCATCAACGGACGCAATCAACAACGTGAAAAGATAATCTGCGGAGGGGGAGAAAACCTTTGCAAATAGTATATAGGAAGTTAATATTCAAAGCTACGAGGAAGTCTTAAACTCACTGACAAAAAGTGACCAATTAAATACGGGCAAAGGACCTGAATTCTCCAAAGGAGACATACAAATGGCCAACAGGTACATGAAGAGCTGCTCAATGTCACAAATCACTGGGGAAATGCAAATCAAAACTACAGTGAGCTACACCTCACTCCCACTAAGATGGCTACTATAAAACAACCCAGAAAATAAGTGGTGGTGAGGATGTGGGGAAACTGGAACCCTGTGGCACTGTTGGTGGGGTGTGGAATACTGCAGGTACTGTGGAAAGCAAGATGATGGTTTCTCAAAAAATTAAGACTAGAATTGCCAACAATTCCGCTTCCGGGTATGTACCCATGAGGACTGAAGGCAGGGTCTCAAATAGATATTTGTACACCCATTGTAGCAGCACTACTCACAATAGTCAAACGTCTGCAGACCAAGTGTCCACTGACAGATGAACTGATAAGCCAAGTGTGGTATATGCACACAATACAATGTTACTCAGCCCCCAAAAGGGAGGAAATTCTGACACACACCACAACATGGATGAACCTTGAGGACATGATGCTCAGTGCAATAAGCTGGTCACAGAAGGACAAACACTCCATGATTAATTCCACTTGTATGAAGTACCTAGAACAGCTGAATTCATACAGTCAGAAAGTAGAATGGTGGCTGCTAGGGGCTGCAGGGAAGAAAGTTACTGTTTCATGGGTATAGAATTTTAATACTGCAAGATAAAAGTTCTGGAGACTGCAAAACAATGTGAATATACTTAACGCTATTAAACTTTACACTTAAAAATGGAGTCCGGGCGCGGTGGCTCACGCCTGTAATCCCAGCACTTTGGGAGGCCGAGGTGGGCAGATCACTTGAGGTCAAGAGTTTGAGACCAGCCTGGCCAACATGGTGAAACCCTGTCTCTACTAAAAATACAAAAATTAGCTGGGCATGGTGGGGCACGCCTGTAGTCCCAGTTGCTCGGGAGGCTGAGGCATGAGAACTGCTTGAACCTGGGAGGCGGAGGTTGCAGTGACCCAATATCATGCCACTGTACTCCAGCCTGGGTGACAGAGTGAGACAACTGTCTCAAAAAAAAAAAAAAAAGAGGTTTTTAACATGACAAATTTTATATTATGTGTACATTTATTTATGAATGAATGAATGAATGAGACAGGGTTTCACTCTGTCGCCCAGACTAAAGTGCCAGGGCATGATCACAGTTCACTGCAACCTCAACCTCCCCAGGCTCAGGTGATCCTCCCACTCAGCCTCCTGAGTAGCTGGGCCTACAAGTGTGCATCACCATGCCCGGATAATTTTTGTATTTTTTGTAGAGATAGGGTCTTGCTATGTTGTCCTGGCCGTTCTTGAACTCCTGGGCTCAAGCAATCTGCCTGCCTTGGCCTCCTACGTCCGGCCCTAGAATTTAAAAAAGTGACCACCAGGCTGGGTGCGGTGGCTCACGCCTGTAATACCAGCACTTTGGGAGGCCAAGGCGGGCAGATCACGAGGTCAGGAGTTCGAGACTAGCCGAGCCAACATGGTGAAACCCCGTCTCTACTAAAAATACAAAAATTAGCCGGATGTGGTGGCAGGCACCTGCAGTCCCAGATCCTAGGGAGTCGGAGGCATGAGAATTGCTTGAAACTGGGAGGCAGAAGTTGCAGCGAGCCAAGATTGCACCACTGCACTCCAGCCAGGGTGACAGAACAAAACCCTGTCTCAAAACAAAACAGACAAACAAAACCCCCCAAAAGTCACCGCCAGATAAAGCAGTAAAAATACAAAAATTAGTTGGACGTGGTGGCAGGCGCCTGTAGTCCCAGCTACTTGGGAGGCTGAGGCACGAGAATCGCTTGAACCTGGAAGGCGGAGGTTGCAGTGAGCCGAGATTGGCGCCATTGCACCCCAGCTGGGGTGAAAGAGCAAAACTTTGTCTCAAAAAAAAAAAAAAAACCCACAAAACAAAACCCAAAAAAGTGACCACCAGATAAAGCAGTAAGAATTAATTTTGCTGTTATTGTTAAACCATTAACTTACTCATTTATTGTAAATAATAAATGACTGAAGAAACTTAAAAGATTAATGGGATGGAAACTTATAGCAGAAACTTCTAAATTGAGAAACAATTCAATGAATAGCAACCAATCAACTAGAAAAAATCAGGAAATAAAATAACTAAGAAAGATAAAGAAGAAATCATGTGAAATCACTATAGACTGGGCTGATTTATGTCACTAAAAGCAAACTGACTCCCAAAATGGATTAAATATAAAAACCTAGCTGCTCCTAAGAAATACAACAATAAAAAATGAAGAGGGCAAAGACGTACCAGGTAAAAAGAAAAAAGGGGCAATGTTAATATTACGAGGTAGAATTTAAGACTAAAACACATGACAGTATGGAAGGATATTACATAATGAGGAAGATAAAGCAATGATAAATTATATGCATGAAACACGGCAGTTAAAATTCGTAAGACAAGAACGATCAGAAACCCAAGGATAATTTGATGAGGAGCACAACGAGAACGAGAGGCTTCATGACTCTTCTCTGCCACAGCCTATCCGGTGGACAGATCCTAGGCCAGGACACAGAGCTGCTGAGTGACAGCCTCCATGCATTTATTTATATTTATTTATATAGTTTTTAGAGTCAGGGTCTCACTCTGTCGCCTGGGCTGGGGTACAGTGGTGCAATCTTAGCTCACTGCAGCCTCAATCTCGGGCTCAAGTGATCCTCCTGCCTCAGCCTCCCAAGTAGCCGGGACCAAAGGCACATGCCACCATGCTCAGCTAATTAAAAAAAAAAATTTTTTTTTTTAAGAGATGGGAGTTTCACTATGTTACCCAGGCCAATCTTGAACTCTTAGGCTCAAGCAATCCTCCTGCCTCAGCCTCCTGAAGTGCTGGGGTTACAGGTGAGCCCCTGTGCCTGGCCACTAATGTGTTTTCCTGATACCCAGGAAAGCTTCTAAGGATGGGTAGAGCTAGGAGGACAGATGGCGGGAGACCACTGCTGGGGAGGGACCCACCTCAGAGTGCACCATGTCTTGAGGTGTCCAGCTCACTGCAGATTCCCCTCAGGACCCCTTCCCTTCCAAATGTGAGAACCCCACAGCCACCATACACATATCCCACCCCACCACTTTGGACAGATCACAGACAGATTTTCTCCCTCAGGAACTTACGAAGAGCAACTGGGGGTCACTGCTGGGTGGGGCATGGAATGCAGAGGCCCCGAGGCAGCCGAGTGGTGTAACCTGGACCCCTGTCCTCCGGGGCCCGTGGCATGGAAGGGGCACTGGCACCAGGGTTCCCCGTGTGGCCCGGGTGCAGCCCTCACTGCAGATACCTTGAATGCCCCTTCTTCTGGGGCAGGGGGTTAATGCAAAACTTGATTTCTGCTCTAACTAAATTCCTAATACAAACCATCTCATTTTAGTGAATGCTTGTAATTTTGCTTGGCCACTGAGCATCTAACTCTGTCCCTCCGTGAGGCCTCGGAGAAGGGGTGGTGGCCTGTCACTCCTCAGGCCCCAGGCACACGGCTCGGGCTCGCAGCTGCTGCCTTCCCTACCGGGCTCTCTCCTGACAGCTCCAACCCTCAAGGGAAGCACCAGGAGGGAGGCAGTGGTGGCCTCTGGGAGCTTCCTGCGGCCCCGGGATGTCCCCAGCCACACAGCCCTGCGAGCTTCCCCAAGCCCTCCAGAGCTCACTGGGCAGCTTCGCTTCTCTTGGAGCCCAGTGCTTGTCTGCTGTTACCACCTGAGAGTGGTGCCCGTGATGCCCCCTTGGTGCCAGGCACAACTCATCTGGCAGGAGAAGTCGGCATCCATCTTGGGGGGCACAAGACCCCGATGGTTTTTCACTCTCTGGAGACCAGCAGAACATCTGCCCCGCCACAGGCAGGTGACAGAGCCTCACCTGGGAGGAAGGACCTCCTGCCACACTGTCCTTACCCGACACGGTCACCTATGGGTTCAAGACACAACTCACCCGCACACCATGGAAGATGAGAGGGAAGCCTTTCTTAGGCAACTTCTCCCAGCCCAGCAAGGAGGTCACTACTGTGGGGTCCGCACAGACCTCGAGTTCCCTGTGGTAGAACAGCCGTGAGGGCAGCGTCAGCAGGGCCTCGTGGGATCGGTAGTTCTTCACCAGCTTTGTGACCTGCAAGGAGATGGTGATGGGTCACAAGGGGAAGGTGGTACCCGGCACAGTTTCTGTCGAAGGAAAAGCGGTTCTGCATGGCAAACGTGAGGCCTGCCTGACTTCCAAGCCTGACTCTGTCCCTGCGCCCCTGTGTGTCGCCTGCCCCCAGACCAAGCCCTTGGATGATGGTCAAGCCAAGGGTCCATCTGAATAGAAAATGGAAACATCAGGAAGAAAAGGGTGTGATGACTGCCCTCTGTTCCTCTCCTGGGTCTGGGTGTGGCTGAGGGGCCTCTTAAAGGGCTCCTGCCACCTGGAACCCAGCAGCCGGGTAGAGGGTAGGTGGATGCCTCCCTCGTGTGCTGAGAGCTTCACCCTGGAAACAGCGTCTTGCTGGCCCACACAGCCCTGCCTCCGCTTGGCCACAGGGAAGGAAGAGCTCCTGGGCCCCTGGGCCAGGAGAGTATAGACACTGTGACTCTGGGGGCATGGCCAGCCCTGGGCGGGCCTGGCTGTGACTTCACTGATGCGGTTGAGGGTGACTGTGATGTCACCAGTACATGGGACACCTTTACTGTCTGCCTCCAACTTGCCTGGGAAGCTCACTCAGGGCAGGCGCTCTTCCCCTGGTGCTGGTGTAAGCAGCCAGGGAGGGTCTCCAGGGACTACAGGAGTTCAACCAGTCAGAGCACTGCTCAGTCTTGACCCTGCTCATCATGTGAGCCATGTGTTGGCATGAGGACTTGCTGCATCTGTGCCGCGGGGAGCCGTCCTCTGCATGCAATGCTGCACCCTCTGCCCTTCTGTCACGGACTATCCCTCGGGGAGACACTGCTGGGGAGAACACGCCTAGGGCTCTCCCTCCTTGGGATGAGTTAACAAAGCCCCTGTTGGTGAAAACCTGTGTTCCCGCAGTGCTGTCTGTTACTTGCCAGATGACACTGGCACGAGAACGCCATTATTGGCCCCATGAGTCCTCCCGACTCTGTCAAGCCTAACTAGAACGTGTCCAGCCTCCAGCGTGCTACTCCAAACTCCAAATGTGATCTAGAGTCACGGCACCTCTGCCTTAGCTGGACATGGGCAGCTGCTGGGGAAGAGAAAGGAAGTATGTAGCCTCCTGGGGTCACTGTGGCAGCCGCTCTGGTTGGAGGGTGCAGGACACTGCCCAGGCCCTGCATAGGACAAGGCCTTCACCTCCCGTGCGGCAGGGTCTTTTTGTACCTGTGGCCGTGTGCTGCATGCACCTGCCCTGAAGGCTGTGTGGTGGGGACGGTGGTGATGGCAGCGTGCTGGTCTCTCCTGCTGCGGCCACGTCACCTGCACCCACACCTCCAGCAAAGCAGCTAGCGGGTGCAGGCGCACAGCGGTACTGGAGGATGAGGCGAACCTCCGGGGGGGCAGCAGAGCTCTCAGGCGCCCTCTGGGCCCAGCAGCTGCTCGCGGCTGGCCGTCTTCCTGGGGGCAGTTTCATGGCCTCTTGGCACAGCCGGTACCTGTCTTGCGGGTGGTCCCTCATGAGACCTTCCTTGGCCTGAAGACCCCCACCTGCTCCCCACCCTTGACAACCAAGAATGGGGTCCAGTCCTTTTCCCTGAAAGTCTGCCCATGGTAACTGCCCCTCATTTTCTATTGATGTTAATACTGGCAACGGGAATCAGATGGAGACTGTTCTTCTGTGGGCTACAGGGGCTTACAAACTGAGGCTACTTGGTTCACTTTAATGATGGGCCCTGGAGGCCCAAGCTCAGTGTGCTGGGGGCTCCAAAGATGCAAATCCCAAAGCCCATCCCTCAGAATTTGGTACAAGGTTGACTGAGAGCCCAGAACCTGCCCTTCAGTGGGACCTCGGGGTCGGAGCCCACTGAGGAGACACTGCCTGCAGTCACTCTAGGGCAGGCTTTTTAAGACACAAAAGTTACTTCCTGCTTTTCTTACGTTAACAGAGTAACACAGATTTTAATTTATTTTACTGTATCTGACCCCAGAGTCTCAGCCATCAGCACCAGGCTGCAGTTTCTGCTGACGGGGGAGGTGCTGTGGTGGGCGCTCCCCTGCACTCTGCCCACGGATGGAGATGACTCAGGTGGACAGAAGGGTGAGCTGCTCGACTGCCCCAGGGCCTGTGTCTGCTTAACTGGGGACCGGAACGCGCTGGAGTCTGTGACTCACCAACAGGGGGTTATGTGCGCCACAGGCACCGAAAGCATTTTCGTCCCTCTGGTACGCGGGTCGAGACATCAGCCGTTCCAACAAGGACACGTTCAGCCCATAGGCCATGGCGAGTCTGGACTTAATGACTGGGCCAAGCTGCATGGGGTCTCCTGCCAGCACGATCTGCACACACAGGGCCTGTCTCAGCTCATGCAGGGAGGGTGCCGCTGCCACTCCTACGGGCTCAGGTGGGAATGGGGCTGCATGCAGGACGGCCCCATGCTCGCTCTGGCTGCAGGGGACGATGGGAGGGACTGGGAGACCAGGGGATGCCGACAGGGCTTGCAACCGTCTCTCCCTGCTTCCCCCTGAAGTCCTGCCATCTGCCCCCCCGGAGTCCTGCCATCTGCCCCCCCAAAGTCCTGCTATCTGCCCAGCTTCTGCAGCCTGGTTTTCTCTTCTGCGAATCTCTCAAAGTGGTAAGAGCCCCAAGGATGACGTCTATCTTCTGGAAGCTTCTGCATGGCTGGCATCCCACCTGCCCCTTGCCTCTTGCCCATGGTTGCCTTGACCTGGTGAGGCCGCCCTATGCCACTGCTCTGCCTGGACTAGTCCCTGCTCCCTCCCTAGGCCCACCTTCATGCTCCGCCCCACAGTGCCTGGTAATTGGGACAGACATCTAGGATGGGCGCCAAGGAGGAGCCTGAAACGTCCAGCGCTGGACGCTGGATGAGCTCACCTTGATGAGCCACAGTGAGGGAATCGGGGGAGTTCAAGGTGACGCCCACGCCACCATCAGAAGCACCCGGGGAGGAAGCAGGTGGGAGCAGAGGACAGAGGATGCACAGAGCTGGAGGCCGGGGCAGCCTGAGGGGCAAGTGGGTCAGATGCAGGAGCACTGGCCCTGTCCGCCCCTCCAGGCACTGAACGGCTGGCTCACCCAGAGCAGGGACCACATTCCTGACTTTACCGCTGTATCCCCGATACCTAGAATGGCTCTTACCTCCATTTTACAAGTAAATGAGTCAAAACATTCACTTCTAGTCCAAAAGGAATAAAGTACAATAGAGACCCATGGCCCCCAGCACCTCGGGGTCCTTGGCACTTCCACCTGACCCCTGTACGGCTGACTGTTCCCGGCAGGACTGCAAGCCCCATCCCTCAGGAGAACGGGGTGAGGAGGAAGCAGCACACACAGTAGTTGGGACTTACCTGGCCGCTGATGTCCGACATCAGCCCCAGAGGAATGAGGCATTCCGGCTCACTTGCCTGCCCAGCCTCGTCCACAAACACGTGAGTGAAGTGCCCAACTCTAGAGCAAAGATGTTCTAAATGGTAATTTCTGCCGAATTGTTTTAGCAATTGATGCCTCTGACACACTGGCAAAGCCACGCTCGGCACCCCGGGGGCACAGCGGGGTTGCCCAGGGGTGTGCAGGAGCTGGGGGTCTGGGTGTCACCCGGCTGGAGGGAGGACAGGCCACAGGTGTCAGGAGATGCCTGCTAAGCCACATCAGCATCCGGTGCTCTGCATGCAGTGTCTGTATTTCTAGAGATGTGGAGGGAAGGGGTGGGGGCGACGGGCAACACACGAGCGCCTCCTGGGGGCAGCTCACAGGAGAAGCGCCACAGGCTCCTGGCCAGCTCTCTACCTGCGTCTCACTCCTGTGATTATCAAAATACCCAGGCTCTAGTCCTGACCTCCCCTCTCTGAGCTTCCACCTCCCACGTGTCTCTCAGGAGGCGGCTGAGGTGAGAGCAGCTGAATTGGCCGCTGTAAAGCGCTGAGAACAGGCCTGGCCATGCAAGCGGCCACAGATGGCCTCTCCTGCCATCCACTCATTTCCTCTTGACTCATCCTTGTGAGCCACTCTCAGCTGGGCACCGTCCGGCCTGCATGCCAATAGGCTGAGGCCCCAGGAGCCACTTCCCAATCTGCGGTATCATTAAGAAAATGGGGTTGGCCAGGCACGGTGGCTCACGCCTGTAATCCCAGCACTTTGGGAGGCTGAGATGGGTGGATCACGAGGTCAGGAGATGGAGACCATCCTGGCTAACACGGTGAAACCCCGTCTCTACTCAAAATACAAAAAAATTAGCCGGGTGTGGTAGCGGGCGCCTGTAGTCCCAGCTACTTGGGAGGCTGAGGCAGGAGGATGGTGTGAACCTGGGAGGCGGAGCTTGCAGTGAGCTGAGATGTGCCACTGCACTCCAGCTTGGGCGACAGGGCGAGACTCCATCACAAAAAAAAAAAAAAAAAAAAAAAAAAAGAAAAAAAGAAAAAAGAAAATGGGGTCTCTAGAATGGCTCCCTACAATTCTGGCCCCTGCTGCAAACTCAGTGAGGTTCCCAACTACAGAGCAGCCCTCCTGGCGGGTACCTGTCTGGCTCCTCCTTCTCTGTGTGACAAGGGAGGTGCAGGGGCAGAGAGTCCACAGCGTTGCTGATGGACGGGTTGGGGATTTTGCGGGAAGGAGTCGTCAGGAGAAGCTGCGGAGCTCTTGCCATGGGAAGGCTGCGGGACTGAGTGGAGAGCAGGAGCTCACTCGGCACATGATCTATTTCTAGAGCGCAGAGGGGCTGCCCCACCTGGGGCCACGAGCTGAGGAACAGGCACCCCGGCTTCCCTGGCTCGCCCACCCCAGCAGCTTCTACTCTGTGGTCAGGAGGCCTCAGTGGGGAAATGCTGTTGGGGCAGAAACAGGTCCTGATGCCTGAGGAAGCAGGTATGGGGCAGAGAGACTGTCCGGAGCCACGCCAACACTCAACAGGACGCACCTTGGGCCCGCACCCTTCTCACTGCCGAGCCCACGTTCATCCTTCTCACTGCTGAGTCCAGGATCTCCCCTCTCCAACCCTAGACGCTGGGCAAATCCACCACCTCTGAGCCTCAGGTGTCCCATTGTGGGGTGAGACCCTGTGGTCAGACCTGTGCAGGGGTGGGCTCCTGCTTACAGCAGTGCTGGGCCCAACATGTCCTGCATCCACTCACGGTCAGCTGACACCTTTCACTTCAGGTCTCAATGTGTAACTCTCAAGACACGGATTTTACAAGTGACACCGTGAACCCCTCCCAGTGAAAGATGTGGAAATCAGCACACTGCCATTTCCCCATCTCATGTCCCCATTTCTGTTGAAAAAAATTAACATTATATATCTTTCCTAGAATGTAAGCATTTAGGTTTCACTTCTGTATTAATTGCAGTTATATAATGTCACTTTTGCCAGATGACATTGCTACTTCTTTGCCCTTTGAAGTGCCCCTCCCCGCTCCAGCCACCCCCAGTGGCCAACTAACCCTGTGGGGCCTCTGCAGCTGAGCTGCAACACCCTCCCTGCTTCTGCACAGAGCGTCTCTGAGAGTGGCCTGCCCCAGCCGGTCACCTCCTCCCACTACCTGAACGTCAGCTCCAGGGTGCAGGGTGCAGGGTCCATGCAGTGCCCGCCCTGCCCCCACAGAGCCCTCTGCACCCCAGTGAGGACCGGCTCTTCGCCTCCTGACCTTTGACTCATCAACACACATTAACAAAAAAAATCCCTCTCTTGTTCAGATCTGTGCTGTCCAATCCAGTAGCCACACACGGCTCTCGGGCACCGCACAGTGGCTAGTCTGAAACCTGACACGCTCTAAGTGTAAAATACATGGTGGATTTTGAAGACTTGAACCAAAGAAAATGTAAAGTGTCTCATCAATCATGTTTTACTAATCTCATGATGAAAGGACATCACGTATGTGAGAGAGTTAAATGCGCCGATGAAACCATTCGTGACATGTTGTTTTAGGCGTGGCTGGCTGTGCCTTTGCTCCATGTGGAGCTGACGGACCACCTCCTGTGGTCACCCTCACGACCACCGTGACGCTGGACACTGTCCAGGGCGACCTGTCTCCAGGCCGTCAGGGAGGGTGGGGCTTCCCTCAGAGGCCCCGGCTTCTCCCTCTCTCACCCTCAGCCTGTGCCCCCGACACTGTCTGGCTCTACTCACTGCGAGGGAGCTGCCTGCTGCCTCCCCGACCCCACCCGCCTGCACTGGGGTCTGAGAGTGCCTTGGTCCTCACTCAGCCTCCCTGGGCTTGAAGCTCTTCCTCCCAGCCCCCAGGGGAGGCCCTCCTATGACAGCCGGCACCCCGCAATCCATCTCCCCCGCCTGTCTCCCCTGAAGAGCCCCCAGCACCAGGGGCACAAACGGCCCCCAGAGTCTGATCTTACAGAGCCCAGCCGTTTCCTAGGCAGCCTGCCTCCCCACGCCCACTCCAAGAGACTCACTCTCCTGCTCAGAAGCCCTTCACTGGCTTCCCAGCTCACCAGAGGTCAGCCCAAAGGCCCCTCCACTGCCCACCAGGCCCAGGCTCCAGGCCTCCCCCTCGCCACCCCTTTCAGGCTGTTCCTGCTCACGAGGCTCTGGCTCCACAGTCTCCTTTGGGGAGACCTCAGTGCTCTCCAACCGTGGGGCCTCTGCACGGGCCAGTCCATCTGCCTGCCCATCCCACTGCTGGCTCCTTTGAGTCCTTGGGTTCTCAGCCTCCCCGGCTCCATTCAGGCACGGCCCTCCCCAACCAGCCTTTCTCGCCCACAGCCCTGCCTCGCTCCCTGAGCACTGAGTCTCTGGGTCATCCGCCCCTCACACAGAAGCTAGGAGAGGACACCGACCTCCGCCCTGGGAGGCCCCATGCTGCACTCCATGCCCAGGGCTCACCTCACTCCTATTTGGTAAAACAGCCCTGAGGTGCTGCATGTGGTGATGATTATCCGGAAGCGTGAGGCTTTCCAGATGTCTTCTCCGTCTCTGCAATATGGTTTGACGGCATCGATAACTATCTGGGGGCAAGGAGGTGTAGAGTTAGTTTACTCCTCCAATTATTAAGCACTTCTATAAACTGGACAGAATCACCAGGGCAAAAAGAACTCCAAAAGGGAACCTTGCCCTGGTACCACTTCTTAGTTACGTCTAAGTCATGATTTAAGGTTTTTTTCCTCAAAATATTTCATACTTCCTCATCAATTCAGTCCATGTTATATCAATTCTAGAGCCACAAATATAACACATAATCCTGTAGATCCTTCCCCAAAACAACTTTGTACATTTTCTATTCAGTTTGTTTGTTTATTTAGAGACGGAGTCTTGCTCTTGCTCTGTCACCCAGGCTGGAGTGCAATGGTGCAATCTCGGCTCACTGCAACCTCTGCCTCCCAGGTTCAAGCGATTCTCCTGCTTCAGCCTCCCAAGTAGCTGGGATTACCGGCGCATGCCACCACGCCCAGCCATTTTCAATGTCTTTTTTAAATGCAATATTTCAGGCTGGGCACAGTGGCTGAAGCCTGTAATCTCAGTACTTTGGAAGGCAGAGGCGGGTGGATCACTTGAGGTCAGCAGTTCGTGACCAGCCTGACCAACATGGTGAAACCCTGTCTCTACTAAAAATACAAAATTAGCTGGATGTGGTGGCACACACCTGTAATCCTAGGTACTTGGGAGGCTGAGGCAGGAGAATTGCTTGAACCCGGGAGGCGGAGCTTGCAGTTAGCCGAGATCAAACCACTGCACTCCAGCCTGGGCAACAAGAGCAAAAACTCTGTCTCAAACAAACAAACAAACAAAATAAAAGCAATACTTCACTCTATAACCAAACCAGCAACTTAAAGGGATACTTAAAACCAAAGCAGGCTGGGCGCGGTGGCTCATGCCTGTAATCCTAGCACTTTGGGAGGCCGAAGCAGGTGGATCACGAGGTCAGGAGATTGAGACCATCCTGGCTGACACGGTGAAACCCCATCTCTACTAAAAATACAAAAAATTAGCCGGGCACAGTGGCGGGTGCCTGTAGTCCCAGCTACTTGGGAGGCTGAGGCCAGAGAATGGCGTGAACCCGGGAGGCGGAGCTTGCAGTGAGCCAAGATCGCGCCACTGCACTCCAGCCTGGGCGACAGAGTCAGACTCCGTCTCAAAAAAAAAAAAAAACAACAACAAAACCACACCAAACCAACAAAACAAAACTACTTAAAAAGTAACAAGACCTTTGGGGATTAAATAAAAGAGGAATGTGATAATTTTACAATGCTACGAATGCCCACAATAGGTCTGATAACTCACACAGAGTGAGAATGTGATGAAATATTCAGCAATCAAGCTCTACCATTTAGCGGTGAGGGAGGGCCCACGGCAGAGCCATTTCTGAAACACAGCTTTCTGTGGCACCTCTCTGCCCACCCTCCTACCCTTGCCCTCCCCTGCCCACTTGGCATTTCCTACGTTCCAGGGAGGGGTTCTGATGCCCCCCTACTGCTTGCACCAAGGGCTCACCTCCTCGAACCTGCAGGTGGCATTCACCCGAACCATGGCGGCCGGCTGTAGCACCTTGCTCTCGTGCAGCCGCAGACACACGAGGTCAGCAGCACTGTTGGAGGGCGCACAGACTAAAATCCGACTGTCCGGCAAGGCAAAGTGTACCTTCAACAAAGACGCACAAGAGATCAAGGCTCAACATCCACACCGCAAGGTGGAAACCAGGCACCTAACCTCAACACAACACACAACAGACCAAGGCTCAACATCCACACTGCAAGGTGGAAACCAGGAGTCTAACCTCAACACGCACATTCGGGTGCAGGGACTCAGCTGCGTGGGCTCAGATGCCAGCCCCCAACACGCTGAGACCTGGGCCACGACTCTGCCTCATTACACTGCTGCCAAGGAGTGGGTTAGGTGGGAAGGTTCTCTGCACTCTCTAAGATTCTAAACCACCTTTCAGGGCAGAAACAGAGTTAGATTCATCTGCACATATCTGGCGTGTGGTACAATTGTGCGCTCAATACCTGTTTGCTAATTTGAATCCTGAATGACACTAAATGTAGATGGTCTTCGGCTTATGATGGTTTGACTTAACGCTTTTTTGACTATGATGGTGTGAAGGCCATCCCCAGTCAGTCTGCTCCTCATCTTACAAGGGATCATGCCTTGATGAACCTGAAACAGGCTTCCCAAATCCCATTACGATGGGTTTATTGGGTTGTAACCCCATCAAAAGTCAAGAAGCATCTGTAGACAATATTTTCATAAACTTAACTTCAATTACAAATGAAGATACCTAAAACTTCTGCAGAATGGTGGCTGTAGCTACTATAAGAGTAACTTCTTTTCTGCAGCAAAATTTCATGATTCAGATAAAATAGTTTACTAGGCTAAAAATGAGTTTCCTTCTAAACCTATGAAATAAGCTTTTAAATCCCTACATACCCACAAAAACAGACTTAACATTATGAAATAACTGGTATTTCTCAAACTCTTTCCAGCTGTCCGATTCTACAATCTAAACTCACACTTCCTGAAGACACGGACGACATGTGAACAGCAGCACAGAGCCGCAGCACCCGCGGCGCCGCTGTCCTTACCTGTAAAACAGCCTCTATTATTGTCACTGTCTTTCCAGTCCCAGGAGGTCCAAAGAGAATATATGGGAGGGGACGGCAGTCACCACTCAGAATCCTTTTAACTGCTAACTTCTGATTTTCATTTAGCACTGGATTGAAAAACTCCATCTTTCTTGCTTTAGGGGTCTGAATTTCATCTGCTGTATTCAAAGTGGAGAAAGTTTCAGTTAGATGCAAACAGCTCTCAACAGCTGTGGACACGTCCTCACCTAGGTGAGGCGTCAGCACGTCTGTGCAAAGGCTAAATCAGAGTCACAGACAGGGAGTAGCTCCAGTGTGACCATGGGTAAGATGCACACAGGGCATTCCCTTTAATAATCTGTCTGCATTTTTTTTTTTTCTTTTTTGAGACAGGGTCTGGCTCTGTCACCCAGGTTGGAGTACAGTGGCACAATCTCAGCTCACTGTAACCTCCACCTCCTGAGCTCAA
This sequence comes from Nomascus leucogenys, assembly GCF_006542625.1. Lineage (NCBI taxonomy): Eukaryota > Metazoa > Chordata > Mammalia > Primates > Hylobatidae > Nomascus > Nomascus leucogenys. The sequence continues at coordinate 638,816 of NC_044387.1, forward strand.
GCGATCCTCCCACGTCAGCCTCCCGGGTAGCTAGGACCACAGGCACCCACCACCATACCTGGCTAATTTTTGTATTTTTTTTTTTTTTTTTGTATAGAGACAGGGTTTCGCCATGTTGTCCAGGTTGGTCTCGAACTCCTGAGCTCATGTGATCTGCCCACCTCAGCTTCCCAAGTGTTAGGATGACAGGTGTAAGCCCTGCACTCAACCTGTCTGTGCTTTTGTTAAAGAGGGTCAGGAGAACGAATGCAGCTTCTGAGAGGAAAATGACAGGCTGTCAACTGATTCTGTGGCTTTAGAGATCACACTCAAATATTAGAGACTGGATTAAAAAATGTCCACAACTGCAAAGAGTACCTGGAAAAAACAACCCAGAACCTAAAAGTCTTCTTAAAGTATCTAACCTAAAACACCAAGTCTCCAGTCAAGGTGGAGACGGCAGCCGCCTGTCACAGGCCACATGCCCCCTGACTGTTCTTCCTTCTGCATGAGAGCCCACTCCTCAAAGTCCCCGTTTTCCAGGCGAGAGTTTCACAGTTGCTCTTCTCCTTGCCCCTCACAGGCACATACCCCAATCGCTCATCTCTGCAGTAAAGGGCGCCAGAGCCGGCAGGTCCTTGTCACCAACACGCCTCTCCTTTGTTCCACGCTTAGCTTGGTCCGTCATTGTTTTCCTAGTCTAGAAATTATCAGGCAGAAAAATGTTTTAAAAAAACAGCTTGGTGTTTACACTGGCTTGGTTGAAAGAGCAAACGTCAACATCTAGTGTTCTACTTATTATATTTATTTAACAGCTCTTTGGATGGATCACAGGTCAGACCCTTTGAAAAATAAAGAAAAAACAAACTATCAGATAAAAAACTGCTAAAAAGGTTTATGCTTTTTTCTTTGAACTTGCTTTTAGAAATAAACTAAAATTTGTGATGAAACCAAAGCACAAGACTAAATTTTATTTTATTAATATCATCTTCCCTTGGTACATCCTACCTGCTTTCCAGGCTGGGCAGTGGGGGAACCTGCAGGGGACAGTCAAGGGTACAGCCCAGGGCTCTGGGTCTCACGGGCCTGGAGAGTGTGCAAAGAACCAGTGCTGCCTGTTGACGTCAGGCAAGATCCTGCACCAGGCCGGGCAGGGGCTCACACCTGTCATCCCACCACTGTGGGAGGCCAAGACAGGTGGATCACTTGAGCCCAGGAGTTCAAGATTAGCCTGGGCAACATGGTGAAACCCTGTTTCTAGCAAAAATACAAAAAAAAAAAAAAAAAAAAAAAAAATTAGCCAGGCATGGTGGTGCTCACCTGTGGTCCCAGCTACTTGGCAGGCTGAGGTGGGAGGATCACTTCAGCCCAGGAGGCGGGGCTGCAGTGAGTGGAGATTGCACAACCAACTCCAGCCTGGGTGACGGAGACCCCTCCAAATCATAAAAAAAAAAAAAAAAAAAAAAGGCTGCGCGTAGTGGCTCACGCCTATAATCCCAGCACTTTGGGAGGCTGAGGCGGGCAGATCACAAGGTCAAGAGATGGAGACCATTCTGGCAAACATGGTGAAACTCTGTCTTTACTAAAAATACAAACATTAGCTGGCCGTGGTGCCACCAGCTACTCGGGAGGCTGAGGCAGGAGAATAGCTTGAACCCGGGAGGCGGAGGTTGCAGTGAGCCAAGATCATGCCAGTGCACTCCAGCCTGGCGACAGAGTGAGACTCTGTCTCAAAAAAAAAAAAAAAAAAAGGATCCTGCACAAGAAATGGTTTTATGTGTGTTCCAATGTAAGTGGTATTTGTCCTGAATCAGTGGGATTTTCCATTTTTTTCATTACGATCTGTAATTCTTTGTTAAATAACTTCATTACTTTCATAGGATAGATTCTGGAATCTATAAAATTGAAAGTTCTGGGGCCAGGGGTAGTGGTTCACACCTATAATCTGAGCACTTCAGGAGGCTGAGGTGGGAGGACTGCTGGAGTCCAGGAGGTCAAGGTTGCAGTGAGCCATGATTGCGACACTGCACTGCAGTTAGGAGGACAGAGGAAGACTCTGTCTCAAAAAAAAAAAAAAGTTTCACATTAAAAAATTTACACACATTGCTAAGTTTTAGACTAAAACAGGCTTGTCCAACCAGTGGCCCATGGACTACATACAGCCTAGGATGGCTCTGAATGCAACCCAACACAAATTCATAAACTTTTTAAAACACTATGAAATTTTTTTGTGATTTTTTTTTTCAGCTCATCAGCTATCATTAGTGTTAGTGAATTTTATGGGTGGCCCAAGACAATTCTTCTTCCAACATAGCCCAGGGAAGCCAAAAGATTGGACACCCATGGTCTAGAAGATTACGCCTATATCCTCCTCCCACAACCATTGTGTTTTGCAGAGTGTGACTGACATACAATAAGTTGCACATATTTAAAGTGTGTGACTTGACAAGTCTGACATGTGCACATACCCATAAAACCATCAGCACAGTCGAGATGACAAATAGACCCGTCAGTCTCCAGAGCCGCCTTGTGCTGCAGCCCCTCCACTGGCACTGGTTGGCTCACGTGCTCTCGAACTTCATACTTCATATAAATGCACACAGTGTGATTCGCTGGAGAGCCACCTGTGTTGTTGTGTGTCAACAGTTTGCTCCTTGTATTGCTGAGTCACGTTCCATTGTACGAACACAATACAACTTGCTTATCCAGTCACCTGCTCACGGATACTGGGTGGTTTTGTTTTTGGTGATTAAAAACCCAGCTGCTGTGAACTTTGTATATGGGTCCTCATGTGGCCTTATGTCTTCATCTCTCTGGGGCACACGCCCAGAGAGAAATGGCTGGGTTGTATGGCAGGTGTGTGTCCAGCTTCTTACATCTTTTGCACAGTGGTGTGCCACTCCCCATTCCCACGGAGGGTACGTGCCAGCGGCCCCAGGTGCTCACCAACGCGCAGATGGCCCAACTCAATTTCTGGCCATTCTAGTAGGTGTTCAGTGGTACCTCGTTGTTGTTTAATTTGTGTTTCCCTAACAACTAATGATGTTGAACATCTTTCATGCGTTTATTACCATCTGTATGTATTCTTTGGTAAAGTGTTCAAGTGTTTGATCCATTACAAAAAATTGAGTTCTTAGGCAGTTTGTAGAGTACTTTCATATGTTTTCCGAATACAAGTTCTTGATCAGATGTGATTTGCAAACATTTTCTCTAGTCTGTCACTTTTCATTGTCTTACCAGTGTCTTTTTTTTTTTTTTTTTTTTTTTTTTTTTTTTTGAGACGGAGTCTCGCTCTGTCACCCAGGCTGGAGTGCAGTGGCGTGATCTTGACTCACTGCAAGCTCCGTCTCCCGGGTTCACGCCATTCTCCTGCCTCAGCCTCCCGAGTAGCTGGGACTACAGGCGCCCGCCACGACGCCCAGCTAATTTTTTGTATTTTTTTAGTAGAGACGGAGTTTCACCGTGTTAGCCAGATCACGATCTCCCGACCTCGTGATCCACCCGCCTCGGCCTCCCAAAGTGCTGGGATTACAGGCGTGAGCCACTGTGCCTGGCCTCTTTTGTTTTTTTTGAGACAGAGTTTTTTTATGTTGCCCAGGCTAGCCTGGAACTCCTGGGCTCAAGAGATCCTCCAGCCTCAGTCTCCTAGGTCACTGGGACTAAAAGTGTATGCCATTGTGCCTTACTTTCTAACAGTGTCTTTTCAGCGGCAAAATATTTAATGTCACTGAAGTCCAATTTATCAATTTCTCTGTAAGTCATGCTCTTAGTGTCACATATAAAAAATCCTTGCCCAAACAAAGGACGTGCAGATGTTCTTCTATGCTGTTTTCTAGATGTATAGTTTTAGGCTTTACATTTACGGCTATAAACCACAGAGTAAGTTAGTTTTTGTCTATGCTGTGAGGTATGGATCCAGGTTCATGTTTTTGCATGTGTCCTGCATTTACAGATCATTTTAGGTAAAACAGGCAACTTGATAATATGGGATCTTCTGACCCAAGAGATACAAATAGTATCTCTCTCCATTTATTTACGTCTTTTGTCAGATGTATCCCGAATGTTTAAAACATTTAGGTGCTACTTAAAAAAAAAAAAATTTCAGGCCTGGCATGGTGGCTCACGCCTGTAATCCCAGCACTTTGGGAGGCTGAAGCAGGCGGATCATGAGGTCAGGAGTTCAAGACCAGCCTGATCAACATGGTGAAACCTGGTCTCCACTAAAAATACAAAAATTAGCAGGGTGTGGTGGCACGCACCTATAATCCCAGCTACTCAGGAGGCCAAGGCAGGAGAACTGCTTGAATCTGGGAGGCGGAGGTTGCAGTGGGCCGAGATCCGCCACTGCACTCTGGCCTGGGCAACAGAGCAAGACTCTGTCTCAAAACAAACAAACAAAAAACCAAAAAACAATTTCTGAGTGTTTACTGGAAATATATATACAACTTATTTTTCTACACTAATCTTGTATCTTGCAAAATCACTTATTAGTTCTAACAGCTTCATTTTAGATTCCATCAGATTTTTTTTATTTTTTCTTTTCTTTTCTTTTCTTTTTTTTTTGAGACAGAGTTTCACTTTACCACTCAGGCTGGAGTGTAGTGGTACAATCCCAGCTCACTGCAGCCTCGACCTCCCAGGCTCAAGGGATCCTTCTGCCTCAGCCTCCTGAGTAGCTAGGACTACAGGTGTGTGCCACCACGCCCAGCTAATTTTTAAACTTTTTAAAAATAGAGTCTTGCATGTTGCCCAGGCTGTTCTCAGTGATTTTCCCATCTCAGCCTCCCAAAGTGTTGGGATTACCGGCATGAGTCACCACACTCGGCCTCCGTCAGACTTTCTACAGGATGTGGATGTCTGTTCTTTCTGCTTAATTGCCTGTCTACAATGCACAATGCTGGGCAGAAATGCTGAGTAAACATGCCCGGATCCTGATCTTACAAGCAAAGAACATTTAGTTATCACTAAGTAGGTTTTTGTAGGTAAAAGAGATTTCCTTTTATTTCTAGTTTGCTGAATTTTGATCAGGAATGGATGCTGGATCTTGTCAGATGCTTTTTCCAAGTCTACTGCCATGATTATATGGTTTTTCCTTTTCAGTTTGTTAATATGGTATATTACACATTGATTTTTGGAATGTTAAGCCATTCCTGGGATGAACCCTCTTGGTCTCATACATGTGTCATATACATATATAGATACATGTATACATATAAAAATATGTGTATATAAAATATATATGTGCATATAAAAAATACGTATATTCGTAAGTATATATGTATATATATAAAATATATATGTGTATATACATATTTTTTGAGACAAGAGTCTTGCTCTGTCACCCAGGCTGGAGTGCAGTGGCATGATCTCGGCTCACTGCAATTTCCACCTCCTGGTTTCAAGCGATTCTCCTGCCTCAGTCTCCTGAGTAGCTAGGTCTACAAGCACATGCCACCACACCCAGCTAATTTTTTTCTGAGACGGAGTCTTGCTGTATTCTATTGCCCACGCTGGAGTGCAGTGGCGCGATCTCGGCTCACTACAGCCTCCGCCTCTGTTCCATTTTAGATAGTTTCTCTTGCTCCGTCTTCAAGTTCACTAATTTTTCCTTCTGCATTGTGTAGTCTGCTGATAATTCTGTCCAATATATTTTTCATTTTAGGCAATGAATTTTTCATTCCTAGAAAATTGTCTTTTATATATCTTTCGTGTCTCCACTTAACCTGCTCATGTATTCTACTTTCTTGAACACATGGAACATATTTATAACTGTTTTAATGTCCTCGTCTGCTAATTCCACCATGTTATTTTGGGGGGGTTGGTTCCAATTGACTAAATTTTCTCCTTTCGGGTTACATTTTTCACTTTTTCATTTTGTAACCAGATGTCAGTGTCCATTTTATACCTTGCTGGGTGCTGAATAATTTTATATTCCTATAAATATTCTTAAACTTTGTTCTGGGATGTAATCCAATTATTTGGGAACAGCTTGCTTCTTTTGAGGCTATCATACTTTGTCAGTCTGGGCCGGAGCAGCCTTCAGTCAAGGGCTGGACTTTCTACACTCCGGAGACAACACCCTCCCATGGATTCTACATGTGAATTACGAGGTTTTTCTTCTCTGGCTATGGGCACAGCCATTTCTGGCACTGTGTCAACTTTAAGGATTGTTCTTGCTGCTCTTTCCAGCTGGTTCTTTTCCAGGCCTGGGTATTTTACTCACATCATGCACCGATCAATGCTCAGCTGAAAACTCAAGAAGGAATCTCTGTAGGTCCCCAGATGCTCTCTGTCCCCTGCCCTCTCCCCAGCACTCTACTCTGTCAGCTTTAACCCCCTTGTCCTCCCCACCCTTCCAAATGCTGTCTCTGTACTCAGATAGGTCACTGGGCTCTGCCTGGGCTCCCTCTTGGTGCTCTCTGGCCTAGACACTCTCGGAAGGCTGTGAGTTGGGAAAACCATGAGGTCACCTCATTTGTTTCCTCTCTCAGGAATCCCTGTCCTATGATAGCTGATGTTAATGTATGAAATTGTTGTTCCATATAGTTTGTCTGATTTTTTATTATTTCAGGAAGGAAGATAAATCTGGTCCCTGAAATTCTAACTTGGTTGACATATGAAATATTCTTGAGTTTATTTTCAATCTAGTTAATCCATAAGAAGATAATGTTTCACATTTTAAAATCTATAGTCAATTAGGAATGTGCCCACCTAAATAGTAACACCTCCCCGATCTCACACACCATCTGCACCACAGACTCTCCCTGAGAATCAGGCAGTAGAATGAACCAGTAATGAGGTGATGACGGAGAAGAAAAGCACTGTCCAAGGAAGACTCTTTTCTATTTGCAGAACAAAAAAAGAGATCAACTATAAAATACGCCACAGATGACTTTCAAGGATAACCTCCTGCTGCTTCATTTGTCATGTTTTCCATGACTGTGTACGCATTCTCAACCTATCATTTTCGCATTTTGTGGGAGGAACTATAAAATGGTAAGCATTTTTGAATATTAGATATAATTTAAAAATTCATGTTATACATTGAAAACATGCTCATAAAACCAAATTTGAATAGCACAAAATAAGTTGTAAGCTCCACCATGACATAGATGATTTTCTTGTTACTGGAAATACGAAGATAAATAAAACCATTTCTACTGTATTCACAAAAATATACTGAGAGGCCAGGACAATACCTGGCATGTAATAGGCACTATATTACTATTTATGGAGTGACTGGATTATAGAAGCTTTTTTTTTTTTTTTGAGATAGAGTTTCGCTCCTGTTGCCCAGGCTGGAGTGTAGTGGCTCAGTCTTGGCTCACTGCAATCTTTGCCTCCTGGGTTTAAGCGATTCTCGTGCCTCAGCCTCCCGAGTAGGATTACAGGTGTACACCATCACACCCAGCTAATTTTTTGGATTTTTAGTAGAGATGGGGTTTCACCATCTTGGCCAGGCTGGTCTTGAACTCCTGATCTCATGATCTGCCCGCCTTGGCCTCCCAAAGTGCTGGGATTATAGGCGTGAGCCACTGCGACCGGCCTAGAAGTTTTTATAAAATATCTTTGCAACATTCACAAAGTTTGCAAATGTTAACAATCTGTGGGGTGTGTATCCTTCCAGACATTTTCCATGCATACACAATCACATAAATGTACCTAAGTGTACACATAAACCATACAATTTAAAAATAAAACTCTAAGGCTAGGTGTGGTGGCTCACGCCTGTAATTCCAGCACTTTGGGAGGCCAAGGAGGGTGGATCAAAAGATCAGGAGATTGAGACCAGTGTGACCAATATGGTGAAACCCTGTCTCTACTAAAAATACAAAAATCAGCTGGGTGTGGTGGCACACGCCTGTAGTCCCAGCTACTCGGGAGACTGAGACAGGAGAATCATTTGAATCCAGGAGGCAGAGGTTGCAGTGAGCCGAGACTGCACCACTGCACTCCAGCCTGGGTGACAGAGAGAGACTCTGTCTCAAAAAAAAAGAAAGAAAAGAAAAAAGAAAAAGAAAAAACCCAACTCTAAGGTCATATAAACATCTGTACTTTGCTTCCCCTATTTAATATATTATAGCCATCTTAGCCCTTGCATATAAACTTTACACTAAATCTATTTTTGAATATTTTAGTTCACTTTATTTTAACTGCAATTTAGAGTTATTTGTGAACCACACTGCTCTAATACTCCAGTCAACTGAGCGCTAATACTCCAAGAAGGAAATGCCCACCCCCTGTGTAGACAGTCACATCGCCGAGCCACCCCTGTGTAGAGACAGCCACGCTGCTGAGCCACCCCTGTGTAGAGACAGCCACGCCGCTGAGCCACTCCCTGGGTAGAGACAGCCACACCGCTGAGCCATCCCCTGGGTAGAGACAGCCACGCTGCTGAGCCACCCCCTGTGTAGAGACAGCCACGTTGCTGAGCACTACCTTTTTGCCGGTGGACTGTCCATTGCTTTTGGTGTCTTGTGCATGGTTCCAATTTCCCGTCACTTGTGGAGACTGTAAAATAACTTCTTCTGGAAACAACACTTTTAAAACAAAAAATGGTAAGAGCATAGGTATAACTAAAAAGCTAAAAAAAATTAATAGAGGTTGTTTATGGCTGACCCTAAAGTAATTAATGTTCTATTCCTTTCCTTTCTTAACCTGCCTGTTATACTGTTTCTAAATTATAGCATTATTAGTACTGCATATTCTTCACAACAAAGCCATTTACTTGCCCATCTGTAAAAACAAAAATGAATTACATTTATGAAGGGAAAAGCGAGCAAGATAAATTTATTTTCAGTTATTTAAGCATGCTATTATTAGTTATTCACTAAGTTGAAATAGTAAGAAAACACCAACACTTGATAGAAAATTAAAAACATGAATATAACAAAGTTTTACTTCTAATATTATGACTGAAGAGACTATTTTACACAAAATTTTACATGAAGCCTATAAAAATACTCTGTGAAGATGTAACACTATCATTCTATAAAAATAATACCTTTTACACCTAAGTGGATGACTTGTTCAAGTGCAAAGTGACACCGTCTGCTTGTGGTCCTGCAGGAAAGAAAACCACATAAAATAACCTTACATTCAGAAATATTAAGGCTGGCATAAGGTAATGAAAATTTTATGATACGATCTTTAAGTCAATACAAAAAAATCACAGCAACAATCCAACAATCAATGAAATAGAGAACAGAAAAACACTAGAGAGGATGGGCGCACGGTGGCTCACACGTGTAATCCCAGCACTTTGGGAGGCCGAGGTGGGTGGATCACCTGAGGTCAGGAGTTTGAGACCAGCCTGGCCAACATGGTGAAACCCTGCCTCTACTAAAAATACAAAAATTAGCCGGGCGTGGTGGTGGTGCACACCTATAATCCCAGCTACTCAGGAGGCTGAGGCATGAGAATCATTTGAACCTGGGAGGCAGAGGTTGCAGTGAGCTGAGATGGCACCACTGCACTCCAGCCTGGGTGACAGAGTGAGACTGTTTAAAAAAAATTTTGTAAAAACCACTAGAGAATACCAAAGAAGCAAAAACAAAAAAACAAAAACACAAAACAAAAAAAAAGCATGGGACAAAATCCCACACCCATTCTTTCTTTCTTTCTTTTTTTTTTTTTAAAGAGACTCTGCTCTGTTGCCTAGGCTGGAGTGCAGTGGCACAGTCAGAGCTCATTGAAGCCTCAAATTCCTGGGCCCATGTGATCCTCCCACCTCAGCCTCTCAAAGTGCTGGGACTACCGGTGTGAGCCACCACACTTGGCCCCATATCCATTCTTGATTAAAAACTCACTAAAATAAGAATCTATCTTCTCAACCTGATAGAGGGCCACTATGGAACCTACCACCTATGCTGTACTAACTCGCTCAGGACTGACAGCCCTGCCCATAAGACCAGGGACGAAGCCAGCCTCAACCTGATAGAGGGCCACTACGGAACCTACCACCTATGCTGTACTAACTCGCTCAGGACTGACAGCCCTCCCCTAAGACCAGGGATGAAGCCAGTGCAGCACTTGTCACCACTTCTATTCCACACTGGCATACAAGTTCCAACCAGCGCAGGAAGGCAAGGAAAACAAATACACAGCATCCAAATAAGAGAAGAAGAAGTAAAACTGTTTTTGGTTTTTTTTTTTTTTTTTTTAGATGGAGGCTTACTCTGTCGCCCAGGCTGGAATGCAGTAGTGTGATCTTGGCTCACTGCAACCTCCGCCTCCTGGGTTCAAGCGATACTCCTGCCTCAGCCTCCCAAGTAGCTGGGATTACAGGTGCCCACGACCAGGCCCAGCTGATTTTTTGTATTTTTAGTAGAGATGGGGTTTCCCCATGTGGGCCAGACTGGTCTCAAACTCCTGACCTCAGGTGATCCGCCTGCCTTAGCCTCCCACCGTGCTGGGATTACAGGCATGAACCACTGCACCCAACCTAAAACTGTCATTCTTTGAGTGAATGATTGTATATGTAGAAAATCCTATAGACTCTATGAAAAGCTACTGGAGCTATTCAGTTTAGGAGACTTGCAAGATACCAGGTAAACATACAAAAATCAATTGCTTTTTATAAATACTAGAAACAAGCAATTAGAAATTTAAGTTAAATTTACTGTTTATAATAGCCATTTAAAAATTTTAAATAGGTATAACTCTGACTAAAGATATATAAAACCTATACACTGAAAAGTATAAAATATTGCTAAAAGAAATGAAAACAGATGCAAATAAATGGAGAGACATACCATTTTCAAGGGCTGGAGGACTCATTATTATTAAGATTTCAATTCTCCAATTCTCCCTTAAACTGACCTATAGGTTCAATGTAATCCCAATCAAAATCCCAACAGGCTTTCTGTAGAAACTGATATGACCTAAAATCCATGTAAGAATAAAGACCTAGAATAGCCAGACAACCTTGAAAAGGAACAAAGTTGGAGGCTTGATACAACCTGATTTTGAGACTTGTCATAAAGGCACATATCATACACTATGTTTGTGTCCCCCCAGCTTCATATGGTGACACTTCATCCCCAGTGTGATGTTATTGGGTATGAGGAGTTGAGGCCTTTGGCAAGTGATTAGGTCATGAGGGTGGAGCCTCATGAATGGAATTAGTGCCCTTACACAAGGGAGTACAGAGAGCTCTCTCATCCCTTCTGCTGCGTGAGGACACAGGGAAAAGACAGCCGCCTACGAACCAGGAAGCAGTCTCACTAGGACACTGACCCTGCTGGTGCCTTGACTTTGGGCTTCCCGACCTCCAGAGCATGAGAAATATATTTCTGTTGTTTATAAGCCACCCCATCTATGGTGCTATGCTAATGCAGACTGAGTGTACTAAGACAGACAGTAAGACCCTGTAATGTTGGTGTCAAGACAGACAAGTGTACCAATGGAACACAACAGAGAGTCTTCAGAAACAGATCAACAAATATTTGGTCAACTGATTTTTTTTTTTTTTTAACAAAGGTACAATAGTAATTCATTGGAGAAAGGGCAGTTTTTTCATCAAATAATGCTTGGACAACTGGATGTTCATTCCACCCTCCAATTTCCATTCATACCCCACATATAATTTGCAAAGCTTAATGAGATAGATCATAATCCTAAATGTACAGGTTAAAGCTGCCAAGTTTCTAAAAGAAAACAGGATAAAATCTTTGAGATCCAAATTAGTTAAAGATTTCTGAGATGCGTCACTAAAACATCTGTGAAAGAAAACATTCATAAACTGGACTTCACCAAAATTAACAATTTCTGCTTTTCAAAAGGCACTATAAAAACAATGAAAATACAAGCTGTAGTCTGAGGAAATATTTGCACAGACACATATCTGATAAAGCACTGTACTGAAACTATACAAACACCTCTGCAAACTCAATCACGAGAAAACTATTTTTTAAAATGGGCCCAAAGACTTGAGGAAAGACTTCAACAAATATTTTGTACAAATGGCAAAAAAGCACATAAAAAGATGTTCAGCGGCTGGGTGTGGTGGCCCACACCTGTAATCCCAGCACTTTGGGAGGCTGAGGTGGGTGGATCACGAGGTCAGGAGATTGAGACCATCCTGGCTAACACAGTGAAACACCATCTCTACTAAAAATACAAAAAAAAAAAAAAAAAAAAAACATTAGCCAGGTGTGGTGGTGGGCACCTGTAGCCCCAGCTACTCGGGAGACTGAGGCAGGAGAATGGTGTGAACCTGGAAGGCGGAGCTTGCAGTGAGCCGAGATCGCGCCACTGCACTCCAGCCTGGGCAACAGAGCGAGACTCCGTCTCAAAAAAAAAAAAAAAAAAAGAGAAGAAAAGATGTTCAGCATCATTAGTCATTAGAAAAATACAAATTATATCCACAACGAGATATCCCTTCACACTGTGAATATCAGCTCTGTTCCAGAGTCAAAACAGGTCAAGGAGTCCAGGCCTGGATGTCGGCTGCAGTCTCTCTGGCTGCCATGATGGAGGCTGTGTGCCTTCTACCAGCGCTGCTGCTCCCTGTGGCCCCAGTCAACCCTCACACTTCATCCAACACAGCTGCCCCTTCCTTCCCATTCCTGGGCCTTCTCATGGCACTCACATGCTGGGGTCTCTCATCTTGCACAGCAAACAAAAAGTACCCCCTCCTGGGCCTCCTGTATCTCTTTGGTCACCAATTTGTCTCACTCTCTCTCCATCCTGCCCTCCCTGCTTTCATGGGCAAATGCCTTAAAAAGGAATCAACGACATTTCTCCATTCCCCTGTAGTCCATTCATTCATTCTCAACACATTCCAATCTGGCTGTAGCCCAAATACTGCCGATTTCTCAGACAGACATAAAAATACTAATATTAAAAAAATTGATAAATTTGACTATATGAAAACTAGCACCTTCTGTTAATAAAAAGACATATATATATATATATATATATATAACTTTTTATTTATTTATTTATTTATTTTTTGAGACAGAGTCTCGCTCTGTCTCAGGCTGGAGTGCAGCAGTATGATCTCAGCTCCCTGCAACCTCCGCCTCCTGGGTTCAAGCATTTCTCCTGCCTCAGCCTCCCAAGTAGCTGGGACTATAGGCATGTGCCATCATGCCCGCTAAGTTTTGTATTTTTAGTAGAGACGGTGTTTCCCCATGTTGGCCAGGCTGGTCTCAAACTCCTGACCTCAAGAGATCCACCTGCCTTGGCCTCCCAAAGTGTTGGGATTACAGGTGTGAGCCACCACACCTAGCCTCAAAAGATACTTTTTAAAAAGCTAAAAGATAAGGAACAAACCTGGAGAAGATATGTACCTAAGAATAGTTTATCATAAGGAATACAGAAAGGACTCCTACAACAATGAAAATCGGATAAATTACTCAATAAAAAAGAGGGCAAAAGATGCAAGCAAGCATTTCTTGGAAGATGAACATTTTACGGCCCACGAACAAGAAGATTCTCAGCCTTGTAAATAAGCCAGAGAAAAGTAAATCAAGACCATCATGAGAGGCATTACACACCTACCAGACTGGCACCAATTAGGAAGTCGAACAAAATCAGATTACAGAAAGGGCACCGATCAGCAGGCTGTTATACACATGGATACTGGAAGTCACTGATGCAACCACTTGTAAAGCTGGAAACACCCCAAACCCAGCAATCCCACCCCTACATACACAGCAGCTCTAGGAACAGCAGCAAACAATAGTAACAGGAAACAATGAAGATGTCCATCAACAGAAAAACTGTGGGTATTCACACAACCGCAAACTAATGAACAGCAGTTACAGACAACAACACGGAGCCATCTCAGGAACACCATGTTTGGTGAAAATCTGCGACTCCTAGGAACCAAATACAGCAAGTTACTCCTTTTCTAAAGTTCAAAAGAATTAAAACTGAAGAATACATTTTTTGTGCATGACTAGTTAATGGTTTTGTGGAGGAAGAAAAAGCCAGCTGGGTGCCAGGTCACAGCACCCCTCATCTGACAAGAAAACAAATAAAAGTAAGGAGCTGGTAGCTGACAATGACAGTGAGGCATGAACCAAAGATCCGATGCACATGAGGCCTGGGAAAGAATGAACATGCAAATATATGCACCTTTATATCCCAAAAAATAGTTGATAATAAAGCTAGAAACACGGGGTATGCAAAAATGCTGCAGGAGCCCACTTCCATCCACGAGGCCTATACACGTCAACCACAGGCACGGTTGGGGCTCCTACGTCACTACTTAGATGTCAACGGACATACTCAAGAGAAGACTGTCCAATTAAAGATAAAGAGACAAATTAACTGGGCGTGGTGCCTCATACCTATACTCCCAAAACTTTGGGAGGCTGAGGCAGGAGGATCGCTTGAGCTTAGGAGTTTATGACCAGCCTGGGACCCCCTCTCTAATAAAAAAAAAAAAAAAAGATGGCCAGGCGCGGTGACTCATGCCTGTAATCCCAGCACTTTGGGAGGCCAAGGGGAGCGTATCACAAGGTCAGGAGTTCAAGACCAGCCTGGCCATGGTGAAACACTGCCTCTACTAAAAATACAAAAATTAGCCAGGCATGGTGGCGGGCACCTGTAGTCCCAGCTACTTGGGAGCCTGAGGCAGGAGAATTGCTTGAACCTGGGAGGCGGAGGTTGCAGTGAGCCGAGATTGCGCCACTACAATCCAGCCTGGGCAACAGAGCGAGACCCTGTCTCAAAAAAAAAAAAAAAAAAAAGACATTTGAAAGAAGACTCACTAAAAGCATTACCTATTATATGTAAATTCCACATCCATAGGTTCAAAGTTATAGGCTTGTTCAAATTCTGGATTAATTTTAAGAGTTACATCTTCTTCGTGAATCTAAAAAAGAAACAAACAATATACCTGATTTCTTGAAATAATGTGGTATCTATATCTAGCAATACATCATCAAAAATTCGTTCTATAGCTCTGAGCTAAAATTTGATATCTATCTGCAAAATTAGTTGAAAAGGATTAAATCATTATGCCATTCAATTATACAAACAAGAGGAAATGGATCACTCCACACTCATACTTACTGAACTTCTATTCACTTGGCCATAGCTTCTCCTAAGGCTCTGAGAATAGAGAATGTGTGGGAGGTCACTGACTCCATAGGACACAAACAAAACAACCACAAGTATAGCCAAGTGTTACCTACTGTAAGGAAGCCTCGATAAGAAGGTCTGCTGGGTGCAGTGGCTCACACCTGTAATCCCAGCACTTTGGGAGGCCAAGGTGGGCGGATCACCTTGAGGTCAGGAGTTCAAGACCAGCCTGGCCAACAGGGCGAAACCATCTCTACTAAAAATAGAAAAAGGAGCCGGGAGTGGTGTTGGGCACCTGTAATCCCAGCTACTTAGGAGGCTGAGGCAGGCGAATCTCTTGAACCTGGGAGGCGGAGGTTGCAGTGAGCCAAGATCGTACCACCGCACTCCAGGCTGGGTGACAGATGAGACTCCATCTCAAAAAAAAAAAAAAAAAAAAAAAGTCATTACAAGACTTCACCTTTTAGTAGAAAAGCCCTCCAGCTAAAGCAAGATCCTGCATGATCAGTTGTGCATATTCTTTCTTAGACAGTATGGGTAGAAAAATAAGAAGGAAAGCCCTGATCTGAAAAGGAGCTCAAGCTCTTCTCCAGGTGACTCAGGCGATACCCTGGCAGCGTGAGTTTCCTGAGGGTCAGGGCTGACACCAGCAGAGGGTCGGGAAGCTACGCTCTGGGCTGGCTTCCAGCTCCGGGAGGAAGGGAAGCAACAGTGGTACAGGGTCGTGGGATCGTTTCCCCTGAGGATGAGGAAGACAGACCTAGTCCTCACTGTACACAGGAGACATGCGTTAGTTTACTTGAGAACAGGAGGAGGTGACATCCAAGAGAGCCTGAAAAGATGAAAATAATTTTTGGAGCTAAAAAGGATATGGAAGGTCATTTCAGATGCCACGGTTTCATCAATGGCATGGAGGCCCAGCCATATGGCTCAGGAACCAGGGGTGGAGGCAGGCAGGTGCCTTCCTCCTGAGATCTCTGGCTCTGCTTCTTTGGAGGTTTCGGTATGCAAAGCTTCCTTTCTTGGCACAGCTGGTCTACTATTTGGAGACTAAGATGGTCACTCGGCCATCCTGGGCTCCTCATGTCAACTTGGTCAACAGCAAAGGTGGGTAATGGAGAGCTGGCGAGGTCATGTCACTCGTGTCTCACATCTCAGTCCACAGGCGATGGCCTAAGTCATTACAAAATCTCTGAAATCCTGCCAAGATTTTGTCTTCTGGGAAATATCCCATTCTATGAAGTCAGCCACAGCATGGACCCTGCATGAAAGTGTAGCACAGAGTGACTGTGGCGGCAAAGGTAGGAAGCTGCCTCTTCTCCAGATCCTTACCAGGCTCTTCTAGTTCTCTCAGCCCTTCTTCTTTCTGACAGTAAAGGCTCTGGCATTCTCCCTTCAAGTTTTCTACATTAAATAATGTGTGGCTTCATCTTCCTTGATGCACAGATAAAGCACCTCCCTTCTCATGCAGATCCCAGTATCACTCCCAGTGCTATGCTCAGTACATGACCAGTAAAGTCCAGCCCAAGAGTCACAGACCACCCCATGCAGAACCATCTGGAGCACCAGGAGCTACTCAAAGCCAAAAAAACCACCTTCACACAAACATCAGAGCTGCAAACTCATAGGTGTATTTTTCCTTTCAAGGCCTCCACTCTGCGAGCTCTTCCGGAATCCATTCAGAATGCCCAAATACAACTCAAAGCAAACCTCATGACTTACATATAACCTAAAAGATAAATATGTTTTACATGGTTGAAAATTATAGTATTAAGTTTCCTTTATGCATCAAAAATCATTTAAAGATTCACTGTATCTTCACGTTTTCCAAAATAGCCAATGCATATGGGAGCATCTCCCCAAGAGCTGTGGGGAGAACGTTACCTTTCCAACCGGTCAGAAGGGTGCGTCTAACACAAACTCATTGAGAGAGTGCTCTCACCTCAGTCACGTAGCTGATGTATTCGATGGCATGTCCATTGTACTCTTGAGTTTTTAAAATCAGTTTATCACCTAGTTAAAAAACATATTACCATGTTTAAAGCTAATACAAAATCACAAATTTCTGGGCTGTCCTATAAAATCCAACACTGAGGAGGTTCAATAAAACGTTACTGGGGTCAGGCTGGGCGCGGTGGCTCACACCTGTAATTCCAGCACTTTGAGAGGCTGAGGCGGGCGGATCACAAGGTCAGGGGATCGAGACCATCCTGGCTAACATGGCGAAACCCCATCTCTACTAAAAATAATAAAAAAAAAAAATTAGCCAGGCGTGGTGGCAGACGCCTGTAGTCCAGCTACTCAGGAGGCTGAGGCAGGAGAATGGCGTGAACCCGGGAGGCAGAGGTTGCAATGAGCTGAGATCACCACTGCACTCCAGCCTGGGCGACAGAGCGAGACTCCATCTCAAAAAACAAACGAACAAACAAATACAATACTGGGGTCAACTGCTTACAAATAATGAAATACAACAAAGAAACATGCTTGATGTACATAGGTTGCTGATTTTTAGTGAAATTCTAACCCAAAAGAAAGAAAATGTGATAATGTGACTGTCATATTGCCAGTTAAAGGGTATCTTCTCTCAAGTGTGGTTTCTCTGCTAGTCTACCCAGCGAAGCATGTGAGTAACAAACACACCTGCGTAGAGAGAAGGCCTCCCTTCAGCCAACCCTGGGACCTCCAGAACCAGCAGATCCCCATTCCTTCTTAAGATGATCCCGCTCATGTTATACTCTTTCAGTTCCATTTCTGCATAAATCTCCTCAAGCCACAGCAAAGTTGAAAACTTCTCCTTGTAATTTGACATGTTCAGAAGCTGGAAAACACCCAAATGTTATAAAGTCAGCGATAGCTCAGCAGCACTCTGGAAGGCAGCAGCTCCGGAGCGGGAAAGTCCCAGCAGCTCCAGTTCAGCAGATGGCCCCCCAGGTGGGGCGATGCTCGCCAGAGTCTGCAGATGCCTCAGTACGTTCCCTGGCCTTCAGCACGAGGGCCATGGGGCTCCAGCACACTCCCTGGCCTTTGGCATGAGGCTGTGGGGCTCCAGCTGGCGGTGTCCCTCCCTGCACTGCCCACTCCTGTCTACACTCCCTGCTCTTTTTCAGGTTCTCCACGTTAATTCTGGAAAGGCAGAATTTGGCTTCCACAAACATCTGTGAAAAAAGGACAAACTTCCAGGTCTGGCCAAGGCGGACTAACAAGGACCAGATTTACTCTTCTGCCTGAAAAAAACTAAAAGAGACAGAGAAATAAGAAATGATGGTGTTTAAACAATGAACATCACGCAGCAAAGGACTGTGATCCCAAGACTGGGGAAACAATCCATGGGGGCCCCATGACTGATCCACCTGTGCCTGAACAGAGCTCCTAGGCCCCAGCACAGAGGACCCAGGGGAGCTGCATGGTCTCTGAGGAGAGGAGCTCTGATGTGTGGGGCTGAGTGTTGGGAAGAGCAAGCAGCACTGAGTGGTCTGGAGAAGGTCGGGGACCCACTTGGGACCATCAGCCCAGCACTGAGGAATGCATGAGACACCATCCTGCAAAACCCATTGAGGGGCCAGACCAGGGCCTCAGCATGAGGTGGGGGAAAACTCACAGCAGCCTGCCCGGAATTGGAAAGTGAGAGGGCAGAAAGTGCGTCTGAACACGTGGTGGCTGAAAATTTCCAAATCTGAAGAAAACTCAAGGCCACATATTCAAGAATCCCAATGAACCCCAAGCACAAGAATAGGAAGAAAAGAATCTCTACTACCACACGTCGTAAACCAATCTATTAATATCAGTGATAAAAGAGAGAATCTTAAAAGCAGCTAAGAAAAAACAATGTTATATGCAAAAGAGCAAAGATAAGAATTAAAGCAAAAGAACCCCATAAGAAAAACTAAAAAATACTTAGGAGATGAATGAAAACAAAAACACAATACAGCAAGACTTACAGGAGCAGCACAAGCAGTGCTGAGGGAATTTGTGACTATGAGCACTGATTCCCATGAGCACTGCAAGGAATTAGACAAAGGAGAACAAACTAAACCCAAAGATAACAGAAGGAAGGAAATAAAGATTAGAGGAGAGATGAACAAAAGAGAGAACTGAAAAACAATACAGAAAACCAGGAAAACAAAAAGTTGGTTCTCCAAAAAGATCAACAAAATTGACAGACTTTTAGTAGATTAACTAGAAAAAAAGAGAAAGACATAAATTACTAAAATAAGATAGGAAAGTGGGAACATTACTACAGATTCTACGGAAATAAAAAGGATTATAAGAGTATGAGCAATTGTATACCAATACCCAGATGAAATGGACAAATTCCTAGGAACACAAAACCTACCAAGACTAAACCATGAAGAAACAGAAAATCTGAATAGACCGATTACTACTAAGGAGGTTAAAGCAGTAATAAATATTCTGAAAAGGAAAACCCCAGGACCTGATAGCTCCATAGCTAAATTCTACCAAACATTTGAAGAATAACTAATACCAATCTTTCTCAAACTTTTCCAAAAAATTCAAGAGGGGGGAACACTCTCTGACTTATTCTTATGAGGCCAGCATTACCCTCATCCCAAAGCCAGACAGAGACACTTCAGGAAAAGAAAACTACAGACCAATATGAACACTGATGAAAAAATCCTCAACATGATACTAGCACACAAAATTCAGCAGCATATGAAAAGGATTAGCTGGGTGTGGTGGCTCATTCCTGTAGTCCCAGCTACTCAGGAGACTGAGGTGGGAGGACTGCTTGAGCCCAGGAGCTCGAGGCTGCAGTGAGCAGTGACTGAACCATTGCACTCCAGCCTGGGCAACACAGCGAGACCCTGTCTCAAAAAACATATATAAAATAAAAGGATTACATGCTATGATCAAGTGGAATTTATTCCTGGAATGCAAGGATAGTTCAACATTTGAAAATCAATTACTGTAGCAACATATTAACAGAAGGAAAAAGAAATCACATGATCATCTCAATACAGAAAAAGCAACTGAATTTTTTTTTTTTTTTTTTTGAGACAGAGTTTCCCTCTGTCACCAAGGCTGGAGTGCAATGGTGTGATCTCAGCTCACCGCAACCTCTGCCTCTTGGGCTCAAGCACCTCCCAGGTAGCTGGGATTACAGGTGCATGCCACCACGCCCAGCTAGCATCTGACAAAATTTAACACCCTTTCATGATAACATTTAACAAACTAGGAAGAGAAGAAAACCAGGCTGGGTGCGGTGGCTCACGTCTGTACTTGCTTGTAATTCCAACACTTTGGGAGGCCAAGGCGGGAGGATTTTAAGACCCCGTCTCTATGATATACAAAAGTTAGCCGGACATGGTGGTGTGCCCCTGTAGTCACAGCTGTGAGCTGTGATTGTGCCACTGCACTCCAGCCTGGGTGACAGGAGAGCCTGCCTCAAAAAAAAAAAAAAAAAAAAAAAAAAAAAAGAAAAAGAAAAAGAAGAAAAAAAGAAAAGAAAAAGAGAAAGAAAACCACCACCTCAAAATGATAAAAGTCATATATGAAAAACCCACTGTTAACATCATACTCAATGGTGAAAGATTGAAAGCTTTTCCCATAAGATCAGGAACTTCCAAGGGAAGGATGCCTGCTTTCGCCACTGCTATTCATCATGGTACTAGAAGTTCTAGCCAGAGCAATTAGGCAAGAAAAGGAAATGCAAGGCATCTAAATTGGAAAGGAATAAGTTTGCAGATGGCATGCATAATTTTATATGTAGAAAACTCTAAAAGATTCCACAAAAAACTGTTAGAATAAATAAATTCAGCAAAGTAGCAGGGTACAAAATCAAGGACAAAAATTATCTTCATTTCTAAACAACACTGAAGAATCTGATAAGGAAGCTATGAGAGCAATGTATTTACAACAGCAGCAAAAATAATAAAATACTTACAAATTAATTTAACCAAAGAAGTGAAAAACATATACAGAGAAAACGACAAAACACTGCAGTAAGAAATTAAAGAAGACATAAATAAATGTTAACACATTCCATGTTCATAGCCTGGAGGATTCAATATTGTTAAAATGTCCATACTAACCAACGCAATCTACAGATTCAATGCAATTCCCATCAAAATTCCAATGACAGGCCGGGTGCAGTGGCTCACACCTGTAATCCCAAGCACTTTGGGAGGCTGAGGCGGGAGGAATACTTGAGGCCAGGAGTTTGAGACCAGCCTGGGCAATGTAGTGAGACCTCGTCTCTGGGGAAAAAATTCCAATGGTGTATTTTGCAGAAACAGAAAAATGCATGTTAAAATTCGTATAAAAGATCTTGAAAAGCAAAATAAATTTTGCCAAAGAACAACAAAGCTGGAGGACTCAAATTTCCTGATTTCAAAACTTACTACAAAGCTGTAGCATCAAAACATCAAGTCGGTGGCCCGAGGAAGGAACTGAGGAGCACCCTCCAAGCCCAGCAGACCTGGGTCCCAAGGAAGGAGCTGAGGAGCACCTCTCCATCCCAGCAGACCCAGGTCCAGCTTTTTCTGCCACCTCAATGAACCATTCATGCATTTGCCTACAAACTCAAAGTGACTGGGGGAGAGAGGACTGCATTCCCGACTCATGGCATCCTCCCTGCCCAGGATCTGTGAGTAAAACATATCTGAACTTGTTCCTATCACGGCAGTGGATTGAATTTGCACCTTCCATCCCAAGAACCCAGCACTGCCCAGGCCGGGTTTTCCCTGGCATTGGGGAACATAAGGTTGGGCTCCCAGTGCCAGATGGTCAGGCAGGTATAACCTGGACACAGGCCAGACGAGAGCCACTGGGGCATCTGCCAGAATAAGTAAGTTTCCTGTGTGAGGAACCCCAGTCATGGGGCATCAGCCCGTGCTCCTGGTAAAACAAGGATCCCCTGAAGGGCGCATGGTGAACACCCAGGTCCCATTCCCTTCATTCTCCTTAGGACAGGGCTGCCAGCTGCTCTGGCACTGGAACTCCAGTTTAGCTGGGGACTCTGAGAATACCTCAAACCCCTACAGAAAATAACCCTCCTGGACAAAGGGCAATGTTCTCCCCTCAAACTGCCAAATTTAGACTTTTCTTCCTTCTTGAACTTTTCTTCTCCAGCCACCCCACTCAGAAAATGCTCCTCTGTCTCCCATGTGGGTGGGGACCTGGGCTCTCCTCCCCTGGACCCTTGCCCTGCTGGCTCTGTCAGGATGATGTTAAAAGGCTGGAACACTTCTTGCTCATAACGAAGGCCTCCTAGTCTAGCGAGAGAGGCTGGGCTGATGGCAGAGGTATCCCTCAGTTCTTCTGCTCCAGATCCCAAAGGCCCTATGCGTGACCCCCAGTGAGGCTGTGAGATGCCAGCCCCTGGTGCACAGCAGGTCTGGCAGCGTGAGTGCTATGGTGCCTCATCCCTCACGGCCAGGCAGTGACCCTCGTTATCCCAGCTACCGGTGAAGAAAACAAGCCAGATGAAGGTCTGAACCTGAGAAGGAACCTCCTGGCTTTGTCAGAAAACAAGAGCATTAGAAGATGCAAACACCCCACAGGCCATCAGACACTTCCTACCTCTGCAAGTAATGGCTGGAAAGTCAGGATGTCAATTTTTTGTTCCACACATTTTCTAAGTCTATCTGGGATTGGATATTGGGGAAGAAAACTTGGAAGTTGTCGTCTTGCGTTCCTTAAAAAATTAAGTTCACAAGTCAAAAACAAGTCTTTATCGCCAGGTATCACTAGACATTCTTACCTAAACATCCTTTCCTATTTTAGGAAGACCAAAGTCCATCCATTCCCTGAGAAGAACTGGTATATGAATAGCTGGTCTAAGGCAGTGGTTTGAAGCTTTTGTTTTAGCTCTGGGATCCTTTCCTCAAACAGTTCCCACAGGTGCTCTACTATTTGTAAACAGGTAAACGTAGCTGCACAGGCTGCGGGAAAACAGGGCTGGAACCCCCAGAATCTCCTGGAACCAGGAGTTTAAAAACAGCTGTTTTTAACGTTCTATGAGCTAAGCTCTTCCTACTGTATTTGACATCAGGACTCCATCTGGGCCTATCCCTGCAAGTACACATTAGGAAAAGGCTGCTCTGTCTGGGTCCTGCCTTCGATTTGTTTTTGTTTTGTTTCCCAGCCTGCGGTTTCTCTGGGGAAATTCAGTTTGTTCAGGATGAAGAACATCGCTGCTCTGGAGGCAAGCCCAATGCAGCAACAGAAACAATGGGAAAGGGACAGACAGGAGAGGAGAAGCCAGGAGAGAACAGGGAAATGAAAAGCCAGAGTGAAGTCGATAAACCTCAACTCAGCAAATAAGGATGTTGGTTGGGCCTTTATCCCTCATTCCCTCCCAGCTCTCCATCTCAGTGCACTCTTACCCAAGAGAGAAGCCCACATTGTTCTCCATATTCCATTCACTGTCATCTCAATTTGGGTTCCACTGGGTCAGCCCTCAACAGGAGAAATGGGGTGAAGACACTCCCCATGGTTTGTGCTGAGGGTTATATCAACACTCATGTGCGAGGTGTATTTGGAAAGCATTGATTACTAATATGAACAAGGTAAAGGGAAACAAGGATGATCACTACAGGCTTAGGTCAACAGCCTGAACAGCTAACAGAACCACATGGCCTCAACAGACACACTGGATTAACAAAATGTGGTTCCTACCATGATGGGTGGCTAGAAACTTGGCTGGGAATGTGCTGGCCTACAGAGTCCCCCAGAACAGATCTGCTAAGTGAACACACTGCTCTAGCTAAGAGCCAAAGCTGCCTGGCACTGGGGGTCCTAGCAGGAAGTGCAGGGCCTGTGACAGGCGGCCACAGATGGACAGCTCTGGAAGCAGGCACCCGCCAATGCCCGCATGGGCAGGTCCAGACACCTGGTGCTCCAGGTGTGCTCGAGCCAACCCGGGTCAGGCACTCTGCATCACCAACCTGACTGGCAGGAAACTGATGTCCTTGTTTTAGAGACACTCCCACACAATATGTTAATATTCACAGGGAAGTAACTGACCAGGGGGTTAAAATCCTTGTGGCTGTTGCTCTGTGTATTTCACTCTTTCTGTTAAGCCAAATGATAACTAGAAAGTTGCTTGGTGTGTCACTAGATGAGAACCAGGGATCCTCCAAGGCTCCTGTCATTAAAACTTGATCCTCAGGGACTCTGCTCTGCCTGGCAGCCAAGGGACCTTCCTGCTCCTTCTCTGGGTTACATCCCTACAGCCCCTTGATGTTGAAACTGTGCCCCAAAGAGTTAAAGAAACCAATGACTAACAGAAATTCTTGAGCCTGCAGGACGGGTGATAAGAGAAGAAACAACTCCAACGCTGAGTCTCCCCCTGCTTATGACATCAAAGGACTGGCTGAGATCAGCTGGAACCAAGATGGACAACTGGAGTTTGTGCAGAGCTTGCTGACGTCACAGCCTGGATTCCCACCGTGTTTCATGCAAACTCCCTCCGAACTGGCACATGTGACCCGTGAAGTAGCATGAAGAGGTAACTACGCACATCCAAGGCCTTTCCAGACCTCCCTTTTCCTTCCACCAACCACCTATTAATCCCAGATTCTACCCACTCAACGTTTTCTGATAAAATTACTGCCTTAAAGCCAGCACAGAGAGACACATTTGAGCTTGACTCCTGTCTCCTTGGGGGTTGGTTTTCAATACAAAGCTTTTCTTTTCTCAGAAACCCACTGTCATAGCAATGGCCCCTAGTGCATCAGGCAGTGAGCCCCTTTTTCTCAATAATAATATGCCCAGGGATCATGACTGCTTATTCGCTTCCTGAGTGATTGCTTTGTGCCAGAAAACTGCACATTTTACATGCCTGACCTCATTCAATCTTCAAACCACACGAGGCAGGGACTATCATTTTACCAATGAGAACAAGGCTCAGAGTGGTTAAGAAACTTGCCTAAGGTCACACAGCTTCTTGGTGGTGATGCTGTGATTCAAACAATGGTCTAACGTTAAAAGGTAAACAACCACATGATATTCTTCCCTGGTAACAGGTTTTCCCTTTAGTCTGCAACTAAGTAGAAGTCCATAATCCCTCATCTTGAACTGTAACTGGGGCAACATGTGATTTGAAATTCAGAATCTTTCAATATTTGAAAAGCGACCCATCTCACCCTCAGGGAGGTCTGGGGTAGTAGCAGAGCTCAAACCCATCAGTTATTATAGCTGATGGAGGAAAAGTCACATCACACAGGACAAAGTCATTACACTTTAAAAAGCCTGCTATTCAGGGCTTTTTCATTTTATAACTACAGAAGAGAACACGTGGACGTGAAGTGCTTTCCTGAGACTACCCTCCAGCTAAAATCTGGGTGGTCCCTATGTTCCCCAGCCACAAGTCCCAGATCACACACTGCTTCTCACAACTTCATTCTTAAGTGGTACCACATCTTCAAACAGGCTTAGGGTGACCCCACAATCCTGTTGCCCCCAATGCGAACGACACGGGGATGCCGTGCACTACACAGCATGGCCTCCTCAGGACGGGAGAAGTGGCGGGAGCTGGGTGAGGCCAGCCTGCTCTGAGAGCTGCCTTGGAACTGCCAGGGCAGAGTGGGGCTCGGGGGAGTGAAGGCCGTCTTCCTTGGGCTTCACGTTGCTGCTGGGCAGCTGCAGAGACAGAACTTGACCTTCAGAGCTCCATGGAAATGCACTCCGTCCCGCAAATACAATCATGGAAAGACGCTTGAACCCCAGCCTCACCCCCTTTATACCTTCCCAGCCAGGTGGTGGCCACCGCCTGCCAGTGCATGTCCGCTTTTCCTTCACAGATAAAACTGCCAGACCAAAAGCCACACTCATTTCCCTTATGGTACCTTTTCTGTGTGGTCACAACAACTGTAGTTTTTGCAGATGTTAATGCTTGTGAACTTTTAAGCTTTTTCCAAGAAAATGGTTCGAGCGCAGCAATTAGTGACTCCTCCCCACCGATAACATTTACTTCAAGGTATCGCCCAATTAGGAAATCAGAAAAACAAAGCAAAAGGAGCTCCTTGCAGCGGCCAGGATTTCTTGAAAAAACAAAATGAAATTTAGTTTTAGTCATAAATAAGATAGGCAGTCAACACAATTTTCCTTTGTACATGCAAAAAAAGTGACAGAGCTAACAGTCATCTTTAGTCTTCAATAATTCTTTTTACAGAGAAAAAATAAATTTTCTAAAATAAGCTATGTAATTAATATTTTCTCAAGATAAAATTAAGCACCTACAGGCCGGGTGCGGTGGCTCAGGCCTGTAATCCCAGCACTTTGGGAGACTGAGGCGGGCAGATCGCTCGAGCCCAGGAGTTTGAGACCAGCCTGGGCAATACAGGATGAACATGTCTCTGCAAAAAATACACAAATTAGCCGGACATGGTGGCGCGTGCCTGTGGTTCCAGCTACTCGGGAGGCTGAGGTGGAGGCTGCAGTGAGCTGTGATCATGCCTCTGCACTCCAGCCTGGGCAACAGAGTGAGACCCTGTCTCAAAAAAAAAAAAAAAGTAAGCATCTACAATAGTTTTTTTTTGTTATCCTAACACATAAAGAATACGAAAAATTTTTGATATTCCCAATTTTAAGTCAGAATTTCATGACATGACCAAAAATAGGTACTATATCCAATGTGCTTTCTGCCCAGTCCTTGCTGTGGCCCTAACTGGCACTACATCATCCACACTACACTTCGTGCCCATCTATGGCTTTTTTTTTTTTTTTTTTTTTTTTTTTTGAGACGGAGTCTCGCTCTGTCGCCCAGGCTGGAGTGCAGTGGCGCGATCTCGGCTCACTGCAAGCTCTGCCTCCCGGGTTCACGCCATTCTCCTGCCTCAGCTGCCTGAGTAGCTAGGACTACAGGTGCCCACCACCACGCCCAGCTAATTTTTTTTATTTTTAGTAGAGACGGGGTTTCACTGTGTTAGCACCTATGGCTTTTTTTAAAAAAACCTGTTTCTATGTTGTCATAATGTCAAAAAAAAAAAAAAGCATTGAAGCTGGCTGCACCTCACACAGCTGACTGTGCACTTGCCACCTACAGCTTGATGTTGATGAGCTGTGATTTAATCACATTTAAGTTTTTTAAAAAATTTAGAATTAGACACCCAGCTGGAAGGCGATCACGCACTGTCGGGCAGCTTAGGCAGGGATGCAGGGACACAGGGAGCCGGAGGACAGGGCCTGTTTGGTCAGCTGATGTAACCAACCACATCAGGGAGAGCGGAGGGCTCAAGGTTGGCGTCTGGCATCCCAGCTAGGAAGGGGCCCTTCCTGCCTCAGCACACTGTGCTGTCCATGCCTTGGCCAAATGCCCAGGTGACGGGATGGAGATGACCAAGGTCCAAGGGCTTGGCTACAGGGAACACGGGCAAGGCAGTGAAGAGGAGCCGACGTGATATCTCAGAACAGCAGAAGCACAGGGAGCTCAGGCCTCAGAGAGCCTCAGAGACACCCTGTTTTCTTTGTGAGGGTGAGAGGCCGTCTGGTGAAGACCCTCATGAGTGGTGCAAAGTTACAGGATCCATTGCCCCAGGTGGGTCACACTTGGTAGCCAGCTTCTAGACCAATGCTTTTTCTTAGGATTCTGTCACATCAAAAAGGTCAGGTGAAACTTTTTGTTTTTTTGAGAGAGTCTTGCTCTGTCTCAGGCTGGAGTGCAGTCATGCGATCTTGGCTCACTGCAACCTCCGTCACCTGGGTTTAAGCGATTCTACTGCCTCAGCCTCCTGAGTAGCTAGGATTACAGAGGCCCAAGTAATTTTTGTATTTTTAATAGAGGCGGGGTTTCGCCATGGTGGCCAGGCTGGTTTCGAACTCCTGGTATCAGGTGATCCACCTGCCTCAAAGGAGTACCTTTTATAACACGCAACCTAGAAGTATCAGAGAAACTTAAAAACGAGGCTCTCCCCAGACCTCCAGGCCCTTACTTTCCATCACATATGACCACAATGAAGGTTTTTCCCCCTGGAGGGACAAGCCCCCCAGGCTCGGGCTCTGTCATCTGCTTCCTTGATAGAATGTTGTCTTTTTCTCCATTTTCTCCTTTACAGGTACAGTCACCTGGGAAATAAAATTTTAATACAAAAGTAGACCAAAAGGTAAATTATCTTTAACAGTGCTGGCATGCTTAGTGGGAATGAATACTCTCTCACACACACAAAGACAGATGCACACAAAAACACAGGGCAAAGCCTCAGATGGTGGCTGGAAAAACATAAACAGAGAGAGCAGCTGGAAGTAGGAGAGGGCTGTGACTACGACCATCCAAGTGCTGGGAGAGAAGGCCTGCCCCGGCGTGCCCAGCAATCTTTCCCTGCTTAGAAGTACTCAGGAGCCGGCTACCATCTGAAGCACCTCTTGGTATTTGTCAAGCTGCTTTTTGTCCCTCTCCCTAACCTCGTCAGCAAGAGGAGAAGGGCCTGAAGCCGAAGAGCTCAGAGCACAAAGCACTGCAGCTGCCGGGTGTTCTGGCCCCTGCTGCCCACCCTCTGTCCAGAACTCACAACCCCACGGCCCCCAGCCCACCCGACCTCACGCAGTGACAGCAGAAACGTCCACTACCTGGAGAGATTCCTCTGTTGTTCATCAAACTGCTCTCTGACATCTGAGAGGTTTTGTTTTTTGTGTGGCTATTTAATGAGTTAATATTTTCATCTGATGAATTCTCCTTCTCAGGAACAGAAACAAAAGATACCACGGGGCACATCTGGTCTTTATCCAGCATTTGAAATCTGAATTGTTTAGATTTATCCCAGCCAGCCAGTTTACAGCTGACTAAGTTTTGAGGAATGTCTCCTTTATTCCTGGAAAAATAAAATTAACTATGAACACAGCCAGGATTTCTAAAACCAAAATATTCAGTTATCATAAAGCACAGAACTTAATCTAGGAAGTGGTGACTACAAATACACTTATGAATATAAGTCAAAAGGTCATTTTTGGGTAAAAAATTTTGAAAAGGTCTTCATGCCAGGTGCGGTGGCTCATGCCTGTAATCCCAGCACTTTGGGAGGCTGAGATGGGTGGATTACGAGGTCAGGAGATCGAGACCATCCTGGCCAACATGGTGAAACCCCGTCTCTACTAAAAATACAAAAAATTAGCTGGGTGTGGTGGTGGGCGCCTGTAGTCCCAGCTACTCGGGAGGCTGAGGCAGGAGAATGGCGTGAACCTGGGAGGTGGAGGTTGCGGTGAGCCGAGATCGTGCCACTGCACTCTAGCCCGGGTGACAGTGCAAGACACTGTCTCAAAAAAAAAAAAAACAAAGAAAAAAGAAAAGATCTTCATAAAGAAAAAAATAAATGACCAAAGTAAAGTTGGTTTTACAGAAATTATTGTCATAGTGTAAAAGCCATTAATGTAGCTTTATAGAAAATGTTTCAGTGGCAAACTCACTCTATCCAGATCACCATGGTTTTACTTCTTCCTTCTTTTAGGGTTCCAAAATGTGTCATCTGTGTAACTTCAATATCACCTTTGTTCTTCAACAAAATGGTTCCATAGAAATGAGTGGCCTCATGAACGGGGGCGGCATCTCTGAAAAAAGAGCCCCAGAAAGACATCCCTCTGCAGCAGCACCACCACTTCCTCGCCTGCCTCCGCTCCTGAGGATAGACTGCTGGTGGGGGCACTCAGAGGACCACCTCACCATAGGCAGGGCTTCCACAGACTTAGGTTTCTAAGGAGGATGGCAAACCCTAAGGAAGAGAACGACGCACTTCATCAAGTCTAGAGAAAAGGGAGCAGCCCAGGGGACAGCCACAGGCGAGGAGCCTGAGAACGGTGTCCTGAACGTGCTCCCCAGCACTCCCCTACCTCCTGTGCAGAGTGCAGAGTTAGGGTGGCACATTCTCAGTCCTCTTCTCTCCAGCCACCTCCCAAGGTGGTGGTGGGGGAAGCATGGGCCTTCCCTATTAGGGCTCCACTAAACTTGCTTTGGAAAGAGTTTTGTTGCTTTGAAGTGTTTGAAAACAATGAAATGAGTTTTTCTCTTTAGAAAATGAGAAGATGAGATTTTACCTTTCCCTAAAAATGGACCCATTTACTTCCCCTTCTTCTACTGATGCTGCAGGCTTGATTCTCCTCCCTGCCTCTCCACAAGCTCTTTCCAGAAGGTAAACCTGCCTCATGCCACTTCCCAGTCTGCAGCACCATTAAAAAAATGGAGTCTCTAGAATGGCTCCCCACAATTCTGGCCCCTGCTGCTAACTCGGTGAGGTTCCCAGCTACAGAGCAGCCCCTCCTGGCGGGTGCCTGTCTGGCTCTTCCTTCTCTGTGTGCCCAGGTGTGACAAGGGAGGTGCCGGGGCAGAGAGTCCACAGCGTTGCTGATGGACGGGGTGGGGATTTTGCAGGAAGGAGTCGTCAGATGCGACTGCCCGGTCCGTGACTCAGCCCCCACAGGAGAAGCTGCGGAGCTCTTGCCATGGGAAGGCTGTGGGACTGAGTGGAGAGCAGGAGCTCGCTTGGCACATGATCTATTTCTAGAGTGCAGAGGGGCTGCCCCACCTGGGGCCACGAGCTGAGGAACAGGCACC